>NC_135279.1:12947500-13547500 GCF_051311805.1 Agelaius phoeniceus
AACACCCAAAGTCCTGTACGACCTAAGGAGCTGATGCAGGACCAAGTGCCTGAAAGTGATGTTTCACAGCCTGGGGTTTGCCCTGCTTCAATATTGAGCTGGAAACTCCTGGTCTTTTCTGAAATGATTGTAAATCAGACATGCCTGTCTCTCATTTTACTTGATCATGTGAGGAAAATACTTTTTGTTTTTGGGTTTTCCTGTTTTGGGTTTTTTGTTTTGTTTTGTTTTCCTTCCCTCACTGTCAATTGCATGGAATATCTCAGTTTTACTGGCTTTTTTTGAAACTAGTGTTCTTTTGTAGACAGTTTTTACATCCTGTTGTTATTTGAATAATGAATCTGAATCCCAAAAATCTAATTTGTTTTGCTTTATCAAGATACACTAAAGTCTAAAATTGAAAAGATTTACTTGAAATAATAAGAGTTGGATGTTGCTTGTGCATGTGCAGGCACTTTGCTGTGAGATCCTGTTTATGTTCCAGGGTTGTCACAGTTCTGTGCCATCCCTAACTGCTGGACATTACAGCTCTGACCACTTTTCCATTTTTCGCCTCTAAGTGTCAACCAATCTCAATATTCCAAAATAGAAATAATGAGACTGATCATAATCCATTAAATTCATCCTATCACCTCTTTTGAAGTAATTACTCAGGCTTGTTTGCAAAAACAGAATTAAAACATTGGATTGATACTCTCATCTGAGAAGCCCTGTAATTTACAGTGTGACTGGGGGAGGGTGGTTGTAAGGAAGTTCAAAAGCAGTGGCTTCTGGGGCTACCAAATGTGCTGTGATTAAAAACTGGCAAAAAGCATCATTTATTTCCGTTTTACACAGGAGGTCAGGGAAACATAAATCAAGTGTCTTGACAGGAAATCTGTCTTGAATCCAGGGAATAAAATACCATCCTGCTCACTGTTGGTCCCATGCCTTCAGTTGCAGAGCAGTCTTCTGTGGTTGACGTCAGGGACAGTGAATTGAGGTAAAAATAGGCCACACATTTGCCGTAACATTTGTTTAAAGGCTTGTTGGGAATGACTAGAGAGGGGTGTTTGTCATCACATCTCTCATCAATGTATTGCTGCCTCTGATTTGCTCTAAGATTAATTTCTAGCATTTGTTGACAGCTCTGTGGTTTCCCCAATGGAGTGAAATGTAGATATTAACATAAAATGTTCATTGTGGGGTAACATTCTTGGGAGCCCTGACAGTTTATTACAGCTTGTGACTATTATCACTAATATTATTCTAAAAGCAGAAATACCAGTGCTTGTATTTTTCACTCTGTGCCATGCTTAGTAAGAGATGGCAGAGGTAAATCTATTTCTGACCTTGATTTGTCTGGATCACTAACTGTTGCTTTAAAATGCCCCAGGTAATATTTACCAAACAGAGAAACAAATAAAAGCATTGGGATGCTACTGCCTAAGAATTGTGGAATTCCCTTGGCAGTGAGTGCTTAATGGGTCACAGCAGTGAGCTCTGTGCTCCAAGCTATCATAGACATCAGCAGGTGAGAGTTGGGTTCTTTGCCTCTGTGCTGAAATAAGAATTTCTCATATCATTTCTCGTATCATGCTAACATTGAAGTGTTAAAACTGATCTAATTGGCTTTATTCTGAAAAATATATGTTTTAGAACCTGTTATACCACCCCTTGGAGTAAATGAGAAATCATGATACAGCTTTAAAAATACCTTCTTTTGTAATTTCCCTCTTAAAAATACACAAGAATTTTCTCTTTTGCCCTCTCATTCCTTCTCCTGTGATGTCAGGGGAATTTGAGTACTCAGTGATGCTAATTTGTATCAGTATTATTGACTGATTTGCAAATGCTGTAAGCTGCGTTTGAAAACGAAAGCGTCAGCCAGGAAAATTGTGACAATTTCAGTCAGCGTAAGGGGAAAAAAAGGTAGCAAAATGTACATATTTTGTTAAAAGACAGATGGCAGGACTGTAAAAAGATGTACTAAAGCAGCACATCTTCATGCTGGAGTGGGGCTCAGGCCTGCAGCTCTGCAAGACCAGCACCACGTGGTCTTTGTCATGCTAGAGATATGGTTTAAAATAATCAGGAGTGTTAAAATGGAGATGAGACCTTTGAATGTGAGCACTGAAAAGGAAACCATTGTGCAATAAATCCTTTTGGTGTTACCGTAGCGGGTAGGAAACCCCAACTGGTTTGTTTCCATATTTAACCCCAATTACCCTTTGCAGGGGAATTCTTTTTAACATTCAATTCCTCATGTCGCTTTTTAGCTTCTGTAGGTCTTATTTTCCCCCACTGCATAAATTGCAGCAGGTGCACAGAATTGAAGACATTACAATTAAATGTAATCAAATATTTTAGGCACTAATGAACAGCTCCAGGAAAACAAGTCAAAAGGAAAAAAAAAAAAAAAAGAAACAAAAAAAGGCTTTAAGTGAGTGAATTTTCAAACACCCAAGGCACCATAGGGCCAATTAAGGGAGTCAGACACCAGGACACATACTGGCATTAATTATCTTTGAGTTCAGGGAAATAAAAAATAAAAGCAACAATTATCATACTAAATTTCCACACTCTGCTTGTAAGTTGTGCTGATCTACAGCACACCTGGGCTGCTGGGATGGGAAGGGAAGGTTCAGGCGCTTGGCAAGGAGCTCACACAGAGGCTCCTGGGCTGGCTGGGCTCTGCCAGAGCCTGGATCCCAGCTCCACACTACCCCAGGGAGGTCAGAAATTCAGCCCTGCAGCCCCTGGGCTGGCTGGGAATGCACAGAGTCCATCCTAGTGAGGATGTCACCTCTCCCTCCCTCCCTCCTCTCTCACTCTCATTTTATTACACACCTAATGAAAATGTTCACAGTGGGAATATCAGTCTCAATCTACTCTAAATACCTGTGGGTGTCTCTAATTCTCCTTCCCCTAAGATAAGTAGGAGCCAAACAAAAAGAGCAAATGTTTCATGCATGTCATAAATTTCTTGAAACATGCAAATGCAAGAAAAAACTGGATTCTCACTAAACCAGATGAAAAAAATTTGGAATATATTAAAAAAAAATGGATCTTTCTCCGACTGATATTTGAACCAGCTGCAATATATTCTCACAGAAAATACAGGAAAATGGGGTAATGTGTTTTGGGCTGTTGGTTTTATGTCAGCATTAGGTAAAATTAGTGTCTGTGGTGGTTTTCTTTGAAGCATTGTCTGGCTGTTTGGTTGTATCTGGAGGGTAAATGTCCATCACTCCAACTTCCACAAAACATAAACTAGAAAACAAATCCCTACATGAACAAGTTAGGTTTAAATTTTTTAGTCATGTAATTTTTTAAAATATCCTTGATTTTTCTAGGTTAAAGGAGGAAAAACAGTCATCATGCATTATTTCCTTTCCCTTTGTATCTGCTAATTAAATTTTCATGCTTGTAGTGGAAGTCCTTTGTGGCATTCTTTGTGTTTAGAAGGTGAATGGCATGGCATGGACAGGTTAGGAGGATGGAGGGGGTTCCTCAGGGATAATTTGGTTCAAGCTCTCTTGGCAAAAGTACTGTAAAAACATGGGGTGGATAAGATGGGCCAGCACCCTGCCCAGCTGAATCTTTAATGTGTCCAATATTGGGGAATTTAGCCCTTTCCTGGGGAGATGATGCCAGTGGCTGATGGTTCTCATTGGAAGAAGTGTTCTCCTTGTGTGTAACCAGAATTTCCCCACAAGTAACTTGTATCCATTACCCTTCCCCTTTCCCATGTGACTCCTTGTGAAAAGAGATTCTTTGGGGTACTTGGATAATTCTGATGTAAAAATTCACAGTGATCTTTTCTCAAAGCACCCATCTGTAGCAAACACATGGGACAGCATTCAGAAAAATGTAATATTTTCATAACTTAATGTCAGCTAAATGACGGTGTTTTCATTTGCTGTCTGGAACTAGCTCCTTCAATTACTTTAATTTATAAAAAAAATACATTTCAATACATTTAAAAGGTTTCACATCTTAAAAAAACCTTTAAAAATTTTCAAGTCAAGCCCCACAGCTTTAAACATAATACAGTCCTATGTCTCAGATGAATATTTTAAACTGTATGTATAAGATATCCTTTTCATAATATAAGAAACATCTGCTGTTTGCTTGTACAAGTATTTTAGAGAATTTAAAAGCTAATCCTTTTTCCACAATGGTTATAAAATCCAATTATTTTGCAAACTGCCACATAACATTTTCTTCCATAACATTTGCTTCATACCTTAATAATTCTTAAGATGAAACTTTTTAGATTTCTCCTGGAAGCTTCCCAAGCTCTTAAAATGGCATTTCAAAGAGTCTAAATGAGACAGCATGTCTCCAGGAGATCAGCATGGAGGTCTCCCTCCTGCAAATCTCTCCTAAAGAACAGAAAGATGTTGGGCAGTTTCTGCTTCTGAAAGGTTTGGAAGAAAAATTATGAAGGAAGGAGTGTTTCCTCACAAGCAAAATGAAATATAACAGAAGAGGATTCAGTCTGTTTTTTTGTTTTTTTCTATAATGCATTGGCTCATTTAATGAGAAAGACTCCCAACATTCCCAATTCCTGTTAGCAAGATTCTTGTTGATGCCCATCCTTCCATTATGCTTCAGCCCTAAGTTCAATAATTTATTTAGGCTTAAGAAATATTTATATCTTATAAAAGCTCTGTACTACTCTTAAAGAATACAACTCATATGGATGTTTTAAAATGAAATCACAAGGGTTAAATCAAAATTTTGAAAGGATAAGTTTGCTTTCCTTTTCCTTTTCTCAGCCTTCAGAAAATTAAAATGTAGATTTTATGCTGGTGCAAGCATAAGGCCAAGCTTTAGTCCTCATCTCCTTGTTGTAAGATGCTGACATGGTAAATAATATTGAGCTTTGCAAAAAATTTTAAAATTAACTGAGTAGTTATTAAAATTCACATATTTGATCTTGTCCACTTTGTATCAAGACCCAGAATTAATATCTGAGTAGTGTTTGAATTTATATGTCAGGTTTCATTTTCTTTCCTTCACACACACAGATTTAAAAAGAAGCACCATCTCCCCCAGTTATGATTACAGGTGTGTCAATTCTTAAGCTGTCTCCTGGAGAGACATTTTTTGCAGTTCCACAGCACCTCTGCAACTCATTATCAAATAAAAGCCCATAAGCTCTTTATATGCAGGTGCAAGATTATGATCACTCCTTTATTGTTGACAGAATTAGTGTCTGAGTGCTGGTATTGATAGATATGATGTTGCAGAGGATTTTCTGTTGAGAAATCTTTATTAGTAGTGCATCCAAACATAATGAAAAATCATGAACTTAGCTTCTCATGCTGTGCGCTTTCTTCTGGATCTCTGTAAAGCTTGAGCAAAGTTTTTTGTGCCAGAACAAACAGAGTTTTTCTGACCAGACTGGTTCTAGGAGTGAGCAGAAGGTCAGGAACAGGCAATTTTCATTTGCTGATGGCCCTGTGCCCCAGCACTGTCTGTCAAAATGCCACCACATCCTGCCTGGGGACTTCAACCTGGGTTGTTGGTCCCACAGTGACCTGGTTGAGAATGGAAGCTCCTTTTCTTCCAGGAACACTCAGGGTGTTAGAGGTAGAGGCTGATGTTCAAGGAGTTCTCTAATGGTGACCTGAATTAAGGTGTTTTTTCCACAGGATATTTCAGTGCCTTCATGTGTAAATCACAGACATTGGGATTGGTTTGGTTCAGGGTCTAAGGAGCTCTCTGTGATCAAAACCTTCTAAGTGGTTAAATTTTATGAACTTTAATTTTCTGTTTCCAAGCTACCTGTAGTCTTTGAAAGCAAGGATGTGACCAGTTACCATCTGAGGCTGTAATATTTTTTACCTGTATGATTTACAGGTTCTTTATATTGGAAAGTTATTGGCCTTGTCTGGGGATCAAAACCAGGTGAAGTGCATCCCTGTTGGAAAGCAACCACAGGCCCACAGAACATAAAAGAAATTGAGGTTGGAGGACAGGGAATGTATCACACAACATTTTTGTGCTCCCTCATAACTTTAAAATTTATCCATTGACTTAATAATGAAAACAATCTATTAACTAAAACCAGCACCAACCAAAAAAGGATGCTTGTGGATTCTGTACCTCTCACTCCCCTGCTGTGTTTTTTTGTAGTTAACAATACTGAGAATGCTTTTGATTATTCCTTTAATGTGCACCGCTTAGGGTTTAATGGGAAATCTGAATTAAGGACCTTGAAACCTATGCAGGCCTGAACTGTGTATGCATGGAATTGCATGCATAACAAATTGTATGCAAAACTCCTTCTTGCTCACACTGTAGCACTCTAACCATTAAAACCAATGGAAAAGGTAGCTGGGAATGCCCTTTTCCCTATGAACTTGTCTTCACACTTAAAAGTATTTTCACAGCTCCTTGCAGGTTGGTCTGTAGCACTCTGATGAGCCCTCCTCAGATATACAAGAGTGGCTTTAAAATAGAGAGCATAAGGGGGAGGAAGAGAACTCTTGAAATACAGGGGGGGAAAAACCCTTTTAATAAAATGAGAAATCAACTTTTAGAAAAGGGCAGAGGGGAACAGAAAGGTCTGGCAAATAACAGAATAAAAGCAATCTTAAATTTTTCTATATGAAACTGCACCTAATTCATTTCAAGTAAGTGTCTCAAAGCGTCCTTTTAAAATATCACCAACTGCTAAAATCCAATACTGTCATTTTATTGTAGTAACTGTAGCTTTACTTAATTCATAATTGGCTTGGCTAGGGAGCTCACCTGGAGGGATTTTACCAGTAGCCATTCTTATCAATTTTTTAATAAATCCCACAGATTGGATAAAGTAAATAATGAATGGCATAGTACTTGCTAAGTCAATATTTAATTTAATATGGGTTCTGGGAAGCTCACATTTTACATACAGATATTACTATGGTTCTTTTTTAAGTAAAAAAAAAAAAAGATTTTGTTTACAAAGGTAAAGGAGTAGAATTTGTAGGGTTATTCTTGTAAAATGTAGTTCATATTAGTGTTTCATAGCTTCAGATTAATAGAGGATGTGATGGGGCTGTGCTGACTGCAGCAATCTATCACCAATAATTTTTCTGAATCTCAAGATCTGTTCAATTGATATTAGTTCCTACAGGCTCATTCAGCAAGTGTGCAAGGATATATTCAGCCACAGGGTAACTTCAGTATGATTTAAGCACAGGCTTAAATACCATTCTAGTTAGAGAGAAGCTGAAGATAAGTTTTAGTAGATTTTCAAATTAGTAGTTTTGCTGAATTTTCTTTCAACTTAATATTCTCAAGTTGTTTCTTTATGGGCATATTAGAATACTCTCAAAGGACAATTCACTCCTTCACCAGCAGCTTAAAACATCTTCCATAAAAGTTTTGTGCTTAAAAAAGGGGTTCTTTGGCAAATAACATCTTCCAAATAGTATTCCTTATTTATTTACTGTCATGGTAACTTGACTATAAGGACTTTTTTTTGAGTTTTGAAATTATAAAAGGCAATAAACATCAGTCTTTAATGCTGCAGGTCTCTGATAATTAGTGCATCATCATAATTAGTATCTTATCATCTGAGTACTTCAAAGGAGAAAAAGCAACAAACACCTCAGAAAAACTATACAAAGGCTACAGACTGAAGAGCTGACATCTCACAGTGGAGAGATTTATGTGGTCTATCATAAAAAATTTAGCTTTTCTACTGTTATTAATCACCCACATCTGTTCCTAATGTTTCCACATGACACCATTGACTGGAGTAAAGAAGCTGCTCCAGATGAAAAAGGGTAAATTAGCACTGGTTTAAAAATGAACATCTATAAGAAGAGCAAGGCTAACTTAAATTCAGCTTTTTTCCTGTTTTGAGAGCTATTTTGTGGAAATTGTTAAATTAGAGTAAACTTTACCAGAGGTGTCCCCTGGGTACCAGGGGTGACCCCCTTCAGGAGGAGAGGGGTGACAAAAAGCTGTCAGCATCCTCAAGCCTTTCTTGGGAGGGCTGTGAGAAAGTGGAGGTTTCCTTCTTTCTATTGGGAACTCTTTGATATTGGCATTTTCTTCCTTCCCAGTTTTAGGGTGAATTTGGTTGGTTTTTATACAATTTATTCTGCTTATGTATTTATTTTCTTTTTTTACTTTCCATTGGTTCCGTTGTTCAGCCTTTTTGTTTACGTTGTTTCCTTCAAAACTGATTTCCTGGGAATAGAAGAATGGGAGTGGAAGAATGTTGTCCTCCTGGACAGATCCTGGTTTGTGGCTGTGTCCTGGAGCCTCTCTTGGTGCTGCCTGAGCCCTCTTCCAGAGCACACTTGTGCTGGAATGCTGCTCATTCACTCCGTGGTGAATTAGTACCTGTCATTGCTATAAATCCAAACTAACTAAAACTAATTCAAGGAACAATTACCTAATTGCTAGACAATTGCTGCCAGAGCTAAACAAGGCCAGGCAAGACCCTGGACTGTCTGCATGATACAAAGCCTGTAATCAGAGAAAAGCTATGTCTTGTCTTTCCAATAGAGCCAAACACATTTGTTCTTGGATTTTATTTTTTTTTTTATCATGGAAGCATGATGCCAAAATATATATGTAATATATATGTAAGTCCATTAAACAAAAGATATAAACATAAGGTGAGGTCCCTACTGTTGCTAAAATCTGGCAAATCTTGAACTTGTAAATGGTCACTGCTGTTGTTTTATAAAGGCAGAGCATAGTGACTGTAAAAACCTTTTATAACATTGGAGACCTTCAACCACAGTTATCTCAAAGTTCAATCCTCTAAGATGTAAATTCTGTTTTTATTTCCTTGATAACAAGACTCCATCTTTCAAAATATAAAATATCTATTTATAAGGATATAATATATATATAACTCTAAGGATTTTATCTTTGTTCCCTGTTTTTAATTGCCTAAGCACAGTATGTCTATTCTATACCTTAAAATATGGCAAAGCCAATGAGCAGCAAGGTGACATTACTAAAGTTATTTCATTTTAAAAAAACAACTTGTGTTTCTTTACTGATCCTTGAAAATACTGTTATTAAGCATTGGGAGGTGAAGATATCAAATGAAATAGCAGGAAGTCCTGAAGTCCTTCAGGAGGGTATAGTCTGTAGGAGGCCTCATACAGCTCAAATCTCCTGCAGAAAAAGCTTTTTCTCTCAACAGGTAAATCAGACACTGTGTTTCAGTGTTAGCCAAAATCCTGCAGGTGTTTTAGGATCATTATCCCCAAGGAAGAGACCAGGACACAGTTAAATATAGAAGTCAGTGAAGTTAGTGTAAACAATTGTTTTTAGACACAGGGGCAGGAAGGACACCTTAGCTCAAAATATACAAAAAAAATTTGTATATTTACTTTTTGGTGTATTTGCTCATACCCAGAATTAACCCATCCCAACTCTTTTCAAGTCTGAAGCAATTGGAACATGATGAGACACTGCTGCCTACAAAGGGACCAAGCCCCTGGCCTGGGGATAGGCAGGGAACTTCAAGGCTGGACCTGAAAGAACTCTGTGCTTAAACCAACCCAGGGCACTGCAGGACTCTCTGGGGACAGTCAGTCAGCACTGGATAGAAAACAAAGCAGCAACCCTGGAATATCTTATTGGAAATGCTGAGCAGTGTCCTACAGATTTCCTTTGTTTGGACACTTCCATTCCAGCCCAGGGGTCAAAGAGTCTGACTTGGCAGTGGAAGGACATCAGTTGTTGGTACAAAATCTGAGTTCACTCCTCCTGTTCCCTTCATGTTCTTCTGATCTGTAGGGAATCTTTCATTTGTCTGGAGCTCCAGTCTCAAGGGGTTGGTGAAACATGAAATCCCTCACAAAATCTGGGATTGGGATGTTCTTGGGGAGCTGTGAGCTGGGGCCCTGAGTCCTTTCAGCACAGCTGTTCTGTGGCTGTGTTCTACAAAGCAAAGTGAGATAAGCACCAAAAATGGTTCCTTTATTAACAGATGAAGACTTTGATATTGCTTAATTAGATGCAAATATTCCCTTAAGTCAATATTTCTGTGATTAATTGGTTAGGGATCTTGATTCTACCTTGAATATGATGATCAAGGATATTTTGTAAAATATCTATTTCTAAAATTATTTTTAATGTCCTCTCTTTCCAATAAACTTTAAATCACCCAAATTATACATTATAATTATCACCTACATGGGACTCTTGTCAGAAGAGCCAGAAGATGAAGTAGGTACAAGACCATCCTTTCTCCATTAATTTACATTCCAGATGCATGATTAAAATGTTGTGTAATGACAGAAAGCTGTAGTGCCCAGGAATGTTTATGATATCGTATTCCATTTTATTTTTAGGGTATGGAGTTTTTTTTTGTTTTATTTTTTTTTTATCCCCCAAACAATCTTTATGAAAATGAGTGGCTGCTCAATTTCAGCTTCTTACTTATTCACAGGGCAGTTTTCCATTGCACTTGTACCTTCTGAAGGGAAAGCAGGTCTACACCATCCTGGTGTTATCACTGGCCTGGGGGCAGCAGAGTTTATTTCAGCCAATTAAAATAACAATTACTGTTAGAGGCACTAATAGGATCACCCTTTAGCTCATGAGTTCTACAGCCCAGATGGTATGATGAAAACACCTCCAAATTATTGCATTGTACTGATTGCCAGCCCTCTAGAAGCTTTATTACTGAAAGAGTGGTATAAAACTCTTTCCATTTACATGGTGGTTTTCACAGTTTCTGTCCCTAAAAGCAGTGTGATAACACAACCACTGCTGGAAGTTATATTATCTGATGTAAAATAAGGTAAAGTTGGCTGGACTATTTGCATTATTATTTATATGTTATATAGAGATTTTTATGTAAATTTTCAGATTATGCATAAAACTATTTTGACCCAGCTGAGCATGGCTGCAGGTTAAACAGTGAATGTAATTAACAACACTTTTGCTGAATATGATGGTTGAAGTTTTGCAAAATAATGAGTTGGAACACATTTACAATATCACTGTTTCACGTCAGTGTGTACCTTGTCTGAGCTGTGGATTTGGTTATTTCACTGGTTATTGGTTATTTATTTGGTTATTTCACTGGGCCTGTTACAACTGCTTTTGTTTGTGGTAAAGTTCTGCAGGGGCTTGGTTGTGTTGAAGCCAGTTGGGGTAATTTATAACACTTGCATACATTTTAATAAAAAAAAAAAGAAAAATCTTCCTTAGATTTTGATCTTGTTAAGTCAGAAAGAACTTCTTTAAGAAAAAGGAAGATGTTTGTTCTTCTTTGAGATCCACAGAGTCCAAAAAACAGTTTAAAACTACTCTTGTATGGATCTTTATTATGATGGCTGCATCCAGTCCCTGTTTCATGTATGACTGTGGTTCTTTCCTGCATTCACGTATGAGTGCAGGAAAGAGAAATCTGAACATCTTGTCACTACTCTGCTAACTTCTCTCTCTTAGCAATTTCTCCTATGAAAAAGCATTGTCAGGGTAGGTGATACCTGGCTGGCTTCTGTACCTCCAGGTTACTGTCCAGTGATGCTGGGGACATTTTAAGATCTAACTGCATTTAGTTTAGAAAGCTTTAGAAAATTTGTTAGCACAGGACAACGTGGAGCTCAAGCTTTTAATCAGTAGTAAATATTGTTTTAACCCTGCTTTCTAAAAATTCACCTAGTTTGATTTACTAATTCACTTATGTCTGCCCCATTAAATCATCTCTCATATATGAATGCTGTTTGCCATCCAGGTGTCCTCGTTCACAGGTGTTTTCTTCAGCTCTACTGATGCTCTCCCAATGTGTAGTCAAGAAATCTTGTAACATTGCATATCTCACAATGGCTTTGCACAGATCTGATTGTAGTATATTCTGTTGAGAAAGAAAAAGACAATAGTAAATGGCCTTGATGTATCATTGTAGCCATTTATGTTATGCTAAGATAGCGTTGATGGCAGTCTTTTTAAGCAATATATACTTAGATTATCTTAAATATAAAGGATTTGTAGAAAGGTTCCCCATCCCTTTCCTTGATACAATTTATATAAGAAAGAAAATGAATAATCACACTTGAAATTGTATGGGCAAAGAAATAAATTAATAGAGGGTCTCAGGGTTCATATTATTTGTATTTCTGCATTAGATGGACAGTAATTCCTGCCATGTGTAGCAATTGGTCTATTTGCAAAATAGAGAAGTCATTCATTCACATTCCAGATACATTGCTTTTATTTCTCTAAAAACTTAGAAAAAAAAACCCTCAAAATAGTATAGTATTTATTCCTTGTATGAGTTTGACTTAGATCACAAGACAAAATGGTTTCCCATTCTCTGGTACAGATGTGCAACCTTGGGAATGTCAATAATCTTATCCACTCCAATGCAAATATCCATTTGACATCTTTCTGGCTGTGTGAAATCCATGGCCTCCAATCTCATATGTTGGTATGATTCTAACTCAGGTAGCAGTGCACAGGAGTGTGGTCACCAATCTGCATGGGCCCTGACAGGTATTTCCAGGTATTTACAGGTGTTTTTTGTGGTCACCAATCTGCATGAGCACTGACAGGTACTTACAGGTGTTTTTTGTGGTCACTAATCTGCATGGGCACTGACAGGTATTTCCAGGTATTTACAGGTGTTTTTTGTGGTCACCAATCTGCATGGGCACTGACAGGTACTTACAGGTGTTTTTTGTGGTCACTAATCTGCATGGGCACTGACAGGTATTTCCAGGTATTTACAGGTGTTTTTTGTGGTCACCAATCTGCATGGGCACTGACAGGTACTTACAGGTGTTTTTTGTGGTCACTAATCTGCATGGGCACTGACAGGTATTTCCAGGTATTTCCAGGTGCTCTTTGTGGTCACCAATCTGCGTGGGCACTGACAGGTATTTACAGGTATTTCCAGGTGCTTTTACCAGGGCAGCTGTGAGTGCAGAATTTTCCCTGTCAGCAGCTGGAAAAGCAGCACCCCTGGCCCGAGGGAAGTCCTGGCTCCTGCTCAGCAAAAACCTCCTGCTTCTTCTGCCCTTCTCTGCTGCTGCACAAGAGCGTTGCTGAGATTTCAGGGGATATTTGAAAAATAAATGGAGAGGCTGGATACACTCTCTGGGAGGGAAGAAGGAATGAGGTAGAAAATAAAGAGGCACAGGCATAATACTCTAATTAGCCTTGTCCTGCTTCTACCAAGCTGTTCTTGCATCTGAGCCATCTGCTGAATAATTTGAATCACCTCCTTGTTACTGGACAGAGTTGAGAGAAAAAAATTGCATTTCTTAGGAATTTTCATGCCCATTGGTTGACTCATTTGTAACTTATTCTTTCAGAGTGCCACTGAAGCTCATCAGCCAAATCAGTTTAAGCTGAAGTTTTACAGTGATTATGGATTTTTATTCAGTTCTTTGCATTATTAACATTGTTGTGTTCTAAATGGCCTTCTGTGTAGATCAATTTTGAATTTATATAATAACAATTTCTGAACAGCCATGTTTATCTTTCAGCATTTCTCATGCTGAGAACCACAGGCATGTAACTTCTTTTTTGATCTAGAGCTTTGCTTTGATCAAAATTAATTTCTGGCTTTTAAAATATCTGGAGTTCATGAGTATTTGGTGCCACTCAATAAATGGCTGGAGAGGTTAAACATTTGCAGTATTAAAAGTGAACATTTTTAGATGGAATTTGTGATACTTAGGCTCATAAAAATCATTTAATCTTTGATGGCTCCATCATGGAGCTAAGAAGTCTCCATTATTAAATTTCTGTTTTCCATAAATGGTCAAAACTACTTAAATAAAGGACTGAGATAGTGCAAAACTCACCCTGGGAGTATCCATCATTTATATATTTAATATCTGGACCCAAAATATCTTTGATGCTGTTGGTAGCAGCTCTTAATCCTTTCAGTAGATCTGGAGTTTCTTTTCTGCTCTGGCCCTTGCAATCTTTCAGATTGCAGTGACTTGAAATCATTGAAATTTTGGGACCCAGGGAGCTGAATTTTAATTTAAAGATAGGGCATTTCTCTCTTTTCTCCCTTTCAAAATCTATATTGACTATCTAATGTTGAATATGGACCGCAGACTGTCAGGCTTCCCCAGTGAAGCTATTGTAAACTGAAAAGGTATTTTTCACTCTGTCAGCTTCCCTCTTTCTCTCCTATTATATCTTCATAAATTTTCAGTGTATTGTGAAAGTTTCAAAAGAGGGTGGAGCTCCTACTCCTGCAAAATTTAAAGTCTGGTAGCTAAAGGAGTTGGCATGATAATTATCCTCCACTCCCTTTTTTTTCTGCTTTTGTTTTCCTTTTTTTCCTTTTATTTGTTTTTTTTTTTTAATTTTAAATATGGGAATTTCTGGATTCCATGCCTTTGGCACTCAGAAGTTTACTGTGTCAGCCTGGCAAGCTGGTGACCTAGGAGTGTTGCTCCAGCTGTAAATTCTTGCTGCAGATAAACTGCTAGCCTTTTCTTTTATCAACAATGAACAAAAGCAGGAACAGCCAAAAAAATCAGAAAAGGTAAGAGTGTGTGTGAAATATTTTGAGTATACAAATTTTACAGAGAAAATGACCAAACTTTCAGCTTATCTCTGGAGTTCAGTTATTTTCCACTCTTTTAATAGAAAGATAACTCTAAGCCGAGAGAGGTGAATGTTTATTGTCTGATTTCACTGATTTTTTGTACACCCTTGTTTATGTTATTGTCAGGCACTGACATCCTTGAATTTCTGCTATTCTCCTGTATCCTATGGATCTATTCTCTGTGTGTCATGAAAGGCACACAAGCAGGCATTTCCCCCTGTATTCTTCCTCATAAGTACTTGCATTTTTTAACACTGTAATATTCAGAAATGCTAATAATTCTGAGCTTCCTCCACCTCTGCAGCTACTGCTTAGACCTGGTTGTATTTAAATGAAGCTATTGCATTTATAGAAAGGAGACTTAGCATTTCTGAGGCTGTTGTGTTGTGTTTTTCTACTCAAACCTTGAAGATCTCATTTGTCTGAGCTTTCTTTGTAGTAATCATGGATAAATTGCTGAATATTGTGCCCATAACTGACTGTGGGTTTGACTCACATCATTACAAAATGGAGACCAATTTTAAGGCAGAGAATCTTTTTGTGACACCCATTCCTTCAGGAAGCTTTTTTCTGTCTTGAGGTGAAGAGGGGAATGATCCAGAATGTGGTTTTGGTACTTAAGGTTGTGTAAAGCACCAATGCAAGCAAGACTCCTAGGAGGTATTATACAGAACTTGGACAATTAGCATATCTTCATTAAAATCACTGTGCTGCATGTGCTTGTACATACTCTGGAAAAACTCCATTTTCTATAATTTTCTATAATTTTACAATGATTGCTTTGGCAAGTATTTGGAAAAAAAGAGCAAATATTTTAATCTGTCTTTCTAAATCTGAAGTTACATGAACAATGACAGAACAAGACTAAATTCTGGCTCTGTCCACTCAAATATGTATGATCAAAGTTTACATATAATCCATGGCATTATCAGAAGTAGTCACATATTAAAAGTTTAATTCAGAAATCAAAAGGCTTGGTGCCCAAATCATTTAGATGGACTTCTGTAAAAGGTGCTGTACTGCTTAAATCCCTATATAAAAAATAAAGTAGTGTGGGACAGACATCTGCATGATCAAGCCAGTTTCCAATTGCAAAATCTTTTTTTCAGTAGCTGAGCTGAATATCTTTGATTTTTTCTTTTTTAAGATATTTAGGGTTTTCTCTAACACTTTCTGTTTAAGATAAATTAATCAAGGGGGTGGGATTCATTACTTTGAGGTTAGTCCATGCTTATTATAAATGTATCAGCAGCCTCAGGGAAAGCAACCAATCCATAGCAGTTGAGTGTCTAGAGGCAGCAAGATGGGGAGATGATGTAATTAGCACTGCATAATGAGTCACATGATGGAAAAAAAATCCTTACATGACACTGTTTTGCCTGAGAGGCCAATGTGGTTGTGTATGCTTATTGTATTTTTTCATTTTTCTTTATTTCATGCTTATATATCTGATCAGTTGAATGAATTAATCTAATTCTTGATACATGGCATAATCACCACCCCAGGCCCTCTTTGAGTGGGCTTTTTGGGCTAATTGATAGAATAGTTTGTTTGGGCTTTGCTGGAAAGTCATACAGGGTTTTGTTTATTTATTTGTGGTCTTTGGGTTGAAATTTATTGCATGGTACTTTTTAACAGCCTAGCATTTATCACTGTGATTTCCCCAGGAGACTAAGCTAACAACTTCATAGTTTGCAAGGTCAAGGTAGATTTTGAGGGAGGAGAAAAATCCATGTAAAATTCAATGTATGGCTCATGTTCAAAAGAATTTACATTGTATCCACACAGTGCACTGTGTAGCTTGGAATTCACCTGAATAAGATTTTTGACCATTTACTGGGTTGAATTCTATTGTACAACAATAAAAACAATCTTGTCAAGAATGATTTGGGCAAGATGAAGCAACTGTAACATGTGCCAGGGGGTTGATATTTTCCAGAGAAGTACCTATATTGTGGATTATAGGTGGAGGGGAGTCCTGGGCCATTTGAGAGAAGCCCGTGCTTACTTTGTTTCTGGAATAACTTCAGTGTGTTTACAGCACTGGTTTTGATGCATGGTGCACTGTGTGGAGCTGTAATCCTGCTACTCCATAACTCACAGAGTATCAGAGACTGAGTTATCCCCAGGGTTAGGTCCTTCCTGTGAGGGGGGTCTCACACGTGGCATTGTTGAATCCACACATCCCCTGTGCAAGGCTTTGCCATCCCTTGGACGTTGCTAACACAGCCAGCAGTGCAGTTTCCAAAACTCCATCTGCATTGCAGAAGCTGCATTGAAATAAATCTTAGAAGCTGATGTATACATCATCTTCTATATTATTATAATATTGGAAATTATGTATTAGCCTATAGATATTTATAATAAGCATTTGGGCATTCCCTCAGATCATTGTGCCACAGAAAACCTTTTAAAACTGTGGCCTAAGAGTACCTAACTTTGTAGAACAGCCTGCAATGTTAGCACTAGATATTCCCAAAAAGACATTTCTTGATGGGTTTATAAATCTCAATATGTTAGGAGTAAATTACAGGGCACCTTTCATAGAACACCAGGTGTGCACCATAACAAGTCTCAGGGAGGCCACACATTTTAGCCACTAGATGAGATATTCATACACATTACCATCAGAAAGTACCAAATGCTTTTCTTGCAACATGCTTTCTGTGACCCAGACTTCCTGATTGTTCAAAAATAGAAATCAAATTGAAAATTTACCCAATAAATCTAATGACTTTTTTTTCCATTTTGGTGTTTCTTGTCTTTTCATTTAGATGTAATCACTGCAATGGCAGACTGAGGGCAAATGAAATTAAACCAGTTGGGTGAATTAGCTCAGCAAGGAATGGTTCACAGGAGAGTCTTTATCTACTCTTTCCACAGACTGTGTGTGCATAATTGCAGGTAAGGGCACTGGCTACATTTTCTTCAATAGAACAATTATAATAGGAATTATAATTAAAGGTCTGATATTATACTCATGACTAGATATTTGGATCAAAATTGTACATGCCCTAGCTTGAAGCGTGTTCTAAAAATGTATTTGATTCAATTTATATTTTATTGCATCCCTTCAGGGGTATGATTATGCAGCCAAAATTACTCCGTTAATTTTAAAATTATGCTTATAAAAACTGGCTATTTTTATGAAGTATTTCAGACTTTGAGTGCACTGTTTTTTATACTGAGGTATTGTTCAGAAGAAAGCTCACATATGCATATCTCTGCATATTACAGTACCATGCTTGTAAAATTTTCTCAGAGTAATATATATGATGTACCAGAGCATGAATTTGAGGAACCCAAGACCTTTTGAAAGGCCATGGCAGAATCAAGCACTTAATTACTGTCTGTGACAACAGCAATCTCATGTAAATGTCTCAGTGCTGTGTGCCACAGAGAGAATGAAGACATTTATTACTCTGCACATAATGCTGTGCCAGATTTTGTGATAGCTAATAACAGAAAATCTTATTTGTCACTGCTGCAAATACTCTGGAGGAGGACTAATGCTTTTGCAAAATCCTTAGATCA
Source organism: Agelaius phoeniceus (assembly GCF_051311805.1). Taxonomy (NCBI): domain Eukaryota; kingdom Metazoa; phylum Chordata; class Aves; order Passeriformes; family Icteridae; genus Agelaius; species Agelaius phoeniceus. The sequence goes on from NC_135279.1 coordinate 12,965,568, forward strand.
TCTCCAGCTAAAACCAGCACGTGAAAGGTGCTCAGTGGTCCCTATAAAGGTGCATTTTATAATAGTTTAATCTAGAACCCAGTGTGCAGATTTTGGAGAGTGTTTTGTTTACAGAGAAGAGATACATATGAGGATTTAGCAGACAATATGCCCATAAGTAATTTTCTGCTACAATGTATTGGTGAGGCCTTTGAATCTGGAAAAGAAAACATGACAATAAATAGCAGGTGACATTTTCAGTGTGAGCCTTCAGCTTACATTTCCAACACACAAGGCTCTATTTCTGAATGTGTAGCAAGCACATAAGTGGTTTTTGAAAACCCTGGAAATATTCTCTAATTTTTCTTGTGTATAAAATGTGTTTCTTCTTTATAGAAGTCTGACAGAATTTAGAATACGTAACAGTGAATTAGAAAGTTTACAGAATTCATTGATAATGTATTTAATGTGCAATATGTTTGGTGTCAATATAGGAAAATAATGGTGCTGATTTAAAATCATAGTTGGACCAGTACTCTATGTCTTGACTTGACCTGGTATTAGATCAGCTAGAGAACAATCTGTAGCTTTGCATATTCTAATGATTTTTGTGAAACCTGTTCCTTCTGTTGAAGAACTGTTATATCCTCATGCTGCTAATGAAATATATGCTAAGACAGAAGTTTCAGTGTGTACCTTGTTTTATTTTGTTTTCATAAGTTTTTTTTTTATGCAGAGATTTTAAAAAATCTTTATTTCATGTGTCTTTTAAGATATTTCACAGAACAGGCTGGATGAATTTGGTGGTGTACCTAAAAACTGGAATTTGTTCTAGTCAGAAGAACATTAAAAATGAAAAAGCATAGGATTCCAGCCTGAAAGTAAAGATTCAGTTCTGCAAAATCCTGGTTATGCCTAGGCCTGGTAAACTGAGTTTCTTGTTTCTGTTAATTGTGTGTATGTAAGAGTAAGGAAGGTGGGAGCACTCCCAGAGCACAGCTGCTGTGTTCTGAACTGAATCCTTGCAGTGCACCTGCCTTGTGAGGAGCTGTTTCCATTGCAGCACCTGCTTGCTGCTCTCCCCTATTCTCTTTGTGAATATCTAACAAGGGGAGAGAAGCTGGAGAATTTTTTGTTCCATCAGGGATCAGTGAGGACAAAACCAAAAAGAATTTTGCAGGATGAAAACAGCAAAGGCTGAGTATAAGTAGATGAGAAGGTTTCCCCACTCTTTTGTTCATCATCAGAAGTATTCTAAGTGATCTTTTGATATGAGATCCTTAAAATATATCAGAAATCCCTGCATTTCTTTTCTGAACCATCATTCTACAGACCTGAGTTGTGTTTTATTTGGTACACTTGTCCTCAAAGGTTAGAGGGGCAGATAAAATACAGCTTCTTTCTAGTTAGGGGAGTCCTTTTTTGTTTTGGGGTTTTTGTTTTTAACTGTGAACGATAATTGTAAGATTGATATAACAATGTCTGTTGGTAAATATTGCTTTAACTTTTTTTTCCTTCTAAAGAAGGTCTTATTTAGAAGGAAAATTTAGATTTCCTTCTAATTTTCTAAATCTAATTTAGAAAAATGAAGAGACTTTACCATGCATTAAAGCATTTCTGGTTGAACGGTATATGTGAAATTCCTAAAAAAAGCATGGCATTATATAAAAAACAGCTTTAAAAATTGGCATGTTAACTTATATATATATACATATATATGTTTATAACCTCTTGTGCTTTCTCTGTACAAGTGGAATTACATTCATAGCAGTATTAGCAGCAATCTCAGATTACCCAGTTTGTAGATTTATATCTAAAATGTACATTTTTATCTTTGCATTCTCAGTGCTAATGTCAACAACATTATAGAGCTAAAATTTTATTAGTTCACAGTCTCACAAACATTATACTACCTCCATAAAGAAGGAGGATTGGAAACTAGTACTAAAGAATGAATAGTAAGAAAAAAAGAATTCTGATGCCCTTGATTCTGGAGTTCATTATGCAAGCCAGCTCCTGTTGTTACAGATGGAAGGCTGTAATGTCTGGATTCAGAGATGTGTAGGTGTCTAACTCCCATTGAATTCAGATGAGAATTAGGTTCCTAACTACCTTTCTGAGTCTGGGATAAAGTGATTTCAGCAGCATTCAGTGTCATTAGTGTGGAATTTCTGCCTGCTTCAATGCAATTATTTTGCCTTTACTCTGTCTTAGTAACAATAAAATTCTGGCCGCAGAGTTAATTTGTTGACTATAAATGGTCTGTGATTTTACTCTTTTGAAAGAGAAATCTTGCAAAAGAAACCCTATTGAGAAAGTGTATTTGTATCTCAAGGAAAACCATTCTTCTCCAAGTTGCATCCCCATGCCTTGCTTGGATTGCTTGCAGCAATTTCCAACATTACTGCAGAGTCTGACTTAGAATGCAGAGGGAGCAATGTGTCTATATATTAGTAAGGCCTTTCATTAAATCTTTACTTTTAAAAATAATTGGTTCTTTTAATCTATAATGGAACATGGACTTACAGGCTGTCTGTGATTAAAATTAAACCTTATTTGTCTTTTAATATGGTGCTATGTTCATCTGTAATTGAGTGGGGATCGATGCCAGCCGTGTGATGGGCAGTAAGCTTATCCAACATGACGGAGATAGATTTCAGGGAAGACAGACTTTGCTGTTTCTATGTACAAGTGGGATGAGTAGACCATATCAGCAACATTTAATTATTCTGTAGGTAATTATTCATTTGAGGGACACAACTTTGAGAGCAGTGTTGGAATAGAAGGAAGGCCGATACAATTACCATTTGGCTAAGTACATGGTTTGCACTGGTAGCAGGGAAGTCATAATGAGCTTTTCATTACATTTAGATAAAGGAATGTTTTATGTAATAATAAAGGCTCAGACTAATGTTTAGTATAACAATACTGACTTGGAGGAAAAGAAAAATAAATAAACAGAAACCAAATGGTAGATCAGTATCATGGATTCACTAGGTTTTTTTCTCTTTTTGTTAAGATCCTTTGCTCTTGCAGAATCACAAAACAATTTAGTTTGAGAAGGACCTCTGGAGGTTAAGTAGTCTAACCCATTTGTTACAGTTGTTCTCTTCAGACCAGGATGTTCAGGTCTTGTCCAGTTGAGTCAGACAGAATCACAGTCTTGAACAACTTCAGTGATGGAGATTCTGTGCCCTCTTTGGGCATATTGACCACCCTCAGGATAAAACCAAATAATTTTCTCCTGATATCAAATCAGGATTTCCATTTTCCAACAAGTTTGCTTTGCCTGTCAGTCTGCATCTCTCAGAGTGCAGGAAGTTGCAGAGAGCAATAATGTATCTCCTTAGTGCCCTCTTCTTAATGCTGGACAAAGCTGCCTCTTGATGCCTTCCATGTGTTCCATATTCCTCATCCCCTCCCATCCTGGGTGTCTCCACTGGACTCATCCCAGTGTGTCAGTATCTTTTATTGGTAAGACTTTTGCTAAACCTCTGTGGTTTCCTTTAAAGCCATGTCTGCAGTGTGCCCCAATCCCTCAGGACAGCAGCCCTGCTCCCACTGATGCCCCTCAATTTGTTGACACCCACAATTCTGCTGGGAGAGCGCTTTGTTCTCTCATGTCCTGCATTACTGAAGGCAATTCCCAGTGTTTGTCCCCACACAGATCCCTGTGTGGATTGTCAGCTGGCCTCCAGGCACTGGGCATCCTGGATCAATTCTCCACCTGCCTTCTTGTCCACATCTCCAGCTGTCACTCCCCTGCTGGGTGACAGCACAGCCCTGGGACGCTGGCCAAAAGCCTTCCCAGGGTATCCTTCAGCACCCTCAGCACATCTCACATCATCCCATGAATCTCTCCATGTCCAAGCAGGCTGAGCAATCTATAGATTGCTTTTCCTCTGCTGTGGGTACTGCTCCACTCCCACAGGAGAAAGTAGAAGGATGTACTGCCTTCAAAGCTGAAAGGAAATTAATGAATCCTCCCAAATGTTATGCAGACTTTCATAATGAATATGTTTCCATCCTGCTTGAACAGTCTTACTTTAAATTGTGTTTTTCCATATGAACTATTGTTCAGGAAAACTAGATTTCTTTCACTGCATTTTCTGTCTCTTGCACCATAAGCAATTGTTAACTCGATACTATTTATATGCTAAACCATAAATATTAATTTGCTACCAGTAATACTAGAGGAGATACTTAGTTTTATTAGGAATGGCTGTGAACTGGAAGGGCTATGACCAGAGCAGGTATTATTTAACTGTTTGAATTTTCATCATTTTATTTTTAGAGAGCAAATAATGGTGATTCTGTCTTTTTTTTTTTTCCATGGGGATGTTTAAATAGTGATATTACAATGGACAAGCTGTTAAACCAAATGACTTTTTGTCTTGACTTGGACAGATTATGCTTGTTCAAAATTTCCTTTTTCTGTTCCTTTTTTTCTGAGTCTCTTTCAGCTACAGTCTACCAAATACATCTCTGTCTATCCAGCTGCAATATCCACTGAGATTACAGTTATCATTTCCTTGGTTAGTGCAATGTGACATTTGATCTTGATAACTTCTTAGCCTGTCCTAGAGATGATCATAAAAAAATTTGTTCAAATTAAGAAACAAAAGTCACTAGGAATTTTGCTAATCTAAATTTTTGGGGTAGCACTAATAGTGAGTGTAAGTGATTGTTGTGGTTTAATCCCAGCCAGCAAATGAGGCACACAGAGCTGTCCCCTCAGTGGGGTGGGGGAGAGAATCAGAAGGATAAAAGTGTGCATAATCATGGCTTGAGATAAAGGAAATTCAGCAGGTAAAGCAAAAGCCACATGCAAGCAAGGTGAAATAAGGAATTAATTCCCCACTTGCCATGAGCAGGCAGGTGTTTGGGCATTCCCAGGAAAGCACAGCTCCATGACATGCATCAGTTACTTGGGAAGACAAACACCATCATTAAGAAGATCCCCCATGCCCCTGCTTCCTTCCTATTCCCCCTAATTTATACACTGAGCATGGTTCCATCCAGTGTGGGGTATCCCTGTGGTCACTCAGGTCAGCTGTCCCTGCTGTGTCCCCTCCCAGCTCCATGGGCACCCCCAGGCTCCTCATTGCTGGGCTGGGGTGAGGAGCAGGAAAGGCCTTGACTCTGTGTGAGCCCTGCCCAGCAGGGAGGAAACATCCCTGTGCTAGCAAACCATTTCCAGCACAATCCAAAACACAGCCCACACCAGCTCCTGGGGACAAAATGAACTCCATCCCAGCCAAAACCAGCAAAGTAACTTCCTATTCTTGTCCAGAGTATTGTTAACATAAGCTGTAATTTGTTTTATCTTGGTCTGATTGGACTTCTCACTCTAATCAATATAGTTGTTAGATCTAAAACAAAAATGTAAGAAATTTCATTTTCCATTATGATATTATCAAAAGCTAATTCATAAAGCAATCAGATGCTGCAATGGGCTCACTATGAAGACATTTTTTTAATAGCTGTCATAAGCAGCTTAACTTTCTTTACTGTGTTATTAAGAAAAACACAAATAAATCACATAAATGTTGTTTTTTTCTTCAGTCATTTCATGCAATTCTCCAGATCAATAACAAATACAGACAAAGACATCCATATGCCTCACCCAGGGCAATGGATTTAGCAATTTATAAAGCTTCTCACATTGACCCTTTAGTCCAATTAATTTATTGTTTATCCATTGAAGGCCTTTTCTGAAATTCCTGTGTGGTATTTTCACACATAGAACCTTAAATCAACAACACTGCTGTTAAAATACAACTGTTCAAAAGTATGAATAGGAAGTGCTCTTAAATCATTGATTATACTTTTAGATCTCATGACTCTAGGTGAAAATATGAACAGTTCTGTTGTTCATACCTGACCTGAGTTTGGCTATACATTGGCAAGAGAGCTTTTCTAAAGAGCTGAAATCAGGTTACTTCATGTTCTTTTTTAAGGTTTGCAGAGGATGTAGATACACAACAGAAGTTTAAGTGTGTAACCAGCTGCTATCAGAACTGCTTTTAACTAAAGTTTCTGCTGCAGCTGCTTAGCTGACAAAGCCTAGTGCTCACAGCAAGCAGAAAAATCCATTTATAATGCCCTCCATATTTTTTCTCACTGTAGGGAGAGAGGACCTTTACAAGAGTCATCAGATTCTAATCCAATTACAATCCAATCCCATATTTTTCACAGTAATTATATTTTTATGATATCTGCATGCTCTGTTTTTGGTGAGTGTTAAATAAGGTTAAATCTGAGTTTGGACCTCTTTGCATAGTGTGAATTTAAAACATTTCCCATATCTGCTTTGGCTACCTAGTGGCAAGTTCTTATTTGGTCCTAATTACAGCTAAACACCATCAATATAGCAGCTTATTTCAGTAACAGCCTCAGTGCAACAGCAGTCTTTGTTTTAGTCTCTGTTTTATGAGTTGTTGGTTAGCAAAAGGAGCTGGCACAGGATTCAGAGAAGTTTCTGAAATAGCTTTTGAACTTTTGACACAAAGGGTGCTGCCAGATCATCTGTCAAAGATGTCACCCTTGATGTAATGAAGTCTATTGAATGCATAGATGTGAGAGTTCCAAAAAAGTAATTTCCATTTTACAATAATGATATGACACTAGGCAGTACATTTCAGAGGATTGTTTTACTTTTTCAGTGGTTCAACTCACACAACATTTGGCAGCTTCTTCCTTGCCATACTCGAGGCATGCAATAAAGACTTGCTCAGGAATGGAGTGTCTCTCTCTTAGCATTCATTCATTCATTCTAGTCATGCAATTTTACTTATTCATGCAGTTTCCATAACATCCAAGTGATAGATTGCACATAATTTACACAGATAAATTACACACAGCTGTGACTTCTAAAAACTTGTAACTCAGGTCAGTACTTCTAAGTTGTAGCTTGAGAGTTTCAGAGATTCAAGTTCTAAATATTGTTTTTCATTTTATCTTTTATAGAAAATGAGAGCAGTCCAACAGAAGATAATGGATGATAAAATAATAAGTAATGTAGAAAAATGTTATGAATTTAGGAGCTTGTACTTTAACCAAGACAGGTTCTTTGACAGTCATGAAGAATGCCTGCTCTCCAAGACTTGCAAAAAAACCACAGTGAGTTGTTTATGAATTGGTCAACATAACCCATATTTTGTATTAAGACATTGAGACATTCCTAAATGGCACATCTAAAAAGTATTGTAAGGAAAGAGGAGGGTTTATTTCAGTGCACAAATTCTTTTGACAAGTATGTTCTAATTAGAGGTGAAATATTCTTGTGTGTTCTTGTCTTGCATTTGTGGAGGTTTTCTGGAAACCTCATAATTGGATTGCATTTGTTTTCAAAGGAGATCTCTGAGAATGAGTGTCAGCTGCTCACCATAGCTAAGACTAATGGAAAAAAAGAAAATTAAATTGCTAGAGGAGACTGGGATAACATCAGAACCTTTATCTCCTTTAAACTAATAACTAGCAGAAATGGATCAAGTAAAATTAATCAATTATCAAAGAAGAGAGAAAATCATAGTTTAAACATTCAGAATATTTTTTTTCCTGTAGGAATAAGTGTGTTGATCCAAAATAATCACTATGTTCTTACAATGCATTTGTAAGAACAAATGGAATGATGTACTGATTCATGATTAATGCTGTCAAACTAATCTTTCTTTCAGAAATGTACTATCTCCCACTTAGATTTTTAAGTGATTGTGAAAGTTTTGGCACTCTTAACTTCTAGAGATGTATTCACTCCAGATAAGAACTTAATTCCCAAAAATTGACTAGTCTGTGTTTGTAAGAGAAACTTATATTCTTCTAGAAATTTTAACCATGGGTATGGACCATAGAGATAGCCAGTGTCCTGAGGAAATGCTCAAATATTTCCTACTCGAATTATAGTGACTGAGCAAATTACCCAGAAAACAGTTTAGTACTGTAGAAAGTGTTGGGGCTTTTAAAGCTGTGTAGATGATTCTTCAGTGTTTATTGCTTTTATCCTTCTAAGGACTTATACAAATTATCTACTTTTAAACAACAGATTCTCCCCTCCAAAACACTGCAACTACTACTACTAATACTACTACTACTGCTACTTATCATCATCATCATCATTATTATTGTTATTTTAAAACTAAAACAAATAACTCCAAGAGTTAAAATAACACCTTAATTATTTGTCATGATTATTGAATGAAGTATGGAATATTCGAAATTCCCAAACAGCTGTGGTGCCTTTGGCAGTGCCAATGGCTGTGTTGTTTATTTAATAGGCAGGATATAGAAGTGGAGAGTTTGGACACATATCCAGCATCATTGGTGGGTGGTTTCTTTTTTTTCCATCATCCTGTCACTTGGAGGTGAGGCCAGGTAACCCAGCTGTCCATCCACTGTGGAACCTGGCTTTCACTGATTTGCCTTTTGGCTGCTATTTAACAGATATTACCATTAATATTAATTTCATTAATATTTCTTTATGGCAGAGCTTCTTTCAAAATTGATAGAAAATAATAATATCAGTAAAAAGGGCTTTTTGTACCAAACATTCTGCTGGTAGGGATTTGTCCCAGAGAATTCAGAGCAGTGGTGCTGCTGAATGCCTCTCTCAGCTGTGACACTTGGGCTGGTGTTGGAACTCTGAATACTGAGAATTTTAGGAGTATTTCCAAGTATTTCCACACTGGCAGGAGCTGTGCTGGGCAGACAGGAGTCAGGGCAGCCCTGAACTCCCTTTGTCATGGGAATTCTCCATTTGTAGGGCTCTCAGTGTCATTGCTCCACCCTAAGGCACTGGGGTCATCTCCAAGGTAATACAAGGAGTGGCTACCACATAACAGCAATGTCCTCTTGCATTTACTTTTACAATTTATCTTTTTTTTTAGTGAGAAAGCAAAGAATAGCAGTGTCATAGTTTGAGCAAGAATATGCTAGTGAGAGTCTACATTAAAGAGTTAAAGCTGCTTGGTCTCCAAGTAGCTGTGTTTTCTGAAAGATACAGTGATTGCATACTGAATCATGGTTTAATTTTTTGGTGATTCCTAAAAATGCTCATATTGATATGATACCATGAAAAAACTGACCAGCAAATGCACATAAAGAAAGAAAATTGCACATGAAGAAAGAAAATTTCAGGAACTCTCTTACAAATCAGATAATTAATTCAAAAGTTTTCCATTACTTTTAAATATCTTATTTATCCATAATTCAAATTAAAAATAACATTTAATAATTTAAGACAAGTGTAAATTTACATTAATTTGGTCTTGTTGTTAGGAAGTTAAATCCTATAAAATTAATTATTTTCTAGAAGTCACCAAGTGCATATCATGATACTTATTTAACAAAGCAGCTGATTGCATTTCTTATAAGAATAAATTATCCTCTCTTCAGCATGTTTTAAATATTTTTTTTTTAAATACAGCCTCCAAAAGTTTTTTAAAAATACAGCCTCCAAAAGTTGCTGTAGTTGCCTTTATTGACATGATAATACCTACTTATTTATGCCTAACATGAGTGAGCTCAGTCATCATAAATTATAACAGTTAACAGTGTGAAAATACAGGCTTGTGATTTTTTTAAGACTGTTATGGCATGAAGAAAAAAAAAAAAACACAAAACAAACCAGAACTTTTGCTTATTGATATCTAAAATTTAATACAATTTTGCTATGTATATCTGTTTAGAAAAGGTCAAGTTATTTAAGAAAATAATCACTGGAACATTTTAGCTACTGCACTGCGTCCACCAAGGACAGGGGGTGTGTTTTAGAAAACTCATTAGTGAAACCATCTGTTCCTCTCTCCTTCTGAGCTCTGCAACTTTGTGTGACTTCTCCACTTCCAAAATGTCTGTTCTCATCACAAAGAGCACCATCAGACTGAAGAAATCTTTCCAAGGAACATAGATGATGGATATTTCCAAAGGGTTCATTCTTGCACAGAAATGCCTTGTGAAATAGTTTAAAAGCTCATCAGTCAGTCTGAAACCTGTCAACTTAGCACTGGAGTCCATTGAAATTTCACAAACCCCTGGGGAGTTATTGACCCCTTCTAAGTTGCCTGCCCATTTTATGGCCCCATGAGAACATCAATGCTGCTGCATTGTTAGGTGGATTTGGACTTGGGGGTTTGAGTTGGGATTTTTGTTTGTTTGGGGTTTGTGGGTTGTTTTTTTTTTCCCTCATTTATTTATTTGCTTATTTATTTTTATTTTGGGTGGTTATGTGTTTGTTTTTGTTTTTTTTTCCTGAGGTTGTTCTGCCAGCTGTGTTTCCTAGTCTGACACAGTTGCCTGGAGTAGAAGAGGTAGGCAAGTCCCTGTCTCATGCTCAGTATTCTTTGTGGAATCTGAGATCATGTAGAGATTAGTAAAAATTGATTTAGCAAAAGAGGGATGTTATTACTGTCTTGGTAGGTTTCCTAAAATCATTTATGCAGCAGGAATGAGTGGTCTATATCTCTATGTGATAGTTAAACCCAAAGAGAAACTTAGTTGAGCATATTGCAACACGATGAGTAACAGACTGAGTAACCAAAGCCATTTGTCATCCTGTGAGTTAAAGTAGATTTGCTCTGAACAGCTAAGAGAGACAAAGAAAACTTTGGAGGAAAATTGTAATTCCTTGTTATAAACCTCTGAACAAGACATGTGGCAATAAGAAATTTAACTCCTTATGCTGAAGCTCGGTCTGACAAAGCACAGGAAATATTCTTCTAGGTAGTTTGCTGTCAGAGTGGCTCTCTTGCTTTCTACCAGAGCAGCACAATCTGGTGATACTGAAGGGTTGCTAAATGGATTTAATGGATTCCTTTAAGTGTCTTAGGATAAACCTAATGCCCAGAAGGCAAACAGCTCACTCCCCCCACTGGGTTTTTTTCCCTCTCTATATATGACATGTCACTCTGTTGATTGTGAAGAAAGGTGTTTGTTTGTGTGTTTTACCAAATGACCAGTTAGATATATTGTATTGGCAGCTCTTGGAGAGGTGATACTTGCTTTTCTGTTTGCTGAGGCAGCACCAGCTGTTGGGCCATGTAACATAATTGGAAGGTGAGTCACTTGCTTTTTGAGATTCATCCCTCTACACCATGAGCAGAGCAATCCAAGTGTGTGAATGTGTCTCAGAAAGCAGAATATCTAAGACTTGCTGTGTTGTTCTTATTTATGTAGAGGTAAAAATTTGCATAACATACTTGTTGAAAGCACCCTTGTGAGATCTGCACAGCAGCATGACTTCTGCCTTTGACTGCTTAGGAGTGAAGAAATAAAGGACTTGAGCAGAAAACTTTGACATTATTTGTTATCCAATGTAGTGACCAAGTCCCTTGACGTTCATATCTCAACATAAAAATATTTCTTCATCTCTGTGATGAGAACTGCTGTAAGGACAGGTGAGAAGGTCCATGGAATCCTCATCTCTCTGTTCTGCACATTTATAGAATTGGTCAACATTGCTGAGTTTTCAAACCCCTTGCCTGCAAAAGAGAAAATACTTTACAAAGTAAAAGTAACTTTTCTCCATCCTATGGCTACCTTTCTGATAAATATTTTCTGCTCAGTTCAGTATCATTCCACTGGCAGTCTTTGTGGTTTGCTGTGTTAAAAACATGGATTATATGGCACACCATGGTCTCAGGATTTTGTAATGTAATGGATATTTTAGATCATTTGTAGTGAAAATTAAATTTGTCAAATCCTGTTGTGGTTCTAGGATTAGAAAATGTGCTGTAGATAGGCTTAGCACTAGTCCTGATGTAATCACATTAAAACATTACTATCTCATTATACCAAGTGAGTCACTGGACTAGATTGAATATTTGTACATTTTTGATCTACAGACTCTCCTTAACTAACACAAACACTGAAGTCACATTGCAAAGTATTGGACAAGGTTGTCAACTGCCTGGATTTGCTTATATTCTTTCTAAGTATTTACATATCAAAAAAGCATATGACTACTAAATTATAATACTGTGATTACTTCCATAAATATTTCCTATTTTTAGGTTAGAACATAATCATTTTAGTTCTGTGTGTCCTGAGTTGAGTCCTGAATCTGAGGTGTACAGTTCTATCCTGATTCTCTCTTTAGTTATCAGCAAGGTCTGTATTTTATGATTTGTGTAATTGAAGTCAGAGCATCTTGTTCCTTCAAGATCACTTTCAGAATATATTCCTAACAGTGTCACATATTTTATAAAACAAGATGTGTTCTTATGAATTAGTGATCTGTCAAAATGTCTGGCTGTTTTGGTAAGCAAGTTTTCCTCACAGAAAACAATGCAAGTAGAAATACTAAGGATTTGTGGTTTATTTTAATTCAAATTTTGATTCTGAGTTTGTATATGTTCAATTTGATTTGCAACATGGCAGGATTTTTATCTTTCTGTGCTTCTTATCTGGACTGTCAACAAACAGATATACAAGCAAAAAAAAATCCCTAGAACAGATTCTTGCATGAAAACTTGAGAGTCCATTGCTACACTGTGCATAACATTGCAGATGTTTAAATTAATATCATTAATTGCTTAAATAATACTTCTTAGCAGGATTTTTGCTGAATGTAGGCTAAGCATAATTCATCATTTGAAGCTGAGTTTATAGTTAATACTGACTAATTAAAAGCAGAGTATCTGGTCTCTGTGCATCCAGCCACCCCATAGGTTACAGCAATGTCAGCACTTTTTATGAACTAACTTCAAAGCATTTTAACAATTTGGTTTGGATTTGTTTCCCTTTTTATATAATTTATTTTTTATCATCTTTCTTTCTCAGACCACAATACTGTTTTCACTACCCCTTGTTTAGCTGTTGTTTCTGATTTAGTGTTATTTCTGTGTATATAGGTCTGTTTCCACAGCAGAATTCTCACAGGATATCATTTTTTTCAGATATTCAGGGGAAAAGAGATAGCATGTATAGGCAGGACACAAGAAGGAATGTACTTGATATTTACCTTACTCTAACTAGCTTCAATGGCTTTCCCTGCTAGAGAGGATGTTCTGGGTGGGAAAAAGAAGGTTTTTTGTGCAGAGTAGGAACCTTAGAATAACTGTATTCACAAGTTCTTCTGTTTGGCTCATACTCATCCAGCACCTGAATGCATCCAGATGAACAGTGTTACAATTCAAAGCTTAAACATAACTGACTAACTAAATATATGAACAGCAGTTGAATTATTCCAAAATCTTTCCCTAAATAACTGAAGACAAGTGAAAAGTGATTTAACTCAGGCAAGCTGCAGTCTTGTCCCAGGCATTGTGTGAGTAGAATAAGAAAAAAATTATGGAGGGAATTATTCACTGTAAATTATTTTCGTAGTTCTAATGATGGGATAATCATCCAATGTGGTATTTTGGGTTAATGTTGGAACAGCATCATTTGATTAATCTACACTTTTTTTTCTCAGTATTTCCTCAAGAAGAAAATTATTTTCTTTTCTGTGAAGAATGTGGTGGGTCAATCACTGCAAACTGTTATTTGCCTTGGAGTAGGGAAATTAAGTTTCATATTCTAGGTATGATAATTTCTGGGGGGTTTTTTAATCGGAAAAAAAAGTCAAGCCATCTGCACCATGAGTTTTATGACATTATATGACAGTACAACAAATACACACACAAACCTGAGCTGTAGAGTTTTCTACCCTTCTTCAAACTGAGTTTCAGTGTGTGTACACAGCAGAAATGGCTGTAACTGTGCATATTTAGCTATCTTTAATTATCTGTCTTGGTCAAGGCAAGAAATCTCACTGGATGAAATGCTGCATGGACTAATGATCTGAGCTGTGTGTTGCCATGGCTGGATCCCTTTCAGGATCATTTTTTAAAGCTAGACAAGGTCTCATAGTCTATTTTATGGCCTGTGATCACAATAATTTCTCCTAATGTCATGGCATGCTGCTGAACTTTTTGATAGGGAATTTTTTTTATCTTTAACTGTAGGCACAAATCAGTTTTAAATAACTTAAAAGTGAAGCTCCTTGAAACATTTTTTTATGTGAGGATTCTCAAAACAACAACAAAAACAGTTTTTTTTCTGTTGTTGTTATTTTTTTGTTTTTTTTTTTTTTAAATTTGGTTGGCTGCCTTTTTCTTTTTTACAGTTTTCTAGATAAGCTCTCCTGTGCAATTCATGAAGACTATGAAGACATTCCACTTTTATTCAAGAATCCATGCACTTTTTAAGTAGAACTGGAAATCTATTTCCTATATTGTTTCTTTCTATATTTTTATTGATATGAACTTAAACAAGGGCACTATCAAACAACATAAAACCTCAGATTGTGACATTATGGGATGGACTTTGGGCTGTGCTCATTGAAGGTAGCAAAAGTTCTTAAAAATATTTAAGTATAAGATAGTAAAGATGAGGCAAAGCAAGGAGGAGTAGAAATAAATACTTCTGAGGAAGTAATCTAATCCTTCACTCTAAATGGACTCCTAAGGATAGGAAAAGAACAGGACAGATTCAGTGCTTGTGAATTTGCAGGTTGCAAACCCTCACAGGTGCTGTCAGAGCATCCTCTGGATGGAGAGCCTGAGCCCCTGGTAAGGAGAAAATTCTGGTGCTGAGGAAGCTCAGTCCTGGTGTCCTTGGTGGGGCAGGGTGGAGATGAAGTGATGCAAGGATCTCTCCCAGGAGTGCTGTGCTGGCCCAGCAGGTAAAGCTGAGTGAGGTGGGAGGAGCAGTGCAGGTTGGAGCTGACCTTTCCCAGATTAATTACCAGCTCCTGAACTTCATTATGTTTCATCTGCCATTCTCCATTATTAATTCCCTGTACAACACGCTTGAATGCATATGTACCTGTCAGTCTTATTTTGTAAGAATTAATTAATAGCAGATGCATGTATGAATTTTAACGTTTTTGCTATTGTTTTCCATAGATATTTTACTTTGTGCTGGGAGATCCTGGCTTATATATATCCTACCCTTCCATATATGGTGTACTATATAATGATATATTCCCTGTCAATCTAAATTAAACCTCCCCTGCACATGTACATCTACATATGAAAAAAGGAAAAATTAAAATGTAGCATTTATTAGAAATTTACACAAGAGGGTTTCTAAAATTATTTTTCTACATAAATTGAGTTCAAATTAAATGTCAAATATAATTTGGTGTTAGAAGTTTGAAATATATGATAGTCCTTTGAGAAAATCTAGGCACTCAGTCCTCCCAGCCAAATTGTTATTTGCATAATAGTCAGCTATAAGGTTATATATCATTATATGGCAGAATGCCAGACCATAATCTGCACAGTAAAGCTACTGAAAAGCTCAATCTGAAAAGCATTCATCTTACAAAGGAGTTTGCATCTCCTATAAAATATGAAGCATATTGACTTTTTTTTTCCTTGAGCAAACAGAGCACTGCAATCTATTTCCAGCATTCTTCTCGTTTGGCTGTGTTAGACACAAATGTAAAATGAATGTTGACATATTTGTTTAACACCCCTGAACAGATTAAACTGCTTTAGAACTTCTTCTGTAATCAGCCTTGAACAATATAAACACTCACATCCCTGGATAGATTAAATTGTTTCAAAAGTTCTTCATTAATCAGCAAGATTAAAAAAAAAGTAAACCAGCATCCTTTGTCAGATGTGCTGCATTCACTTTCTGATAATATTAAATTTTACCATGGGATATCTTTAGTAATATACATATGTAGTTAGGACACAATTTTAAACTTTATTGTCTAAAATATCTTAATTATAGACAATTTGACCAAGATGCTCTGGATGAATCAATTCAGAAATAGCTAATATCTATGATTTGGTGTGGGAGGGAGGGGGCTTGTTTGTTTATTTATTTGCAGGGTTTTTGTTTGTGGCTTTGTTTTTGGTTTTTTTGTTGTTGTTTGTTTTTTTAATTTTAATTTCTTTTTATTTTCTTATCTGTCTCACACTTATTTGACACTAATAATTCTTCAGGAACTAAATTAGGAATTGCCCTTGGACACAATTATATTCATGTAATATAGTTATTCCCATTTCACTACAGCTATTTTGATTCATGCATTTAAAAAATAACCTATAGGCAGAAATAAAAAATTCACAAACATGGGCAATTTTGTCAATCATGATTGTTTAGGGCCAAAGTGTTCTGAACTTATTCTAGGCATTGATCCTGCTGATATTTAGAGTTTACCAGAAGTCAGATACACATATTGAACAAGCAGCACGCATTGGACTCTATGCTCTTTTTAACAATTCAACACAAGACTAATTTTTAAAGACAGAATTCCCTCCTCATACCCTAAGAACCCTTTGAAATTTAATGTTTCAGGTACTGGGAATTAACACAGCTAAGAATGAAGGCAGTGCAGTATCCAAACCTAGCAAGTCACTGTTGCCAGGGGTTGTTGGTATTTCTCCAAAATGAACTCCTTTGTTTTTTAAACTACAATAATCTGATACAACACCACTGACATCCAAGGGCAATTTAAACTCAAACTGAACAGTGGTACCTCTGGGGTGTCTAAAATATGCAGCAATTTTACATCAGTTCATTAGGTATGTAAAAAAAGTTAATTTAGCACCAAGTATACCAGAGTTGGAAATTTTTCTTTACAGGTCATTTAGATAATTTTTCTTAATTGATAATTCATATGAAGATGTATACATTTTTAGGATTTGTAATGTTTGTAATTGTTTTTCTCCACACATCAGAACAGGAAAATTTTCAAGATATTCTAAGATAGTAAAGCCTGTATAAATTGAAAATAGTAATCTCCTAAAAAAAACCAAGAAACTGCATGAAAATTATAGAATCCAAAAATATATAATTACACATTTAAGGTAAAACCACAATAGGTTATTTAAATAAATTCATCACAATTCCTTCTTTATAAGTATTGCCTTGAGCTCAGCTTTGAGATATTTACAGATATTTGTAGTTTCTCTAAGCACTGGTAAATTTTTACCACATTCACTTTAAAGGTTAATATAAAACTTTTACATTAAAACAATTACCATCTAAATTTCATTAGGAAATAGAGTAAAAACATAAAAAATATTTTCTTATTAAAAATTACTTATGGTCTCTACTCTTCTAAATATTAAAGAAATGATTCAAAAGGTGGAATGCCTGTATGCATGTGTCTTCCAGAGAACCAGGGCCCTGTTCTTGTGAGGGAAGATCCACAAATCTTGCTGGGTAGAATTCTTGTTTATTGGCATTAATTAAAATAAGCAAACTACTCACTGTACTGCCAGGGAAATAATTTCTAGTATTAAGATTAAAAAATTATCACATCTCATGATGCTTTACTGATTTTTCAGTCTCCAAGTGGTTTTTATGTTTATAAATGTGTTTTGTAAATGGGGCATAAATATGTTAAGGCAGACAACTTAGAACTGCTCTAGAAGGCAACAAATCAAATTATAAAGGAGAAATAGTGCATTAATAAGGTAAGGTAAATGAATTTATGTAGGAAATAGTGTATAAAGGGGAGGTATCTCAAACTGACCTTTCAGAAATTTGAACTGAACTTTTAAACCTCACTAGTAGATTAGATTTAGAAAAGTCTGGTTATTGCTTTGTACCAAATGATGTTCTCACCACAATAAAACACTAAAATGCACTAAACATGTGCACAAATGAAAGGGAAAAGAGACACAGAGCTCCTCACATTCTGACCTTGATCAAAACAGAAGCCGTGCTCTGCAGAGGGCCTGTTCTGAAGTGCCTTTGGAAAAAAAGTAAATTCTTATCAAGAAGTGTTTTTCTGGTCATTTGTTCCAAGCAAATGGGGCTATGGGTTTCCAGGAGCTTTGTCTTGCACAAAATAAATTTCCCAGTCACTTGTCATGTCGTGTTCCTATTTTGATGCTGTGTGAAAAAGAAAAAAAAAAAACAGGCTTTATTTTTATCTCAACTATGAACCCTGGTATGTTATGTAATCCAGTGTCCTATGTAAATTTAACTCTTTAGTGATTTCTATTCCTTTTTTACTTGGGTGTTAGGTATGCCAGTTCCCAATTTTCCTCAGAGGCCTCTTATTCCCTCTCTGTTCAAGGATACAGTTCTGAATACACTTCAAATACATATTTAAGCTCTGTAATTTAAATATGCATAGAGTATATGCACATAATTCCTTTTCAGAAGACAGGTAAGGTGATGAATTCTCAAATTCAAACCACTTCTTTATAAATGCTATTAGTAATCCAGAGGCCAAAACAAAACAACTTCAATCACTACAGGTAGGAGTTTGAATTTGTGATCTTAGTGAGCTTCTGGTCAGTATTCTAGTGCAAAAAATCCCCAGACAAAAGCGGCACTCAGGAAATCAGATATTAGGAACCTGCCAGGTTCCTGGTGCCCTTTGCCTGCTGCAGAATGTAAATGCTCTGCTGTGTATCAGAGTTCTGGGAGCCAACAGAGAGTGGTGATGGTGCCAGGGCAGTGGCAGAGGTGGGGAAGCAGCAGGCAGGGGGTGAGCCCTGGCCCCCCCAGGTCTCAGAGTCACCGTGACCAGCACAGGCTGGGGGGTTCCCATCTCCCTGCCTGCACTCTCTAAAGCTCTGCTTGCCTCTACCAGGAGCAATCTGGGGACCCAGCAATGTCCTGGCAGTACTGGAGAAACCCCTCTGAACTCCAGACTTCTATTATTATTATTATTATAATTACAGTCCTGAAGTGAAGAAAATTCATTTGAAAGCAGCTTTTGTAGTTGAATTACTGTGAAATACAGAGGTGCCTCCTGATACAGGATGTTTCATGACTATCACTTGTGAAGTAGAGGAATGTCAGAGTTCATTATATGGCTGTTAAATTTCAGTGAACTTCCTTTCAGTAATCAATTCTAATCCTGCAGATTTTGAATGTCTGTCCTATTAGATATAAATTAAATGCACTTCTGTGAACTTTCATTAAGAGCTTTTCTTTTACCTTTCCTCCCTTTGAGATGTGGTAACACTAGCAACTGATAATTCTTCTTACTGCCACTGCATGCACAGGGTCTTGTTCACCCCATCCTTCTAATTGCAGTTATTTTAAAATGAGAACTTCTACTGAAGAAAACAGTAATCAAGCCCAAAACTCAACATTTCTAATATATGCTGCCCCAGTAGGAGCTTTTTCTTTGAATTTCTAATTAAAAACCTTTTAAAGGAAGACAGCTTGAGTCTGGAGCTGTCAGGTCTCCCCTTGTCCTTGATATATACGGGGGGGGAAACAATAAAAAAAGCCAGAGAGAAGATTTTACTTTTAAACAAGCTCCATTTCCTTGAGACATTTGTATTCCAATATTACTCCCTCTTTCTCATGGGAGCACAGCTCTAGTCTCCAAATGAAAAAGAAATAATAAAACACATCAGGAAGAGAGGACCTCCTCCTCTCCTTTTCTTGGGCTGTTATTTCCATATAGAAAGCTACTCTAATGGGGCACTTGTAAATGGCAGGGAATTTAGCCCTTGTGGAGTCTTCTCCAGAAATTGGATTTTTGCTTAAGCAAACAGCAAACCATGCAGCAGGGAAAAAGCTATTTATTTGGCTGCCTGTTGAAGAGCCTCACAAAAATACAATTCAGTCTGATGTGATCGGGGAAGTCACTCTAGTATGCACTGAAAAAAGAATCATTTTGCCTCACTTGGATGTTGAAAAATCTTTTAAGTGCAGTGAAGATTAATATGAGATCAGTCCAAATTTTCAAATTTATTTAAAATAGGAATTATATAATCCATCAGTTGTCATTAAGAACAGATTTCACTAATGACTATCAAAACCTCATTTTTTTGTTTGTGCTTCTAGGTATCTGTCTAGTTTAGGGAGAAGCTAAAAATCTAGGCAAATGGAAAGAAAATCAAGATTTTTTTTCTTGTTTAGACTGCCCTTTTTAATGCTTCTAAGTCCCTCAGTTCAGTGATGCCATCAATATGAATGATTGTCTCTGATTTGGACCCTTTGTGCCCTTCTAATCTGTGCCAATTCATTGATTTTTTAGTAGGAAATAGCCCACCACAGACATGACCCAGTTCTCTCTGCTGATCATGGGTACCTGGCTATTGACAGCCAGAGTTCTCCTGTCCAGGGCAGTCTGTGTGTTTGTCATGTCCCAAAGCCTGGTCCTGCTTGCTTGGAAACTTCCTGCAGAGATGAACCTGCTCAAAGTGCCATAATTTTGTTGTACATGAGTGCAGTCCATGTCAGATGAAATCTCACTGGTCTTCTATAAACTTCTGTTTTCTGGTTAAGATTTTCTATGCCTACTTATTGTAAGTTCTATGTAATAATCTATTTTTAGTGGCCCTAAGCTCTATTTTCAAAAAGTCAGTTGTTCCATGTCCTATTATAATTTCAGAAACATTATGATAAAAGCTATTTTGTCCTTTTTTTTTTTTATGTTAGTAATTAGTGCTCATGCATTTTGTTTCAAAAGGAGATTTCCAGAGTGAATGACAAAAATCCCATTTTCTCTCCAAATCTCCTCCACCAGTTGCACTCCACCCATATGCATTTCTACAGCAATAAAAATCCATGACAAGCTGTAAGGAGTTATTTGGATTGGAAGTAGGAAACAGTTTAATGGGGAGGAAGGATGGCAGGAGGAGGGTGGAAATGGCTGAGAATTCTTAGAGTGAATGGTTCTATTGTGATATTTAAGTGCAGCTTCAATTAGGGCTAAGTGAATCTTCACAACAAGGGAAACTGGCCTTTGCAGTTTTAACTGGGAGGCAGGTGATGATTAATTCTTTGGCATCTTTCTGTTCAGTCAGATATAGAATTGACTCAAGTGCTTTATAGAAGATGAAATAGCTCAGTGAATTATGCTTCCTCTCCATTATGGAGTGAAAAAAATGTCATTAACAGAACTACAGAGTGAAAGTCACTGTGTTTGAGAGTTCTCTAAGCACTCAGTTCATGTTCATTCAGGAATTATTCACACACTACTGATGAACATTAAATTGTGGTCTTGAAACTTTTAAGCAGTGTGTGATTTCATGATGATATTTTTCAATTACACATAATAGGGTAGATGTGAGCTCTCATATCTCTTCACCTTTTAGTATTTATAGATATGCTTCCCATAAATTAGACCATTCACAATTTCATACAACAATTTATTTCACTAACTCTTTATGTGCTTCTTTGTAGTTATTAATATACTTCCTTGGTCCTGATTTTAACTACTGGATTTGCTTCAACAGTTCCTGTTTTGTATTAATGCCATCATGTTGAGGCTGCATATAAATGTTGTGGCAAAATATCTTAGTATCACAGTTCTCTGTGTATTTGGAATGTTGAGAATGTGTATGGTATCTTTGTCAGTCTTTGTATTGCCATAATTAATGCCTGAATATTTGGGAGAATCTGTAGGTGGAAAAGTCTTTGTGCAGCAGTGGCTGCAAAATCGGAGTTGCTTGGTAAATATCAAATGAGTGGCTGCACATGAGAAGGGAAAGCCAAGAGCTTTGGACAAAATAGCTGAATCTTGGTGGGTTTCAAGGGCGAGGTGCATTGCTGTGAACAGGCTTGAGGCAAGTGTGGTAGCTCCTGGCTGTGCTGTGTCTTTGAGGATGCCCAGGTGATCTAAAGCCCAGGGATATTTTTTTCTCTGAGTTTGCTGCTCACCATGGCAGGAGTGATGTGCTCCTCACCTTGACCAGCAGTGGCTTTTTGGCTCTGGTTTCACATTCAGCACAGGCTGAATGTTTGCAGAATGTTTACTGAACTGCAGGGTGAATTCTGTTGAAATAAATTGAATGCTAGAAAGTTTAAAAAAAAGTTGTAAGAACAAGTTTTTTAAAACACAGTTGTAAAATTAAAGTGAGAAAGGTTCCATTTTATTAAGCAAAATTAATTCCAAAATGCTGCTTTTCTGTCTCTGTGGACATCTCTATGCTGACTTGTGATATGTCTTTATTATGATACATAAGGTTATATATAAAAACATCCTATAATAAAAAAAAAAAACATTTTGGGGTGGTATTAATTAACATCTTCTGATAATTGAAACATTTTCTGTGCTTGTGCCAGATATCTTATATGTTAATACCAAAAAGATTTTCTTCTAATAACAGTAACTATAACTGACTGTAAATGCATATGAATTCTCAATGGCACTGTGGGAAAAAATGCTCCAAAGGGACAGTAAATGTCTGTATTTTGTATTTTAGGGGAACATCAGTGTAATTACTGTACAACCCTCACTTACCAACCATTTTAACCTCAGTCTATGTGTGTGGCAGTTCTCCCAGAATGACCTTGATGCTGTACTGAATGTTTTGCATTTTTTATCAGGCTCATGCAGATACAAAGAAATGTAATCCCACTTAATGGGATACCATATCCAAACCTTATTTAACATTTTCTAAATTGTATTTATATAAAAGTTCTATCTATTTACAGTATATTAAGGCAAATCCCTTTAGCTGGACCAGAGCACTTTTTGTAGTGAGCTGTGCATCTGATCACTTATTAGTTTGTACATGGAGAGATGCTATTTAAAGTCTTACCAACTCCCTTGAAGTAAATTGTACCCTCCAGCTAAACCTGACACAGTGCAAATAACACATCCAGAATTCTGTACAGTCTTCAGTGGCAAACTGCTGTTTTTGAGATCCCTCAGTGGCATCCCCAGCCTCAGCTCTATGAGCCAAACTTTTGTGCCTTGCTACCTTTGAAAACTTCAAATGCTCTACAATGCTATCAGGGCAATGGAGGAGCTGATCTCAAAGTCCAATATTAAAACTTCCCTCAAGGACATTTTCATTAGAACTTTGTACATGGACAGTTCAAAAGACTTGGTTATTGATTTTTGCTCAGAAGTCCTCTCTCTCTTCTTGTTTTGTTCAACATTTTGACAGAATTTCAAACCCCACAAACTGGGCAGCAGAAGATTCCAGCTAGGATTTTATGCTGTTCATTTGATTTCTTCAGGCCACATCCTTCCTGTGTCCTTGTCAACACTACAAGGAGAGGAGCTGTCTTAGAAGATTTCCTAAAAGGCAGAAGCAATTTCACAGCAATCGAAGAAAAATCTGACCTTTCCACATACAGAAAATCTCTCTTAAGTAAATAACCTTTTTAGCTGTAAAATTTTGCTGAGACATTCATTTATCAAAAACATAGATAAAAATCAGTCTGTGTTTATCTCCTCACCATTAAAAAATTGCATTAAAAAGAAGCTACCACCAATGAAAGTGGACTATAGTAAAATACCTCTAGCAAACAAAATAATTTTTTACTAACTACAACTGTTGATTTAGAGTTTGTGAAGTTGGAATATGAGCAATTAGTTACCATCTGCACTTCCTATCCTTAGCCCTATTATCATTTTCATGGACACTGTGTAATGAGGTTCATTTAGCCTCAACTGCATTTCCAGGATATATAGCAGTTCAAAATTAATAGGATTTATGAAGAAGTTAATGAATGAGCAGTGTAATTATTTCTGTTTAAAGAAAAGCATGATCTACTTGATCTTTATGAAAGGTATTGCAGGTCTTTAATTGCTCAGTGCTTACATCCTACATTGATGGTTGACAAGGCTGATATTCTCTCTCCTTTCACTTCATTTCACTGAACACATTTTGATATAACAAAAAATTCAAGATAAATAGCTTTTCTGAGATGGAGCTAACCAGCCTTCTGTTGTAACAAGGTTTCTTAGAGATTTTTACAGTGGTTTTTGTCTTTTCCCATATCCTATTCTGTTCTATTTTATTTTATTTTCATCCATATCATCCTTTTTTCTAAGACTTCTGAATTCCTAAGCTCTCAGACTTCAGAAGAACATTTAAATCAGTACTTAGCATCACAAAGTGTATCTCTTATTCACCAAGACAAGTAGGCACAGTTAATTTCCTGAATGTACTTAAATCTTTATTCTCCAGACAGAACATCTCCACACACTTATGAGTTAGCTAGTATATAAACCTAATATTGTTCAGTATAGTAACAATAATATTTTAACTAGCCTGTTGTTTTATGGGTTTAAATTTTGAGTCAATGGCATTTTCTATAAAGAAGAGGAGCTTGTCACATCTTTTAGATTTCAGTATTTCAGCATTTTCTAAGGTTTCATTGTTAGAACATTTCTTTGCAGAGTTTGGATTCTGTTTTGGCTATGGTGTAAAATTGAGAGATCACTTGGACAATGAAATTGGAATACCCCTTGCAGTGTTACCAGGTTCAGAGATGCCCAATTTAGTAACTTGTTGCACTGAATAGGTTATCGTGCTCATTTACTTTGGAATGTTCTTCTACCAGTCTACTTTTTTTTGTATTTTTATAAACAATCCTTTAAAAGGTTTTATAAAGCTCTTGTTTCTCAAATCTCAACACAAGAGGAAAACACAGCATATATAAAGAGGAATCTTCAACCCCAGTGGTGGTGCTGAAGTTATTTTGCCAAGGCTAAAAGAGGAGATCAAAAGACACTGATCTGTTAAAAGACAGGCCCTAAATAAATTGATGTATTTGTACAATGGCAAGGGGGAGCTTAGGATATGTTAGTGAAAAAGCTACCAAGCCATGAAGTCTGATTTTGAGGCAGATACAGATGAGAGCTTTGTGAAAACCTGAGCTGCAGATCTGCACTGCACAAAATTGAGGTCAACCACACACATTTTGCAATCGGGGCCACTTGCATCTGAAATACAAAATGGTGAAATCCTCTTTTTGCTCCCACTTTCAGCAATAAGCTCCAAGATTTCCTGCTTGGCTGTGGTTCTGTCGCGGTGTTTCAGTGGCTCATGACGCGGTTCTTGCCTTCCTGCTCGGGCAGAGGGGCTCTCTGGAGGGCCTAAAGGAGAGGCCAGCTAGGGAGGGCTGTTCTGCAGGCATCCTTTCACACAGCACTTGAGATGGATGTTTTTCTCTCCCTCTGATTACCCCGTGGTCTTTCCAAGCTGGAATTTTACCTCAATTCGTGGCATCGGCTGCCTCAGAGACACTGTGTAAAGATGCTGCTTACACTCGAATCCACAGCCTGTATTTTCTAAGTGACCATGCCTGTAAATCTTGGCATCCAAGGTTTTTAAAGTTTTTTTTCTGTATTAAAATGTGCTCAAGAGATTGATCTAATCCAGTGAGTTAATGCAGACTTCTTCCTCTCTTCTTAATAAAAGCATTTTGCTTAGAGATAGATGCAGCATGGAGGGGAATTCGTTCACATGAACTGCCATGAGTTACATTTCACAGAATCACAGAATATTCTGTGTTGGAAGGGCCCTGCTAGGATCACCTGAGTCCAGCTCCTGGCCCTGCACAGGACAGCTCAAGGATCCCACCTTGTGTCTGAGAGTGTCGTCCGAGCTCTTGGCTCTGTCTCTTTGTCCAACTTCTGGTGTGTTGATGAAAAACCAAGCCAGCAAACAAAACCAACTTGGGGTACTTCACAGTTTTATAATTTGATCATTAATATTCAGGAATTATATTTTCTCTCTGTACAACTCACAGTTCCATCTCAGACTGAAATCTCATTGCAAAACTTAATTTTCAAAGTTTTCAACTTTTCACAAATGTACTTCCCCCCCCCAAGAACTGGTGAAGGACAAATAAAGACTTATGTCCAAAATTCTATCTCCTCTCCAAACAATTAAATTACTTATCTTTTCAGAAATGCTGGTAACAATACCTTCAAATAGTAAAATGATCATATTTATTACTAAAGGTGAATATCCCTAAATTTCAGAGTTGTCTTTATATTTCTAATTAATTGTCAATTCCTGTTTTCCATGTTAACAGTGAAGACAAATATTCTAGTTATCCAGGAGAGTGGTACATTTGTATTTATGGCATGTTGTTCTATTAGAGAGCAGAAATACCCTGTACTGTTCTTCTCCACTGTTGCCTGGGGTTTGGTTTTTTTTCACTAGGTGAACACAGAAGTGGTTTCACAGATTATTTCTGATTTCTTAAATACTTCTTATTTATCTTACTGCTCATAGATAGCTGTGAAAGTGTATGAGAGCAGGCTTTGTGTGCAGGCTGTGGGATAAGCAGACAAATATAAAAAAGATATATAAAAAATATAAAAAAGATAAGCAGGACGGTGGTTATGGACTCGTGGCACTCAGTGAACACCAGCTGTGCTCCAAGCAGCTCCAGGCTCCCATCATCTCTCTAAAATACTGATCCTTGCACAGATGCAGAAAGTCAGGGAAAAAGTTCTTCTGTGGGGAAGGATGTTGGAATGAAAATATTTTGTTGAACCTAATCTAATTTAAAATTCAGTCCTGCTGAATTTTGTGTCCTCCCAAGTGATCTGGGGAGCTTTCTCTCAGTCTCTGATCAGGTAGTTCTTTCTAAATATTATACTTTACTGTGCACATTAGCCTGGTGTGGCTATAGCACACACCCTCCTGTGCATTTGAATATACACATCTCTTGTCATTAAAGATGAGAAGAGCTGAAAAAAGCCCACCCCACCAGAAAACCCCCATCCATCAGGTGACAGCTTGTGCAGAGAGCTGTGAAGTCATCAAAGCAGTAACAAATGGCTGTAAAAATACCATATGATTGCTCTGCCTGCCTCCTTGGTGGGAACAGAACTGATGCAGAACAATTGGGCTGCAAACCAAGAAAGTGAGTAAACAATTTCCATTTCCAAATGGGACTCAGATTTGAGAAAATGCTATCAGGAAGAATCAGGTGTGGGAGAATGGAACCAGAGTGGTTTAGAAGGTAAAAAGGGCAACCTGTAAAGAAAATAAAAGATAGAAACAGCAAAAACAGGGATGCAAAAATTGAGAATATTAAGTGACATGATCCACTACTTTATTGAAATGCTTTCTTACCAGTTTAACAAAACTAATTTCCATGAAGCTGAACTGGCAAAATGCTAGTGATTTTTAAGGAGTTGCAGTAAAATTATACTACTCAAGCAATTTGGACAAATGAGTTAAAAGGTTGCTAACAATAGGGGTGTCCTAAGGGGGAAAAAAAATTGGTCTCAACAGTAAAGAAGTGTTAAATCAGTTTTATTTGGTTTAATATTATCTTCCTTCAGCATTCCAGATAGTGAAAATACAAGGAACTAATTTTTTCTCTTGTTTCAAGAGATTTTATTTCATCTTAGAAGTCAATGAAAAAATTCCATTGACTTCACAGGCATTAGCTCAGGCTCAGATAAAAGAGGGGATGATGAGCAGATATTTCTCCCTTCACTTACTGGATGAGCAAATCAGCTCCATACAATCATCCACTGTTTGCTAACGTTGATTTGTTTACTCCACAAATTGGCTTCTAAAGCCTGGCCATGCTTCATTGCTGCATCTCAATTCAAGCAGGTGATCAGGATCTTCACCTTACAGATTCCATCTGCATCAGTTCATAAGCCCTTTTTGACTATTCTCTACCTAATGTCAGGTTTTAACTATTAGTTCTTAATTATATAGTTTAGCAAAAGCTTATATTCTTTTATACTGTCTGAAACCTGGAAAGAGTACTAATTACAGTATTTGGACTGTATGCTGCCCTGGATTGCTTCATTTATTCCAGCAGTTGTCCTTGCTATTGATCAGAACAGTCCAGCATTTGAAGGAGCAAGCAATGTTTTAATGCAGCATTACACAGTGAATTTGCAAACAGGGGAAATAAAAGAAGGCAGAGATGTGATGGAATAGCTGGAGCTGGAAGCAGGTTGTCTTTAAAGGAAGTGTTTGAGTTTGGGACAATTGACCATGCCTGTCCTTTATTCCACTCACCAAGCTGAACATTTTTGGTGGTACCAAAATAAGGTAAGAGGCAATGGGCACAAACTGAAACAGAAAAGGTTCCCTCTGAACAGAAGGAAAACCTCTTTAACTGGGGCTGACAGAGCACAGGCAGCCTGGAGAGGTTGTGGAGTCCCTGTCTTTTGGGGATATTCAAAAGCCATCTGGGCACTATCCCGCTCAGACTAATTATGGTGACCCTCTTTAGCAGAGATGTGGGGAAATTATGATTTCCAGATATCTATGGTGACCTGGACCATTTTGTGATTCTGTAAATAATAATATTCATACTTTTATAATACTTCTGTTTATATTTTGCAACTTAGAAACAAGCTTTATAATTCCTTAATGAATAAAGTCCTACATAAACTTAGGGGTCCTTCCTACCTTAAATCTACTGAGAAGAAAAACCATCCATAAAGACATTTTCTGCTCTGCAAACACTAATATTTCTGAGCATTACTGTGTAGATGAGGAAATTCAGCTAAAAAGTGTGATTTACTTATTTTTCCTGACAGTGACAGGAGCACCACCAGCCTGCCACTGGTTTTCTGGCTGAAATGGGAAGTGGTGATTTCAGGTGCTGCTGTGTGCACAGTTGAAATGACTTGCAGTGCTTTGGAACACATTTACAACCTTCACTCAGTCTTTGGGTGTTAGCTGGGCTCTTAACCTTGTGTTCCTCTATCTGTGGTCTTATCACCTTGCCCTTAGAACTTTCCTGCAGCTCCTAAATTACCAATCTTTTGGTTGAGCAGTTGATTTTTTAGCTTTTCATCTCCTAATTTTCTCATCTATCTTCTGTTTCCACTTTCCCCTTTTAAATTCATTCTGTTGCTTCTCTCATTTGATCCTGAGGTATTTTTTTATCTTCCATTATCTTCCCTTCAACCCCTTTCCCTGAACTATTTGGCCCAGTTTTCTCTCCTATTAAATCCATTGTATTCAGTTCCTTCCATTTAATGTCCTGTGACAAACAGTTCTTAGCAGTCACCTGTTAAATCACACACAGTTCTGGTGTGAATGCAGATAACCCTTTCTATTAGCAAAAAATTGATATATGGAGCTCAGATTTGATGGAGTCAAAGTAGCTCACATGAATACCAGCAAATTGAGTCCCTTCTCTTCTGAAAGGAAAACTTTTTTTCCTAACAAAACACTGCCTCTGAGAGCAGTGAGAGAAGCACTTCTCAGAGACATTATGAAAGCTTAAAAACTTAATAGTTTTTTAAATAGCTTCAGAGTAAGAGAACAGTTTGATTATAATGGTAGAAGTTCAATATGAGTCTCCTTAAGTTTGTAGAAATGTTAAAAAATGTCCTATTGACACCATTTCAGATTGGCTTCAAGAGCAGAAGAATGTGGTTTTTCTTTGCTTTTACCATCAAGTAATGAAGGCAGAAGGAATGGTATTTTCCAGACTCCTTTATATCTAGGAACTTATTTAAATTAAAAATGAAAAGCACAATATTTGTGCATTTAATCTAATATTCAATGGCTGTTGACATAATAGTTCCCTGTGCAATCATATACAATTTCAATTAATAGTTTTAATTAAGTGCTGTTTTAATCTTCAATCTTCTTTTCCACTTTTGCTGTTACAGTCCTAAGTGATGGACTGTTCTCAGCTCTCTTTATTGTTTTCCTTTCTTCTCCATTGAAATTTTTGCTGATAAATTTTTGTATTCGCTGCTAATGCTGATTTCCTTTTATCCTAATTTTGTCCTTTTGCTAGAAATACTCCATACAACCAGTCATATTCTTGTTCTTGGCTTTTTTGTCTTTGCTGTTTTATTTCTACACCTTTGTTTATTTTCAAACATGCTCCAAATATATGCATTTATTTCAATGACATTCAAACAAAATGGTTAAAAAATGGATTTTTTTTTTTAACTACAAAACCTGCAATTTCAGCCTAAGAAGAGCTTCTAATATTTAAAAAAATTGTACACGTGTTCAATCCATATTCTGAGCATCCCTGTGTGACTGGTAATTTTGAATTGCTGAACAACTCTAACACATTTAAAAGAAAAAAGCTAAGTCAAAGGCAGTAAATTTAAGCAAGATTTGTGCAATTTAAGCTTGTCTGAAGGAGCCCATTGATGCCCCTGTGGCAGAGCCCTGCAGTGCTGGCCCTGCCCATCAGGAGTGAGTCCACGGGAGGGGCTGATTTTGGGAACCCCACTTGCTCAGCTCTGCTGCTCACCCCAGACATTGGAGCAGCATTGAAACCCAGTCAGGGACAGTTCCCTGTGAGCAGGGCAGAGGGAGAGCCCCAGCTCCGGGAACAGCTCCCTGTGAGCAGGGCAGAGAGAGAGCCCCTGCTCCAGGAACAATTCCCTATAAGCAGGGCAGAGGGAGAGCCCCTGCTCCAGGAACAGTTCCCTGTGAGCAGGGCAGAGGGAGAGCTCCAGGAACAGCTCCCTGTGAGCAGGGCAGAGGGAGAGCCCCAGCCCCAGGAACAGCTCCCTGTGAGCAGGGCAGAGGGAGAGCTCCGGGAACAGCTCCCTGTGAGCAGGGCAGAGGGAAAGCCCCAGCTCCAGGAACAGCTCCCTGTGAGCAGGGCAGAGGGAGAGCTCCGGGAACAGCTCCCTGTGAGCAGGGCAGAGGGAAAGCCCCAGCTCCAGGAACAGCTCCCTGTGAGCAGGGCAGAGGGAGAGCCCCAGCTCCGGGAACAGCTCCCTGTGAGCAGGGCAGAGGGAGAGCCCCAGCTCCAGGAACAGCTCCCTGTGAGCAGGGCAGAGGGAGAGCGAGCCCCAGCTCCAGGAACAGCTCCCTGTGGAGCAGGGCAGAGGGAGAGCTCCAGGAACAGCTCCCTGTGAGCAGGGCAGAGGGAGAGCTCCAGGAACAGCTCCCTGTGAGCAGGGCAGAGGGAGAGCTCCAGGAACAGCTCCCTGTGAGCAGGGCAGAGGGAGAGCCCCAGGAACAGTTCCCTGTGAGCAGGGCAGAGGGAGAGCTCCAGGAACAGCTCCCTGTGAGCAGGGCAGAGGGAGAGCCCCAGCTCCGGGAACAGCTCCCTGTGAGCAGGGCAGAGGGAGAGCCCCAGCTCCAGGAACAGTTCCCCGTGCACAGCCACAGGGGCTGCGGGCAAACCCGGTGCTCAGAGGGAGCAAACAAACGCTTGTCCCCTCTGCTTCCCTCGTGGCCTTTATTAGTGGGCAGAGATGGCAGCACTTGCTTTCTTTTCTCATCAGAAGAAATTGTTCTCATCTTCTGTCGTGTCCGGCTGTCTGTCTCTGCCCCGACACGGGTAGAGTGGTTCTTGGGTGGCACGTGTTTCAAAGGACGAGTCTGGACTCTTCAGCTTTTCGATCTTCAGATTGTTTATTATTTCTTATCTACAAAATTTTTCTGTCTGCCCAACAGAGGTCTGATCTGCAAGCAGTCACAGGCACTCTGACCACCCACGGGGCGGTCGTGTCTTTTTATACTAAAATCTACGTACACAATATTTACCTTTATTTCCCAATGCTTTTCACCCATGTTAGCAAGTGCACCTTCACCATAAACCAATCCCCAAGTGCCAACATCATCACAGGAGATGGAGGACAAGAAGAAGAAGGAAGAAGGACGAGACACGCCCTGATCCCTCCATCTTGTCTCCATAACCCCCCTGTACCAAAAACCTTAAAGTCTATATCTCACCCTCTAAATGTGTCCCTTTTACACCTTGTACTCTAAAGTGATTCTCTTGTCCTCAGACTCTTGTTACTTCTGTGGATGGATCAAAATCAAGCCACCAAGCACTCTTGGCAACATTCCAGGATTTTCGAGACCCCCAAGGGTTCTCCTGGCATCTCTGGACATCGGGAACGATGTGCTGAGATCCCACAATCTTCTCAATAGGGACCGGGAATGTACAGTTCATTTGCCAAGCTGAGCAACAAAACATTTCTTTTGTCTTTCTAATGTAATCATCCCCATCACAGCACACTCATTATTTTCCCTCCATAACACAAAATTAAAGAAACTTTTGTGGATTTTTTCTTTAATTTTGTTTTGTTGGGAATGGACCTTACATTTTGGCAGGTTTTTTTCTGGTAATTCACACTGACTTTTTGGCTTTTTTTTCAAAGTTTAAAAACTCAAGTGCAATTTCTACACAAATGCAATTCTATGTTATTTAAGATAAAAGCAGGATGTTTAATTTAGCAAGAAATTCATGTTTTTAGAATGCATTCTAGCATAGACCTTTTACAACATCACCAAATTTCTGGATGATATCCGCTGTTTTCACCTAATTGCATGTCTTATAAGAACTTCAATTTTGAAAATTGCTCTCTGTGGTTTTTTACCTTTCATTTCTTCACCTACCAACAAAGGCAATTTTTTTTATCTGGTCCTCACTTCCATAAAATTTTTAATACAGTTATCCTTCCAACTATCCTCACAGTTAGTGAAATTACAATAGCCCCATTTAATATATTATAGCCTTGTAGAAAATCCAGCTGCAAAGGGTGTAAAGAAGTTGTCTCCTCCTTCTCCCTGTGGAAAGACAAGATTATCTGTGATAAAAATGTGACAAATAATTTGTCTAATTTAGCCTTTACAACCTTCAATGTGTATTTGCTCATTTTTTTTTCTCCTAAACTATGGGATTTTAGGCTTCTTTAGCTAGATGTAATATTTAATATAATTTATGCAGCTTGTCACTCTTCTGTATGAAAAGCTGGTCTTTTAACATGTTTGTGGTTCCTCTCTGTTTGCTGAAAGCTTTCAAGCATCATTTCTTCTGTTCTCTCAATCAGCTAGAAAAAGATACTTGCACTCATCTACTGAATTCTACTCCATGCACATCTCTCTTTATGACTAAATTCTAAGTATGTTTTCTCAACCATTTCTTCTCTCAACTTTTTACAATTTCCTCTCTCTGCAGTTTATTTCTGAACTGGCATATGAGATAGTGTGGCAGAAGCTAATAAAGCAGAATATCTGATATTTACTGTGTGTCTCCTATGCAGACAGTTCTCTCTCAGAAGGTAATTACCTCTCAGAATTTACTTAAGCAGGTTGTTCTTCCTCCTCTGCTGCTCACCTTACACTGCCTTGTTCCCAGGTGGTGTTTCTGAGCTAACAGCCTCCTTTGTACTCAAACAACCATGGAGAACCCGTGAGCACTTACAGAAGGGCACAGAAGCAAGAAAGAGGCCGAGTCCCTTCTGTCTGGGGACAGAAAATTGAAGCCTTTGTGTACCCTGTGTGAAAATGTTCTGTGCAAGCCACATGTGAGGAGTCCAGGCTGCCCAGCAGAGTTTGTGTCCTCTGGTTACTGCTCCAGGCCTCTGCAGCTGTTCTAGTGGCACAGTTGGAGATTCCAATGCTGCCAGGCAAATGTGTTCATTAGAGCAGAGGTGTGGGCTGCATGTTGGACTCTTGTTCTTTTATTCCTTGTGTCATTTAGTGACACCAGATTTTATTTTGTTTTGTTTTATTTTATTTTTTATGGTAATCTTGTCATCACAGTATTTTTTAAGTGAAAGCAGTCATGTCTTCTGGCTTAACATCCTTTTCTTGTCACCCTGTTCTTTTGAGTACTTCTAAGCTTTCTGATGTTGACATTTTTGTAAAAAAACTTTTAATGGACTTTATGTAAATAATTAATTGTTTTGCATTCTCTTCTGGAGGAGGAGAAATTTGATGGACTGTTGGTTTGTCCAGTGTCTGGAGAGGTGGCACTGTCATCCTCCAACCCACTGTCACTTTTGGAACTTTATAAATTTTGGAGTCAGAACTAACCTTTCCCTCTTTTTACCTTGGAGATCCCAGTGTCTGCATTGTTTTATTTCATGTCCCAGAGCAATACTTTTCCATCTTTTATGTTTTTTGATGGCAGTCTCTCAAGCATTAGCACATTTGACAGAAGAACACATCCTTTGACTGCAGCGGGATTGTGCCTGGACAGCACAGACCAGAGATTATAAGAATTATTACTAACAGAAATGCCATCTATTTCCCACTTCTTTGCTTTTGGGATTAATACAGTGATGAACTAATTTCCCATTTGATGAATGAGAAGATGAATTTCTAAGCAGTATGGCTGGAATCCTTTTTCAACAAAATATCAGGAGTGGTAACATACCCAGTTAGCATTATTCACTGCTGACAATTTGAACTTGGCATTTCTAGTTCAGCCATAATTCTTCTCTAAATAAGTTAGCTGAAAACCTGCATGATGATTAAATATTATTGCTATTTTAATGAGTTACAAACCACATAATGGTCAGACATGTAACAGAAACCTTTACAAATAAACCTAGAGACCTTTAAAAGTATAACCAAAGGGATGACATTGGTAAAGTTTGTCAATAAATGAAACACTGTTTAAACAACCCTGGGATACTTAATAAAGTCTACACATTAGAACAGAACTAACAGGGAACTGCTAGTGATATGTTTTCAAGTTACTCACATTTATAGACAGCTGATTCACTCAACTGAAATTCAGAGTGTGGTTTGAAATCTTTTCACCAAAAGTGGTGGAATGGCTTTTCCTTTTAAAAATTAACTTAGGTAAAATAAAGCTAGTTTCTTTTTTTTCAATATTGAATGTTGTGATAGGTATGATTTGCTAATTGTGTTCAGGCTCCTATTTCTCTTAAATTAATTCTAAAAATAGAAATAGCAAAAAAAATTCTCAGCTTGATTTAATTTTTCCTTTCTTATATTCTGTAAATTTCTATGTAGCTTTTTACAGGTAGTAGACTTACTTTAGACTATGAAATTTATATTTAGTCTACTTTTGGCTAAATGATTGAGGTCACAAGAACTTTTTGTTATTCATCAGAAGTTATCCAAGCCAATAATATGAACTCATTCTGAAAATCTGCACATGGAACCTCCCAAATTTTGGACTTTTTATTGGGACAAAATGTTACAAAAATTGATCACTGAAGTCTGATAAAAGCATTTTCAGGTTTTAATATTTTTTTTTTATCCTCCTGATAAATATGTTATTGATGCCTATTTAGAAAACTGTGAACTGTCTTCCCACCTGGCATCCTGATATAATAACCAGAATGAAATAAATCCTACATAGAATCCACACTGTGTCTAAATCCAGGCAGGACCCTGCAGTCACTCACAGGAAATTGGTGCAGTCTTAACAATTCCAGACCCTGTCCCAGTTTTGAATTTAAATTCTGGATGATAATCTAAACCCAGCTGAAACAAGAACTTGTCTTCATGAACTCTTTCTGGTTCTCAAGGTTTTTTCTTGCATCATTAGGGAAGAATTAACTATGTTTTGACTGGATGCTGCTAGGTTTAGCATATGTATACCTTACATGTGCTATTAGTTTGTGTTTTTAATTTAAAAAAAATCTATTTAATTAACAAATTATGGGGGGAAAAGGTAGTATCTCCAGATGCAGTATAGAATTAGACATACTAGACATAAGGACATCCAGGTGTGTTGTGCACTATCTTCAGATGGCAGAATATTACAATGTTATATTATAAGAGTATAAATATGAAAATTAAATATTATAAATAATATTTATTTATAATATTAATAAGAATATGAATATGAATATTATTTTATGGTTGTTATTATTATTATTATTTTAAGGTTCTGTGCTGTAGAAGGAAGGGCTGTGTGTTTGGGATCTGTTGTCTCCAGGTGTGAATGCCTCAGTAGCCCTTTGTTGGTCAGATCTCTGCAGGATTTTTCAATCAATGCTTAGGAACTGATTGTTATTTCAAAATATCACTTGCTCTTTTTCAGCATGATAATGATATAAAGGTGAGTCTGTCTTTTCTCTCTGTCAGCTGGAAATAAAATACATTTCCTTGATTCTGTAAGTTCACATTGCTCTCTTTCACTTCCTCTCTGTGTGTTCTGAATGCTCAGCCATCAGCAAAGTGTGATTGGAAGTGCAAGCTTGGTTTTAAATAGCAATATATACCAAGGTGTTCTATGCAAAGAAAACAGTTGATTTCTGTTGATCTCAGATGACTTGTTTTTCTGGACAGGAATTTAATTTGAAAAGATATAAAAGTTCAGCAAAGGAAAGAAAATGGCTTTAGGCAAGAGGCTCCCTGTCATAAGGCTTTCATTTTCTTTCCATCCTTTCTTATGAAAATTTGGAGTCCTCCTTGGTATTTATAAAGTTTTGGTTTACATTTATAATGAAAAGGAAGGTAATTAATAAGATTATTTGACAACTCTTCCATTTTTCCCAGCCTCTATTACATGCAGAACGTTGACCATCCTCACAGTGGTAAAACCAAGATAAAGGTGTTAGTACAGAGCAGCTCAGGTGATACCCAGGGAAATGCTGCCTTCTGCAAGGGCTGTGTGCTGGCAGGAAGGATAATGACAGAAAACAGTTCTCCTTTTCAAAAATGGGATAATTTAAGGGGAAAAAAACAATTTTAGCAAACAATAGTCACAAACAAAACAAAAGCCTGAAATTGCTATGGTATTGAATATTTGTCAAGCTGTTTATAAGCAGTTCATAGAGAGGTTTCAAAGGTAATGTCAGCCCACTCCAGCATTGACCAGTGAGTCAATATGTGTTTTGTTTAAAAGAATAAGTGATTAGCTTCAATCTTTAGTGTTTCAGTTTTGTGTTATTAGTAAGCAGGCAAAAATTTATTTTCAGAAAAACCACTTGTTAGTGACAAGAATAATCTGTACTAGAATTTCTTGCTCAATTTAAAATTATCAACTGGTTATATAGTTAATGTTTATGTAACATAGTGTAGCATTTAGTTTTAGGAAGGCTTGAGCATCACAAAATATTTAAAATGGAAGTAATACAGTAACAAGTACAAGAAATTTTAGTTACTTGTAATGACACATCAACGAGTGGATTGCCTAAATACCTTTCAAAAATAGCTCTGGTAATTTGCTTTTCCTGCTTTGAGACAAATACCTTTTTTTCCTCACAACATGTGAAGGACTGAGAAGCCAAATGTCTATTTCTCTGAGGAAAATAAGCAAAGCAACTAAAGAAGAAAAATAAATCTATCTCCAAATATTTTTTGCATAGTTCTTGCCAACTTCAAAGTCCTGGAAACACAAAAAAATCTATAATAAATCTTGGGTAGTGGTTGGAAGTATATTGTGCAGAACAGCAAGAGATCTGAGGGTAATTTAAATAAGGTTAATATTGTGGTGGTTAAAGCAGCATGTGAAAGTTGTTTGCTGTAGCTTGTGTCCTGTTTTCATTCTCTTTCCATGCCAAGCCAATTCTCCTGATGAAATAACTGAGAAGTTATTTGTGCCAGTGTTCACAATTTTTATAACAGAAACTAAGTGCCAGTTCTTCTTGAATATGAGGAGAAATAATTCATAATGCCTTTGTCAGATTATTGGAATACATACATATGTATTATAGCAGCAAATGTAGTTGCAAAAATTGAAAAATTGTTGTAAGTACCAAGAGACTCATAAATGTCAGGAAGAAAATTCAATTGTCTCCAGCATTCAGATTTGAGAAAACCCACAGCAAATTTGCCATCATGCCTAGAGATCAAAGAGTGTCCTTGTCATTTTTGAGAATTAATCACAGGATCTTGACATACTTCTAAAATAATTCTATAACAAGAGTGAAACTTTGCCAAAATTTTATATTGAAACATTACTAGCTTGGATTTAAACTTGAACTGTCATTACAGAGAAGTTGAATAGGATTTAACTATGTCAGTAGATGGATTGACTGATTGGCTTGACAGTGCATGGACAGAATTGTGAAAACAAAACGTGTCTGTCACAAAAAGTTAGAAAAGAAAAGAGAGAAGACAAGCTTAGGAGGCTAAGGTAGAATAAATACTCTAGCTGAGATAAACAGAATTCTAGGCCGAGAGGAGTCTTCTAGGTCGTTTTGGTGTGGTGTGGTTTTTGGTGTAATCGTGAGAGTTGCTCCAGTACAGGGAAGGATATTTTGAAGAAAAATAATTTATAAAGAGAATAATTCTTGGGAGAAGAGAACATATAAAATCACCTTAAGATAGTCAACTGAGAGAGAAGAACAAGAGCAATCAGATAATCTTTGCAAGAGAAAGTTCATTCAGGACCAGAGAAATTTCTCTTCTTCAGCCATAGTTTTCAGCAATAAACCTATTAATATAAAAATATAATATGTATGTTTCTCTAATACCACAAATAGCAATCTATGGTATGTCAATGACATGTGATAACATTTTTCTTATCATTAAGTTAAAATTTCCTTCAGTATTAAATCAATTTATTTTGAAGGAAGACAGAGTCCTGAAAATGGAAGTATTTTATAGACAGCTTATGTTCACAACCAGAGGTAAAACAGTGATTTCCCTATTTACTGGAATAAATAAATAAATAAATAAATAAAAGCTCTTGTTTCAGCAAAGCACATTAATACACTCTTCACATTTCAGGGGGTGTTTTGGTGTTTTCTGGTTTATTTTGTTTCTGAGAGACAGAGAGAGAGCAAGGACATCTTTGTTTTCTGTGACCTGGTAAATGAAACGGGCAGAGCACAAAACAGATCCATGCTGTTTGCATCCTGCCTCTGAAGCACTGTGCATTGTTCTTGGATAGCAGATGGAAAAAGATCACAATTCTTGTTAGAATTATCACTAGATGTTTCTCATCTTTTGGATTTCACAGCTGTAGCCTTAGTGTTCTCTTTTTCTCTTGTGTTTTTAGGAATAAAAGTGATGCTAACTACAACTCCCATTTCTTTGGGTTCTAAGCCTTGCTTACCTTTACTGTGCTACTGATATTTTCCCTCACAACTATGCAAAGATGTTCACATGCATAATGAAAGGATAATTATAAGCTTCACATAGAATTTTGGTTTCTAAGGCTAAGTATTTTCAGAGCCAGGAGGTACTGTGAGTGCTTTATGATTACATTTACCAACAGCATGACAACATACACTTCAGTGTATTCAAAGGAAAACATAATCAGGTAGCCAAAGGAGGACAATTATCTTTCATACTAATTGGCAAGTTCCTTTTAACCTTTAATTAACTGTGAATTTTCAATAGGTCTGAATACTCTTGTTAGGTTTCTTGCTGGTAGAAGGTCATGGAAATATCTTTTCTCTTGATTGCACAGATGCAGTATAAATAAAATATAGGTGCATATACAATATATAAGGTCATAATCCTCATCTGCACTTTGAAGTGCATAAAGTATGAAAATCTTACACTGCTGAAAGCACTGGTGCTGCCAGGAGTTTTTACTCGTAGCTTCAAAAGAAAATTCAAATGGATTTTGCATTCTCAGTTTGTTTCTCTTGGCACATTTTTGATACAATCAGCAGCAGTTACTTGAAAGGCTCAGAGCTGATTAGCATGGAGCCTAATACACTTCTTTAGATGCTGTCCTAGAGAATATTCCCTGCAGAGCAGAGGTTAAGATGCACAGAAGAAACAAAACGTTGTTCTCCTGAGTGCTGAGTTATTCAGCATTCTAGAGACTGCTTCCTTTAAGATGTGCTACTCCCTTCTGGTGGGTGGTTCATTAGCAAAACCTCTAGAAATATGCTACATTTTCAAAAGATTTCTACCATATTATCTCTGCAATCAGATATTTGTCAGTGTGTTCATATGTATTTGTCATGTAGACTGATGTATTCTAAATAAATACAACAGCTGGAAATGGTGAATAATATCATAATAGAAATATGAATAGAATAATGTCATAATGGAAATAGTGAATAGTTTCATAATAGAGGAAGGTGTTAGAAAAGAGAAGGTTTGGACCAAAACCCCTTGTGCCACGTTTTGCAGGGTACAGGCAGTGGTAACAAGCAAGACCTCAGTGCAGTCCAGTCATATGGGTCACCCTGCTTTGTTTCCTGGTTTAACAGAACAGGTAACAAGGCAATCTGCATTCTGGGTGGGAGGAGTTCAGCTTCTTGTTTCCAGCCTTGGGCAGCTTCCAGCTAAAAGGCAGTAGGGAATCCTGGCACTGGTGTTTGAGTCCACAGCAAGCACCTTGCCTTGGGTATTGCTCCTCGTTGTGCTTTTTGCTTTCACATTATAGTCCATGATGGAGCTGACTGCACAGGCCTCTGTTTTAGGTAAATACTGCTAGAACTAACTTTTTGTGTACTCTAAAACCTTTCTCCTAGTCAAATGCTACCTCTGAGATGCCTTGTTTCTTGTTTGAAGCATCATTCACATATACCTTTTTTGTTATCTTGCACCAAATTGTTTTCAGTGCCCCACTAGAGCAATCAGGTGACCAGAGCTTTGCATTAGTAGATTTTCTGATTACTTGAGGTATAAGGAAAAAAGAGAATATGTGCAATGTGTTACCCAAGTTACTGTTTTTAACAGAATCACCCAGACATTTGGGGCAGGAGAGCTTGTCCAGTGTAGGACATAGCAGAAAGCTTTTCTTCAAAAAGAAAAATTAGAAGTCAGGATAACCTTGGCTTCCTCTTGTCTTTCTAAACACATCCAAAGTCTTACCTCTTCTTACTCTGATCTCAGGTACTGTATGCATAACCTAGCAGAATTAACTGATGAAGCCCTTTCACCTCACTATATATGATAAAAACCTATTTCCATGGAGAAAGAACATTTGCTAGGCAGCACAAGAACTCTCTGGCAAACTGGTTCCTAAATTGCTGTTGTGGAAAAATTGGAACTACATGCCTATTATATGCTGAATTATGTCAGTGGCAGTCTTAACAATAGTTTTAAGGAGTGAAGGTTTTTGTAGGATATTTTGGTTTTGCAAAAAATCATAATAGCTCTATAAATTGATGGGTTTTAATTAAAAAAATTCTGGTTCTGCTTTATGAGAAATAGAGAAACAAAAATTTTCCATAAAATAGGATTGTGACAACATTTGGACTGGCATTTGTAGTGTGAAAGAAAGACATAGACCTTAGCAAATATGATATTTCTGATTGTATATTACTTTTGTTTAAAATATAATGAACTCAGAAAATCATAATGGACTCAGAAAATCATAATGGACCATTTATGGTCAGCCAGTCTTCTCTTCCTTGGGAACCAAGGCTATTTTTTGGAAATTTTTTAGTGTACTAAGGGCCAAAATGCTCACAAAGTTCATCTGTGGAATCTCTATCTCAGACCTGCTAAGATAAAGTGCTGACACCTGATGCTGTTTGTGATCCTCATCATGCCAGCAGCATTCACAAAGGTAATGGATGTGGAGTAGTCCCAGCAGAGACATATGTTGGGATATAAAGAAAAAAGTGATTCTCTCAAGAGAAATACAACCTGTTACAAAATTACACACTGAGTGAATTAGATCTTTTTGCTCATAGGTGAATGAAACACTCTGCCTTGCAAATAGCATATCTTCCCAGCAGTGGATTAGGAAGGAACAGTCATTCTCACTGGAACCCTGGGGAGAGGAAAATGAAACATTTTCAGAAATTGCTAAATTTGCTTTCCTGGATTTCATGTGATACGACCGGCCAGATCATTTTGGCTGTTCTCACATTGATGATTGTCTTTCCTTACAAGTAGTTCCACTAAAAATATAAGATTATTCACTTAGGCAAAAAGTGTTTACAAACATCCAGATAGACATACAAACAGGAAGAATTTATCACCACTTCCCAGCATTATTTTACAGTCTTTCCTTTAAAAAGTGTAAGATGCTTTAGGAGTCTGACCACTGAGTGGTATCCAATATGAACCTCTGTATCAGTAGTTGTACTTTTTCCAGCTAACAACTTTTCAAGAAAAACACAGAGATGGTGAATAAAATGCTCTTGCCATGTCCAAGGCAGTGCTGGGCTGATTGCTGTGGTGGCTCAGTGGGACACTGAGCTCTGCACTGGCCTTGGGGGAAAAGATTTGCCTCACCTTTGTGTCAGCCTGTGTGGCTGTGCTAATTGTTTTGCTTTGCTGCATTTGAAAAGCTCAAACCATGGCTAGAACACCCAAAACATTTCCCCAGATATTTAGCAATATAGGACTGTATAGAACAAGTTCATTCTCTTCCAAGAACAGGAATATCTGCCCCTTATTCATTTCTTGCAAGGAAATAGAGCACACTTCTTTTTGGGACTGATAAGCTGTGTTTCTAATGATAAATACTGTTTGTATAGATCTGAGAACTAAGAGTTTTATTTGTAACCTAGACCAGTGAGATCATTATTTTACATGGCAAAAAAATAGATCTTTTTTCTTTTTTACTTTCTTCCCAGATAAAATAAATTCAAATGGTAAAAAAATCATAATTTTATCTCAAAATTAGTTGTACTTATGAAATCAAAGAGGACTCCACAAGCAAATAGTAATACAGCCTAAAGGAAAGAACTGAATCTAATTTAGCAATTAGACTGATTCCATAACACCTCATTGGGGGTAAAAAGAAAAGAAACCCTTAAAATTAAGGACTTGTTTTTTAAAATGTTGCTTTACCTTTGCCTTTTGGAGAAGTGATTATACTTGTACTGCAGGAAGCATCAAACACTGGGTCAAAAAACGCCAGGAGGCTGGGTTTGCTTTTCTTTTAGTCTGTTTTTAAGACTTGGAGTGTTGTGAACTAATCAAGTGATCATTAGAGCTGTTTTCTTTGCACGTCACTCTAAAATAGTGGCTGAGAGTGCTGCAAAATGCAGGTGCAATCTGAAAATTAATGAATTATAAGGATTGGCAGTGATGGTTTGTGAGGTTTGCTTGTTGTGCCTGTGTTCATCTGCTTTGTTACAGCTTGCTTGCTGTCTCAGAAACATTGTCCCTCATTGTTTCATTTTTAAAGAATCTTAATCAAAGTAGAACCTGCACAATTTTCTTTGCAAGGAGCCCACTACTATTATGTAAAAGCAGCTATTGTCCTGAAGGAAAAGATAACTTAAGGATGCTAATTGCTAGATGGGAAGCACTTCTACTTTAGCTAAGTACATTTTTTTCTTCACAGCTATTTCTTATACAGGAAGGTAAAGCTAGATCATTTTTCCCACTGTTACTTGCATCTCAGATGATTGATCAAATCTAGGA
Source organism: Agelaius phoeniceus (assembly GCF_051311805.1). Classification (NCBI taxonomy): domain Eukaryota; kingdom Metazoa; phylum Chordata; class Aves; order Passeriformes; family Icteridae; genus Agelaius; species Agelaius phoeniceus. The sequence goes on from NC_135279.1 coordinate 13,008,137, forward strand.
CATAAATCACTGTATTTCTATGTTTCTATTCTATATCATCAGCTCTAGAAAGCTAAGTCTGATCTCAAACCCTGGAGTTTGTTGCAAAAAGCCAAGTCTGATTGTGTTATGTCATGAGGCTGCTGCTGTGAAGGTGCCCATGGGAAGTGTCAGGGACCCAAGGGACATCACCCCAGGCAGGCCTGAACCAGTCCCTGCCTCTGACAACACTCCCAAACTCTCACCTCTAACTCTGCAAAACTTCTCTTTGAAAAGGTGCCAAGTTATTGCTACACTTGGAGATTTTACTGACCACAACTCACAGCAGGACGTGGAATTCATGGCCTCTTTCTCTACTATCCCATCTGCCCATGCTTTAACCACAGATCCCTTCTTTTCCTGCAGACTTAGCAGCACTGGGATCGCTCAGACAGCAGCTGAGCCTGACAGACAATGACAATCACAAGTTTTCACCCAAACTCAATATTATGCTTGCAATAAGCAGACACAAAGCACAGAAGTCGTTGGAGGACATAAGGTGTTGACGTGTTCAGTTTCTGATAAAAATGAGCTGTTTGTTTATCAAGATGACCAGCAATATTTGGAGGAGACTGTTACTGTATATTTTAAAGGTTATGAAGTTCTGCTAAATTTTCCCTAAGCTCAAATATAGACAGAAAAGTCACCAGCATTGGCTAATTGCTTTTCTTTTCCTTCACAAGCACTGAGAACTTGGGGAAATAGACATGATTTGTTCTCCTGCTTTCATTGCAGGGTTTTGTCTTTTGCCTCTGAAGGGGAAAAAATGGATTTACAAATTGATGCTTTGGTACAAATAGTCAGGAAAATGAATTAAATGTGTTTTAAAACAGACACTTACTGTAGCCAGTAATGCTGATTATTCAAAGCAAAGTAGAAGCATCTTAGATCAAACAGGTGAATAAATCTGAGAATATGAGAGCAGAGTTTCCTGACTCTCTTCCACACCTGTTTGCTGCAGCTTTGTGCTCATCTGCATCATAAGTGCCTTGCTGCTTTGGGGTTTGTTTCTTTTGCTTGTTTTGTTGGGGCTTTTTTTGGTTGTTTTTTTTCTTTTTTCCCCCAAGAGTAAGAAATATTAGGACACTGTACAGTGTTGTTTTTAAACAATATTTTCTGTTTTCAGAATTTCAAGGTTGTGCATTTTTAAAACTTTACCTGAGCCTCCATGTGCATCCCCTTGCTAGGAATTCCTGATCACAGGTAAACATGATTTAATTCTTTTTCTAACAGGGTTGCCTGTCACAGGTGATAGTATATAAATATTATTTGCCAGCAGAGCACAGGAACTGGATCACAGTGTTGAACAGTTAAAGCTGGTCAGACACAGTTTAGTTTAGTCTCACTTTCCATTTATAGCTGTAGTAAATCTCCCAACAAAGGCCAGTGATGACAGAATATTATAAAAGTTTAGAAGATTTGTTTGTATAAAGACCAAAATCAAAGAGACTTTGGATGCTGTGACCTTCTCAAGAGTTTCCTTCCCATGTTTCATTTCTTCCAATCTACAGACAGTTTTGAATTTTGAACAAGGGACACCTTTTTCTGCAATGTTTTCTCACTGTCATTAGACAGTACAAAAAGCTGTCAGGTGGTTTGATTAACTGAGCTACACTGCTTTGGAGGGTGTTATTAATATATTTTACTGTATCCTGTTGACCTAATGGTGTTTATCTTAGTGCTTTGAATCATTTTTCCCCTCCCACCATCAATTTAGATTTGAAGTGCTTTGGTGCCAGAATAACCTGTGTCTATATGTTTGTATAATGCCTGTACATTAGAGGAAAGGCCATTATATATTATCTAGGCATTTCTCATCCTCAGCTGACTTGCCAGGAGAGTGAAAATCTCTAAGCATATTCTCTTAAACAAGTACTTGTAAACATCATGTATTCAAAAAGTTTAAAGCAGGGTAAGGTATGGCAGAAATGTTAGGGTGTTCATGCCATCATTCTTCTCTAATTGTGAATTAGAAACACTTTTGTTGGGAGAATAAGCTTCCAAAACCTTATAAATGAAAAAATCTTCTGTTGGGCTGCCAAAAAAAAAAGAAAAAAAAGCTTTCAGCTGTATAGAAATTTACAAAGAAAATGAAAAGAAAATCCAGAGACAGGAGACCTCACTGCTGCAGTCTCTGAACGTGTAACAGTGCTGGTGCCAGACTTGCCTACCTCCAGTGCCAAACTGGCACTTGCTGTAATCCTCCCCTTTCCTAGCATTGCACTCTGCAGTCAGAAAAACCTGGAATGAGTGGAAAGTGTTGATTTATCTCTGGGGAAATCCGATGCCAACATTTAAAAAGAGGATAAGGAGGATGAAACTATATGGGAAAACAGAAGAAGAAAAAGGAAAGAGGGATAGAAAAGAGACAGAAAGGAGAAAAATGGGATAAAAACAGATGCAAAGGAGTGCAAAATCATTTTAAAAAGAAATAACAAAAAATAATATTTACCATCGAAGTAATAAAATTAAAGGTTTGCAATCAGTTTTACTGTGTGTAAAATTGCATCTTGCTTCAGAGTCATTTTCCATCCTGCTGACAAAGATAGCAAAGATTCCCTTGCCAGAACTTCCCCATCAAGGTACCCCCTAGGTGACCCAAGCAAAAGACCTGGCTGTTTTGTAAAACACCTGTTAGAATGATGCTGTACCAGGTATCAGGCCCAGGTCAAAGAGTCAAGGAGAAAGAGGAAAATAAAACAAGGCACACACAAACAAAACAAAAATCAAAACAAAAAGCAAAGCAAAAACACCCTTGGCTGAAAAACATAGAGGTTGCTGCTATCTAAATATGATCACCAAAAGCAAATGGAATTACAAGAGCAGTCGTGTTGGTGACAGTGACTGACTGTCCAAGGGCCTGTGCTTAGCACAGCAAACTGCTCCAAGACAGGGCAGACAGAAACAGCATTTGTCCTGGGTGCCACGTTATTGTTTAGTGGGACAGGCAAAAACCTTTGAAAGAACATCTCACTCCACTCCACATCTCAACACTTGCCTGCAAAGAGGCCAAGTAAGAGCTCACAGAAATTATCTGGAATATGTGTTGTTATTTTGCTGGGTAATAAATTCACTTATCAATCTTTTTCCCTTCCTGAGTGGTCAAAGCTGATTTCTGAAAAAAAGGAAATATATCTGTTATATACCAAAATAAATGTAGGGGAAATCTATTTCCTGAGTTTCTCAAAAAGAGTGATGCCTTGAAAAACCATATTTTATGTTGTGCAATAATCAGATTTCCTGATGCAGGGTATTTTTAGACTCTTCATTCATAATAACTCAGAATTCAGCCATCTCCCTAATAGGGAAAGGGTGGCAGCCCCCACTATGTATTTTAACACCCCCACTGTCTGTGGGGGAAACTGTGCAACGTTTTTGAACAAATACTGAACAAACTTATACTCAAAAAGGAATGAACATGTTGAGTAATATATATATATATATATAGACACACATATACTGATATAATTATTACTAACAAAAGGTTTATTGGTAATTTCAGCATTTTGTTAAAGGAGGTAAAGATTACTCCAGAAAATGCTAAAAAAATATTTTCTGCTTCAGATTGGTATTTTTTTTCTGAAATGGAAGATTTAAAAAAAAAAAAGAAAGAAAGAATGTAGATTTCCTGAGGGGAACGAAAAGCTGTTTTAATAAAAATCAGTTTTCTGTGCAGATAGAGAGGATTTTGATCTGATTTTAAAAATCCAATTAAGAAATCAGTGGGAAATCGTGTGTCCACTGCCCTGTCCCTTGCAAAATTCTCCCCTGATTTTGAATAATGCTGTGGGTACCTGCCCAAGCATTTGTCATTTAAACTGATTTGGTGACTTGCTGTTACTTCTTTTGGAAGAAAGCTACCAGAAAAGCTTCACAAGGATGATCTAGGCAAGAAAGACAGCAGAGGTGTGGTGTGTGTGTAGCTCTGGAAGTGTTCAAATTCAGCAGCAGCCTGAGCTGAAAATGATTACACCTCTGCTGGGACTGGGAGCTGCATGGTAGGAAACGCTGGTTTAATTTATAGAATTAATAAGCATGTGTATAAGTACAATTAACAAGTGATAAAATGGTTCCTTCTGTATTAGAAAGGGGAAAATCTATACTGAATCTGTTACTGCAAATTAATCAAGACAATTTTTTTAATAAGTACAAATAAGATAGGTGCAAAAATGACAGGAAACATTTTAAAATCAGAAGGTTCTCGGGTACATGATAATTGCATTTTCTTGTAAAATAGGAAGATACCACAACTGTCTTTCCTCTTTATTTTCATTATTTCATTCCTTGTGGGGAAAATTCATACAATTTACAGAAATAATAGGACTGTCTCTCAATGAAAATTCTGATTTGTTGCAAAGTAATGCAAGGTCAAGAATAGAAATTATTGCAAAAGGAGAGGGTAAATTGTTTTGAATGGCATTTGGTTGCAGGGAAATCTGGTTTCTTAATTAAGACTATACATTTTTATCTCAAGAAGATCACACAGTTTCATCTGCTGTGGTATCTGTTAGATTATACATGGCATAGTTCTTACTGCTCCATTGCATTCCCTTTACTTTTATGGAATTTCTGTTCAAGAATCCTGCACTATGATATTTTGAAATCAAAGTTTTAATTCTTGGCAGGTGGCTGTTATTAGAAAAGAGGAGGAGGGAAGGGACAGGAAAAAAAAAAACAACTCTTGTTGTAGTTAGAGGTTTTCTGCAAGTGTTCATTTGCCGAGGGGAGGGAAGGGGTTCCAGGTGATTGGAATAGTTCACTGTGGGCAGGAAATTTGTGACATTGCTGTGGCTCCCTGCATGCAGATGACAACTGCTGCCAGCTGTACAGCTCTGCTTGCTGCAGCTTCAGGGACTTCTGTCATTTCCAGCCATTCAAATTGGTCCAAACCACTGAACTTATTCCCATCTCCAGCATTTGTAGAGCCAGACCAATTTGCCTTTATCACAACAGAGTTGCCGAAGGCTTTGTGAATTACAAGCTGTTTCTCATGTTTATTGATGGACTGATATTTGGGAAAGGACCAAAATAATAATAGTGAAAAAAGTACAGTTCATTTCCATTGGAATTGATTTCTTTCTTTCTTTCTTGCCTTCTACCTTCCAATTTTCCTTTTCCATTTTTGGGGGGATGGTGGGAGGATGAGGAGATGTGCAGTGCTCATTTTCTAAATGTGAGACCTCTGGGAGAAGGAACTGAAGTAATTGAATTGGATTAGACAAGGCAGCAGAACAAAGTCTCGTTCCATGAGGTTTTTCCAGCATTGAGTAGATGAATAGTAATTATTTAAGGATTAGTGCAAGTCTAAGATGTGGTCCACTCTGAATACTCTTCACCATATATAAACAAAAGCAAGATGTAATATGTGCTATTTAAGCTTCTTTTTATCTGCAATAGATTTCTTTTAAGTCAGCAAGAACTTGAAAAAATCCTGTATGGTGAGTAAGCACTCTTACTGTTTTTCAATAAAGAATTAAACCCTATAAGCTTTAACTCTAAAGAGATTCTAAAGAGAGCTTAATTAGAGATACTTACTCTTGCTTTAAATTATGTCTACTTCATTCTGGTGGCTTTTGGTTGTGGGTTTTTTGAAGTACATCAGTGAAGTGGAGGGAATATTTTAAAGCCACAGGTTGGGTTTTTTATGGCTTCTGGTATCCTTTTCTATTTAGTTTCTTAGGTCTTATAGATTCACAATTCCACTCATTTTTGGCCAGATCTTAAAAAGTGACTTGCAAAGCTAATTTTAAGGTAGATTTGCACCCCATTTTTGTAAATTTTCTGTATCCTTAGTGTTAAAATAAGGACATTAACCTATAGTCTTGACAGACCTTTTAAAAAAAAAGTTGGGTTTTTCATTTCAAGTCTTATCTCTTGGCGCATTGTAAAGATGACTTTGGATGCATTATCTGAGAGTACCACACATATCAGAAGAATTATGCTTTACAACAGCTGCAGTTCCTGGGTGATTTTTCTGGAGAACCATGAAATAGCATAGTAGGAGATGAATAAAGATGAGGTTATGGCTGTGATTCCTTGTTCCTACTTCATTTTAGGAAATATTGCAAATAGTTTTCTATATTCAAGATTGGATTGCTTTTATTCCCAAAAGACCCCTGCTCCTGGTATTTTTTCCACATACTTCATTTAATGCAGTTTTTGTTGTGGTTTCAGTTTCCCCCTTTCTCTATATCATGAGATAAAAAAAAGAAAGAGTGGATCAACCACCAGTTGACCACATTGTGGATTCACTGAGAATAACATGAATTTATGGCTTAAGCAGAAGCAAAACATTTGTCTTCCTGAAAATTTATTCAGGCCCTGCTCTTGGGAAATTCCACTGTTCTAACCTTTATATATCCTGTCATTTGGGCAATTTCAGGTGCTAGATCTAGATGCTGCAGAAGAGTATTCTTTTTTTTTTTTCCTAACCTCCTTTAAGGCCTATTTTGTTGGATTTGCTTCATTTTGAGCCAGGTAATCTCCACAGTTCTTTCCATTGTTTCTAATTGCTCCATAGGATTTATTGTATTAAGAATTGTGAATTTTTTGAGAATGTGTTCCTATAGAGTCTGAGGTTCTGTGAATACCTGATTTCATGGACCCCAGAGGGTTACAGTCAGGGGATAAACATTTGGGCTGGGATTGATGGACAGGAGGCAAAATCAAGATTAAAGGGTTTGAAGACAAAAACAGAGACCAAGATACAGGAAGAGGAGATTCAGTTGCTCAGGCAAGATGTAAAGATTTAAAAGAAGACCTCTTACTATGAAGAAATTAAAGTGTTCCTTCCTAGAAAACATAAAATTTGAGCAGCCTATGAAAACCAACTGCATTAATAGAGTGGGATGAAAAAGAGGATGGCCTTCCTACAAGGATTGAGACAGGGCACTAGGCCAGCTTCTCACACTCGCAGGGTGGATGCTGAATTCAAGGTCTCTTGAGCTTTCAGTAAGCTGTGTGGAACATCTGTGCTTGTTGATAGACTGATAAGCCAAATGAGATTTGACTTCTGCAGGGGGAAAAAAAAAGTAAACAACATACAGAAGTAAAGAAATGACACAGACACAGAGAAATGTCAGCGGTATGATTTGGGTTTTATCTCTGTGCATACTTCTCAGCCAGCAAAAGAACAACAATCACTAGGAGCTCAAAAGAGGCAAGATTTGGTGCTGTTGTGACACTCAGAAAGGGCATTTCCTTGGGCTGAAGGTGGGGTCATTGCCTGTCCTGGCAGAAGAACAGGCCCAATATGTTGCATTAGCAGCATGAAAAATGCTATTACCACATTCCAGCCTTTCATTTGTGATCCCTTCGTGCCACTTCTGATGAGCGAAGGTCTAAGGCACAAAATATTTCTGCCAACTTGTCTTTGATCAAGAGATGTTTCTGCTGTCTGTATGTATCAGACTTTTGCTATAATTGGCCTCACCAATTTTGTTCACACTTCAGCTGTGAGGAATATGTAGCTCACCATAACAGGCTGTCTTGTGTTGATAACAAGCTTTTTTAATAAATCACTCAACCTTCCTATAATAATAAGACTTTCTGCTGTCTTTTCTTCTCAAAAGTAAAGAGAAAAAATAATTCTGCCACCTGGATTGTCGTTTTCTTGTCTGTCTCATTTTCATTCTTTTGTTGCATGACATGGTGCAACAATTTCCAAGAAAGGAAATCTGCTGGTTTTCTTTTTTTTCCTTTTTTCATGGCACACTACTTTTGTTCCAAAAGTCACAGGACCAAAGATATACTCCACTGGAGGACATGAGAAGAGAGATGAGGGTGTGCAGATATGACCAGAAAAGCAAACAAAACAATGCTAGGCAAAACCCAGAGGAACAAACTGTTTCCATGTTCATCTTGCAGCTTTTTCACTTGTAGTAAGTCATGATTTGTTGCAAATGTTCCAGTTTTAACTTTTTATTTTATTTAACTAAGCTTTAAATTTTAGGATTTAAAACAATTACAAGGAGTCAGTTAAGGAAGATGTAAGAATATTCATGTGATTTTTTCATTCAATTCAGTGGGCCTTGGATAAAACCCTGAGACACTGGATTATCTAATGGGCCTTCTTCAAAGACTGATAAGCTGTGACATCATGCTTCCATAATGTAGGTGGCTGCTATCTCCTGTCCTAACATTTAATTTTCACAGAGAATAAGGCTGAGAGGATCCTGAGGAACAAAGACATTTTCATATCCTCTATAGATAATGAGGATTGGGTTGAAAGGTGCTGTGGAATCGAAGACATCTTAGTATGCAGAGCAGGACAATGTGCTCTGTGTGGGAAGAGCAAGGGCAGCCTGCAGAAACCAACTGCATTCCTGAGTGGGATGGAAAAGAGGATGGACTTGCTACAAGGAAATCAGAAGTTGGGCCAGCTTCTCACACTTGTCATTAACCAGCACAGATTCAAAATATAATCACATTTATTTTCAAATTTCTGAATTTCCATTCATGTTGATGCTTCTGATTATCATGCCCTTAGCCAGGAAGAAGCCTAGGTTATTTTCCTGAAAAGTTGAACCTGTGTTGTATGTACAATTCCACTCTGCACTGGCTGTGTGCCCAGCCTTCTGCAGTCAGAAATGTGTCTCTATGGTCTCAGGTCTGTTTTTTAACTAAAATTGAAATGTTTTGTTGGAAGAAAATATGTACAAAAGTTGTATCACATAAGCAGCAGAGCATCCAGAGGAGGAAAATTTTGAAGGCTGGTACATCTGGTGTTATCTTGAAGCTAAGAAGCATATTTTCAAAGACAGGTAGTCACTGGGATTTGAACATCTTACAGACACATAAATCCAGAAAGAGAGGCTTTAAAAAAATCCCCCTAGGCATTATTTGCCTGCTTAAAGAGCACTGAAAGTCAAGCTTTAGAAAATATGGGCTGTGGATACATTCTAAATCTTTCTCTTCTCCTTTCAAATTACTTTTCCCATATCTTAGAAGATCTAGAATTACACAAAGTATGTGGCTACTACAATCTTAGACATAATGCTGAACACATTTCTTTATCTGTTGAATTTTAGTACTGGCCAGAAATAGAGTCCAATTTCTTCTCTTGCTGCACACAGTGCCTAACAAGTCCTGCCCCAGCAGCACCTTTCCATCACTCAGCATGTGTGCACCACACCTTTTACCAAGAGCTGCTCCTGCTCTCCCTCCTCTGTCTGCATCATTCCCAATTAAAATGTTCATCCCTTCCCTAATCAAGATTATGATCAACTTCCCTTCCTCATCTTAAAAAGGATGTGAAAGCTTTCTTACAAATCATTTTATCTCAAGTGCAAATAGTCATTTCTCCTTGTCTCACAGAAAAGTTCATGCTCTGAATCTATATAGAGGAACATGACAGCATGAGTGCAAAACCTGCTCCTGAGGCTGCCTTTGAAGGGATTGTTTTAATTCTCTAGGGCTGCCTTGGCCAGCCATCACTGGTCAGATGGCTGTTATGATGGATCCAACTCCAAAATGCATGAGGCAAGTTTGCAAATTTTGCATTATCTCCAATCTCTGCTCTTCTGCACGGAGTAACCTTAAATACACCGAATTTCACATTAAAATGGTTGAAAGCACACTTATTCTTTATTATTATTTGATTCAGCACACTTACAAAAACATACAAATATCCAATAACCTTTGGAAGATGTGACCTGTCTCTGTGAGTGAGATAACTGAATAGTAACAATTTTTAAATAGAAAACCTATCATTTAGCCCACCTGACATCAAATCATACCAGACTGTTGCTCTTTAAGGAATATGCTACATCAGTAACAGCATTACTGGATGATAGGAAAAAGACTGTAATATTTAGTTAGGTTGCAACAACAAAGCACATTTGGGAATCATTTACTGGAGCTCAAAGAAGATGGATAAAAATCAATATTGCATGTTGCCTACATAGCTATTTCATTCTCCAATTGCCAACAAGCAATAAATTGGTGCTAGAATTAGAATTCTGACATATCATTAATCAGAGGAGTAAATATGAAACAGCTTGATGAACCTTGGTATAAGAAACACAATTTCAAATAAAAAGTCATCCCACATGTGTCATTTCTTGCTAGGGCTTTATATAATTCAGCAAATTGTATCATAAATTTTGGCAAAAGGGACACTGGAGCTGTCAACTTAATTTTTTTTAAGGGAAAAGCTCAAAAGACAATATTAGTTCCGTGTCACACAGAGTAATCCTGCCTTTTCCACTCTCTTATGGATTTAAATATTGTTTTCAGTAATGAGGGTGCAATCCTAGGAGGGTAAGTATGCACCTAATTTGGTACTTTAAAGTTACAGTATTTTACATCTGGTTTGATCCATCTTGCTTTCTCCTTTGAATCCCCACAGCCATTCTTTGCTCAGACAGCTTTAGTCAGTGTATTAATGAACTTATATCAGTAATTAATTTGTTCCACTGAAGGCAAACAGGAATTTGGCTGTCAGTTTCCCCAGAGACAAGGTTAGACTCATTTGTTGATGGTAGTCACACCTCAGCACAGGCCTCTTTGCAGTTTGTGCCAACATTTCAGCACTTGCTTTTAAAAAGAAGAAGAAAAAAATCAGCGTCTTGGCCAGCAGAATTTTTTTTCATCAGCATTTGGGTTGTATCCATGTTCAGCCCTCTTCTTGTCTCTTAGGATTTGCCCTTCTCTATTATGACTAATGAAGAGCACCTTTAATTCCACACTCTGGTACTGAATCAGAAATGCTGTTACACACCAGGTGCTGTGATACTGCAGAACTTCTGGACAAGGCCTTAGCACATCTCAAGAACAGGGGCCACTTTTGAGGTGTCCTTTCACTTTGATCTTGCTCTAGATCAAGATTAATAGCTTTAACAACAGAAGCTGCAGTTGAAAATGACAGTAGAACATTTTTTCATCTCCTCTGCTACTGCAAGAAAACCCACATTTCCTATGGGTTCCTATGTTCCTTTCCCAGACACCACAGATTTCCACTCACTGCCCATCCAGAGTGACCCTGCTCCTCTGCCATGTTCTGGGAGGGAAACGAGGGAGAGCAGCAGCAGGGGGCAGGAAATGAGGAGTGCAGCCCCAATCCCACGGCTTTTCCTCCTGCTCAGGCAGCTCTGCTGAGCTCTGCTGGGTGCAGGCAGGGTCAGGGCAGAGCTGAGGGTAAGCAGGGCAAACTCTGGGCCAGGAAGGAAGATTGCAGGGCATGAGGTTGGTACTGTAGGTGCTGTGATAACACAGCATCAGCATTTTCACATTTCTTGTCTGCTGCCCCTGCAGCACGTTTTGGACATGTAGATTGGCCATGTAGCTCCTGCAGCAGCTTAAACATCCAAGATTAAGTGCTCCCTGCTTGAAACACGGAATGTTTTTTATATTTTGTGTGTCCATAGCCTACAGGAGGTGGAGAAGTGGCAAAGATATTGTGGCTGGTTCAAACTCCCTGTGTGCAGACTGTCCAGCAGACTGTGTGTGCTATCCACAGCCAGGAGCCTTTCTCAGAGTGGGGCTCTGCTTTTTTTTTGGAGGAAGAAAAGTCCTGGTAGTTTGTTTTTAATTGAGAAACAAACCAAAGCCAACACCATCACACTAGGGAAAACCAGGACATGTAAACAATTAGGCAGACCAAGAAGATATATTAGCAGTCATGTGTGAATCTTTCCGCCTAGGAAAAGGTAAATTTTCACTGTTATGAGACATTGTCATTAGTGACTTGGATCTACTACACCTTTATGTTAATTAAAGTTGGTTTTTGGTTTTTTTCTGCAAGTGATATGTGAGGAAAAAAGTATAGATGGTATCAAGATGAAGTTGACATAATTTTCCCCCACATTTCTGCCATGGTGGGGCTGGTATTCGAGGGATGGATGCTGCTCTGTGCTGTGGGGATGTGTCCCTTGTCAGGCTTAGCTGGAGTTTTCAGTCCCTTGCAGTGCTCTAATTGTGTCTCTCTTCTGGGGTGCCTTTAAGCCCAGCTATTTGTGTGTGAGCATTAACTCTGCCACAGAGCAGTGTTTCAATCCTTGTGTGGTTTGGAAATAATCCTATAATCCCTTTACATTCAAAGTTGTTACATAATGTGGATGAAGTAAAAACATGATATGGACCTTTGTCCTGTGCCACTGACACACTGAGCCCTTCAGCATCACACTGCTTCGTTGGAAAACCAAGGCATTAAATAAGCAAAAAGATGCATGATTTTAAAATAAATCCTTGTAATTACCTGTGTTCCAGGAACCAGATATACCCCAAATCCTCATATTTGGTCTAACCAAGCAAAATGTTCCTTGGTGATTGTCTCAAAGCAGGACAGAGAACAGGCTGGGCAAACTGTACTACAGATAAAATAAGGAAATTCTAGGCTGCCTGAATGCTCATTTTAAGTCTGGGTAACTCTGAGGTGTTATATGTGTGTGGTCCAGAATAATCTGCCCCTATGTTATGGTATATAAGTATTGCTTGTGAAGTGTTTTTTTCAGTACTAGACAAATAGTGCCGTAAAGTTGTGTCAGAATTAACCTTTCAGCTTAAGTAGCCAATTTTCCTATTTTTTTATATTTCACAAACTGTGTATGTGCTCAAAGACACTTCCAAGGCTGAAAGGAGGAGTGAGAAGCAGTGAATGCTGTGAATCTTCTCAGTGTAACAGTTTCCAAAACACCTGCATTAATCAGGGTTGAATGGATCTAGTGTGAAAATGGCTGGACTGCTCAGTCTTTCCATTTTATGTGATTAAGACAGAAAAACTGTTTGGGGAGGAAAAAAAATAAAATGCCATAATATCTCTTGAATTTCTAGTCTTGATTAAATATTTGCTATTGACAAAAAGTCAAAGTATCAACAGATTCTGAAAAGTAGAACACATTAACTGTGCAAAAAGCAGGGCTGTCTATTTGAGGGAGAACACCAGGTTTTCACCAGCATTTCTTTCCCACTTATGAGAGATAATGTGAAGCCATTAATACAAGAGTCAAGAAATCCAATCAAATAAATCAAGAGTGTGTGATCAACTTTACCTATCTCTCAAAAATCTTAAGATGCTGCATCTTAAAAGTTGTGTTTAATAGGACTGTCTGCTCTTCTAACTGCCAAATAAATAAGGCAAATTCTGTGCAAAAGCTTGATTCACTGGTTTATCAATGACTTAAGTTTGGGCTAATTTGCTCAACTGAGAAACAAGCTGAATAAATCTTTTGGGATTTTTCATGCATTCATTGTTAACATGGTTCAGCTGCTTCCAGAGTCTGAAATTGCCCATTGAAAGATATTTTATGTTGCTTGGAGATCAGAGAATTTCCACAAGCAGAAATGTGAGAGTTTGACAATATATCTTTTCCCAGTTTGCAAAATAGGCTTTTTTTCTATTTATCAACTTTTAAGTAAAGGCTGCCAAAAGAGTATATAAATGCACTGGATTCCACAAATAGTTGTGAGAATTGCTGAGATTCAGTAGCAGAGAACTGGTGGTTCTTAGACCTTGAAGGGCTTTTTTTTCACCATCAGGTTTGAAGGGGAGTAGATCTATATTTCATTAACAGGAACAGAAAAGTAAAATTTCACAATAAATAATTATTGGTGAAATACATACAGATCAATCCATGCTGCAGTAATCTCTTTCAAACAAGACATATGTGAAAAGCTGCTGTCTAAACACAAAAATCACACTAGTCTTGACTCTATAACAAAACCCATCTTTGATTTTGGAATTGGTTCTGATTAAATATTAAATGGCAGCTCAGCTTTGATTTGTTCTGTTGGCTCTGTATAGACAGAGCATTAACCAGAGAGTCCTCACCCTTCCTGTATGAAACTCAGCTTTGGACTGAGGGAAATATTGACTTCATTTACTTTTAATAAGAAATAAAACAACAAGTACATTATTGCTTAAGCTGAGAAATAGAGTAAGCAACTAGAATAATAAAAACATTTAGGTTGGAAGTGGTCTCAGTAGTTCATCTCATCCAAACCACCCAGATCAACAAGGCTTTGCTTGGGTGCTGCTGTGGCAGGGGACCTGATCCACATCTTTTATTCTCACACACAAGCTGAGAGATGTTAAGGGCTCATGCTGAATTTTTAACTATAGGTCAGAAAAATAAATATTTTATTTGAGCCATTTATTACTTTATACATCTAATTGCAATGAAAAAATAAAATAATTTGGGAGAATAAAAATCAATTCCAGACATTTTCAAAATGCAAGTAACCTTTGTCAAATATAGTATATTCTGGGGGTTTTTCCCCTTGTCCATTGGCTTCTCCAATGTGTTTTGCTTTTAAGATATTGGAGGATTAATCCAGCATATCTCCCTAGCTTTGCCCTCTATGATCTCATAGGATAAACTTAGAATTAATTCCTCATACCCTTTCTGATAGAAGAGATAAGCCTTTAGGCAAAATGTTATTTCAGTTGCTGTCTTATCCGGATGTTTGAGGTGCCAGTTAAATTGTAAATTAAAGGCTCAAAACTCTGGATTATGGACTCCAGCTTCATTATTAATGAAAAAAAAATGCCCTTTTCACAGTTTGTCGGGTTTTTTTTATCTTCCAACAAACTCTCAGAAAATATGGTGAATCGTTTCCACTCTCCTGTTTAAACAAAACAAACATACAGTGATACAATTCTCCCTTTGGAAGTCACAGCTTCTACAATAAATAATTGATTTGTGCCTGTTTTGTCCACTTAAATGACCAGCCTGTGGAAATGTGAAGTTACTTCTGTAAGGCACTTCTTGCTTTGGAATCAAGAAAATCAGAATCAGGTTTCCCTCATTATACCTTGTTCTGCAAAGTCTGTGTCCCAAATTTTAATGTGACAAACCCCTCTCCATTGGCATTAACCTCTGAATGCAATCTGTTAGTTTTGCCACTTCCATTGACTCATTTTTCCACTCACACAGTGGAGATTTTTCTCAATCATCACTTCATACTTTTACATTAAGTCAATTGAATGATTAAATAGAAATTCACAATTCAATGTCAAAAGTATCTATTTTATTGGGTGTCCCTACAAGTGCAGCCATTCTTTACACAGTGCTACATATGCTTGCAGTTCTTATTTATGTGAAATCTTTGGGCAATTACATTTTAGATTGCAAGAGAAAAATGTCGTAAGAAAAGTTAATTATTTGTAAGATCTGTGAGGTGTTGATTGGTTCAGATATAAGCTCTGTCTCTTTTTGAGGTGTTATTGTTTCTGATCAGAGCATATACAAGAGAAACAGTTTATAGATATGAAAAAATAAGTATTGACACCAAAAAAAAACCAAACAAAAAACCCCCCAGGGTAATATTTATCAACTTGATATATTTTCTGTTCAGGACAAGCAGGATGGGTAGGCAGACCAGTTCAGTAGGGTTAGGAAGTGAGCAGCCAAGAAAATGGGAATTTAACAATTCAGTGCTATGTGTGTATCTCCTTATTTTATCTCTTTACAAACGCTCAGTTCCTCACGCCCTGCTCCAGCTGCTCTTTAAAGGCAGTGCTGCCCTGAGGCAGAATTCACTCTGGCCCTCTCTGCTGGGCCAAGGCTGGGTCCCCCCTCAGTTCGCTCCAGCTGGGCTGTCCTGCCAGCTTGCAGCCTCAGGAACCAGCTCTGCTACAAGCTGCTTGATCCTGTGGTACCTCCCACATGTATTTGCATTCTTTGCATCCTTTGCATGCTAACTGACCCTGCAAATGGTGTTGTCATCCTCTGCTTGCAGAGGGCTGTATGTGCGAGCTGGATTCACTTCCAGGTCGGGGCTGTGTTTGGTGAAGTGCTTTAGGACACTTTGGAATCAAAAGCATTATCAGTATGTGCATTATTAATGTCAGCATAAGTTCTTTATAATAGGGGATGGGGCATATTGATGGATATAACATGAACTGCATTATTAGTAAAGAGCTGTGAAAAGATTTTGACAGGAAAAAACCCAAAAGAAAATGGCCCTCATCTATTGGACGTGCCCTCTTACAAAGTTTCTTGTTTCCTGTTACACAGCACATTAGCACCTAGAGCCAAGGGAACTGTGGTGAGGAAGACTGAAGATCTTTATCCATTCTATAGGGCAAAAAGAGGCAGAGGTGTTTCTTCCTGTGTACAGAAAATGGGTATGCTGAAAGCAATTGCAGAAATGAATCTTGAAAATGAGGCTGTTTTGAGAAACAGTCAGAAGAAACAAAAAAAAAAAAAAAAACGAGGAGTACTTTAAAAGTTTATCTTTGTTGGAAAGTAGTAATAGGTCTTATATGGTCCTATAGGAGACCTATTTTCTATTCCCAACTATTGCACGTTCAGTGTCTCTATTAATTATCCTCTGTGCTCCATTTTAAAGGCTATGAAAAACATTTATCTGCCTTCCAAAGCTCCAAAGCATGCTGTGGTCTCTTAAATATTGCTTCTTTAGAGTGTTTTCATCTTTAATGTTAAAAAATAACCAGTAGTATACATTACAGCCATGTAAATAGAAAGATAAATTATTCTGTTGGTTAAGCCACAAGTGTATGGGAGCCAAAGGTATTCTGTGAGCAGCTGGGCACAGCTCCACTCCTGCAGTGCTTGCTGCCAGGGTGGGCACCCTCAGCTACTCCTGCAGACTCCAGCCCTCAGCTTTTGTCCCTGCCAGGTTTCTCTCTTTGCCTCAGCTTTAATAAAGACTATCTCCAGCTGTCAAATTATCCATGCAACTGAGCTGCATGAGATTTGCAAACATTTTGGGTTCTTTTGATTTGTGTTGATCCATAATTCCTACTTCTGGGATCTGCTTACATCACAACTGTGCTAGGCCACCACATTCACCACTTGCATACTAATCCTCCCTTAGATTTTATGCTCTGTATGGCTTTGCATTAAATGCAGATGCATGGATTCAAGGAGGAAAATTTCACTTTTATTGTGGCCTTACACCTCCACATAATCAGCCAGTCTGATGTAATCCATCCTTTTGACTATTACAGCTTACAAAACAGCATAAAATGATCCTGAGGGAGGATTTCCTTTTTCCATAGGTTAAGGTCAGATGGAGTCCCATATACTCATCTCTATGGAAGAGACCTGAGCAAGAAACTGTGAAATCCCATGTGTCATTCTCTCACCCTCATCCACTCTTCTCCCTTCCAAGTCACCTTTCATTCTTCCCATGGTGACAATGTTCTGTACAAATATCACTGCTGAGCTGTGCTGAGTTCTCCTTGTCTCTGTAAACTGATGCAAGAGGCCACCAGCACTACAGGAAGAGTTCCAAGTCATTGGGAAAGTTGTTGAAATAAACTCTACTTGTATGCACCAGATGCAGGAATTACCAGGCCAGAAGCCATCCTGGGCACCTTCTTCACCTTTTATTGATTAAGAGCTGTGCTGGGACCCCACTGCCATGAGATAATGTTATAATAATGTTATAAACTGCCATGGTTTTAGTAGAGCTGCTGGGCAAATGAGAAAGAAGCAGTTCCCAAAACCAGAGGCACCTTTCATGTTTTCTGTCTTCTCAAGGAGGAGCTGGCTACTTCTTACTCCATACAATTGCAAGGATGACTGTTGGATTAAATGTGCTGGAGAAAGCTGTAAAGAAAATTCATTTTATAAAAGAAACACTGAATACAGAAGTTGAATAAAGAATGAGGAAACACAACTCTGGCAATCAAATTAAATAATAGGATACAAATTATTTCTCACCCCCTGTAGGCAGCCACCTTGATGCTTGCAGCATATTTGCATCTGTTTCAGCCATAAAGCTGACAGATTATTTTTCCTCTTCTGGAATGTTTCCCCAAATGGGCAGCAGGTGAAATAAACATTGTCATTACAGGCACAGGAATCAAAGGGTGAGCTCCCAGCCCTGAACCAGCTCTGCATTCCTGTGCTCTCCTTTTCAAGGGCCCAAAGGTCACAAGCAGTACTACCAGGCTTATAAGGCACTGATGAATGTTTCATTTCTCTGCTACTTGGAGAAAACCACAGCATCTATGTGCATGGAGAGAGAAATAGATCTTTAAATAGGCATTTAGAAAGGAGAACTCTTGCCCTCTTGTTTAAATGTGAACTTTTTTTTAAAAAAAGCTCTGTCCAGTTATATACACTTCAAATTCTCTTGAATATTTCTTGATGCTTGTTTTCCAAATCTATAAAAAGTGTCTTTGCTGTTGGTCATAAAATATTTTTCCTTCTTTACAGAAAATGTGTGTGAAAAATATTGCAATCATTTTTTATCTAAAGTAAATATTAAACCCTTTGTTTCAAAAGGAAATGATAAGCAATTTCTGGCTTAATTTTAACATTAGAAAATTAAAACCTGTATTTCAAGAATAAAATTACTTTAGAATGAACTTTGGGCAAAATCAATTTAAAGACTTCTAATGACTCTAATAGGTTTTGGACCAGGTCTGAAGAAGATAAATTATGAACCTACCTTCTTCCTCTCTCTCCAGGAACTCATGAGATCTTATCATCAGAGTGTAAATCTCAAAGGAACAGCTTGCTGCTGTGTTTATTTATCACCTCCTAAAGTTCATTGTAGTTCTTGGGGGAATCAGTTTAATTACAACAGTAAATACTGTTCTAAATTTTTTCACTCCATGATGAAAAAGTATGCAGCCATAATTACAGTCTGTGCATAGCATGCTTTGTGTCTGATTTAGTTGTTTGCCAAAAAGCCATTTTCATGTGCTAATATTGCAGCAGTAACAGCATCACATGGCCCACTCCAACAGCGAGGGCTCAGCACAGAGCTGGAGCCAGTGCAGAGCTCTAAATGAACAGAGCATTCTAAATGAACTCTGCCCTCATTGGAACAATGAGAAAACACAAAATCGAGGGGACAAGAACAAGGTTTGCAAATGTCACCCACCTGCACTGGTGAGCACTCACTGTCTGTGTGCTCCTCATGGAGGTGACTTGCATTAGACAGGGGTGGAAGGAAGGAGTGGAGATGAAAGATCTGTGACTTCTGCAGTCTCTATCTTTTTAAACAAAGTAGTCTGAAGGTTTCCCACCTGCTTCACTGAACACAGTTGGTTGTGAAAAACAGAGACACCTCTTTGTTTTCCTCCTTCTTTTTACTGCAGTGCCACCTGCTTGCAGGGATGGCTGAAGCACTCAGCTGGAGGGGTTGGAGTCCATTCCTTCAGGAGTGTGGGGAGTTTGGGGTGATGCACAATGGGTGGCTCTTGGAAAAAGAGGGCTGCGAGTCATGTCTTGAGAAGCTGAGATTACAGGAGAGCTGGGCAGCCTCTCCTGCTTTTATTCTGCCTTTAATAACATCAGGGACGACTTACTCTTCACTCTTAATTGAAGATCTCCTCCTGCAGGAGTTCAAAAAGAGCTTACCAGGCCTGTGTGAATAAATGATTGTCTAACTGTCAAATAGCACAGACCACCTTGATTTTGTTGCTGCCAGGTCATCCAAAAGTGCCGGCGCTCCATAAAAGAATCAATCCTGTGAAAGCACTGCGTGTCTGTTAATAGATTTTTTTCTCTCTCTCTCGGATAGAATTGGTTTTCTGTTGGTCTGAGAAGGGATTTCTCGTGGATCCCCTGCTATCATGCTGATACAATTAAAGCTGCACTAATTCACAGAAGAGAAGTATAGCACCATATGAAGATGAAGGCTTTTCAAATTAAAGCTTAGATCCAATCATTTTATGAACCAAAACATTTTATCTGAAGCAGTAACTGCTAAACTGACAGTCTCATACAGGAGGAAATCTTGGCACCATCCCATGAAATCTCTGATGTGTATCAGAGAGACAGGCACACGATATTTTTCCCTTAATAAATCATAAGGGTTATTTAATTTGCTGCTCCATACAGAATGAAGTATTTTTTTCATATATTTACCAAATAAGTACATTAATATGTTTTGGTCCCTTATTTGAGGTGTAAATTAAATTCAGGGGTGAAGGAACACTTTGAAAGTTTCTTGGTGTGAGGTTTCAAAGTGTCCCACTGGGAGCAGGTCCATAGTTACAGAGTACAACATACAGCACAGATTATTGTGCTCTGCTGATCATACTTCATGGAAATGAGTCAGTTAAAATTAATTTAATTTGATTGAGAAAGACTTCAGTTTCACCAGGAAATATGTGGTGAAATATCTAGAAATAATAATGTGTGTGTTACCTTTGCATCATCCTTTCTGAAAAATATATCTGCATTTTTAGAAAACCTCTACATTAAATCCCATTTTAAAATAATGATACTGAAATATTTGAGTAGTCTATTTGTATGGAAGTCATTGAATGTAAGTTTAGTAAATATTTTGCATGTTTAGATTGAACTCATTAGGCATTTTAGATTTGGAGAAATATTTAATTTGCTGTCACAACATGTAGGACTAAAAGCGTGGGTTACTTAGAATCAGATTTTGGCAGAGAGGAGTATCATCTCTTAGTATATATGCTGCATCATTAATTCTGAATTAAACATTCTTGGTTCAAGATATTTATTCAAAATTTTCCAATTATATTTTTTTTAAATAATGTCACATATTTTGCTTAAAAGTGATGTAATTTTTTTGCTGATAAGTCCTAAAACAGTGAAAGAAACAATATATATATTTCAGCCACTATTTTTAACATGGCACCCCAAATAGAATTTTTGTTGTATTTTTTTTTAATTATCTCTGGATCAGAATATCTCATTGGAAAGTATTAGCAAAATGTCCCTATATTGTAAGCTGTAGATCTATATATCTATAATTACATTTTTTTCCAGATTTCAATCTAAGTACAGGCAGTTATAGGAGGATGTGATGATTATCATGTTATTTATGTTCAAATGAGGTGCAGGGGTTTCCATGGTCCCTTGAGAGATCTTGATCTCCTTTTGCTGCTGGATAAAACTCCTGTTTTAATGCATGAGAAACTCAGAGATTCACCAAGTCAATAGGACTCTGCTTCCCCAGGATATTCAGACCCACTTTCCCTTCTGGTTAATGCCCTAGGCAGAGAGCACATCACCTCCAGCATCTGGAGACACACTCACTGCTTTATAATCAAACTGTGTGCATCAACCTGGAGCTCTGCAGAGCTGAAATGAGCATGAGGGACAGAGCAGGCTATGTTTTAGGGTGTTTAGAACCATATATTGGTATATCCCTAAGATAAATGGAAGGATCATACCTCTGATTTTGCTTTTCTCACCCAGGAGCACCAGATGCCATCAAGGGCCTCCAGCAGAAGCCCTTTTTCCAAGTTCCTCACAGGCTATGAGGAAATAATTCCATACATCATAATTAGAGGGTGATCTTGTCACATGCAAGCTCCAATTCATTTTCTGGTGCCTGCACGTAGCTCATACATCCTAAATAATTCCTCTCCTATCTTTTGATGCTTTCTGATTACACAGAAATGCTCTCGTTTTCTCCCACATCTTCCTCTCCCCCAGTAAATGGCTCTAGGGCACATCATTCAGGGCAGGGCTTCACCAAGCTGAAATCAGTTTTGTTGCTATTCTGCTGTATTTTGTATATTGTACAAGATATATATTGTATATATAGATATAGATATAGATATAGATATATACATACAATATCTATAAATATATATATAGATACATACAATATCTATAAATATATATATAGTATATATATAATATATATACTATATATATACACTATATATAGTATGTGTATATATAGTATATATATACTATATATATACTATATATACACTATATATATATACACACGTATATTGTATATTTATACAAAATTGTTGTATATTTTCATCTTCAGTCTCCAGGTCTCCAGACAGGTCAGTGAAGCTCTACCTAGATAGTCAATTTTGAAAAGAATGTAAATGATCATGTTTTAATAGGAGATGTATTAATTGGAGATTCTGGTAAATAACTATTTACAAAATCCCCTCAGTGTGTTTTCACCACATCAGGAATTAATGTCAGGTGAAGACTTTTGTGTATGAAGTGCTTGGCTCATGATTGACACAGACATTGAGTCAGAGACATTGAAATAGCTCAGGAGTTATTGTCTATACAGGGAAGTGTGTTAAAAATAAATAAAAATATGAGCACTTGTAAAGAACAGGGACCTGGTTTTCTCTCCCTGTCTAAATTTGTAATCCTGCACTGAGCTTAGCTGTATTTAACAGCCTGAGAATTGGAATTAATGAGCAGTGCTGAACTCTTACAGGTAAATCCTCCAAGGCTACCATGACTCTGCAGAGTCCTTAATTATGTTAGTTCTCTGGTTTGGGATTTTGTTTTTGTTGGTTTGGTTTTTTATGTTTTTTGGGGTTTTTTTTTGGTTTTTTATTACCACCAAACAACATGAAAAGGAAGCTTCCTAAAAACAAAGAACAAAAGTGTAGTCATTTAGCTTGCTATTTCCTTGCTAACTATTATTTTGATGTTGGAATTTAAGCTTGTCAAGCATTCTTAATGAAAAAAATGGGACATAATAAAGGATGCCTCATACCAATTGAAAGTTTTTGCTGCTTTCCCAAGAAAAGGCAAATTAGAAGGCAGATGGAAGCTTTAAGGAAAGCAAGTTTAAGGGTTGTATGGGGGTATTATTATGTATTATTACAGTAATGTACAGGCAACCCAGCTTTTTGTTCTCTCTAAATGAGGTATGTGAAAGTCAAGGCTGTGACTAAGACTGCACAGCTGGCTACAGCAAGAGTGGCTTGTTGAATTTGATTTTCTTGGGATTGTTCTCACTCCCTTTTTATCACCACAGCATCACAGTAATTTTTCTCAGAGGTTGGGTATGAGAACATAATGCTCTTTGTGGAGCAATTAGGGTGCTCATATAACACAAGCAAACATGCCTCACAGCTGGAAACCTCTCCTTTAGAAATTACTTAGAGGGAATTTGCTCTCAGAGCCTTCTGGAGCAGCTCAGTGTAACAGAGGAGAGATTCCATCCCACATGGAAGGTTGTTTCTCAGCCACAGTGAGCAAGTGAATGACTACAGCCTTTGAAAGGAGATTTACTTCACTCTGCACTTCGGAACTTAAGCAGGATCTGCTGAGTAAAGATGAAGCCATATAAATGGAAGTGGTTGGATTTTGTGTGAGATGATTTCTGTGGTAGAACTTAGCCTGCTTTTACTTTGCATTACAAGATGCACAATTAGAGGCACTAAAAGCTACTAAAGAGGGGGTTGGAAATAACATATATCACTCATCCTTTCCCTCAGTGGGAAGATGGGATGTATTGTTTCCAGCTCTAAAAAATAACTCTCAGTACCATTTTGCTGTTTTCAGATGTATTATTTTACAGTGTTGGTTTCTTGTCCATCTAAAGCTTCCCAAACTCATAAAAAAAACCTAATGCCATTTCTTTTCCAAACTGTGAAGTACAAGATGTCAAGGGTAAAGTCTGTAGCTAAAGGTGTTAGGACAAATCCACCCTGCAACTCTATCTCAGGGAGCTCCACGCTCATGTGCCTGGTCCCTGGCTCACATTTTCTGTGTGCACACACACCTTTACAGTCAGGAGCCTCCTGTCTATTTATGTTGCTTAAGATTTTCCCAGAGAAAGGTTTTTATGACCTTTCTGTGAGAAGCTTGAGGAGCTCTGTTGTTTGCAGAAGACTTTTGAAATTGAGCCATGCAGTCAGAGCATTGCCTTTCTTTGTCCTGAGATTCCAGTCAGGTTTAGCTGAGGTATAAAGACGGAGTTACCAGAGAAATACTTGCAGAACATGCATTTAAACCTTCCAGGCTAAAACCAGGTTCCTGTCACTGCCAAAAGAATTTCCTGCTGGCAAAACCAGGACTAAAGTGAGGGAAATGAGACCAGGTCTCCTCCAGTAATCTGAGCAGGTTGGGTGAGGGTGTGATGCTCTCTGCACATAGAAAGTTCTGCTGAGCAGAAGCATTAGCAGCAGCTGAGCCCTCAGACAAACAACACTGTTATTTCCTCCTCCAGATTTGAAGATCATCAAGATTATATTGACCCAATATAACATAGCAGTTTAAAATCCCATATAATTATATTATTGTCACTGCTGGATTTGCTTTCAAATTAATTCTACTCAATGTTGTGGTAAATTAATTTTGGAAAGTCATTAGAAACATCAAAGTAATCCCATTGTAAATCAGTTTGTTACTGCTATATGAGCCAAAACCTCCAAATAATAATAATAAAAAAATAGTTGTGGAGACATTAGTAACAGTAGCTGAGGGGTTAATTAGCCTTTAATTGAGTCATTACTTGACCAGACAAATTATAAGCCTATTCAGTGTTTGCCATTTACACAAGTTTTCCCTGATTTTTTCCTAAGGTAATAGGCCTAGCAGTTAGCTGGCTGCTGCTCCTGCTATGCTTCAGCAGCTGTCATTTTGACATATTTTCTGCTTTCTTTAGAAGAGAGAGGTTGATTGAATGTGAGAAAAGTGGAACTTTGACAGGCTGTCAGAATCCCTTGCAGCACAAACCTACCTGCCAGCTAACTTGTTTCAGGTTCATTTCAAAGAAGGTTTCCAGCACACAAACTTCTATTACTAGCCCAAGAAGGTCTTAAAGAGGTGGCTTCCATTTTCTCAAAAATCTAAATTACATCATTTCCCCTTCAAATTGGTGTAAATTTCAGGAATTCCAAGTATGTCATAGAAAGAAAGTTCCTTTTCCCCTGTCCATATGCAAAAGCCTAGGTGAATGAAAGACATGCTGCTCTTCAAGTTCTTTCATTATTTTTTTTTGTAATCAGCTATTTGCCCTGAACTATGAACTATTCAGAAATTCTGAAGTCCATTCATGAAGTGGTCAGGAATAAACATGTTTATGATTATTCCTGAACAGGGGCTGGAGCTGGGAGGAGGTGCAGCTGTTGGTGCTGGTGGAATCAAGCTGTTACCATTAACAGCAGACCAGCACCCACACAACCATCAGCTCTTGGCTCTGCATCCCTGCCCAGCCAGCCTGTGGGGCAGTCCCCACACCCTGCTCAGGGACCTCTGGGTGCCTGGAAAGTCCCTCTGGGTGCCCCTTGCCTCCTGGGGTAGGAATGTGTGCTCCTGGGTTCTTCATCTGCAAGGAGCAGCTGCTGCTCTCAGCTCCTGTTGGAGTCACAGCCTGGGTGGTGCCAGCGTGGGCTGGTGGCCCTGGGCTCATTCTGGGTGTTCTCAGCATCTCTGATTATCTGTTCTTGCAGATGTGACAGAGCCACTGCTCTGCAGGGTTAAATTAGCCCTGGCAAATACACAGCATCTTCTTTTCATTTCTTTGGCCTGGACTTTTCTGATAACTATGTCTCCACCTAAATCAATAAATACCTGTAATGATTCACTCTTTTCACACGAGTGGTCTTTATGAAAGCCAAAAGAAAATAGAAATGAAATTATCTAAATGAAAGAGACTTTTCATCATGCTGATCATACTGAGAAATGTGTTCATATTGTCATTTTCACTTTGCTTGGTGGCTTGCATGAAACAGGTTAGTTACAATATACAATATTTATTTATCTGCATTATCAAGGGCCTTTTGAGGCACATCCATAACCTTTCACATGTGCCAGCTTTGGTATTTGCATTTACCTCTGTTTGCTGAATGCAAGTTCTTTTGCCAATGTGCAGGCAGGAAGGGAGTTTTGCCCATGAAAATCTCTTTACAGTATGTACAGTGATGAGATCAAACCTTGCATTCTGCTCTGGCCCTTATGATGATTGTCATAGACCATCTCTTCTGGAACAGATGTGCTGTTCCTGCCAAGGAACTCACAGAGCTGTGTGACTCAAGGGTGTGCCTAGCCAGAGTCTCAGCTACTGGAAATCTCTGTCCCTCCTAATCAATTGAGGAGGTTAAAGGAACTGTTTAAAACTAAATAGTAACAGAATGGTGTAAAGGACAAAGATTAGTGCAATTTAATTGGCTGAGATACAAAGTGAGTTCTTTGCCAGGGAGATACCCTGAGCAGAGAGGGGACAGCAAACACACCCAACATTTCTCACCCCTCAGCCTTTGAATCCAGTGGTTTTGTAGTACAATTATCCAAAGTGCTCCTCACCAAAACACTCAAACTTCCAAAAATGAGCACACATGATGCAGCACTGCCAGACACTATTACTCAAGCAGGTAAGTGACAGCAATGAGAAGTTTTCCTCCAGACAATTCAGAAGGCTTTCAGCAGGTCCTCTTGCCTGCCTTACTGCTTTTTTACCCACAGTCTTTACAGTTGTACATAATAAATAGTCACAAATGAAAAAATTGGGATTATTCAAACTCTGATTACTCAGTTAATCATTGGAAAACCAGAAATTACTTAGAAGTACACTCTGTACTGGGATTCTTTTCCATTCTTTGAAAATTCAAAAGCAAGTTGTAGGGATTTCACTGTCAAAATACCTGGGTATTTTTATTTCATCTGCAATGGAGAGAGTTTGCTGGAATCTAATTAGAGCTCTAAGATCTCAAAGTTATGCTTGCTACCTTTGAAAGCAAAACATGGCATTGGAAAGCAAGCTAGAATTCCTGACTAACTCCAGTCCAGTTTTTCTATCTGAAAGCAGGAACATGATGGATTAATTGTTAAGGGTTATCATTCACAAAGAATCTCTTAGGTTCATACATTCATAGGATCTGATACTTTAGCCCAATTCAAGGCTTCAAATAGTGCTGCTCTACAAAGACTGTATTAGAAAAATTAATAATTAAATTAATCCATGTTTTATTTTTCATAGGAAAGTGATTTTTTCCTTTTCAGAGATATATGCTCAAGTGACACGTAAAAAGTCATTTCTAGAAATGCATTTCCATAGAACTTTGTTTTCCCTCATATTTCTTTACTTTGGCTACTCTTTTATCATTTTTGCTTAATAAATTTAAGACTCAGGCATAGTTTCTGCTTAAGATATACTTTGAACAAGCATACAGTTTGCAAGATTTGCACATGAATCCATCTGTGTGCAGAAAACCTTGTGCTATTCTGTGTAGATTATTAAAGGCACCATGAGGAGTGTGATAATCTGTGCATTTTGTTTGAATGCTAATCATAGGATCACTTTTTTTCCTGACCACAGGGACTTGCCACACAGGAAATGTTCACTTCAACACATGGGAGTACCTTGTGCACAATTTTCCATGCCTCCTCAAATCACTGGCATTTGGGTAAAGAGCAGACATGTCCTCAGTGGCAAAGGAAAAGGAGTTTTCAAAGCATGTGCAGGGTCCTTATCCTCCCATCCTTCAATTTGATAATGATGCTAATAATTGTTTAATTTAAATTTTATTACTCTTACAGTCATATCCATAAAATCCTTGTGGTTTTGGCTGAAAAGGACAAATGTTCGTGTGGGTGTGAGCACACAAAGTGCTCAAGCTTCTGATTGCAAGTTAATTGAAAATTAAATTGGGTATTTGTACATTGCATTGAGGTTTGTGTGTTTAGTTGTATATTAATACATGTGTTTGCATATTTAGAAATGTACACACACATATTTATGAGTACATTTGTACACATGCTTAATATTTGTGTACATTTGTGTGTGTGCATTAATATCTGTATATCCAGATATGGTTTTACTCCTTCCTGAAATCATGTACTGTATTCATATTTTTACCAGAATCTTTCTCTAAGGCACTTTCTAAACTACATTTGAGGTAAGGAAGAGGATGGTCCTGCCAGGCAGTGTTTTGAAGTGGAAATGAGAAAGAGCTAATTTTCTTCACAACAGTAGGCACAACCAAAGACCTATCAATATAGTACAGGAGAGGCAGAGGAGGCAGAAACATGCTTTCATGTGAAATTGAAGTTGTCTGAGAATATCACTGTTGAAATCTTTAACATACTCCTCCTCTACAAAAAAATGAGGGAAAGTGACAAGCCTATCTTTTTCTTTTCCAGTTCAATGACAAAAATCTTCTTTTAGCTGATTCTACTACGGGGTAGCCATCTTACTTTGGAACAAAAAATCCTGTTTGTCACGTTGGCCCTCTCCTCCAAAGCATGAAAACACACAGACAAACCAACCCTCCTGGAAAAAATGCCCATAATTATTGTGGTGCACCACCCTTCTTTCCAGGCCAAGGGCCAGCCTTTTGAAGGTAGGACTATAATTTCTCAATAGAGCAGAAAAGGATTGCTAGAACACTCCATTGAAAATGGCATGAGAACATTCTGAGAATCAGCACAGAGCCCATGGAGGCGGCAGCTTCACCTCAGCTGCTGCTTCACTGTCCCTGGTGCTTCAGAGATCTGCAGGGAATGGCAGAAACTCCCTCCCTGTTCACTGCCCAGCTCCGGCACCACCTCAGCACCACCAGGGGCTGGGAGACCTTGTCAGGTGTGAGGCTGCAAAGGTAAAGGGGTATTTTCCACACAGTTTGTCCCTCACCATGCTGAAAGGAATGATTTTCCTTTTTTGAATTGAAGTGGATAAGGTAGAGAGAGCAGGGATTGAAATGTCCATCTGTGTAAACACATTTACATACCTGACTTACACACACCTACTTGATAGTATCTGTATGTTTGAAAAAGGAGATTCATTTGAAAGTATAGAAGAAAAAAACTTTTTATATAATTTCTTGTGGAAAAAATCATTCTGGTGATGATCACAATAATCCTCTTTCACATGTTTCATTTGTTTATCTCGAGTGAAGGACTGGTTGAATTCTAAGGCCGTTTCAGATTTGACAGTGTGCCACAGAGTAGAGGAAAACAAGCAGCAAAGCCAAGGAAGCACACTTGTCATCCCTCCCCTCACAGGAAAGATCATAAAGTAAACTTGGTTTCTCTTCCCTCACAGCCAATTTTCCTGTTCTGTGCAGAACTCTCACACTGGTGTTGTATTTCAATTTTCTCCAAGCATATATCGTGCTGTTGTAATTCTAATTACATGCATTTTCAGTAAAATACCAAATTGTTAATTTTCTTAATTAGCTTTGATATTTTAGCTTCCACATTGATCTTTCAATATTTCATGCATATTTCAGTTTGGGAGTGATATAGTTCTATAATGCATGTACATAAAACAATGTGCATTTTTAATTTTTTTCTTGTTTCATACTTAGACATGAACTTTTTATTTAAATGATGCAAGCCTAATTTCCTTTTTTCTCGCTTTTCTTCCCTCCTTAATGGTTACTAAGGAATAATTATTCTTTACAGCTTTCCAGAGCTGTTACAGGAATAATTGCAATAATGATTGAAATGATGATTTGTGGTACAGGGGTGTGAATGATACTTAGAGACTGTTATTCATTCTCCTGGTTCAAGTCATTTTGTAGTACTTATATAATAATTCTGACCTATATTCTCAAGAAACTTCTGCAACCATTTTACTGTGAATCTTGACTCCCCATCATAGGAAGCATTCCACAAACAGTAGTGTGGTCTGGAATGAAAACAAACAAACAAACAAACAAACAAACAAAAAACCACAAAAAAAGCTTAAAAAAAGTCTCCAGAGTGTTGTGACCTCAGCCCAAGCAGGCAATGGGTCACTGAAATCCCTTTGTTTATGGTGTATCTGAGGGGCTTGGCAGGAGCTGCTCAGCTGCGGGTATTGAGGTCTACTTGCCCATCATGCTGGCACTGCTTTGGGGCAGATTTGTAGACTTCTCTTTATTCCAAATGAGCAAAATACACAGGATTGAGAAGACAGAAATTCTTTCAGTCATCTATCAAATGCTATCATGGCTTATAGCTATTTTTTGCTGTAGGAAACACATTTTTTATCAGCTTCCCATTGTATAGAGATACACAAA
Source organism: Agelaius phoeniceus (assembly GCF_051311805.1). NCBI lineage: Eukaryota > Metazoa > Chordata > Aves > Passeriformes > Icteridae > Agelaius > Agelaius phoeniceus. The sequence goes on from NC_135279.1 coordinate 13,037,778, forward strand.
ATTATTAAAAATACTTTATTTAAAGGAAAACACATTTGTATTAAAGAATGTGTTTGTATTCATTTTTACCAGCTGATAGCATCTGGGTATTTTCTTTCAACTCACCAAAATTAAGAGGTTAGGGGTTTATTATATCCCTCCCATAGGCAGAGAGGGCAGCCCTGGCCCACAGAGCTTTCCTTCTGTGGGAAAGAACAGAAAGAGTTCAGTGCAACTCAGTCATGGCTGCAGCAACCACTTCCTGAATGACAAATTCAACCAGTATTTCAATGAAATACTTTAGCACATATACAGCATCGATATTTTGATAAACTAGCTTTATTCATTAGCCTGCCTCAATAAAATAACCATCTTCAGCAATTTTTTCTCAATCAACATGGCCAAGAAATTTTTCAGGGAAGCAATACTTTGTTTTCCATTGCTTGTGTTAAGCAAATAAAGTAGAAGTGATAGATAGATGAGAGCTGGTTAGAGACCTGTACTGTCAACTACTATTTGAGTCCCAGGTGGAGGGGAGCACCTTTTGCAACATGTCTTTTAATGAGAATTTTATAAAAACAGAAATGTCACTACCTGAGTTCAGATTAGGAAACTCAACCTGTCAAGTGCCTGATTTTTACAAAACTCTCCCTTTGCCCTGCAACCTGCATTTTCATGTGGCTTTATATTATTTTTTCAATCAATAAAACTTGAGAGCAGTGCCTCCTTGTTGAGATCTAAGGTTAAGTTCACATACTTTTTCTAAACACAATTCTCCAAAAGGCTCCCTGAGGACAGCTATTGATTAGGGCTGTGATGTTTGTCTCTATAAGGTGGCATTGAGGGGACAAGTGCACTGAACACCTGCAAGTGCAGCCAGGGAGGTACCCTGAGGGGAAGGGCAGCACCTGGAAATGCTGAACTCCCAGGAACAGGGGGAGGTGAGGAACTTCTCTCTTGTTAGGAACAGCAGGGATGATGTAGAGTTTAAAAAGAGGAAATGAAGGGAAAAGTTGTTGGGTATTGTGTTGTGTAAGCAGTTCCTGCTGCAGTAGCAGTCAGGTGATGGAGCAGCAGATGCAGAGGAGAAATGGAGCAAATCAGCTGCAGGTGTGGGGATGGAGTGAGGCTGCCTGCCTGAGCTGTGGGACACTGCAGCAGGGCCACAAACTGTCCCCTTTTGCTTTGGTCATGTCATGGGACACTGATCCACACTGTCCTGTGGCCAGTGCCACTCTGCCAAATACTGTGAGGGGAACACTTTCCTAGATGTCATCAGTTGCCTGGGTTATACACTGCTTGTCTGATCAAAGAGCCCACCAATACACAGGTTTTTGGGTAATTGCCCCAAAAGACATAAGAAAATGGACACTAGGCAGCTCAGGAATCAGTAAGTGTTCCCTAATCACCTCTGCCCTTTAGGTCATGGCTGGAGGACAAAGGATTTCCAGCTGCTGTTTATGTATATTAAGTGTATTAGATACACAGTGTTTCATTTTTACCTTGTGTGAAATGGGCATCTCTGGGAATCTCAAATCTGACAGGATTATAAAATGGAAAAGCAAGGATTACACATATGCTGAATAGCCAAATGAATGGGAATAAATTGCACTTTAAAATTTTCACCACATTAATCTATTTTAGAAAAAAAAAACATAAAAGCTCAAAAAAGTGAAGCATTCCCCAACTACCCATGTTCCAAGGTTTTTTTTGTTTGTTTGCTTGCTTTTGTAGACCTACACTAAGCACCTAAATTAACTTCTGTAAAAAACCTGCTGTCTTTTCCTCTTAAATGCACTTCTTTTCCAAAAGCTGAAATGAGAAAATGCATGTGGATAAAGAGACAGAGTAAGAAAAGAACCCCAAGGAGATCCTGACCCTGTAATCTTTGGTGCTGCAGCCCAGCATGGTAACATTAGGCACTGCAGCACATGGTGCACAGTGTGAGCTTGAAGGGCCACAAGCTCTACAGATTTTCCAGTCTTTCACAGTTACAGAAACACCTGTACTAAATATATTTGTGTTAAAGATTAAATGGCCATCCCAGGATCCTTAATAACTGACCTGTGGTACCTGAGCAACCCAGTGGAAATGCAGTGGGGGAAATAATTTTTACTTGTCATTACACTGAAATGACAGCTATGCTGAAGGATGAACAAACTGAGTTTTGTGACAAATAATTTCAAATGTGCTCCACTTTTCTGAGGGGAGCATCTCAAAGCCTGGCTGAAAAGTCTGGGTTCTGTTTCTGCAGGCTGCTAAAAGAATGGCTTTGAGTAAGTGCCAGCACAAAGTGTTCAAGTCAGTACGCTCCTATTATAACTCTGTTTATCTCTGACTTTTTCTGTCTGTAAATGGACAATGACTATGTTGGCAGCAGTGCAAAATACACCGTGTGTGTGTGTATCTATCTAAAGCACATGAATGCATTCCATTTTTCTCACAAGGATTATCTTAAAATATTTTGCATATTCAATCACCTCTATCTTTAAAATAACATCAGCAATGTGCTACAAAGACACTTCAGGGAGGGAAAGTGGATTGTTAATGGTAGTGTATCACCTGCCATCTGGACACACTTAACACATGGTGAGATGGAAAGATTCAGCCATTTGTGGAACTTGATCCCAGGACTCACTTTCAATCAGGTAAAGTCATGTCTAGGCAGGCACAGATGTTGCATGTACACAATGCAGTTCATTGAATTTATTGCCTGCTCTTGTTAGAATAATGCTGTGCTGGGATTAGTGCAGAGCCACAGTGCTCTGCTGGGTGAACTGGTGACATCCCAGTTCAAAGGAGAGTGATCCATGCCATTCCCAGAGCATGGCAGCATGCACAGCTTTAGCAAGGTGGAGTACTGCCACTGATTTAGACCATGGGCACAGGAGGGCAATGGAACAGTAATTTTGTTTATCACCTACCCATTGTGTGCATTGTGCTAAAAAAATCCATAGTAGTATCATCAGACTTTTCCACAAAATAAATGCAGCAATTTAGGTGATTCTTCCTGTGTATTGCAGAGCAGGGTTGATGTTTCCTCTTCCTTCTGCCCATATCCTCCTGTGGGCCCAGGTGCACACCCTTTTCCTTTACTAGCTTTGGCAGATATGGTCCTCAACACGTAGATGGAATCATGTGGGACATGCACAGCTTTAACAGGTAGACAGTGGCAGAGTGCTGTAAGAAATCCAAAATCTAAATACATTCTGAGGTCTTCTTTACCAGTTTCTTTTATTTACATGAATAGTTACATTTATGGAGGCAGATCTATTTAAACCACTCAAATTTCTCTTCAAATTCACCTCATCCTTCTGTGTATTTACATGGCTCTTTTTCCTACCCAGAAATATCCAAATTCTTTATTGTTTTTTCTTTGCATAAAATGTAATTCTTCTCCTCATATTCCTGGAATACACATTCAGATAGCAAAAGCAACCAGTGACATAGATCATAGTGATATAGCCAGGCACCCTGACTGATCCATGGATGTCCCTTTGTGGCACTGATTTGTCACTATCCAGCAGTGCAGAGTGTTTGTGCAGCAGCTCCCATGCTCTGTGCTGAGCCTGTGTTCACTGCCAGCACCCCAAACCCACTCACATTTCCCATGTGCAGGAGGTAGTGGTGAGGAGAAGTTGAAAGATGTCTTTTGAAAACACCAGTGCTGACCATTAAGCTGCAGGGGCAGGATTGGGATTGCAGACCATGGGACAGAGGGGAAGCAGGGAGGAGGCTCAGTGTCTCTGAGGTGGGAGAGGGACAGTGGGAGAGCTGCAAAAGGCTGGCAGAGGTAGCCCAGGCGGTTTCTCCTCTCCATTGGCAGATGGCACTAAAACATTTCAGTCAGTTCTGTCCACGCCCAATCTGGTTTTGTTCTAAGGGAGCTGTAATCCTCCCGAGCCCACCATCTGTCACCCACCCTGCCATACGAGGAGGTAGGCATGTACATCCTCCAGGGAAGGATGGTGGCATCCATTTCCAGAACAGGGCTGCTACTCACCACAACTGGGGATACTGAAATGTGCTAAAAATTCAGTGTTCCCCATCTACACATAGCATCTCTGCTGTACATCCTGTAGCTCAGGGAAGAGAGCTGTCTACTGCTTGGCCATTTCATTGATCCCCAAAGGCTGGATGTTGTCTGGAATATGCCACTCAAAAGTTGACATTTAAAGTGTAAATTTAGCATTTGTCAAAATTTGCAGTCTGTATGTGATATCTTCCCTAGGAATATATTACTCTTAAAATTTGTACCTAATGCCAAAATACCCTTGGCTACCTCTAACAATAGCAAGCTTATCTTCCTTTCTATTTCTGAAGGCATAGAAGGTTCTCGTGAATTTCTGCACAGGAGAAGCATTGCACCTCCTTATTTCCCTGTTGAAGATGACATTCCTTTTTCTTGCCTTTGGTACAGATTCAGGCTGGCTTTCATATATTAGAAGCTGTGTAAACAAGGCAAGTGGTAGAGAGTTTTGTGCATTACACATTAAGACGTAGATAAGGTCAATAGCAAATGAAACAAGAGTTAGCAAGGTGTAATGGGGAAGCAAGTTTCAAATATTACTTGGAGTGATGCTGGCTGATTGACAGTCAGCCACCAGGAAAAAACAGCATCTCTCAAACTCCTAGGAAATTATTGTATTTGTCCTTTTTCATACTTGTTTCAGATTTCATGGCTACCCATGCTGTCTTGCCCCACAGGATATTAAATAATAACAGTCTTCAGGCAGCAAAGAGAAGAACTAATTGTCATTATTCTTGTACTTCACCACTGCTGCTGTAATTGGAAGTTATCTCATTATAATTGCATCTGTAGTGAATAGTAATTATAATTCTTATCATTAGCTTTTTCTATTAATTAGTTTTCCCCCCTTATAAAATAATATTTTGTACTAGTTCTTGTCTGACTTAAGGACACAAAGATGGTCACTCTACTGACACTGTTGTCGCTGTGTTGTTAATTGCAAAGGTGGATTTTGCACAGCTCACAGTAAACCTGTGACACGAGCACTAAAATGGAGTCAAGGAACAGCTGGAGAACAGGAGCTGAGAACAGGAGAGCAGAGCTTTCATTTTAATCCTTCCTTGGCCTCTGCATAGAGGGCTGAACATTGAGGCTGAGTATTACCACTGAGTAGAGCTTTGAAACTGATTTAGATCAAAATGAATCACTTAAAATAACCAAAAAAGCAAGCTCTTACACCAATCAAACAGATATGTGTTTTTAAAATCATATTTTTACATCAGCTTTTTGGCATATTTTAGTATGGAAGTAAATATTTTATCAACAGGGTAGAAAGGATGGTGAAAGGATTCCTGCGCTCTCTCTGGAGTATTTTGTCCCAGATGAGAGTGAAAGTCTCATCTCTTTTCCAATAGCTCCATTTTGTTACCAAAAAAAAAATGTTAATTTCATTTTTAAAATATTAATATTCTAGAATTATACAGCCTGATGCAAAGGAGAGGTTGACTATGAAGTTTTATGAGCTTCCCTTCCTTATATATCATATAAGCACAAGGGTCTGATGTGTCTGCTCACAAACTGAGAAAATGCTGATAGCTTTAGCAAATAATAAAGCATATTTTGACTGCCAGTTTAAAATTTAATTTGAGCTGTAAATATTCATTAAATACTATATTACTGTATGTTTGTATGCTACCAGTATATTTTATAACATTCATTTGCAGGTCTGAAGTGCAGTGTAAGATTGGGCTTGCAGCACCCAGATGAGTGAATGCTGGTTAATTTGTAAATCACTTTTCTGCTCTAATTTTTAGAGGCAGCAGCAGGAGTATCTGCAGCTGAAAACACATGGTGAAAGGGTCTGCAATGCACAGTCAGCTCTATAAGCACATTCCTCAGCCTGTGATTGACAATACCTGCAGAATCCAGTCCCACTGTACCTCCTGCTGTATTGTTGCTCACACTAAAGCTACTGAATGGGGGCTTTTCATCCTTTTTTTTTAAACCATCACTTTGAATCAGGTGTGCTAGAAATCTCTCCTTCTCCTCATTTTTCAGCTTAGACTTAGTATTGTGCACATTCTTAAGACTTTGAAAATCCTAATTTTCATCTGACACATAGCTTCTCCCAGCTCCAAAATCTGGCACTATAAATTTGATCAAAACTTCTTTTTATTAGCAGGGTGCACTATATATAGATAGAACATATGTTTGACATTTTCATAGCAAAACATAGACCATGTGTGTAGAAAATTGCATTATGAGTCAACTTACCTGTTTATTTACTTCTATATTTTCCTTCAAAAAATAAAAGAATTGACAGATGCAGAAGTTTAATTAAGAGGAAGCTATTTTGGCTTTCTGTTCATAAAAGAGAAAAATATAGGAAATTACAAAACTTGTCTTCCTTTGCTTTTTGAAATGGTGTGATTTAACCCTTATATGAAAACTCTCTCTATCTCCAAACCCCATTTTTACACAGAGAGATAAGTTTCCACTTGTCGGATGAAATCTTGCGTGCCAAGATGCGGCCTCTGGGGAATTTTTAACAATGAGTTATAAAGCCCCAGAGAACAGGGATTTAGAACAGAAATGCTGACACAACCTTAACTAAAGTGGTGCAAAAGGCAAGGATACAATATAATTAAAACAACAGAATACTGCTGCCTGTCAGTATCTGAGCAGGTCTCCTTGACAAGTTCTCTGATTTTTAGCTTTACAGCTTTAACAGCATCAACTGGTTTTTTTTCAAGGGTGATTTGTTGATTTGTTTTGTGCTTTTTGGGGTTTTGTTTTTCCTTCTTTTAACAGATGTATTAGAAAGAGTTTTATAAAACTGCAGCAGAAGGCAAAACAGCAGTGAAATGATTGAAGATGTGCATTTGAATCAGTTTGGTTTATAGGGATTACTTAGACTATATGAAAATCCATGAAGGTCATAATGACATTTATGTCATTCTAAAACTGATGTGTGCTACTTTTCATTCCCTTTATACACTGAACAATAAACAATTTTAAATGTACTGTTGAATTAAAAGGTAGTTGTCTTCAGCTTTTAGTGCAAAACAAACTTCTAAGGAAACATGTTATGTAATCAAAATTCACACCTTTGGGAGCTAAACAGCATTTTCAACTATGCTGCAATTTCACCAGAATTAAAACCAAATATCTACTCCAGCAAATTAGTTAATGTGTAGTTCCTGTAAGCAAACATTTATGGTTGAGCTTTAGGCATTTTTTTAAAAAAATGTGGGAGACTACCATTAGGTGTCATTACTGACTGAAGTGTGAGAATCAGAAAAAGAATTATCTTCCACTCTATCTGTGCCATCTACAATCTTTCTCTTTAAAAGAATGACTTTTTAAAATTTTTATAGGCAGATGTATATAAAAAAATTCATCAATATATAATAAATAGATGCTACATTATAGTTCTCAGTAGGTATCTGAGTTTTAATAGTCAATCACCTTGTCACAGGAGCTCCAAACTCAACTGAGTTGAATTCCTAAATTACCAAAATAAGAGCACACTCAGTTTTACCAGTCACATCATCCATGGCTTTAGTGTTCTGCATTTAAACTTTCTGTCTCCTTGACCACCTTTCAGCTAGAAACTGAGAGTAGAAAATCAAGCTATATTCATAGATATCTCAACAGTGAAAATACACACTTAGTGTATTGAAGCCCCATTAACTGAGCATGTTTCACAAAGCATTTTGTCTTGCTTTAATTTATGCTTACATGCTCTTCTGATTCTCTCTTACTAGTTGTTTTAAATAAACAGATTCCTTCTCACATTTTTAATCATAGATACATTTTAATAGATATAGTTTGTTAAATTCCTTAATTCTTATTCTTTGAATAAGTGGAAGTTTTACAGCTCTTTCTTAACCAGTGGCCTTTGGCCAGCACTGGCCATCAGCCTTGCAAAGGTACAGCTTGGCAGATATCAATAATTGTGCTTAATTTGAAATATAACAATGGCACCAGTGGAGTCTGAAGGTGCAAATAAATATAAACCTTTTGCATGGTTTGATAATGAAAAATACATCCTTTGACCCTTACTGCTTTGAGTGGTCCTTGCAGATCCCCAGCAATATTCAACTGAAAGGAGCGGTGGTGGCTCCCAGAGGAACGAGGGGTGGGTAACACAAAATCCCAGTTTGGGGTTACCCTCCCCTCTTTAACTCACATGTAAAGCTTTGCCTACAAAAGAGCTCCTTTGCTGGTGAAGAAGAAGAAAGTGATTGCTCCAATATCAAAATGACAGAAAATCAAGACAAAGTTAGTAAAGAGAATCCTATTGCTCATGCTGCTTGCCTTAATGGTAATAAACGAGTTTTGGTGGTTGCCCTAGCAATTAGAAGACTTTTCTAAAATACATTCCTAAATACTTATGTAAAAGAACCACGCACAGCATGGAATATATTTATTAAGCAACTTTTAACTTCAAAGCTCTTTTTTTTACATAATTTCACCAGCAGAAGAAATTTTTTTCAAAACATCCCTCTGAACAGTGTTTGGGCCTCTTAAAATACAGCAACTGGAGTGGATCAGCAGTTGGTAAAATTAATCTAAAGTAACTGTTTATTCAGTGTGGCTCCAATGTAATCCTACAGCTTTAAAGAATTTCAAAACCTTACAAAATATAATTATACCCTGAAGATATCAATGAGTATGGGGGAGAATATTGTCAGTAAAATTCCTACTACAGATGGTGCAGCTGGAAAGGGGATCAATTGTCAGAGGTCAAATCTCAGCTGTAAATTGTGTCCCAGATTACATAAGGAATCACTAGGCATTTGAAAACTAGACAGATACTTCCAAGATTCAAGAGTTCATATTCCTATTTTTAGGCTGTATGGGAGGCTATTATACACAAACAAAATGACACATGGCCAGATACTTTTATTAAAGTCATACAGAGCATTCCTAAAGAGGTTTTGACATTATTCAGATATTTTGTTTACCCAGGAGAATTTTCCTAGGTACATCCACGTGTTGCTGCTAGAATAACACCCCTTTAAATACTCATCCTGTGGCATAATGGCATTTTTCTCTTTCTTAGCTCAAAGCTTTTCCTAGGAGTCAGAAAAAGAAAAATCTGCAAAGCAAATGTGGAGCCTCGTTTGCAGCAAATATATTGATTTAAACCTGCATGCCAGGTTACATGGAAATTTCTGCTGTGAAATAGGAGCTCACATCAAATTTGCAACGTGTCAGACTATGGACTGATGTTAGGACTGATGTTAAGACTGATGTATCATACAGTGGAGTTGTCCCAGGATACTGACACTCTTGAGTTGAAATTAGATAACCACATTGTGATTTCTGTCTTCACACCATGGTATTGTGCTATGCAGCTGCACTAATGACTTTAAAGATCTAGTTTGAAATGAAAAGTGACTGTTTTTCTGTACTCGGGTGTTCAAATTCAATGGAACATTGTGTTTGAGACAGCCTGGTTCCTGGTTGTTGCTAGATGTATTCTCTTCCCAAAAAAGATTTCAGAAGGATTTATTACCTGGGCAGTGCTCATACAGTGGAGAGATTCATTTTGGTAAGGGTTAAATAATGGCAAACAGGCTCTGTAATGTCTGCCACTGCTGTCCAAGTTTTCTGGATACATCCTGAAGCATTCACTTACCTGGCACTGAAATATCTAGGGATTTGTGTGTTTCTCAAAGCAAAAATCTGTTTATCTCTCTATTTATGCAGCATGGCTTGTAAATGTTCTCCTCAAATCTTTGACACAGTTCATGAGTTAAGGAGGTGGAATGGGAGTCAAGGTAGGGCAGGAGAAAGATCTGGGATGATGGAATCCAATAGATGATGACACTCAGCAAAGGAGATGGACTTGCCAAGGAAACAGAAACAAAATCAAGTGCTTCCACTGCACTTCTGAAGGAAGGGACCCATTTGTTATAAACAGAAAGTGCTTCTGTGGGCACCCTGGTGGCTCAGAAAGTGCAGCCACTAAACCACACAGAAAGCATTTCTCTTATTAGAGGGACACAGGGCAGGCTGTAAGGCACAGTTGTGAATATCCTACTGCCCAATAGCAAAGTCACACTGAAAATGGTAAAGATGGGAGAATAATATGAGAAATTAATGAAGATTTTTCTATGTGTACATTGGAACAGATTAAGGTATGTTTTCAGGGACAGGGAAAACTGAACACTTTGTTTTTCAATCCTCTTTTCTATATGCTACTTTTCACATATATTGAAAGTATTTCACTGCATTTTTGGTTCATAATACTTGTGTTACCATTATAGCTTAAACTGGCTTTAGTGAAGTTTGTATTGTACAGAGTCATTGACCAAGGACAGGAAAAAACAATTAAAGGAGTGAAAAAAATGAGGAAAAAAGACTCTGAGAGCTTTGGAACATTTCATAAAGATAAAAAAATTCCCTCAATAAGCATTTGCCAAATGATCTTATATTATTATAATGTGCTGAGAAAACAGTGTGCCTAAATACTGTACATGTATTGCAGGATAAATCAGATGCCTTTAAAATCCCTGAGTATAATGAACCTCATTTTTTATCATAAATGCCTTAGTCCTCATCTGCCCACTGTGACTGGTGAGGGAGGCCCAAACAGTCCCATAGGAAATGTTTCATTTCTATTGCACAGAGAGCAGGTGAGGCAGGGGTTTATGCCAGAATATCCCTATTTCAGGTGGGATATTCTGTGCTGCTGCTTGAAGATGTTATGGCATTAATGCATCTTCTCGGGAGAGCTGGCTAGAATACATGAATCTAACTCTTGAAAAATCTGTCAAAGGTGTTCTTTAATATATTCTCACCAAAAAAAAAAAAACCCCAAAACCCCCAAATCCAAACAAAAAAAACCAACTAACCAAACAAAAATCAGCCAACCATCCAAACAAAAAACCCAAACTACCCTGTGATATCTTACAATTACGTACTTCAGAGGCATTTACAACCTAAAAAGAAATGATGAGACTATTTTCTGTTTTAAATGCACTTGAATGCTTGCAATTCAAAATGAGTTGCTGTTATTCCAAAGTTTCTTAGTTTTGCTGCTAATAATTAAATACAGGATTGCCCCAGGCCTTTACAGGGTCACCCAAGGGGGAAATGTTGATGCTGATGTGACACACAGCCCCCAAAGTGGTGCAGTGGCACCCACTGCCAGCAGCCAGCACAAAACACCTCAGTAAAGAGAACCCACTGGCATTTAGATGACAGGCTTTTGAACCTAGACTAACTTTGTCATAATCTGGGGCTGGAACAGGTTACATTTTACTCATCATGTAATTATATTTTGTACAAGACAAAACTGAATGAGAAATGAGCCACTTGTTAACTGTGCCATCCTGTGTAGCAGGGAGCATGAACCTCACCCTTCTGTGGCTTGGAAATTCTGGAATTAGAATAAAAATATTTTTCTGATTGACCAATTAAACCTAAATGATGATCAATTTTTACATGCTCATTAATAATGCAAAGTAATCAGTGTGATATTTTGTTCTGCCACCTGATAGTTTTTAAAAGATCCCATTTGTCATGGAAGTGACCAATAGAAACAGAAATTAAACCAATAGGAATTGTATAGAATTGTATAGAATTTTAACTGCATCATATTTAAAAAAAATATATTCAAAGGGTTCAGAATTGATCAGAATACATTAGTCTCATGTCTCAGAAGTGTTTCTGAGTAACCTGACAAATCCAGGAGTTACAATGAAAAGATTGTCAGAAAATTCTTTTGAAGAGAATTTATTTTCTCTGGAAAGGCATAAACTTCTTCTCTAAAATAATGTATTTCTGTTATGAAACCCTAAAGATGCAGAAAGAGCTGGTTTTGGCTGTAAGTAGGTCTGATTCACAACTGCTTTGCAGTGGTTTGGACACACTGGGGGATCCTGATCCAACTGACCCCAATGGCTTTTTGTGTTCCTTACCATAGGGGTTCTGATTTATTTTTCCACTTCAGTCAATATGAAGTCAGAAAGTCAAATGCATCCCTGGGTATAAATGATAGTGGCTGTCAGAAAGGGCTCCATCACCATTACAGGTAAGAGTAAATCAGAGCAGTCCCAAGGATGTCATAATTTATGCTGGTGACATTTACCTTAGCTGCCTGGGGATGATCACACACCAAAAAGTCACATTTCTCCCCAGTTTACATCACACTAATTGTGGCTTATCTAAACATAAAGATCCAGCTTCAGGTTTCAGTTGCATGTCATATCAGCTACCAAACACCAACTCAAAATCAGTTGCTATGGCTTCAAGCATTGCTTAGTTCATCTGTGTTCAAATACTCTGATTCAAGGAAAGGGGTTTTTTTTAGAAATCAATTATATCTTATTTGTAAAACAGTCTTATTTATAAAACAATGTCAAAAGTCAGATTTTAAATAATTTCAAACTTCCTGCAGTAAACAAAAGCTTAAGTCCAGCAAATCATTAGTTTATCTTCAAATTTAATAACTATATCCAACACTGTATAAGTGGCTTAATGGCATTAGGGTTCTTAGTGTCTGTAAACTACATTGTTGGGACTGGATTTTAAATATTTATAAGTCTACTATTAAGAACAAATCATTTTCTCAATCTATTTCACTAACAGAAATTATTTATAAGTATATCATTAATTATTTATATTTTCCTGGTATCATATTTACATTAATAATTAAATGCATCTAATTATTAAATCATATAAATAAGATTTCGTTTCATTGATGAGTTGAAGTGCAAACAGCAGCTCCATCACTGACTGTAAACATTTGCAATGAGACACTCTTCAGTCCCAAGCCCTTGTGCTTGCCAGAAGTCATGACAGCAAAGTGCTGAGGTGATTTCTCCCTCAGTGTCTGTGGCACATCATGACTGTGGCAGGTTTGGGACCCTCCCAAGCAGGATGAGCTTTGTGCACCTCTCAGTCATTGCAGGTGGCCAGTGTCCCTGCAGTGTCCCTACAGTGTCCCTGCAGTGTCCCTGCAGTGTCCCTACAGGACAGTCACCCTTTGTAGGGCAATTGTTTCACACTCAGGGACCTCAGCCGTATCCTCATTAAAATGTGCAATGTTCCTCAGCTCAGTGGAATGTATAACACTGCACCTTATTCCCAGGGGTTATAACCCAGCTCAAGGATCACTTTGATTTCTGCAGTGCCCAAAATGGGCATTTCTGCTGGCACCCAGCAGGATCAGCAGCCGCATTTCCAAGCCACAGAAGGGTGAGGTTCATGCTCCTGCTACACACGACAGTACAGTTAAAAGTGGCTCATTTCTCATTCAGTTTTGTCTTGTACAAAATATAATTACATGATGAGTAAAATGTAACCTGTTCCAGCCCCTGATTATGACAAAGTTAGTCTAGGTTCAAAAGCCTGTCACTAGTCTATGTGAAGTCTTTTGGTGATTACAGTTCTTCAGCATAAACCTCCAGCTGACACAGTCCCACTGCTATTTCTGGTCCTTCCACTATCAGGAATTACCCATTTCTAGTGATAATGTGCAGTGGCCCATATGTGCAACTTTTTTGGCAGACAGACACAAAATCTTTGCATCTTTTGAATATGTGGAATGGCTATTTTCTGGCATAATTTTCTGGCATTGGAAGCAAATCAGCCTTGTGAACTTGGCACCTGAAGAACTCAGGTCTGGACTAATTTTAAAGATTTTTCATCTTTTACATATTCAGATGGAATCAAAGCTAGTGTACATAGTCCTCCTGGAAGCAGTCATAAGAGGCCTTTTCAACTTTTGTTTCTCTTTATGAAGTGCCCTTGGGTATAGCCTAATTAATCATAGCCTAAAACTTGTTAGTAAATCACAAATAGTGTAGATTTTCCAAATTGTATTTTCTGTTGTTCATAGCAAATGAGCATCTGTTATAAATAGCTGCCCATAGTTGAAGGCAGACAAAAAATGTTCATAAATGTTTATTATAGCACTCCATGTTTTCAGTACCAGCTCGATATTTTCTCCTCAGGTCTTCATTTCCTCATGTAATCCTGAAATCTTCAGTTGCCTGCTTTCATCATGGCTTCTTTATTCTTTTAACCTATTTCCAGCCATGCTGGTTTATTGCAAAATAAAAATAAGAATAATGTCAATGGTTTCCCACACAAATAGACCCAAGGGAACACTTTAGGACAATTTGAAGTACAATGAGAAAGAGCTGAGCTGATGCTAATTTATATGAACTTTTAATTTGAGGATAATACTAGAAGCGAATCATAATCCTCAAGGTGAAGAAGTACATTAGCTTCCTAATTAAGCTGCCTTTACCTCACCAGTGAAAGTGACATTAATTAGTTGACATGCCTGTTTATCATTGTTTCCAATGCTATACAATCTGAATATTTATTTTCATGAGATGATGCACTGGCAGAGTATTCAAACAATGAAGAGCATGCCATTGGCATAAGAAAAAATCAAAGAGAGCTTCTCTATGTGTCTTCCATTGGCATAGATTTTTAAAACCACCCAGAACCCTACATAAATATGCAAGCAGCAAGTCTTCCCAGTTTTCTGTAGCAATGCATCTGCAATGACCCTTGCTAAGCTCATTCATAACTAACTCAGATGCATCTGCATGAGCTGTAAGTGCTGCATGAATTTGAAATATACACCTGAGTTTTTTGTACGGCCAAACTCTGTGAGAGGGTGTCATATCAATCCATATGCTTGCTTGTTGATTATGGGCCTACTAGGTGTAAATAAAAGTATCTGGTTTGGGACTTTTCAAAATAAAGTTATAGAATCACAGAATGGTTTAGGCTGGAAAGGACCTTAAAAATCATCCAATTCCAACCCCTGACATGGGCAGGGACACCTTCCACTGTGGGGGGATAGAATGTAAGAGAATAGGGATAGTGCAGAAGGCAATCTCACCCCTGAGGAGCTGCAGCTGTACTAACGAGCCAAGATTAGGAACAGGCCTGCCCTTAACAGGCCACAGCTGTGGCCAATAAAGATGAGTGCTATAAAAGAGCTGGGTGAGGGGAGAGCTGGGCTTTGTTGGCTGTGCTGTGAGGAGGAAGGAGTCAGTGCTGTGAGGAGCTGCCCATGAGATCTCTGAGAAGGTATGGGAGCTTTGTGTTAAGAGGACAATGTTCCACTTGACCAGGTCTCTCCAAACCACATCCAACCTGGCCTTGAGCACTTCAGGAATCCAGGGGCAGCCACAGCTCCTCTGGGCAGCCTGAGCCAGGGCCTCCCACCCTCACAAGGTAGGATTTTTTCCCAATATCTAATCTAATCCCATGCTCAGTTTGGAGCCCTTGCCCCTTGTCCTGTCAGTATACGCCCTTGTAATGATTCCATCTCCATCTTTCTTGTAGTCCTTGGCTTTAGGTAATTGTTCCATATCACTTTACCTTCACCCAGTCTTGCTTCAATGTTTGGATCTGTCAAATGCTAAAGACACAAATGTGTATAAAATATTTTAAAGCTGGTCACAGGGGCAGAAGTAGAAGCAACAGATGGGAAACTGTGCTCTCTTGTCAATAGAGGTTTTGCTTCTCTGAACTCTCATCCAATTTTGAATTAAAATTTAATGCTCTTTAGTGTGATTATGCAAGAATCTTAATCATGAGGCTGATTGACCTATGTGTCTGAAAGGCTGAAAAATGCCACCTTACATGAATTTCCTCTGATTACAATTCATGGTGGAACAAGTTATTTGGGAATGGAGTTCTGCAGGCTTTGGACACAAGGGTTTCAACAAGCAGCTTTCAAAGTTCATTGAAGCACTGGAGGCAGCTAATGTCATCTTAAAGAAGTGTGCAGTGCTACCAGGCTGCACTCAGCTGTCACAGCACTTGCAGGGTTTCCAAACTCTTTTTTATAACTAAGGCAGAGGGGTCCTAGAGTTTTTTTGGTGATTTTGTTTGTATGTTTTGGGGTTTTTTTTAGGGAAATTTATGGAGTAAATTTTAAACTGTCAATATCCTTTGGGTGGCAATGGATCCTGATCAAGTCAATATGAAGATACCTCTGAGGACAGTGAGATAACATTCATTCTTAATAGGCTATTAGTGGTACAATATTGTGTATATTCAGATTTATCAACACTAAATGTAGATGTGAAAGCAGAACAATATTTCTAAGCTTTAGCCAAAAGGAAGGTACTGAAACACTTCCAGACAATGTGGAGTGTGAAGTGTAATGTAGTAGAGCTACAAAATTAATGAATTAGAGAAACTAAAACTTGTGACCTTTTTCCTTGTGTGTTCCATGTGCTGGTATCCTCAAGACAGGGATGCTGAGACTCTCAGGTGTCATTTGTTGATTGTTGCAGGTACTGAATTGATATTGACATTAATTAAATCTGTGCTTGAAGGGTTCAGCTTGGAGACTTCACATGGCTAGAAAGAGATGATGAAGGGATGCACTAACATGCCTAGAGATACTAAGAAATCTCATAAGTGATTAATTCATAAACCTTCCTTTGCTCAGGATTAAAATGGTCACTAGAATTGTTTCCCAGAAGAAAATTTTGCCCATGCCAAACTGGATTTGGGATGTGTAGGAAAGCAAGTTTGCCTTTTTCTGTAGCTTGAGAGCAATTACATGGATAACCTGCATGTTTTTCCTCAACAAACTCTCAGCTGCTTTAAGGACAAGGAAATCTGTTACTGCTGTTAACAGCACTTTCCCCTACATTTGTGCCATAGGATCAGGAGCCTGTTGAAGAGCACTGCTTGTGCTGTGTGAGGTGTGGGATGAGGGCTGCTGGCTCATTCCTGTCAAATCATCTTTTCCTGGATGGCCAAACTCTGTCCAGTGAGCTCCTTTCCATCCATGTGTTTCTGTGCTCCAGTAGCCATGTCTGTAAGAAAGCCCCAGGTGCAAATTCTCTCTTGTTTTTAGGTTCAAAGATCCACTATTAATGTAAATGCTCTAAGGGATGTGCTGCTGATATTCCTGAATGCCAACATCCTGATTTTGTGGGTTTTTTTCTTTTATACTGATGGATATCTGCTCCTGGAGGGGGGAACAAATTGGCTTTTTCCATGTTTTTTTTTCTATTCCTACTAAATATTAAGCAAATATAATCATCTAAATATCTTTTTTTAATGTCAAGAGTTCCATGAGTGGTAATAGCTGGTTTAGCTCTCATTATTTTATCTATTAAGTTATGGTTGTTTCTCTTACAAACATTATTTTGCATTTATCAGCACTTATTTTCCTCAGCCATCTTATCATTCAGACAAAACATCATTAACTAATCTGTAAGTCTTCTCACCTTTCTTTTTACTACAAATAATTAATCTGTGTCATTAGGAAACTTCTGCTGTTCCCCAGGTTGTCTATGACCACATTGAACAGCACAGTCCCCAGCATAGTTCTCTGAAGGGTTTGCCTGTAGAAACTGGTTATTTATTACCTAAATGTAATTTCAGGGTATTTTATCTACTTATAAATACATGCAATATCTTTATTTTGTATACCATAAATTCATAGAATGTTAAGGGTTGGAATGGGCCTTTAAGATCATCTAGTCCCAAGCAGGGACACCTCTCACTGGACCAGGCTGGTCCAAGCCCTGCCCTCCAGCACTGCCAGGGTCTGTGCATGTAATTTTACACATTAGGACATGGGTTTGCCTAGAAAAATTAACAGGTGAATAATGGCCTTCCTTCTGCCAGCCAACAACAATGAATGACAATTTGCAATGCTTGAGTGGACAGGTGAAACTTTGTTTTTAGGGTGGAAGGGCAATCTTGCAGTTCATTTGCACCTTTGGTAGCCTGGTGCATTTTTACCTGTGGTGGCCATGGCAGAGTTGCACAGGAGCACTGGGGTGTTAGAGGGTGTGCAGGCTGTGCTCATCCCTAGGCAGGGCTCTGAGCAGCTCTCCAAATTCCTGCTGTACACCTTAGGGCTCATGGGGCATTCCCAGTGGAAAAAATAGTGAAAGAATCCCCCAGCTGCTTGGCATACTCTGCCTTTTCTGTGAGCTGATCAGACACTCCTTGGCTCCAGGAGATTTTGATATATCATGAGCCCAGTCTGAGACCCAGAGTGCTTGGCCCCTGAGACATGAGCTCCACTTTGTCATTTTCTTTCATTCTAGGCTGGCACCTGGAGGACAATTTCTCAAAATCATGCAATCTATAAGGTTAATCTAGTTGTGTCTGTATGAATATTTCACATGATAAAGCACCTGTGCTTTCCTTGTAATCCCGAAGTTACCCTGCTGCTTTAAACAATTGAAATCAGTCTTTAAAATTAAAAGCAGGTATGACACAAGACCACATAAAATGACCCAGAAGTCAGTCTGTATCCCACTGAGTTTCAGTGCTTGTGAGCTCAGGTGAAAGGAGGAGGCACAGGGCTTTCAGCATCCCAAAACTCCTGGTTTCTCCAGTCAGGGGAGTCCAGAGGCTGCTCCCACCCCAAACCCCAGTGTGTGGCTGCTCAGGGACCAGCCAGGAGCCCCCAGCCCACCCTGCTGGGACAGGGTTCACAGGCTCCAGGTATCCTGCCTGTGTGCCAGCAGCAGCTCCTGCCTCCCTGCTTTCACAGGATTCAAGGATTCACCTGGCACCCATCCCTGCCCCTGCATCCTCCCTCCATCCCAGAGACCATGCTGAGCCTGCCCTCCCTCAGCATGGAAATACATGGATTGTTCATATAGTGTTAGGGGCCTTCATCACAGACAGCATCCCATCTGTATGAAACCCTGCCTGGGGCAGACATGGGGCTCACTCCTTGGTGAGAAGGCAGGGGCCACAGGCATGCACAGACAAATGCACTGTGAAACAGTAAAACCCCAGTCCACGTTATAAACAGGGGCTTGGTTTTGTTCTTTTTTAATAAGACCTACTAAAACCTGCAAACCCTCTGATCCTTGGGTCTGTGCCTTGTTCCCCCTTCTTTACTAATACAGGTGTTCCAGCAAGTGTGGCAGCCAATAAGCTGATTTTTTTTATTTCTGTTGACAGTAGCAACATGCATCTTGCCAAGGTTTTGCTACATCAAAAATATATTTTAAAAATCAGGGCTCTGCAATTCAGCTTCTAATCTGTTAGTTTGTTTGCATAGACTTTCTTTACTACCATAAGAAAAAAGATTTATTTCACTGGAGGATTGAAAACTGTGTTTCTGTGAAATCCAACTGCATGTAAATGAGAGAACAGCTCCTCAGAAACTGCATCCTCTCATGTGGCTAAGCAGGTGTGGAGGTTTTCCAAAAATGTTTTAGAGGCACTGCTGTAAATTCAGAACAGAAATGGAAAATAATTTCCATTTCATGTTCATGGGGGAAAAGAATAAAAAGTTTTATCAGAGTATTCTTAATATTATCAACAATTTTCAGTACTTTCTCAATTTAAAAGAAAATATAGTCAGGTACAGGCTCCAAAGAGTTGGTTACTGTGCCATGAAGAGCACGGGGCAGCCCTGGCTGTGTCAGGCCCACAGAGGTTATGGTGAAAGCAGTGACAAGAGTGAAAATGGTGTTTGGGCAGGGGCCAGGGGTCCCAGCCAGCCCCTGTCTGGTGCAGGATGGCACTGACAGAGAGGAGTGGCTGCAGCATTTTGTGACTGCAATCACTTTGCTGCACCAGGGCTTGATCTTGTGCTGCTGCTGGATCTCCTCCTGCAGAGCCTGCCCAGCCCCACTGCCTGCTCCTACCAATGGCAGGGGACAAGGCCTGCCCAAGAGCTCAGTAAAATGGGTTATCCCCCTTTCTGTGCCTTTACAACCAAAATCTCTTTAGTCAAACGGGGTTGGCATTGAGCACTTATATTCTTCTGTCCACCACGTTTGACCTGAGTTTCCCAGTTTGAAATCAGGGCTCCCTGGAGAGCAGCCACTTCTTGAGATGAAACAGGTTGAAAACAGTAAATACCAATACATAGATTGCCTTATCTACATCTGACATTGCTGTCACTTCCCTACCTAGGCATGATTTAACCTTGCCATCATCTGTCCTCTTCAGGAGGAAATTCAAGTCCATTCCTGCTCTGATCTGTCAGCTTGGAGCAGCTGGCAACTTGTCAGCACCCCTTCTGCAGCTGGACATTTCACTGCTGGGAGGCAATGCCCCAGCAATCTGTACGTACTCAGCCCTGACAAAATGACTTCATCAGCAGCAGCCAAGGAGTTGCTTTTCCCTGCACTGTTCTGTCTGAGCATTTCTGCAGATCATTGTTCACCTGCCTTCTGCTCATGCAGCATCTCTGAAGCAATCCTCCCCATGATAGAGAAGCAGCTGTAAGTGGTGGGCAGGCTGCACACAAAGATCAGGACAAACAAGGTGACATCCTGTCCTACATGGCTAGGGAAGTGGGAATCTTAATACAACAACAATGTAGGTGCTGTATTCAAATCTTAATGAAATTTGTAATTTAAAGTCACAACATTTTTTTTAAATGCGGGTTTCCAAGTCTCATTAACTTTGAAAAAGAGGATTCATATTCTATTTAACTAGGCTTCACAGTCAGCCACTTTTCATTTACAGTATATTCCTAAAGGTAGAAGCAGCAGGGAGATGAAATGACTTCATTCACTGGAATTACAGCTTCTTTTATATAAAATGTTAATCATTTTATATATGACAACCTTATGCTTAATGTTGCTGGAATACTCCTCATAAAACATTATTTTGTGAGTGCATAGACTCCCCTACTGAGCACATAACAGCTTTCAGTGGATGTGCTAATCCAGTTTGAATATATGTATTATTTAATCTTCATTAAGATGCTGAAGTCTATACAATGTTAATTATTCATTTTGCATGTTCCTTGCACTTTATTGCAATTCATAATTTCCTTAATGAAAATGTAGTTTTTAATTATAACTGTAAAATTTGGATGAAACCTGCCTGGTAAGCACAAGCAGAACTTTTTTCTAGTTTTGCTATGATTTTAGTATAGTATGAGAGGGGATAATTCACAAAAGTGTTGACAAAAAGGTATTGAATGAAAAACAAATATTCAACCAAGCAACCTTGCCCCATCCCTCAGCACAGGAGGATCAGCAAGGACCCCTCTGCTGACAATTGCTGCATGAGGAGTCTCAGGGCCTGAGAGCACAGGGGCAATTTTAATCCAGCATTCTTGCCTCCTTGCCATCAGCACCAGAATGTGGTCAGATTCTGCAGGCAGTGTTGTGCAGGTTTCTTTGAAAAGGTTTCCAACAGGATAAGATTGCCACGCTACAGACAAAACAACACCTAAGTAGAATCAAAAGAAGCCTTTATAGTTTCAACATCCTTAAACAAAGTGTATTAAAACAGATGAAAAAGTTTAGAAGAGAAATAGAAGAAAAGGGGTACTGAGGATCACTTTGAACAGAGAGTAGGAGTCAAGAGCAGTCCTCTAATATGGCAGGAAACAACTTACAGTACCAGTTCTAAACTACTGCTGATTTTGATGGAGAATAGTTTTTAAGCTACAGCTAAGTGTCAAATTACAAATGTTTGACATGCTGAACAGGCATGAAGTGCAAGGAAGAGAGTGCATTTAATTGACTATTTATATGACACAGAAGAATAGTATATTCTAGTTTCTGTGGGGTTTGTTTTATTTTGAATATGTGTGGTTTTAAGTAGCAAAGTACTCAAAAATGACCAGAGGGAGCTCAATATCAGAGCTATGTACGTTATTAGCAGGCAAATCATGCATGAGTGCCCTCTTTTCCTTTTCATTCTTTCTGAGTTTCTGGAGAAATAAACTCAGAAATACTTACTTAGGCTTCCTAATAATATCCAGGGAAAACTAAAACATATGTGGTCTCATAAAGGAAACCTCTGTGTCTTGGCAAGAGTGCTGCTGCAAACCTTTGCCATGCCAGATTTAAACAAACTTTTGATGAAAGCTGCTTGTGAAACCACCAGGGAGGAAATCACATCATTTTAGCCTGAAAGATATATTGGCAAATATGAGCTGCCACATGAGATTTGATATGAGCTGCAACTGCTGCCCCTCATCTCCCTGGCATGTCATAGTTCAGTAGCTACACACCTTTGGTCAAATGCTGTGTGGCAGATCCCAGATGACTCAAGGAATATATCCTTTCTCATTAGTTATGGAGCTGTGAAATGACCTTTAGAATAATAAAAATTCTAATGGAAAAAAAAAAAAATCTTGGGATATATTTTCCTCACCTGGAATCTGACTTTTCAGCTTGGCTTTCAGAGCCACTCATGATCCTATTCATGATCCAAATCCCTAAATGGGCAAAACAACCTTGTTTATGGAGCTGCCTGTTCTCCCCTGCTCACCTGGGACTGGCTGAGCCAAGGAATTCCCTGGGTCACTCCTTGCCTGCCCTCAAGGGTGAGATCTGGACAAAAAGAACCAGCAGAGGCTGAGCAGAGACAGGAGCATGGGAGTAGTCAGGCAGGTGGGTTTGTCATTTTCCTGAGAGGCAATTACAAGTGTCAGCCTGCCAGACTGTCCTTCTTGTTGAGATCCATTTTTCCTTGGGATCTGGGCTGTGTTAATTTAAACTTGACCTGAACTTTATCACTTCCATGATGTTTGAGGAGTGGGAGATCATTACCCAAGGTTCTTTGATCTCTTTTTTGACACAGTGTCATGTCTCCACCCCCTATAGCCCTTTTACATTGAAGTTTTACACATTTGAAAGGTGGTGCCTCATGAGATTTCACACACCCTGTTGTAATATCTTGCAGAGATGATGTATTAGTTCTTTCCTCCATTGTGTCTTGTTTATGTCAAAGTATTTCCATACCAGGAAAGAAAGGTAACCTATATTAACAAGATGTATGGCAGATGTGGCTGGAATCTGTAATATTAAAACCTCTTTTCATAGTGGTATTAATGGTTAATATTCTTCATTTTGGAGATTTTTGAAAAAAATATCATCATTCCTTTGGTGCTGCAGACTTTCATAAAGCTGTTGTGACATTTAAGAAATTAGCTGTGAATAAATCAAGGATCCTCTGTGGAAGTGCAGAGCAATTGGGACTGTAGTTGTCATAAGCAAATAGCAATCACTGATGTTATTGCCTGGACTAGTTGATTTAGTGGAGAGATTTCTGGCTTATGTGTTATATCTGGAGTATTCTGAGCATTGGGTGATTTTTGAAGCTACTATAAAAGCTCAAAATAAGAATTTTAATGCATTTCACTTTTTCTGTGTTGTAGAAAACTTTGTTTGTCTTGAGAGTTTGCAGTCCAAGTACACAATCACTCGAGAGAAATCTGTTGTAGCAGAGGAATTCTCTCTCCAGTTTGACAGCACTTGTATTTAGAGAGACAGAGAGAGGGGAGTTATGCTTGTTACAGCCCAATTTACTGATAAGGAGGTGCAACCTGGACAAAAGGCTGTGTTTCAGGAATTTTCATCTTAATGAAAGTTTTGAAATCTTTTTATATGTCTCCCTTAGAACATAGTATTGCTGTACCACAATTCCCACAAACGCTTAAGAGGCAAATTAAAAATGCATTTTTAAGGTTTCTTTAACTAAACCATTTTGTTTTTTCTTTCAAGTTTATCACTTGTATATACTCTTTTCAAAGACATCTCCAATTGGGTTTTAAATAGGAATTATTTTTCTCCTGGCTGTCTAGCACAGCCTCACTGCCCTGACCTGACCATGGTTCACTAACAAATCATATATGAGAAACAAATTAGTCCAAAATCCCCCAAAAGGATTTATTTTTATATCATATTCAAGTGCTCTATCATCTGAGACTAGCATTAGCTAAGCTGCTATTGTTTTACTTAGAGTCACACTTGATAACCATATTTTAGCCTTTAAAAAGCTATAAACAAAAGTTCAAATGTTTAAAATAGTGGTAATAAACAAAATGAGATTTACAGAAACTGAAGGGGTCTATGCCAAAAAGTTTCATGATTCTCAAGGAAACAGTCTTAAGTAAGCTTTAAAAAGCATTTAAAGGTATTTCTTTATTGACAACTACATATATTTGTCCTGCTAAAAAAATCAGCATGTAAAAACTATACTGAAATTATGTTGAGATAAAGAACTGAAAGCAAAGATTTCATGGGGAGGCTTCTGCAGTCTGTGCTGTTTTGTTTCAACAAGTACATGTTTTACTTCTATGAAGTCCATTGGTTTAAAAATACCAAAATATTCAAGAAAAGATTGTGATGCATTACAATTGCTTTTATTTAACTTTCATCTTTCTGCTTGTACTTCATCTTGAATGCTGAATGATTGATTGTCACTGGAGTTCCATGTTAAAACCCTGCATTCCTTGGAGGTATTGGTTCAGTTGTGATTTGGAGCTGTCCCAGCAGAGGCAGTTCAATATTCCCATCTGCTGGAACCCTGAAATATCCTGCTAATGCCTGCTTTGTGGCATGCTGGGTGCAGGGCAGCATCATGCTGCCACCCAGACACTTGGGGTTTCTCTGTGGATTTGAGATCCACCCTGTCTGAGCCAAGGCACAATGCACCAGTGCTGTGCTCCTGATCTTGGGAGGGCATTGGCAGTGCTGCAGAGGGCTGGGAGCAGCTGACTGGCCAAGAAAGCATGGAAATAGCAGGGTTGAAAGCAAATAATGGCTCCCTGATTTTTAAAAAATAAATTATAAAGATGGTTCAGAGAGAAAAGGAATTGAAGCAGCCTATCACTGTTCGTGATGATAAGAGAATCTTGCAAGTAGGCCAGGAGAAACACAGAGGCTATCATCACAAACTAGATAAAAATGCCAGTTCTGTTCAGACTTCTGTCCAGGAGGTGGGACAAAGCCAGGGGGAGATTTGCTTAAAAGCCTTTTTAATAGAGAGGTTTGACTTCACATTAAAGACTTTGTTAACTGAAGGAAATGATGAAATAATTCATGCTCTTTTTAGTAACATGAATAATTTGTAGATGGCTCACTTTAAAATACATTCACCATTAAAATAACCTATATCCTCTCAGTCACATACTACATATGTCTCCTCTACTCCATTTGGAAATCTGTGCATAACCACGAGTATAATGTGAAATTGGGTGTCCCTGAGATGTAGTCACCCAGATGTACCCCTAAATTGGGAATATCAGATCACTGATCTTGGTCAGACCAGTGCAGCACACACACGTGCAAGGGCCAGCTCAGTGCAGGCCAAAGTATTTTGCTTATCCAGGTCTAAATGGAAGGTGCAGAACATTTGATGCCAACACCTGCCAGCATCACTTCAGGTGCCTTCCCAGCACACTTGGACTGCTTTAGTTACCACACATCCTGCATGTTCTCTGCAGCACAAACCAGAGAGTGGAACCAGGGATAGATTGCACGCAGACCACAAAAGCAACTCATTCCAACAAAATTCTGACTCAGCACTCACCAAATTAAATTGTTTCTGGTTGACCACATATGAGGGTGCTGGGAAGGTTCAAAATGAGCTCTCAACTCTGGACTTTACCCTGTGTTCAAAATAGAAGACCTTCCTTGTTAAAAAGGAGTGACAGAGTTAAAATTTGGCAGAAATTTGATTGACACAAAAGGGAAATACTTTCAGGAGAACACAAATCCAGAATGGGTGCTGTAAACCTAAGAAGAACTATTTAAACATGAGAATGTCTCTAAAAACATTTTTTATGTGAAAGGAACCCACAATACAGATAACCTAATGGACTTTTATTCCCAAATGAAGGATGGATACATTGGCAATGGAAAAGGGACAAATCTCCCTTTGGTTTTGTTTGTTGCTAGAAATAGCTTGAGTTACTAGAAGGCAATTTCAACTGCCACTTCCACAACTGTGCAACTTCACTGGTGTGAGAGAATGTGGCTGTTGCACCTCTGTTCTCAGCCAATTTTGCAAACTAATTTTTTCCTAGAAAAGAGAGTTGAAACATTTGAAAATAAACTGGGAGTCAGTTTTATTTCCAGGTTGTTTTTTTTTTTTGTTTTGGTGGAGTATGGATACTCTTTGTAAACAATTTATAGAGTTCTCACTTGCACCAGCTTGTGCTCAGCAGGTATTTGTTTTCAACAATGACTTGAGCTCTAATAAGCCCATACCCACACTTTGTGCTGTGTTGCTCCCAGAGGTGGAAGCTGAGGATTAAAATGGAGCTCAAATGACAGGATTTTAAATGCCATTCAAAAGCAAATTTAAACTTTTGTTAGAATGGTTTCACCTCACCCTTCCTGGTAGTATCATTTTTAGGAACACAAAAAGATGTAGATGTGTGGTTTCCAGAGCAAGGATATATTCAAATCAAAGATAAGGAGTTGTCTTTAAATCAGCAGAAAGAAATTCTTCAATGTCTAATTTTTTTTTTTTGCTATGAAGATATGCATAATAGAGAGGTTAAGATCTTTAATTTAACATGGAAATGAACTAAAAAGAAGACATTTTACTCTCTGAGTTTGCATTGCATAATTGCATTTTAATGAATTAACTGCATTTCATAGGCCTTAAATGAATGTGAAACTAATAGCTGAACCCTTGCCACATGGTGTTCTCATTGTGGGCTCAAAGTGAAACTCTCTTACCTACAAATTATATTCTCAGTTCCAGTGGTGAAAGGATACTGCTTA
The DNA here is from genome assembly GCF_051311805.1 of Agelaius phoeniceus. Classification (NCBI taxonomy): domain Eukaryota; kingdom Metazoa; phylum Chordata; class Aves; order Passeriformes; family Icteridae; genus Agelaius; species Agelaius phoeniceus. The sequence continues at coordinate 13,064,193 of NC_135279.1, forward strand.
CAATAATTAAAGTTATGAACAGGTTTAGTAGTTAAATGCATACAGGGTGCTGCTGTTTGATGTGTTCTATTTAAATTCAGTTGCATCTCTGTTTCTAAGGACCAGAGTAATTTGGAAGCAGTCAGGAGAACTTTGGTCCAGCCCTGTTAAATGTGGATTGTTCTGCCCCTGGAATCTCTGTGGTGTGTGGTGGCATTGTGGGGTCTCTGCCAGGCTATGGGGAGGCACCAGGTTTGATATCAGAACATGGTGCAGAGCATTGGTTTGGGGGCCTTTGCCTACAAACAGTGCATTAATAGCAGGAAATTTGCTAAATGCAGCAGGAGTGCTGCACTCCTTCACCAGGACACTTAAACTATGATTGCTACTGCTTTCTGCTTGTGTAACTGAGTGTATTTATAAGAGAAATACTTTGTAGGGTTACAATTTGACTTTTGCAAACTAGCTTTCACCAGCTAAGAGTTCAGAGCTACCCAATATCCATTGCTGATACTGATTTTACCTTTTCCTGGGTTTGCCTTGCACTCTGAGTCACCAGACTGAGCTTTGCTTTGCTTGGAGTTATCCACGGACACACATAGGTTCAAAATTAACTCATCTGCCTGATTCTCATCAATTGTGGAATTAAGTTTTGTTAGGTACAGTTGAGAGTGTTCTACTCTTTCATAAATTACTTACTAATTATGGGTGTATGGGTGGTGTAATTAATTTCCTTTTGAAAGGATGTGTCTGTGATTTAGGGTTGGATTCTTTTGTGTTAGTTTTTACATTTTACTGCAAGTTATGCTAAAGCCTTGTTTTAGAGCAAACATCACAAAACATCTGGTAAAATTCAGCCACTTTGTGCTGACTCATTCTCAGCATTATTGAGAATACTAAGTGGCCAGAAAGGAAACATGAAAAAGAATGATAAGATTCAGTTTGCAGATGCTTATATTGATCATGTCTGATAAAATCTTGTATTAAACAGCTTTCACGGTCTTTGATTTTTTAACTTGGTGGCACATCTCTATCTCTTTTACAGGATCTAAATTAATCTACTTATTAGGGGGTTTAGAAAAATGCAAGTTACATTACAGAAATAATCATATGCCTCTGATATTTATTTTTCTCATTACCTAACATATCTCAAACACAGTAAAACTGTACCACAGGAACACAGGTAGCTCCTGATGGTTTTATCCCCAGGGAGCTTGACTATTAGCCTAATTGCCTGGCTACTTAGGATATGGAGGGGAAGAGAGGGATTTGAGACTCAAACCCATAGTTTAAAGTTCTTTATAAATAAGAAGGTTGCAATTAACAACACACACTTTTAATAGGCTCTTAAATGTCTTGGGGTTGTATAACTAGGTTAGCTCTGATGTATAAGTACCTCTCAAATAATTAAAAATGTAGTAATAGGTACAATCTCTCACTCTTCCAAATAAGTTTTTTTTTTTCTTCTGCCTACTACCAGCTTGTAGCAACTTTGTCAGAGGAGTTCAGTAGGCTTGTTACTTGTGTTTCAGAGAAGGAATTATTTAGGGAAAGCTAATTTAAAGAAACGAGTTCTGCAATTAGAAATGCAAGATTTGTATTTCATTCCCTCCTAGTTTTTGAAGTTCTCTTTGGTGCAGTTGGACTTTCATTTGTAAATTGCTTTGATACATTTGGGATAAGATTAATGTCAACCTTTTGAAGCCATTCCAGAAAAGAGTCTCAGGTTTTGTGAAAGACAACTTGTCAGGTTGGCACTGCCGTGAGACTTGGATTTCAATTACTGTGTTGTCTTTATGAACCAATTCCCATCAATTAATCATTGGGAAATACATACATAAATGCACGATAGATTTATAGTGATTTCATGTTTAGCACTTAGTTTAACAAACCCTTATGGAAACAAGCAGCATCATGAATATCAAACTGATGGTGTGCTAACATCAGGCCATTGCTGAGAGCACGTGCATTGCTGGGGCTGTCTCAGATTCAGTGCTCAGTTCCTGCCTTTGAAGGACCATAGTCTTGTATCTTGAAGGATCTGCCCTTTACAAAAGTGTGTAACCTGATGTTTCAGACCTTGACAGGGTAAAGAAAGCAAGTTCAGAGTGTTGTGGATTTTGAATGGCAAAGGAGAAGTTATTTTGAGACAAGCTTAAATATGTGCACTAATGAGTTACAGTAAAGGCCCTTAATTATTAAGAAATATGCTGACCTGAAGTAATTATATTTTTAGTAACTGGAGACTGTTACATAATGGTTATACCAGAAAACATATTTAATTTTCTTCATATTCTTCAGTGATGTATTTTTATGCAAAGAGGACATTACAGGGCTGCTGCTTTTCCTCCTTCCTCCTTTTCCTACTGATTTGCTATGCTGCTTAATGGGAAACTCTGAGAACTCTAAAGAATCTTAACAGCAATGAGGAGAACATAATAAGGTTATTCTCTCTGCTTTCTTTGTAATTGTAACAAAAATCATGGGACACCAATTACAGTTTGATCTGTTCTCACACCCTGGGGTGGTTTCTGGCATGATTGGTGTCTGTTTAGCCTTCAGCATTAGAACAGAGTGGAAAGCATTCATATCAGCACAGACACACCTATCCTCAAACACCTCATTCTGTTATTTTAGTGTGTACCTATTGCTATGTAACGGGCATCAATGCCTGGAAGGTTCATCATCTGAAATGTAGATGTGGATCTGTTCAGACTTCAATATTCACCAAATGCAATTTGTGTGAGCTGTGAATATTTCATACTGGAAGTGGTGTTTTGGTAGTGGTTTGTTGTTTGATTTTTTTTTTGTGTGCTTTTAGTAAGTTCCCCTGTAGTCAGATTTGGTAAGTGATATACCTGACTTCCATCATTCCTGGAGAGAAATCAGCAAGTACATGTTGTGTTATTGCTGATGTTTGCTCCTGGCTCACTGCACACATGTAACACTTAGAAGCATAAATGAAAGTTATAAGCAAACACTGTAAGGACCAGGATCCACTAAAACAAATGCAATCCATGCCAAATCCCAGCACATATGCATGTAGCTAGAAAAGATAAGCTTTAACCTGGCTTAGCAATCCAAATAACTTGTGGGCAAACTTTTCAACTGTCATTCAGTTCAATGTGAGAGATGTCCTTCATTTTGGAGCTGTTTTCACCTCTGGCCCACATGCACTATAAGTAGGCTCACTACTGTTGTAATTATTTATGGAAGTGGCTGTTGTTATTATTTATGGAAGGAAAACCTGAATCGTGGAGCTGAGAAGTTCTAAAGTGTTGTTGTTGGGAAAGGTCAATATTAGTACATCAGTTAGAAATCTTTTGGGTTTAGAAACTTTTCATGAGGTTGCTTTCTCTCTTCAAGCATTGGCTTTAACACCTTAAAGCTTATATGTGGGAATAGAGCTAAAATCCTGTTCACTCAATGAAGAGTGTGTTTGAATTCTGACTCTGTACTAATGTTTTATTATGTGAGGCCATTTTATATTAGCTTCCAGTAACTGTACTTTCAGTTTCAAAATTGAAACTTGAAAAATTGTGGCAAAATGTAGTCTACAAGTATGTTCTGAGTATAACACAGTTGGCATCAAATTGCTATTTATGTATGAAGAGCAAACATTCTGTAAATGAGTTTTTCTTAATTGGTTTTCACCAAATTGATATATGGTTGAGTTAACTAATCTGTCATCTATCACTAAGCAGTACTTGTGTTGTATTCAATCTTTTCTAGTATATTTGAGCATGTATATGCTTATTCTTTCTAAAATTTTGATAGAAAAATAACATATGGGGAAAAATGTATGTTTACTTCTGCATGACCCCAATTTCAATATTTAATTGAACTCCTTTGTGCAAGACCATGGGTTCTGTGTGAAATTTCTGCCCCCCCAATTTCTGGTCTCACTTTTTTTCTCTACTACAGAAATAAACAAATATCCGCATCATGATTTAGCAAATGTGTAATTTGGCAACTTGGTATGAAGGAATACCATGAATTTATTTCTAGAGAAGCATTGCTCTAAAAAGTTTCAGTCAGTGAATAGGTTCAACTGCTTAAAATACATAACTCCTGTAAGTATATATGATGAAATTTTTCTATATGGATGTCCAAAGGCATAGATCTCTCCTTTAAACATTAGAATCTGTGACTTTAGATGTACTTTTCCCCAAGAAATTATTTCCCAATGCTCACTGTCAGGAACACAGTATATGGTCAAAGTATTTATAAAATCAGCTAAAATGTCAAGAATCTCCAAACTGCTTCTGTTTCCCTGGTTGACTAAAACAAATAAGGAGGGGAATGGCTGGGTGGAATTGGAGGTTCTGAGCTCTCTCAGCTGTGATCTTCACAAAAATGCAGGGAGGAAATGCTCCAGACATAGCCTGCCTTTACCAGGTAAAGCTATTTTGGGGATTTTACAGGCTCTGGACATTTACAGGCTCCTAGCAAACTCAATATATAGAAAATCCTAACATTTCTGGGGAAAGATCAATTAATATAGTGATGGCACCCAGACCATGTAATATTTGGAATTATTTAGGCAAAAAAAGTGGGTGGTCCTAGCAGGCTAAAATCTGTGGGCTATGGGAAGGAGCTGCAATCCCAGCTCACAGGTGGTCATGATTCCCATTTTACTGCAGCTAATGGAGCTAGATTCAGTGGGGCTGCTGTTCACCTGCAGCCTAGTATTGGTCAGGTTAATAAAAGTCATTACTTAATTCATTATGTTGATTGCAGATAATGATTTATAACTATAGTGACCTCCAGCAAAGGAGTTTCCAGCCAATCCAAAGGAGTGGGGAAAAGTGTGTGAGAATTGTGTGGTTGGTCTAGTGAGAAACTATCACTTAGATCCAGATGGCACAAATTATTTTACTAATCTAAAAAAAAAAAAACACAGTCCGAAGACCAAAGTTGAAGAAAAAGGGTGTTTGTGTAAAAATAAAAGCTCAAACCACTTTGCATTTCAATTTAGTAATAGACGTGGTATGTCTTCTTTAGTGGTAGGTGCATATATATATATACAAACAGACTATATATATTTAGGGTTTTGGATTTTTGTCTTGGGGTTTTGTTGTCTGAGTGGTTTGGTTTTGTTTTTTTTTTAACCAGAGAAACAAGAGCAGCTTAGGGAGTTCTGTAATACCCTCTGCATCTGGTGGTTGCTGAAGAAACAGCAAGGTAGGACTTCATTTTTCTAGCTAATATAGGACATACAGGGATAATCAACTTATATTCCTGGTATGAGTGTGTCCTATTGTTTAAACAGCACATTCTAGCTCTGGGAAAGAGACCCCATCCTGACAGAAGTGTATCTGACAGTTTGCTCTATTTAACAATAGGCAATGCTGTAAATATGTTTTCCTGTATCAAAGGGAGCACATCATTTGCTCTGCTGTGGAGCATCATGAATGGCATTTAGTTTAAAGTTTTCTGTCTTTTGTAGCATCCTCAAGTGATTTAATTTGCTCAGTGCAAAGTGAGAGATGCTATCATGACAGAAAGTTGCCTTCTTAAGTGGCAGATTTCTTCTTGCACTGAGGTCTCAATGGGGATTTTGGAAAAGAGTTCCAAAGTATTCTGTTTCATGGAAAATACCAACATTTGTAATCACCAGTGTTGAGTTAAATAATGTAATCAGAGGTCACTCACAGTATATTTTATTTCCATGATGCCAATGTTGAAGTTAGTACTGTGGTAAGCCGTGTCACAGAAGTGACTGCAGAGCCATGAAAAATGTGCTGAAATATCATGGAAAGGTGGTAACCAACTTGATATCATCAGCCCATTCTGGGGTCCATTTTCAGCCTTTGTTTTTCTTTTTCCTCACAGAATCAGTTATTTTAATGAAAGAAATTTTTTTTCCTAGTGTCAGTCTTGGAAAGCTGTTGAAAATAGGAGCATTTAAAAACTATATTTTCTTGTTAAACATGGGGAGATAGTGTTTCTTGTAGTCTTAGCTCTCATTAAATGGGAGGGTCTCTGCTGGCTTGCTGCTATTTCTCCAAGCTGTTTCTTTGTTTTCTACCTGGAAAACAGCCCAAGTAGAGGCAGATATAAGCATTTATATTGATATTTGTCTAAGTTTACTGGAGCAGTTCCTGATATTCATTGTAAAACAGAGTCAAAAGGCTACAGGTACAGGACATGCTTTCAGTAAGTACAGGACATTCTGTAGTTCAGGGTGTGAAGGAAATGGACCCATTTGTTGATGGATAAATTCCTACACTCCAGGAGGAATTTCCAGCAGTAGTTGAGGTACCTGAAGGGTCCTTTACTGTTCCTGTAGGTATAAACATATGCACCTCATGCCTGCTCTTGGATGTAGTATTTGTGTTTGAGTTATGACAACTTGTAGGTTCAGAAAAAGTGCTGCTGTGAACACTGTGAATTCCTGCAGCAATGAAAAGGGAAAGCTGTTGTGTTTTATAGGGTTCAAAGTGTCCTTTCCAAAATTCTCTGCTATTGTCTCAAAAGGCTGTGCTGTTCTCAGAGTCCTCAAATTCATGTTGGTGTTTCTCTATGTTTCAGCATCCAATGGGAAGAGAGTTAGCTAATAATTACCCAGTGGTATTTATTCTTCTGTCTAAAAAGGAATTTTTAAATGTGATAAAGCTTTGGATTGATTTAGGTCATTAGTATTTAAGTTTTATTAAATAGTATTTCAATATTTTAAGAGTACAGAACATTTTTTTAGCATAAATGTGCATGCTTGTTTTCTGAAATGTCAAATATCTGTGCTACTCTGGGGGAAAAAAAATGAAATTTCTATTAAGATATGCTGAATGAGTGTCCCTGTTCCCAAGCAACGCCCTTCGCTGGTGTTTGCATTACTTTAGTGTGTTTCTAAGAGACAGTCATGCACACATTGATTGCAAGTACATGTATGACAAAATGTTTTCATTAGTGTGCTCACAGGATTTCACATTTGGTGTGATGGGAAGCAGCACTTTGCATTAAGCACGTGATGCTTTCCTTTTCCCTTAACACCCACAGCAAAGGAGGCACACCTGGAGAGAAACTGCTCTTACCTCCACACACACTGGTATATTCAGTACAATAGTTATCCTTCCTTCCTCTCCACAGTATCCATTCTGTGTGTCTTTCTGTTCTTCTGCTCCTCTTTTCTCCAATAATGGGTCCAAATTATCCAGTAGGGCCTGCCCATATTGGCCACTACATCCCCTTGATGGTTTGGAGATTCTCAAAGTTTTGTCTGTGCTCAGTTGAAAGAGGATTCAGCTCTGCACCTAAGGATGTTCATGGATAACAACACTGCTGCAGTAGATCTGGCTGTATTCCAAAATGAAGAAACCCTGAAAGACACCATTTGGGATAATGGCATTTTTGTTGAGACTTTTAAGCCATATCTCAACTCTGTTCTCATACGTATTCCTACAACCCCAAAGCCTCCTTCAGCCTTGCATCAGCAAAAGTTTGTACATTTTGTGTCTATGGCATGAGAAGACATTGCCTCCATCAATGACAGGATCATTTAGCATGTTCATCTACAACTGCCATGAATTTCAGTCATTGAAATTCAGAAACTTGTGTACTTGAGTAGTGCTTGCAAATCAAGGGTACAAGGGTGGAGTTGTGATTTCAGCAATGGCACCTCTGTGCACGTGCAGCTTCTTGGGACTCCCAGAAACACAATTCCAGGTTCCCCATTCTGAGTTTGAGAGATCTGGGATACAAGGACAGCCAGTTACTCCTATTCAGAGGTTTTATGTTCAGGTTTACTAACAAAAAATAGGTTTCCATGTAGGGCAGGGGCCCTAACTGGAGAGTTAGGGTTTATAGGTTTTGCCACTGGGTTTCATGTGGAAGTGTAGGTTTTAACATAATTTACATCTTTCCACTTGGCTGGCAGAAGAAATACTTCCTTACATGTGAACAGAGAAAAATCCTTAGTGACAAAAGACTAAGCATAGGAGATAAAACATGAGCCTAGATAAAAACAAACTTATCTCTTAAAGCAAATCTGAAGACATATAAACAGAGATATTGGCTAAAAAGACTGATGAAAATAGTCCACCTCCCTCAAGCAATAAGACTTGTCCTGAGGAAGTGATAATTTGTTAAGCTCTTGTCTCTAAGTATTCAGAGTAAATAGCTTTGCTCTGATTCTTGTGATACAGTTGTCCATTGTGTAAATTAAAGGGAAAATTCAAATTATATTTTACCTGGCTAGAATAAAAAATAAATATGCACCAGAGAACATACTGGTGCATATGATGGAATGATGGAATTAAATCTGAATATCCTGGAAATGTAGGGATTCTGCTGCTGTAGAGCAGCACGGGGTAAGGAGAAGAAAAGATAGTTGGCTGCAGGAGGAATATTGTAAATGTTACCTCTGAATAACATGCAAAGTTAGCTAAACCAAAATCAGGTGCCCACCAATACAGTGTAAAATGAAAAACTTGTCATGCTTAAGGGGGAATAAAAAGGCCATAATTCTTGTCTTTTTTTCCTTGCCCATCTCTGCCCACTTTCAGCTGAGTGGGAATAATTTTTTCTTAATCCTGAACACCTGAATATTTGCTGTTTAGCAGCTCCAGGCCAAGTTCCACAGTGCAGCCCTGGCTTCCCTCAAACACAGATCCACTCACATCCTGCTACAGGTAAAGTGCTCAGTGTCACCAGCAAGACTTTGAGGGCTGCAGGTTCAGCTCTCAGGCTCTGTCTGTACAACCTGTTCCATAGTTTTGCTGTCAGTGGTAACAGATTTTGAAGGACAATTTTCAGGAATACATAAGGCCTGCTTTTTCTTCCCTAGTGATCTTTATTTGGAATTTATTTCTTTCATAGTTTTGGTGTTTAATTACAAATATGAATCCCTTTGTGGGTGTATACTACAGAGGAAAATTTTAGTTACTCCTGTTGATATTATTAAGAAATAACTCTATTGGAATGCAGTCAAAGGATTTGATCTTCCTTTTCTGTTTTTCTGCTTTCTTTTGTATGAAAATTATAACCCTGATTTTCTTTATTCTCAGTTCCTTCTGTGAAAGAAAAACCAGAAACAGCCTGGGCTTAGGGATTCATCCAGTGCTTTCTCAGTTGTGGGCATTCACTTTGAGTGTTGGGATGTAGAGGAACAGATTTAATTTCATACATAGGTGGTGGTTTTAAATTGCCAAATCTGAACCTTGTAGCATATGGAACTCAACTCCTGTGTAGACCTAATTGATATTTGACATTCATGGCAGGCAGGGTTCCTGCATCCACCCAGCAGTGTGGAATACCAGCTGTTATTGTGGATTTACTGCCTTGGTACAAGTCTGGGGCTTTGAGGGAGGACAGGAAGAGGAGAAGGGAATGGAAATGTGGTTTGCTCTGGGATTTTGTTTGATTTTTTGAGTGTTGTATTATTTGTCTTCTTGGGAATAGATAATAGCCAATACCTTTTTAGGTTGATTTGAAGAGTGTTTTTGAAGGCAAAAAAAAAAGTTAGAATGGAATTAGATATTACTACAGCATTATTTACAATTAAACAAATACCTATACTGAGATACTTAAAGAAATTAATTTTATACCTAAATTTAATATATAGCATGCAAATTTAGGCATATAGCTAAAGATAAATGAGTCAGAAAACATGAGTAATAGGCCCACAAGCAGATATTGCTTCACAGAAATTAATAAAATGAGAATAGCAGCAGCTGAAGTCTTTAACAGTTATCTTCTCCCCCACCTTGTTTTCTTTTCTTCCTTGACTGTAATGGGGAGAGGAGATGAGTCCTGTGGTGTAGCTTCCCTCCCATACATTGCATTCATGCCTTGATCACCAGGGTTCTGCCTATTTTCCTTATGGCATAGGGTAATAAATAAATGAGAAATGGAGGGAGGGGTTACTCTCCCAGTCTTTAAAGAAGTTTGGTTTTTTTATCTCTCACGTTCACACAATTTCCTTTTGTTTCTCTGCTCTGTCATTTTCAAATATGCAATGCTTTGCAACCTTTGTCCCAGTAATAACTGTGAGCATTGTACTGTTTTATATACTAAAGGCTGAATAATAATAAAAACCAGCCTTGTTTTCCAAGGTGAATCAGCTCTCTATTAATAGTTTGAGATATTTCACAGTTATAACTAACATATTACCCATATGTACAAGGACTGACCTCTGAACTATTTCTTCCCAAAGCCAGTGAAAATGTCTTTTGCTCACGAAGAAAGTTGCTATGCAAAATGAGAGATCCAACAAATTAATTTAAAAGGCATGTGACACATCTGGGAAGAGAGACATTTAATCAGTCATTTCATAAATCAGAAGTGCAGACAGCTGGTTTCGCAATATTTTTTTGCAAAATATCTAAATATACTCAGGTAAAAGCACTCAGAGAGTGCAATTTACCTGGTAAAGCTAGAGAGAGGAAAATGAGATTTACTGAGGACTTGCAGTAAGCCTGCTCACTTAGCCAGGCTCTCTCTTCTCTCAGGTGTGGAGTGTCACTGGAGAAGGGAGAAATCTTGTGAATAAGAACATTCTTCTGAGTTCTAAAATAGCATTTGGAGCCTTGCTTTACCCTTCACGCCCCTTGTATGGGTTTGTTTGCTGAGTAAAGACAAGAAACCTATCCCTACTCTGCTTCCCCTGGTGTTTTTTATGGTGAAGGGGGTAGGAGGTTGGCATAAGGCAGCAGGACAAACTGGGAAGAGATTTCTTCAGGCATCAGGCACGGTTCTTTATGAATTCTAACCGTGCTGATCAAATTCCGACTGAATTCCTGAGCTACTCCTTTGACTTCACTCGGATTTAGCTGGAATCCTAGGTGAAAAGGATGCTTCAAGGGTGACAGCTGTGCTAAATAGCTTTCTCATTCAAATGTCACAGGTCATGACCCTTAACAACTCTGAGAATGAGTTTGGGTACATGTTTGCATGGTCCCAGACAGACTCACTGTACACTGAAATCGTGGGCAGCTCAGCAGCTTTGGAGTAGCTTGTTGGATGCTGGCATTTAAGGAAACATTATGGCCTCCATTAAAATCACTCTTGCCCTAAGTCTTTTGTGGAGTATTTACCTGTTGTAAAGCAGGTGTATGCTGGGTGGATTGTGAGGGTTTGCAGGTGGGGTTTTTGCTATTGTGAGCAAACATGTGTTGATGGTGTAACTCTGCAGGACAGCGGGCAACCACGGGACAACGTGTCTAATGGAATTAAATTTGGACTCTTTCTCACTTGTATGGAGTTATCATTAAATGTGTGTGATGAGAAATTGCACTGCAGGTCAGCTCTCATGCAAATTCAGATGGCTGGCAGGTGATTTGCAGATAGCTGTAAGCACAAGTGATTTGGAAACAGCAGGTGAACTTCCCTTACAGCAGTTTGCCAAACAAATTTGTTGAGAATAAATTCCTGTTAGGGTTGTTTAAAGATTCTGAAAATGTATCTGGGAATTTCCTGATGTTGTAATAAGATCTCAATTTTAAAAGAGCATATGAAATTTCTCATACAGTCTAAGCAAGGTCCTCATTAGTAAATGAAAATGAGAAGAAATATGTAGCATTCCTCATATGCTGACAATCCCACTTTGGACAGAATCCAAGTGAATATTGTAGCACTGCAAATTATTTCATCTTTGTTGCCAGGTGAAAAAAATTGGCTTGAAATTAGATTAAGTATTTATCTGTACTGAGACAAAACCCCATAGTTTTGGACAAACACTTGTTAGTGACCAATAAACCTCAACTAAGTCCTCCAAGGTACATTGCTTCCTGTGAGAGATGCAGAGAGACCAACCTATAACCTTTTCATTATTCTGATATACAATCCACTAGGTCTGGTTTGTGATGCCAGTGCAGACGTGTCCTTGAGCCAACACTTAAGTCTAGTTCAATGCTGAAGGGTCAAAGCAGCACCTTCTGCATGGCCAGATGTCCTAGCTGAGTTTTGATGTAAAAGGGAAAAGGAAGGTCTGCCTGTCTGCTGAAAATCACAGGAACACTGTGATAAAGAACTGGTAAAGAACCAGCCCAAAGCAAATCAAAATTACTGGATGAATTGCTGAAGAAATAGGATTATAATAAATGACAAGAGAATCTTATGTTAAATGAAAGTATCAACGGATTATTAATCCTTTTTAATAATGAAAACACCAGCACAAATCAAAGCATTTAACTAAATAATTCAGTTAATGGATTAGTTATTTCTGTCACTGATGTCAAATATGTGAACAGATTACCTGTTTTGCATTTAATAGATTGTGACTTTTTTTGAAGTAAAGAAAGAGTGCTTACTGCCTTCAAGATCTTGATTATGATGCAAGTGCAGCAGTGTGTACATTTTAATGACTTACACAGCAGAAAAACTGTCAAACCTCACAACAACAAAACATGTCTCCACAATGATGAGAGAATTCAGTCTCCAGTTCCAGATGAGATTTTAAGCTCTGGCTGAAGCAACATAAAGTTTGAGTGACAAATCAAAGAAAGCAATGCTTAAAGCAAAGAGGAGGATGTAGGCAACAGGCTGTAGAGAAAAGCCACATTCAAATGAAACAAAACACATATGATTGAAGAGGGCAGATAAAGGAAAACTACAACAGAAGAGAAGAGCAGGTCAAACACAATGAGTTATGGGAGACCTTGAGGAAAGAGATCAGAGAGGACATTAAAAAATAGATTGTCAACATCATATGGGGTACTCTCAAATGAGAGAACTACAAGAGGATAAGCAGCTTTTGATGTGGAGGTACCAGCAGATGTTCTTTCAGAAAGACAATGATTACACAGTGTGCAAAGAGAGATGGAAAAGGAGCCCCACAGAGTGCTGAAGAGTGTCACCAGTGACTTTTTGCATACAGCACCAGAAATACTCAGTGCAAGCATCATTGATGGCTTCCCATTAGAAATGAAAGGTGTGAGGAATAGCTTCCTTTCTTTTTTTTTTTCTCTCTCCCTGTTTCTTTTTGCCACTTTATAGGTTATTAAAAGAAACAGTTAAGTCAGTTCATACCACAAAAGCTGAAAAAAGCACTTAAAAATGTCTCAAAGTAACACAAAGGACTGGCAAAACCCAGCTCTCAACATACAGAAGGACTTGTTAGAGATTGTAATATGGGTCACTTTGACAGAGATGCAGCTGTGTTGCATTAGCAAAATAAGTTTCCCAGGAAGGGCAGTTGGCAGCTTCACTGAGGCCATTTTCAAAGCAAATCAAAGGAATGTAGTTTTGTGTTGCAGCCACAGAAGTATAGAATAGTTTGGGTAGGAAGGGACCTTTTAAAAGTCACCTCATCCAACCTGCCTGCCATGAGCAGAGAAATGTTCAGCTGGCTCACACTGCTCAAAGCACCATCCAACCTGACTGTTCTCAGAGATGGGGCATCCACAGCCTCTCAGGCTAAAACCTGGGCCAGTGTTTTACCACCCTTCTTCCTAACATTTAATCTAGATCATCCCTCTATTATCCAAAATCATTGCTCCTTTTCCAGCTGTATCAGGCTGTGCTCAAGTGTCTGTCCCTGAGTGCAGAAAGCTGCAGTGGGGTCTCCCTGGAGCCTTCTCTTCTCCAGGCTCAACAACCCAATTTGTTCTGCATGGGAGAGGTGCTCCATGCCTTTGATCATCTCCATATTTCCAAAGGTCCATGTTCTTGTCGTGGTGGGGACACCAGAGCTGGATGCAGCACTCCAGGTGGGGTCTTGATTGCAGGTGTAAGGTGTGTTATAAAGGGCTTTTTGTCAATGCCTCTTAGTAGAGTAGGGAGCAGTAAATAATTGCTCTGTCTCCAGCACTTGTGATTCAGTTTAGCCAGATAAGTGCTTTCTGTTCTACAACATGATTATGGGGTGCAGTTGTAAGGGGAGAAAAAATAGAACAGAATCAATGGCTAAACTTGAAAAAAATCAATTATTTCAAAGGTAGATACCACCTGGCACCTGGATGTCAGAGTACCAATTAGCATATAGTGGCTTTAATTACTTTTTCAAACCTCAATGTGAGTAGTGAGCTATGACAAAAAAAACCTCTCAGTGAAAAAGTTACTTTGCATGTCTTAATTTTTTAATTGGCTTTTATATGAATAATATGAGTAACATAGGAGTACATATAGTGAGTCTATATATGATGAATATATGTATATGGAAGTAATATGGGAAAGGGAGAGGCTTTCTTTGTATTTACAATTAATATTAATTATAATTGAAACATTCTACACTATAGACTCTGCAAGGGAACCTCTTTAACACAGGGAACTTAATGTGAGAGTGGCTGAGAAATGGCTTTTAGTCAAGAAAGGAGAATTTCAGCATCTCATGGGGAAGATTGTCTTCATCTTGCCTAGCAGGTGACAGCTGGCTGACATCTATAGGTTGTGATTCAATTCTGTTTTCACTTGCTTTAAGGAGGCTGAGCAAGAGCAGTGTTTGCAGAGGTGCTGTGCTGCTGTTCCAGCAGGGCTCTGAGCTGGGCTGTGCCATGGCCTGTGCTGGCAGCTCTGCTGTGTGTCCATGCTGACCCTTGCACTGCTCTCAGCACCCAGTGCCCTCCAGCCATGCACCTGCTAGCCTGGCTCACCTGTGCCTCGTGGGGTTCATGCTTTCTCCTCCATGTGTGCAAGGGGAGAAGAGCATTTAGGGTGTTTATTTTGTCATAGGTATCCAGCTGTCTTGGAATATTCTACAGATGTTATAATGCTGTTCATCCTTCATGGGGGTATGCAGGCACCTAGACTCAAGTTTCAAAGATCTTCTGATAGTTTCCTATTATGACAAGCAATTTCTGATAAGTTTTAGTTTGTTTGACTTTGGTTTGTAGAGGTTCCTAGGAACAGGCAGGAACATTATCAAAGAAGGTCTCGAATTGTTGGATCACATCACAAATTAAAATTCTTGAAGCATATCCAGTTATATGTAACCAATGATATATTTAAACATTGTTTGTGGAGTAATTTATAATGATTTTAATTAATTCCTGAGCAATTTTCTCAGTAAATCTGAAGTATAGGGATCACAGTGAGAAAATAATGCTTCTATCATTCTGTGTTATCCTGTCTTCCTGAAAGAGATTACACCCTCAAATCAGACTGAATCTTTTCTCTAACCAATATCTTCTATTTCTCTAAAGAGGAATGGATTAGTCCATTTTCAAGGTGAAAGAAAATGAGCAAAATTAAGTTACAAAAAGTTGTGTAGGAAGTCTGATAGAGTTCTGGGAACAAAACTTGGGAGTTACATGACACATTTAATCCAGTAGATGACACTGCCTTGTGGAAATTGTTTAAAATCTTTTTACTTAGCTAGACTAACTGTAAAATCAGCTAATAAAGCTTAACCACCCTTGTAAAGTAATTTTGAGGCCTACATAGGAAGAAGCACAGTATAACTACCAAGCCAAGCCAGACTGGTTTTTTCTTCAGTTCATGAGTAAAGATGGGAGTGATCTGGTGTGACTCAGAGTAGTAACTGACTATGAGGCTGGAAGATGTCAGTCTTCTTCCTGAGTCTGATGCTTTCCAATATTTTGTCCTGGGAGGAGAGCTGTCCTGACTGCACGTGCAGATATTTTAAGTGATGAAATGAGGCATTTTTCAGTTATGAGTGTCCAGAATAGCAGCTCTATAACTATGGATGAGTTGGGCTAGTATTACCTACTCCTTCTGGAATTTAATACCACTGTTGCATATTGCTGAAGGTGTCCCTTTTAGAACACAAGAGAAATGGAAATAAAGGCAGCTTTTAAGGCTGTAAAGCTTTGCTTCCTCAGACAGCCTTGTTGAAGAGCCAGTGAGTGCTGTTGCCTGGCAGAAAGGACATTGCTTCACCTGTCACACTGTGCACATTTCAGCATTAAAACAAGGGAACAAATAGGTACTATCTCCAGAGATTGTACACTAGGCACACAATTATTCCTATTAAAGAATTATTACATGTTTATCATGCACAGGAAAATTACCTCAAAGAATACTCTTTACTTTGGGTCAGGTGTAATGTAATGCATTGTGGTAAATGATATGTTATATAGACTGGAAAGATAAGGGAAAAAACCCCTCATTTCAGATACAGCAAATTTAGATAATCATCAGCTGAACTCTTATCTCAAATTCAACAGTGCATTTCTCCTGTATTAATGAAAATATTTCATTTCCTCTCCTCATGTCTGTTTATACTCTTCCAATTACTCCATTGCAATGAGCACACCTTATCCACAGGCTTCAGAAGATCACCTT
Organism: Agelaius phoeniceus; assembly: GCF_051311805.1. Taxonomy (NCBI): domain Eukaryota; kingdom Metazoa; phylum Chordata; class Aves; order Passeriformes; family Icteridae; genus Agelaius; species Agelaius phoeniceus. The sequence continues at coordinate 13,080,351 of NC_135279.1, forward strand.
TAGCTCCCAGCACGTTGCTTAAAGAAAGCAGTGAATGGCTGTGTGTTAATAAGAGAAAAAATGTCTTATGGCATGTATTTCTCTTTTAAAAATGTGTGAGCAGATTATATACAGTATATATATGGAAATAGAGGATATAGGGTTGGCAAGCTTTGAAGAATTGTTAAGATGTGACACCACATATAATAACACAAAACAGAAACTTTCTGGGATTTCCTAATTTCGATTTGTGGGTGTTAGTCATAGATGTTTGACTCCTTATTTTTACTCTTTGGCTTACTGAAAAAAAAATCTTGTAAGGAAAATGCAAGAACTAAAAGCCTAAGAGAATAATGCTTTTTGCTTATTTAGCAATAGAGAAAACAGTTCATAATATCCATATCTGCTTATGCACATAGTCATATCCTCATATAATTGAAAATTTTGATCTACCTGTGAATTAAATATCAGCAAAGCACTAATCATAGCAGTGAATTGAGCACATTTTCTGTTACCAGATTGGAACAGCATAACATTTTGTAACTGGGCTAAGCTTTACATAGTGTGTGATATTGAGAATATTTTTCTAAAGGAGTGTCACTTTTCATTTGAGACAACGATGTAGACCTGGACTCTACACCTAAGGTCAAGTGGTGTGTATTTCTTACTCTTTAAATAAAGTTTCCCATGCTTTCTGCCCACCTCCCCAGTTAGTAACAATCTGATACTCAGGTGTCTGCTCAGAGTGTAAACTGTGCTCTGTGACTCAAAGCTGCTGCACCTTTAATCCCCCTCTCATTCAAAAGTTACCCAGTGCCTGCAGATGGTGCTGTAAAGGAACTGGATGCTGAACATAATTGTGTACACAATCTCTGCTTCTGACTCTGTTTCCTTAATCCTTTCTCTCCAATTGTGAGATATATTCCTATTTGAATTTTCCTTTCCAGTTTTAGAGATCTATTGCCATGTATGGTCAGTATGCCATCAATTAAAAGTTTATCACTATTAAACAAGATTTGATCTTTCAACTTAAAAAAGGTAAAACTAGACATAGAATTGCAAACAGTATTGGAAATTATTATTCTAATTGTTACTGAAGTTATGCTACCATTTACCACTTTCTTCTTTTTTAAGAGTAAAACCTCATGAAAGTGATTGTTCTGCTTTGTGGAACACTGATAGGAGAAAAAGATTGTACTTGGCAGATATTTTGTGCTATCCATTACTTTATGTCACAATTTTAAGTCACTGAATAAGGTGATTGTAGCTACTAGTGCCCTCTTTAAAGATAAACCCTTTCACAATAATTTTGCTGTAATACAGTATTGTCAGGAAATGCAATATGCTTTAACTTTGTGAGAAAACCTCTCTAATTGGAATCGCTGGACCTTGACTGACTTGTCACAGCTATATTCAGGGTGAAGGTGAAATCTTTAAGAAGTCTGATTGGGGAAATTAGACCATGGCTTCTCTGAAAGAGGATGCATTCATATGAAAGATCTTTCTGCTTGAATATTTTTCTTTTTTTTTCTTTTTTTTTTTTATGTCTTCTGTGTGAGGAGAACAATGGGCAGGGAGCAGAGGGGAAAGAGGCAGAGGATGGCATTTGAACAGTCTGACATGTTAGAACTTAGCATTTAAAATACAGAAAAGGTAAACAGCTACTCTTGTGCTGGAAGAGTTAATAAATATCTCAGACTTGGGAACAGGTGGGGGAATTGCAGCTAAAGCCATTGAGCTTAATGAGAATTAGCCATGCATTCTGATTGTTCAGATATTGGATGAGAGACCTGCAAGGCAAGTGCTTTTCCTAAGCTCCTAAAGTCAGGCTAATAAATAGAAACAAATCATCTTCCAGTGATTAGCAGACATGGATATCAAGAATTCATAACAGAAAAACATGACAGTTGCATTGCAGAGTAGCTAAACCATAGCTGAGACACCCATCTATCTCATAGCACTGCTATTATTATTGTTTAGGAGTTCTGGCAGCTGGTCCCTAATGTTTTCCTAAAATATGAATGAATCAAAGGGAAATCAGCCCAACAGGAGGGATGTGGGTTATGCTGTGGTGGTGGAGGATAGGCAGGAAGAGGAGCAAGGCTCAGGCTTAGCTTTGCCTACCTCAGGCTCTTTGCACAGTGCATGTCATTAAAGATGCCATGTGTAGACTATGTTGGTTTAATAGCACAAACAGATTATGGAACCTGTGGTATGCAGAAGGTCTCTGAAGATAGTGGAAAACTCCTTGAAATTAGGAGGTCAATTACTTTACATGTGGCTATTGCCAGAAAAAAATATAGTTGACCTGAAATGATGTGTAGGTGATGCTCCTGTGATTATTGGCCAGAATAACTTTCATCCAAAGCCTTCAAAGCATTGATCAGCCAAATTTTTATGTTGGGCTCAGGCTCTTAATTTACATATTTAATTCCTGGCAGATTTCTCTCCGTAACTTGTGCATATGCAACTCTAAGAATTTTAATATGTTCTGTCATTATAATGTAAAACAACGTTATCCTTACTTTTTAAGGATGTCTTTCATTGATTTCTAGGAGCCTTAACTGATAGCTTACTGCAAAGCTAAATAAAATACTCGACATGACATAATGTTGTTTGCATTACATTATATTCAGAAAGTTGGTCTCAGAAGATCAGCACACAATGACAGAAGAATAACTGTTGCCTCATTTAAAAAGATGTTTTGTACATAGATGTTGCTGGCTTGGTTGTCACTCTTCCTTGCATGTAATGGAGAGCTCTACAGAGTGAGCTGTAAAAAGGTCTGCCTCAAAAAAGGTTTCTTGTAGCTACCAAATTATTATTAATTTTGACTTCCAGAGTAGTGGTACATGGGGAAAAAATTGTTAAAGCTCAAATCAAAATGTAAGCCTTGTTACATGTTGAAAGTGTAACTAAAATCTTTGCTGGTGTGCTATGTAACTCTTGTGTTCTTAAGCAGAGGGTTTTTTGTGCTAGAGCTGAAGGAAATGGGAAAACATAAAATCAAATATAAATTACTAGATATTAAATAGATTTTATTGCCAGATCAGCAACACACACAGCTAATGGGAAATATTTTCTGCAGACAGATGGGATAGTCAGATCCCAGGAGCATAAATATGAAGTATCTGTTAAGATTCCTTTTTATACATTTGCATATAAATATAAACATCATTAGTAGGGGCTAATTGCCCTGTAGGAACTACAACATGAGCATTAGAATCTTCAGGATTGCTGTTTTTTGTTGGTTTTTGAGGGGGGCTAAGTATCTCCATTACCCATCATGTTCTGTACTGCATGGCTGCAACGGATAATTACGACCATTAAGAATCTCAATCACAAAATCAAAACCATTTGGACTGGCTTCCAGGGCCGCCCAGCACAGTAAGTAACCATTGTTTTGCTCATGAATATTCATAAGGGTACTTTGATTTGACTTCCACAGTAGGGGGCTTGTAAAAAGCTCATCCACAGATTAGCCCCTACTGAAGATTGAACATCTAAGGTAACAAGATATCATACATGATGAAAGGCTTTGTAAAAAGCAATGCATAAAGCCGACATTCAGGCTTTGTAGCTCCTCAGAAGAAAGACAGTAAAAGGGATTTCAAATATTTAGGTTTTTCAGTTGTTGTAGTGACAGGAAAGGTCAAGGATCTACGCTGTGAAAGGCTTGGTAAATGTGGTAAATGTTCTGGACAAAGAGCAGTTGAGTCATCAGTGATGGATGCTGTGGACTTGTATATAAGATTGGGGAGCCTGCAGGGTGCATTACAAAGACAGTGGTATTAGCACAGTGGTGTCAGTCAAAAAACCTACAGGTGTTTCAAATATTGCTGTGTTATTTCACACTTGAGAATTTGAATGGTGTTTGATTCAGTCTTAAGTTCAGACAAGCCCTTGTTGACATTTAAAAAACCCAACCAACCAAATGAAAACCCCATATTCATGACATTCAGCTAATGCTTGTTGCTGTGGAACAGAAGTGTTAAAGTATGTATTAGAAATAATGCAAAAAAACAAAGTCCTTCTGGAAATCTTCCCAATTTAAAAGACATAACCCAGTATTATCTAAAAATTAAGTGGTCATTGTTGATGTACCATATCTACATAACATTACACTTTGCAAGCTTTTACCATCCCATGACCACTGTGGGATTTGGGAGCCACTGTGGGATTTGGGAGTCTGAAGCAGACTGTCAGGCAATCACGACTGCTTTTGCTGGTTTTTGTTTCCTTCATCCTTCCATTTTTCAACTCCTCTCTCTTTCTCTGCTTCTCTGTCCATTTTCTGTCCACTACTGGCACCTTTTTCCCTGTCAAATGCTGAACACTTTGTGATATTGCTTTAGACAAGATCGTTTGGGTTGCAGAACTGGGGGCTTTGGCCAGCAGTGTTATCTTCATGCAGATCCTCCTCATCACAACCTGGCCAGTGCCACATGGTGAATTCCTCCCCCGCCTTCCAGTGCTGCTTGATGCAGTGGCCTCAAGCCTTATGGAACTGGAACTTTGTGGTTCAAATATGTGTCAAGTCAGGGAAAGCACTTCCAGCAGTCAAAGAGCAAAGATGAGAGCTTTGGACTGCCTGCATAAGGAGGCAAAAGCACAAAATGCCTGTAAAATTCATCTCAGGAGCCCAGCCCAGCAAGGCTGCATTGCTGTGGGAGCTAAATAAAAATTGGAAGGTGTGATGAGCTGTCCATGGTAAAGGATATCATTCTCACAGCAATATTAAAAGTCCTCCTTGAAAATTTCTGTTGGAAATCAGCAGTTGTAACTATAGATAATATTAAAATGTGTAGCAGCTTCTCTGACTGGCATAGGAGATAACACTTAAAATGGAGCAAAACATGTTTATGTAAGTGTTGATAAGGTGTGTGTCTGCAGCAGCAAGGGGCTGAATTGCTGATTGGGAAGAGTACTCCTGGTCTTTAAGCACTGTGAGACTAATTCCTGTGCAAGTATAAAGCTTCTGTCTTCACTGGAATGGTACAAGGGGGGCAGTCCTTCAGTCCCATCCACTGCAGTAATTGGCATAAGACACTCCTGCTCTCCTGACAGTGTGAAGTTCAAAGGAACTTCAGCATTAATTGGATGTGCTTCATTCATTCATGAGCTTCAGAATATGCCAGGTGAATTACACCACATACAGCTCTATGTACAGGGGGTGACAGCCCCTGTTCTTGTGGAGGAGCACCAAAATAATAAGCACTTTATTATTTTCTGAATAAACTGGAAAATCTGTTTGAAAACTGTGGTGTGCCATGATAAACCAAACTGTAGTAATATGAAAGAAAATGTGGCATTTTGTTTTTTATTCAGGACTTTTAATCACTCTGCATCCAAAATTATTCTTTTTGTAAGGGTATATCTAATGGTCCTTCATGTAGCAAACTCAGCAGACTCTCATTTTGCTAGCATGTTTCTGTTTGAAACAGGAGCATCTCCTTGCAGCTGTTGCAAACCACCCCTTTCAGTGAGTGTACTAAAATGTGGCCTTAAAGGCAATTCAGCCCATTCTTGACCATCATTCTCACAATTTCCTCCACTGTTGTAATAATAAGGAAATAACATTCATAATTGTGTGTGGAAAAATATGGGAAAGAGAGCAGGAAAGAAATAAGACTATAATGAGGTTAGAGCACTATCAACAGCTGTAGGTTTAGAAAGTATATTTTTAATATCTTAATTGTATCCTACAAAAACATTTCAAAGCAACCTGCTGCTTCAGCATCCTCTAGTGGGAGAGCATCACAGAACAGGAAACAATCAGCAGCCTGGTGTTTATTTGGTCTCGATTTGCCAAGTTCCCTTATGCTGCTATGACTTTTGTCCCAGCCAGCTCTGGGGGGTTTGAGCTAAAACCAAGGCAGCACAGTCAAGAAGCAAAATGTGAATGTCACATCTGGCTATTTATGCACAAGTTAGGGACTAAAATATGTTTAACTGCACACACAGGTTAGAAATTCTTCACTAGTCAGAAATGTACCAAACACTTGATACAGGTTTTCTGAAGATGGTATAGCATTAAAGTCGTATGTAATAGAGCAACTAGTGAAGTTCTTTTCACTTGGTGTTCTGTAATCTGATTCCAGAGATTTGGTAATGTCAAAACAGGTTAGACTTGTATCTCAAAACAAACAATGCAGTATATATTGCTATTGATATCTATAAACACTCTTCTCTACTTTTAAATACTGATTTAATAAAATGTAATAAAATGGACATTTTTTTTCCCTGCTGCATCAGCACTACATTCCTGAAAAGATTTGTTCCAATAATGTAGATTTCATGCAAAACTACTCCATTGAAAAATGTTGGCTTATTCTCAGTGTTATTTCATTCTCAGTGCCATCTAGCATCATCAGTTTGTCATGTGCAAGTGCAGGGACACAGCACACAGCACCGTGTACCTCTTCAAGTCACAGCAAACTGATCAAATTTTTGCCCTACCAGAACTCTAAGTGGATTAGGGAAAGTGGATTAGGTGGTCAGAAATTACTTTTTTTTAAGTGTTCACATATTGCATTGCAGATGTGCAGATGTCAAAGCAACTATTCAGTCTGGAAGTAGTTTGTTTGATAAAAGGAAACACAAATGAGAGTCCATAGAAGATGGTTCCAGTGTATGCTTGGGAGGGAACAGGATATTCCAGCCTTTTCCTGGCACCCCATTTCTCCAGCCTCAGCATGGTCTGCCAGTGGTGCTGTAACTCACAAGTAAAATCACTGTATCAAGGCTGCTTACTAAAACCTAGACGGGAAGCTATGATGGAGAAAAGGCTTAGCTGAAGTGTTTCTTCACATTTATTGCAAAGATTTTGAAATTGAGGGTTTAATTTAGTTGATTTCTTTAAGAGGGGTGCTTGTTGGCAATTGTCACTTCTTGTATCCCACCATTAAAAAATGCACAATGTTTTGGAGGTAAACATTTATTTTTTTTTCTTCTGCCTTTGCTGCAAATCTTGACAATCGCTTTGATATATATGGTGAAAGGATTGTGGAATCAGGGAGATTTAAATGCTTGTGCAATCCTATTAATTCAATAGTTGGGATTTACAGGAGATTGCATGATATCTCCTGGATGGTTCAGGTCCTGTGAAGTGTTCAACACAATGATTTTTGTTTAGCTACTCACCGTTACCCTTTGACCACCTTAAAATTACTGTAAAAATTCAAATGCTCCCAATTTTCAAGATATGCTCTGAGTGAAAATTCTGTATCTTGGCAACCAGGAAGGGACAATTATTCTTTGGAAAAAGTCATCCTATCTGCCAAGATGAATTTATTATCATAATTGTTGCAAGGATATGTGAGTTTATTCTGTATCTCTTCTTTGACTCTCTTTACTGTAGGAGATTTCCCAATTCATTGATATTGAAATTGGTGAAGTGGGTTTAATTCAATTCATAGAAATTCATGTCTGGTGGTATAGAACAGCTCTTTATACCATTTAAGATTTCTCATGCTTAGAGAAAAACAATGATGAATTTAAGCAATCTTGAATCACAATTGCTCTCTATCAAATACGAACAGCTTGGCATTTGTAATTTTTTTTTAAATGTTGCAGACATGTGACTACCCCCAGTTAAAAGGCAAGAAATTTAATGCAAAGAACCTTCTACTTACAATGGAGAGCTGCTATCGCCTAAGAAAACAGTTAAATAACAGTGTCTTTCATTTTTATTTTCTAAGTCTTCAGTCTGAAAATTTAAACTACACAAGGAAATATTAGTTCTTTGTATCATTGTTCATTTAAATGCAGGACATGAACTTGAAGCAGAAAAGATACAGGGATATGTAAAAGTGAATCTGAACTTCTGAATTACATTAGAGGGGTTTAAATTCTTCTTTGAAGGATGAAGACAGAAGCAGATTTAGGTCTGTAAGATTAGCCACAGGAAATCATCAGCTAAATTATTAAGTAATTTGAGAATGAATGAATGGAATAGTAGAGTTTTAAGGAGGGGCATTTGCTGGTTAGCTTAGGTTTACACTGGAAATAAAAACTTCCTTTCAGATCATGCCATAATGTGACCTTTTCATGGTGCTGATGTAAATCCAAGATTAATACAGTGGCAACACGGCCCAGAACAAAAGCACAGACTGAATGCACCTGGCTCTGGGCCCTCCCACGCCAAGCTCTGTGTATTCTCTGCTGCTCTGGGTTAGGATATCACCTGCCACAGAAAGAGCAATGCCAGTAAGAGAAGCAGGACAGAAAAACTCAGTTGTTGTGTTTTATGTTCCTACCCATTTAGGGTGTTTTTTCACCTGGTTTCAGCTATCAAAGATCTGGTGAATACGGAAGAGTTTTATCTGACAGAAAATCTTCTGGGTTTTCTCCTCGGAGCATTTTGCAGCTTTGAGACCATTTGAACCATTACAGAGGTGGGAGAGAGGCTCCCTGGCAGAGCAGGAGCCTTCAGGGGAGGATGGGATGCTGGAAGGAGGGGTCACAGAGTGTCCCCAGAACAGCCTTGCAGGGGCCCCTCCCCAGCTCTGGTCCTGCAGGTACCCCCAGCCTGAGCTGCTCAGGGTGGGAACCGCGCTCTGCAAACAACCTCAGCCAAGTAAATTGCAAAACATATTTCGTATGCAAATGAATTTCAATCAATTTCCAAATTGAATTCAATCAAATTACTTATTTCAGTATTCCATACCTGTCACTTGCCATCTCCCTATGTCTCCTACATTTTGTGCTCTGAGCAGGTGACTGTAAACAGGAACTGGATTTAAATACATCAGCGAGGCTGGCAGGCAAGATGGCTCCTTAACAATTCCTGCTCAAACCTTTAAATTAAAACATATTTTTGGTTATTTTCATGAGTGTTTTCTTTCCAGTAAGATACTTGTATTTGGGAAAAAAAAAACCTGCAAACCAAAAACAACACACCCAAATACAAAGCCACTAATTTTATATGAAAAGCAATAGAGTTTTAAAAATACCAAAGCAAATTGGGCTTTTGCACTTGAGTAAATATTTCCTGTTTTGTTTAGTGTATTTTACTGACTTTTAGTGTTACTGGGTATTAAAATATTAAATTTTAAAAACTCAACCAAACTCATTTAAATTGCTGTTGTTTTTACTTCATTTTTTAAATATACATTTGGATTTAACCAGTAACTAAATAGCTGCATATGGAATAGTTCAATTCACATAATAGAAAAAAAATGTTTTTTTAAATTTAGAAGAGATTTCTCTTCAAGTATGATAACTAGCGTGAATTGGAACAGGGGTTTCTTTATTTGTTTTAGGCTTAATAGTGAATCCAGAGATGAGATTTTATGCTCCTTTTGTTATGAAAACTCCTCGTAAAAATGAAAATTATGCCCAGTGTGGTGTTCAGGTCCTCAAAATCAGAGATAAAGGGTTGCTTTTGTCCTCTATTCAACTCCCTTGAAAGCTCAGCTCCTCCTTAGATGTTGGAGGTTTATATGTGAAACTTCATCTCTCATCAGGATTGATAAAAGCACAATTAGGTGTGTCCTTTAAAAGAGTTTTTCCTCTGGAATATTGCCAGTTTTGCCACCAGGGTGATGTGTGTGTCCCTGTAGCAGTTATGAGGGAGTTTAATGTAATGAGCAACACTTAAGAATTTTCAGTAATGACATTTACAAATATTTCCTCAGTTGCTTGAAAGGAAAAGGAAATCTTATTTAAAAATCCAAGGAACTTCAAACTGGGATTGTTCCTTGCCATTCCAACCAGAACTTTCTCAGCCATTAACTGTGTTTTCATAAATGGAGCACAACCACATACAAGTGCACATATATAAACACACATGCCTCTTTTTTTGCATTGCTGAAGTCAGTTGTGGCTGCTGTTACTGGTTATTTCGTGGTAGCAGGAAACATTAAGATCTGATATTACAACCTTTATAATGTATCTACTTCCATTTCTGGGCTTATATTAAAGTTTATCTCTTCGTGTATGTGTGACTGAAACAAAAGTTCAAACCAGTGACTCACTGTCATGGAATAGGTTACTGGATTATTAATATTTTAACATTTTCCTTTGGCAAATATGAAAGCAATTGTAGCTAAGTGTAGGACTTAGTAGGAATAAACTGCTTCTGGGTACAAGTAAGGTAATTGTTGTCTCATTCAGTAGCATTATTTTGAGAGTCATATATCAAAGGAGGGAATAATATTTCTTATCTTTTAATAAGACCTTTCTATATGAGTCACATTTGATAAAAGTCTCTTTGAGAAAAAGAGCAAGTTCATCTTAAATAATCGTGATTTGCATATTCCTATTATGACAGCTGCATTATTCTGAAAAGTGTGCTGTGCTATTTCTATGGCTTCTGAAAACAAAAAAGGTGAATTTCAGACTGTAAAAAAAAATCAGAACAAATGTTCTCAGCATGTAATTAGGCCATGCATATCATGAACATTGTTCTTGTGACTGTTTTTATAATTTTTACATAGTTATTTCAGAAAGGTTAAAAATTATGCATGCAGTCTTTATTATATTACACATAATTTGGAAAAAAGCATTTCTCTGCACTAAAAATAATAAAGAAATAGATTCATTGTGTTGAGAAATTTATTTCTTGAGCCTCAAATAATTTAATTCCTTTTTATTATTTGCAAAAAGTAATTTTCTCCTAGGGGAAAATTATTGCTTAACTACTGTTATGTATTCACTGGCAGTCTTAGCCACTCAGCCAAAGATAGTTCTAAAAAGGAAGTAGAGAAAGCTGATTGAAGTGAAATCCTTAAACTAAATATGAAAAATAGAAGACTTAAGGTTTTATATGCTTCTTTCACAAAGAATCTGAAATGTTCCTGACATTAGAAAACCATTTAAAACAGAACTGCAGTGACTGGAGCACTGTCCTGTCATGGTTGCTTTAATGTATGACCATTTAGATATTTGTTTCAGTGGGACCTTTATTCGTTCCCAGGATGGGTACACATTTCTTTTTAAAATAAAAGTGTTTCTTGGCAGGAATGAGGAAATTAATTTTACATGCTTTTACCCGTTATTTACTTTGCTTTTGTTCTTGTTGGATTAGGTTGACAACCGGAGCATGGAGAAGGGGACTGCTGAGCTGGTTTTGAGTAGAAACAATTTTCACAGCTTGTTGCCATGCCAGGGTACCAGCAGTACCAGTCATGGCAGGCCTGGAATATTCACCCACTCCAGCTGCTCAATCCTGGTCATGGGGATGGCATTTAAATAGTCCAGTAAAGATTATATTGGGCAGCCATGGGACTTGTCCAGCTCTTTACTGCCAGCTTTGCTGTATTTCCATCAGGCTGTACTTTAAATTGTGTTTATATACTTGCAAAGGACCTCTGGATTATTGCTCAAATACTTGAGCAGGTCATTGGTTTCTCCCTCACTCCCTCCAGCAGAACAGGAGAGATGAGGTTCCTTTCCATCAGTGAGGGTGTGGGTTCCCACAGAAACCATTCCCAGGGATCAGGATTTAACATGGGGATTCCAGTATGCTTATGTGTAACACTGATGGGATTTACATGGGCAGGATGTGTATCTGAGCAGTGTCTTCAATACAGAAACTCTGCTAGTTCAGGCAAACAAATGACATGTTTGTGTGTTGGTACATGGAGTGTCTGCAGGCCAGGAAAGCAGCATGCTGTGCAGATCTGTGGTGTAAAACTCAGTTGTATGTGTGTAAACCTGTGGAATCCTAGTCTGGAGCAGAGGCAGCAAGGCATGGTTCTTATAGAAGATAGAAATAAAAGGTGAGATGGAAACATCAATGATTTGACAGCCTTAATCACTGCTATATGTTGCATGAAAAGGGAGACAATCTATTTTATGTTTAATATACTCTGTTGAAAGGCCAAAGTTGATGGAAACAAAGAACCCATCTGTTTTGAAACCTGATGCATATAGGTATTCCTACTGTAGATATTGATCATAGTTGAGATGGAAATAAGCTGCACTTAATAAGCCTTTTTTTTTTCCATTTCTATAACAAGGAAAAATATTTCTTTTTAAATTATTAGTAGTATTCTTGTTCCCAAAGTGAACTCTTATTCTCCAATCCTGTTCAGAGCTGAAGAGGCTGCCTGGATAAACAGGCTTCATCCTGTCATGAAATCATAATATGCATTATGACATTATATTTTGTTGTCATGGAAGCAGTTGCAGTGATATTCCTGATTCTGATGTGAATCTTAACAAGTCTTTTACCAGCCATCAAGTTTCCATCTGAAGGCCAGGTTCTTGCCTGTGTTATCTGTTTTCCTTCAGAGAGCCTGTCAGTCATTCATTACCAGGTCGCATGTCTGATGGAAACCAGCAATCCCACTAACCTTCACAGCTTTACACGCTTTCTGTTCTCATTACCATGTTGAGGGGATGAGAAAAGGCAGCAAAAGAAGCTTCTGCCATTAGCACAGGTGTTTTGTGGCCAGACATATTTCAGTGAATAATCTTGCATGTTGAACTACAGAGAAATTGTGGTGAATCCTTGGGTTTGTGAGATTCAGAATAGAGTGGTTTATTCTCATTGTTATTTACATGATAGAGGTGTTGCACATACAGCAAAAATTGGATTTGCTTCTGTTACAGGCACTACTGAATCTTTCTTCTCTCTCTAGTGGTTCTGCTGCAGAGCTGTGGCTGCTTCTTTGCTGTACAGCAGGTGAAAAGACAATGCACTCAACTCCCAGCATCCAGTGCACATTTGTCATTTTCTCTTGGTTTGGTTCGCAGGAGGAAATCTACCAGTAAAGACAAATCTTGAATATCTCTGCTTTTCCAAATGCTTCTCCTCATCCTGCCTTTGCATTTCATATGGCTGTACAAGTGCAACTGGGGAAGCAAGGTTGGCTGTCTTTTTCTCAGGGCTGTTAAGGCATTCTGTTCAGAAGAATAGCGTGGATGCACTCCTGCTCACTCAGTTCATTAATGTTACTGGGATGTGTGTGAATGCCAGGCTTTGGCTATGTCTTATTGACTGCCCCAGCTAACCTCATTCTGTCAATCTGCTCCCAGCACCAACACAGAGCTGCTCTTGGCAGATGGCACAGAGCACGACTGTGAGAATGTGCTATCCCCCTGCTGACCTTGTGCACTAGTAGGAGTTCTGCTTAAATAATTCATGGCAAACTAACAGGGATTTCTCTTCCAATTTATTTTATTGTTTAGTCAGAAAGCTATTGACGTATCAAGGTGTTCAAGTCTTTAACGTGGATCCAGAGAAGCCATTAGAATATTGGGACCACACACAGCTTCCGTGGAGCATTAACAGGTGGTTTACATGGCTAGATAAATTCAGTTTTCAAAATCATGTTTAATGGAGTCTGAATCCCCCTGGAATCCTGGAAGTCTGTGCCTACCTTCAGACAAGACCAGGAAGGCTGGTAGAGTTTAGGCCCTGTAAATGTAAATTTTTTCATTACAGAGCTGTGTTGTTCATTCATCATTGTGATCTCGGCCAAGATGTGGCTGCAGTTTTTGCTGTTTGAGAAGATGAAAGCTAGAAACATTTATTTATATTTTTGGAGGTTTGACTGTCAAAATATTCTGGCAATACAGGATGAATTATTATTGTTGTGCTGGGTTTTTTAGTTTGAGAAAATGTAAACATTTTGCATATTGAAGGAAATACATCGATGGAAAAGGCAAAGATGTTTTGATATCACTTTCAGATAAGAGCAAATCCAGGTGTTATAAAAAAAAGGCATAGCACTTAAGCATATGTTGAAGTAATTTTAAAGGTATTCCACAGGTGTCCTGTTTATTTAAATCTTAATTTCACAAATGAATAGATGTATAATTCTGTGTGAAAGCTGAACCCTAGGCCAGGTGTAAACTCCAAAAAAGGCAAATAAGTGTAGTGAGAAGTTTTTAGTGGCTGTGCTGGCAAAGGAATCACTGAGCAGAGTAAAAGAACTGGGCTTTACCCACGAGAGTTTATTTCATCCACAAGCACTGATGTCACCTCATGATTCTGTGTGTGCCTTATATGAAGAAGGATAATTCCAGCCAGGACTGTGTGGGCAGCATGGCACGCTCCTACTGCTGTTCTATCCAGTACTTTCACTGCAGTGTCTCCACCAGTGTAGTCCCTCTGAAGGCTTCAAAAATTGGGTTCACTGATGCTTAGGTCTCCTGGTGATCTGTAAAGAAAGAATTCTATCTATCTGTGCAATGATCTTTTCAAAACCCCATGCACTGCTCGTTCTTGACACTCGTATTATGAGGACTGAAGTACAATCTCTTTACTATTGATGAATTTTCTCCCTCTATGACCAGGCATTGAAGCTCTAGCTTTTCTATTAAGCTGCAGGCAGCTGAAAATTTGAGATATAATATAGGATGCAATTTTTGGAACCGAAAAATGTGTTTAGCTTTATTATGTGATAACCCTTCAATATAATGGGTGCAGATAATTGTAGGGGAGTGAAACCATCATCTAAGAAATAAGTTGCTGAAACAAAAGTTAGCTTTATTCCTGAAAGAATGGATATGGGCAATGTCACCCCTCTTGGCTGCAAAGGTGTTCATCACACTTTCCCTCACATGTTTAGGTTATTAATTAGATTGATTCTAACACATATTTTTCTTCTCTTTAGAATCTGAAGAATGGCTGCTATGAATAAATGTGTCTGTTTTTTCCAATGAAATCACTTTGTCTAATGAAAGATATTATTTATTTCTGCAATTTTTTCTGCATTCAAACCATCATAGCAACAACAACACAGCAATTCCAATTACTTCAGTGTAAGGACGTAGTCAAAACACTTTATTGAAAATCTGTCTTAAGGCTAGAAATGTAAAATTCTTTACAGTTTTCTGGTTTGGATCAACCCAGAAACTGTTTTGTTCATATTACACATAAAATTACTAAGTTTTATAGTTAAAGAGGCAGAAAGCAGGGCTATCAAAGGCACTGAATTTTAACTGTATCTTTTTTTTGTATTAATGATCAACCTACCACAGCACTTTAAGTGTTTCATGCTTTCTGCCATTTGAAATTCAAGCTAAAATCTGACTAATATCTTGTGCCTCTTTTTTAAATCCATACAGAACTGAGATTCTCTGTTAGGAATGTCAAAACAACCAAAAGTAGCAGTTTAACACCTATATATTAAACTCATATGACAGTTTGCATACAATTTATTATTTTGCACAAGCTTGCTGTTACAGCAGGATGCAGAGTGTAGCTGTATTCCCACAGTTAAAGTCATATAAAAACTCACTTGTTGATCACACTTTTCTCTCATAATGTTAAGAGGAGGAATTGTTTGGATGTACTGTCACAAAGACAGAACAACCACAAAAGTAGCTCCCAGGTTAAAGCTCCTAATGATCAACATTCCCAATACAAATGACATCTCACTAAAATGTAATCCTGTTATTTCCAAGGGCAAGGTTTTGGTTTTGGTTTGGTTTTTTTCCCCTCTCTATTTTCGAATTCTACAGGATGAAATAATAATTCATGTCCTCCACAGACTAAACAGACTTATTAAGATATACTAAGGCAATATAGGCCTCCAACCTGAAATCTTTACAAATTTTGTGGCTTAATGAGTGTTTAACAGAACTGCAACATTTGAACATTTTGAATCCATATCATCCTTTTGGTATTCAGCGTGGTAGTGATGTAACAGGAGATGTTCAGGGGGTATAAAGGCACTGTATCTACTTGGAAGTAGAAAAGCAGATAAACTGCACCCTTGAGAGGCAATGAAACACATGCTAGGGCAGAATAAATGTGCTTTTGAAAGGATGCAGTGTATACTTCCCCCTATCTCATTCTCCCATTTGTCTTCCTACAATACCTCTTTGTGAATGAGGAGAAAAGAAAATATTTATTTATTTTTTCTAAATCGGTTTCCCCTTTACAGCATAGAGGTTTTATGGGAAAAACGAAGCACAGAAAGAGATACAGTGACAACAGCCAAAGGCACTTTGTATTTCATTTAGCAGTGTTATATATTTTTAAAATAAAGAACTTGAAAGTCTTTGGAGTGAGCAGTAAAAGCTCTTATTAAGATAGGTGATCGTCTGTCATCAAAAAGGGTTTGTTTCTTTGCCTAACACCTTGCTCGGGGTCTTCTCAGACATGAGATCATTTTATAAAAGTAAAAGAAGTTTGTCACAGCTCCACAGGGTCTCTGAGAAGAGAGCTTCAGTCTGAGCTCTGACTGAGCTGTTCCTCTCATGGCTTCCTTTTCAATTCCCATATGTCAGAGCTAATTTTCATTAACCATTAAGGTCTTTCCTGTTATAATAGAACTTTGCAGTGTGGGATTCCCTCTGGAGATGTCTCCTGGTTGCTGTTCCTGGTGCATTGTCAGTGCAGTGTTCAGCCATCCTAATCTGCACCTTCCCTCTCCCCAGTGGCTGTGTCTCCCTGTCAGAGCTTTGTCTGTCTCTGGTACATGAGTCACCTGGAATCATCAGTAGTAGAAATGGTTGGAGGGAGTAGCTCTAATGGAAATAATTTGATTGTCATTTTGAACATTTTGGACTCCTCATTTACTTATACCTAATAGTGAAAATAGTTTTATTGCATGCAGTTTGTAATAGACTTTTATGTCACAGTAAATCCTTCATTTTTATTCAAATTTTACTATGGTACAGCTAAACCAGGCTGATGTTTTATTTTAACTTCTTAAATGAAGTCAGAGTACCCATTATTTAGAAATGCTTAGAGAACTTGATAGCACTTGGCAGCATTACCTGTGATTTTTAGGTTAGGGCAGACTAGACTTCAGAAATAATTCAAATGAACAAATATGATATTAAGAAACAGAACTGCCTGAGGTACAGCATGGAAGTTTAAATAAAGAGACATCCCTAACACAAAGCCCAGTAACTAAAAAAAAATCACACACCAAAAGGTAGTAGTAGTCCCATGATCTGCTCTTGATTAGCCTATTTTAATAGTCTTTTTTACAATTTTTTACAGTTTGATGTGTTTATATACTGTGACTTCGTTGAACTTTGTTGAAAAATATATATTTTAATATTAATTATTTTTTATTTTGTTAATTTTAAAGCTAATCAAGGCTACTGGAAATTTATAAATAAATTACTAGAAGGTCAATATAAAGGAATAAAAATATTTGTTGTTTATTTGGAAAAAAGTGGATTTAATTTCTCTTCAAAAATGATTGGCCAGTGTCTTCATGTCACTGGAGAAAATCACTAGAGAAGAAAGAAGTATATAAAGTTAGAAGAACATAATTGCTGCTGTTTATACATGTGGGCATTTATAGATGGCTTAGCTGAACAAGATTTTTTTTCCCCCCAAATAATGTAAACTACCAATCATATACAATTTTCACTGGTGTTTGGCATGAAAGGGAATTCTCTATTTCATATCTCTCTGTCAAATCAAAGCCTGACTTTCTGAACCAAACATGTTTCATTCTATGTGTACATATGAAGATAAATGAGATCACGTCCAAAACATGGGCAATCCCACCCCTTCACTTCAGCTGGAGCAGGGGCCTGAAAGGACTGAGGGGCTGAGTTTTAAAAGCTGTTTTGTGACACCTCTAGATTGCCAAAGACACTCCCAGGCATTTTTCAGAAGAGGAGAGTCCTCTTCTACCACCTTGAGATAGAGCCCAGGCACCGCTGATTGTGAGGCTTTGGTCGCCCTTCCTCTGTGCCTCCTCTTCCTCTCCTGTCTCACACATCTGCTTTCCTGGCATCCTCTCTTCTAAAGCCTTTTTTAAATAAAAGGTCAGATTCACCTGACCAAAAGTGTTCCCATACCCACATTTGACCAGACAGGAGTGCTACAAGCCCTGTTACAAACAGTCCTGAGTATGGATTTGCCATCCTCGAGGATCTGACAAGACCTTGTGGTCTGTCTGTCTTTGCCCAACAGGTTTGTCAGGAAATGAAAGACAGCTCTGAAAGGATGAGCTGCTGTCTTGTTCCTTTTCTCATCCTTGTTGTATTGTTTTTCTGGCTTTGACATCAGACAAAATATGAAGACAGAAAGACAGCTCTACCTCATTTTTAGGTAATTTTTTTTTCCCTTGAAAAATGACAGCTATTATTATCTTCCACCTCAAAAGCAGAAATAGATTTTATAGAATTTCTGTCTATTAAAGGGGTAAGGGAGTGCCAAAAATAAAATCAATTTGTTGTTGCTTTGGTTCTTTAAATACTACTGCTGCCTTTTCATCTGTATCTCTAAAAACAAAGGTTGAATGCACTTTAAATGGAAACTCTTTACCAAAGATCTAATTCAACTGAAATCTATAAACTCAAAATCCAGACTTTTACTGAAATATTTGTTATGATACCATGGAAAGGATCATCTTCATGGTGATGATTCTAGTCCACCAATATCAGTTAATTGTGTACCTATAGAAGCCATCTGAAATGCTGAGAACATCAATATGGGCTTTTCCAACAGACAGCTTCTTTTCAGTTATGAATCAGAATATGTGGATTTGCAGGGTGATTTGGAAAATCCCCATTACACTGGATTAAAAATCTGCTGGTATTAAAAGAAGAAAAAACAAAAAAACACCAAATCTGGGGCTTCCTCATTAGTAAAGGGCTGGAAGGAAAGCAGGCATTACCATTAGAGGGCATGGATGAACCAGTGCATCTTTAATAGGGACTGCAGTGCCCATGGTTTTCTTTCTATAAATGATGCAAGCCCTGCAGTCACAACAGCCTGAAGAAGTCCTTTAAGGGAGTTGGTTGCACATTTCACAGGCATCACTCTCACTAAACCTTTCAGGGTACAGCAGCAATGCATTTCTGCACAAAGCAGTTTCACTCTTTCCTTGGGCTGTGTCCCCACAATCACACCTGGTGCTTCTGAGTAGTTATGTCTGGAGTAGGACATTTAAAAAGAAATAGAATTTGCAAACAAGAGTCATTCAATGAAAATATATGTTGAAAAACCCAGATATATATTTTAGGCATTGGGTGAAGCAATAAATGTTTCATGGTAAGTGTATAATTACATTGGGAACTGTAGAGCTTTGAACACATGGGTCTATTGAATACACCCCATGATTGCTTATGGAGAATATTAAATATGTGATAAAACCAATCTCCAGGAGGAATCATACCCCAGAACATATTTCCCCCTTTGCACAGTAGGTTTGTGTTGGAATTAGAGGAAGGTGCAAGGTTGGAGCTGAATCAGGCTCCCTACACAGCCTTTTCTGAGCAGAGATGGTGCTTTGCTGTCAACACTTGAGTGCATTAAAGTAAATTTTTCTTAATCTTCATGATAAATCTAACTAGTCACTGGTAAACTCAGATCTCTTATAGGGGATTTTCATAATTTTGTCATCTAAATTGTATTTGTCTTAGAAAATACAGTAATACCTTCAGGTCAGAATAAGACTGCAGAAAGTGAAAGCTGTCAGCTCAAATAAAATGTAGATAGTAAACAAATAAAACTACAAATGCAGACTAGAGATGTGTACATTTTTTAAAACTTTACTTTTGTTATTTCAGTTGACATTTTGCTGAATGTCAGTAAGAGTGAATAAACAAGTTAATGAGGTTTTAGCTAAATCTCTGCAAACAAGTTGTGAATTTGGAAAAAAGATTGCTCATGCCTTAATCCCTGACTTCCTATTTTGGGACTGTTCAAGTGTCCCCTGGTTTGCAGTGATGCATTCATTCAACATGTGACTAGCATCAAAGGCATGAAATTCTGATTAACCATTTTTTTGGCACATCACCTCTTCCAGTTTGAACTTGGAATCTCCTCCATGCACAGGCCGCTAATGAGGAAATCCTTGCTTATGAATTCAATGCAGAATGAGAGAATTTTTTTCCTTTGCATAATGTTTGCTTTGAAGTCAGACAGTCCAAGAAAGTGATTGATCTCACCCAAGTTCATAACTTTTTCAAAGTACTGCCGATATCATTAAATTTTAATTAACCCTTTGAGCTCCTTCTATGATGTAAAGATGAGGAAACATCAAAGGCTTGTGTGTTAGAGCAACAGTGAAATCTTTTGAGCTGGCTTAGCCTTACTGAAGAAATCTAAGCTGCAAAATATTCCAGTTCCATAGTCAGCTCAGTTCTAGTTACTGCCCTGCCAGGTGTTAGAGGAGACAGAGCAATTGTTACATCCTCAGCTCGGGCTATTTATATATTGTCAAACTAAACCCATCTTCCTGGAAATGTTCTTCCTCCTACTTTCAGCAGTCTATCTTAAAGCAAATGAATAGAATATAGAACCTTATTCTTTCTCTGTTCCTTTGTGCTTGCTTTAGCTATTATTATCCTGGTTTCTTGTTTTACTATTTAATAGGGATTAAATGATCTTCCATTAAAAAAATTATCTAGGCTTCATGTGTTCAAATTCATCCTATGCAGTTCCTGTTCCTGACAGGGCAATTTCAGTGAACAGGAAGATTCACACACTGCTCACTCCAAAACCCCTCTCTTACCTGTGTGGGGACCTGCAGAAGGCTTTGAGAGGGGCTGGGTTCTTAGGGCAAAGCCCAGGTTTGCCTCTGTGCTGTGAAATTATTTATGCTACAGTGGAGTAGATCTGAAAGTATTCTGATCCAACTGCACGTTGTGGTGAATAAATCCTTAGAGCACAGAGCAGTAATAAGGAGGTTTTTGCTGCGGGGGTCAAAAGACAAGACCTGGATGGAGGAGCACTCTGCTCTCCTGATACCAGAAATGCCTGGAGTGCAGAGAGCAAGGGGAGAGAGGGGGAAGGAAGGTAAGTAAATACTTCCCAAATTCTGCAAACGAGGCAAAAGGGAAGGTTAGGAATGGATATGCCAGTCTTTGATCTATTTCCTGCAGATTCTGTTAAGGTGAGAAGATAACAAAGCTTGTTCTTCCTTTCTGGTCCTTTCATTAATAGTGATTAATATAGAATAAATGTTTGATGTGCAAAGGAAATGCTGGTCAAAGCATGACCCTTCTAAAACAAAGAAAACAAAAAGGCATTGTTTGTGATGATTCCTGGAGAAGTGGGTTTGTTTTGACTGGGAGTTGGAGCAGGTCAGTCAGGGGAATTTCCAAAGAGGATCACTTGCCACTCTAAGGAGGGAGGTTTCTTGACAATATTGTGTATTGAATTTACATTTCAAGCTTAATATTAAATGTGAAATGCCACATTCACTTTTAATATATAGTCTATATTTAGTGTATAGCTATAGTGTACATTTAGTATAAATATCTGGGGTGGGGGATGTAAAAAAGTGCTAAGTAGAGCATGGTTTTTTCTTGTCTATCCCTGGAACATCCAGCACATGTTGAACTACTGCAAAGTCTTAGTGGGAAGGGGTTTTTTTGTGTTTTCAGCTACACCTGCTATCACAAGTGAATCAGTGCTTCCTGAATGGATTACATGGGCTTTTCTGTTTCCCTGAGACAGCAAAAATGAAATTAAGGCAACTGTTTCAGTGTTACTCTACTTCAAGAGCAGGAGACTTAATTTAGCTTGATCAAAATAGGACCAATTAAACCAATATATCAGAAGCAGGGATCAAAGATTTCCAAAGGTCTGTTTAGCTGAGGCAGAGCATTCCTCTGCCACTGTCTGAGATGACAAGAAGGTAGGTAATGAAAGGATTACTAAAATTATTTTTCTACCTGTCATCCTTAAATCTGTTTTAGGATTACAGAAAAGAACAGCACTGAATCTGTTTTGTGATGCATGAACAAAAGTGAAGTTGTGACATCTGGTGAATATGAAGTGAAAACAGACGTGAAAATGGAGGATTTGTAGGAAACAGTTTCCTTAAAGAGCCAAAAATTTCTGAGTCATCACAATGGCCTATATGAACACATATGTGTTACCTATTTCTTTTCAGAAAAAGAGAGCCAGCAGATAGATTTGAGGGCTGTAGGTAAAGCTACACAGCATATAAAAGAAAATATTCAGCTGTTCAATACTGTGGCTGCTGTACACCCAGTTTCCTAAGCACTTTTCTTAGAAGGGGTACCCAAATGTCAGTGGTTGGCAGCCAATGAGCTCAAGTAACACTTGTCAGTAAAAGCCTTAGGATGGATAACATTATAAATAAGAGACCCAGAATATCAGAAATGGCTTACTTTTGCTTCTTTTCACTGCTTTCATTTCATGAGTTTAGCACTCCTGTTTTGACAAGATGAGATGCTTGTTGTTTGTTTGGGTGTTGGTTTTTTTAATTGGTTTGGGGGGACTGGTGAAGGAGGCCAAGTTTTTTATGTTTAATTTTTACCCAGCAAACATTCCAGATGCTCAGTGCTGGCCTTCCCCTTGATATTCATGTAGATGTGGCTAGGTAAACTGAAATAGTAACAAAATCTGTTTTTCTATCACATACATAGTCACATGCTGTACCTTCTTTTTTTTTTTCCTTGGTTCCATTTTATATTTTTTTTCTGACTTTAAGCAACTTCCTGATCCTTAAGAAATTAGTGTGTGACTTTGTGAGCTGTTTATAGATCTAGAAGGCTACAGGCTTCCAGACAACATGCAAATATTATGAGGACAGGCTCCATGTGTAAATAGGAGTTATTTTTGTTCTCTCTGATGGAGTACTTCAACAGAAGAGACTGAATTCAGGCACACTCTATTTTGAAAACAATTTTGCCCTTGAGAAGGTGTAGAGACTTCAAAAAAGACAGGAAGTAAGCAGACCTCATTACAGTGATATGAATTACACTTATATCAGATTGGCTGGAAAACAAATGTCTGCGTTTGCATTTTGCTGCTCTTGTGCATTTCAATGATCACGCGCTGCATTAGCATTGCGACTGAACTGCTGCGAAGCAATTTGTGTACAGTCCAAATAATCAGGAATCCTCAATCTAGCTAATGGCAGCATTAGTCACACAATTGCAAACTTCATGTATTAAGAAAAGCATCAAGAGTAGCAAAGTCAAGGGACCTGTGTGAGAGATCCAGTTCCTGGGAGTGGCATGATGGCTGGCATCAGATTCCCTCTGAGGTCACCAACAAGATCACAGCAATGCCTCCAGCACCCAGCAAGAAGGAAACACACGCTTTCCTAGGTGCCATAGGTTTTTGGAGGATGCATATTTCTGAGTACAGTCAGATTGTGAGCTCTCTCTACCTGGTCACCCACAAGAAGAACGAGTTCCACTGGCGCCCTGAGCAGCAACCAGCCTTTGCCCAGATCAAGCAGGAGATTGCTCATGCAGTAGCCCTTGGCCCAGTCAGGATGGGACCAGAGGTGAAGAACGTGCTCTACTCTGCAGCTGGGAACCATGGCTTGTCCTGGAGCCTCTGGCCTTTGGCCTGGGGAGACTTGAGGCCAACCACTGAGATTTTGGAGTTGAAGCTACAGAGGCTCTGAAGCCAACTACACTCTCACAGAGAAGAAAATCTTGGCCACCTATGAAGGAGTCCAAGCCGCCTCAGAGGTGATCAGCATGGAAGCACAACTCCTCCTGGCACCCCGACTACCAGTGCTGGGGTGGATGTTGAAAGGAAAGGTTCCTTCCACTCACCATGCCACCAGTGCCACATGGAGCAAGTGGAGTGTCCTCATCACTCAGCGCGCCCGTATTAGAAACCTGAATCGCCCTGGGATTTTGGAGATAATTGCAAACTGGCCAGAAGGTGAAAATTTTGGTCTCACTGATGAAGAGGAACAAGAGCAAGTGACACGTGCTGAAGCAGCTCCACCATACAATGAACTGCCAGCAGAGGAAACACGCTACGCTCTTTTCACTGACGGCTCCCGTCGCGTTGCAGGGATGAACCAGGAGTGGAAAGCAGTCGTATGGAGCCCCACAGGACAGGTCACAGAGGCCACTGAAGGAGAAGGTGGATCAAGCCAACTTACAGAACTCAAAGCTGTTCAGCTGGCCCTGGACATTGCAGAAAGAGAGAAGTGGCCAAAGCTCTGCCTTTATACTGATTCATGGATGGTAGCCAGTGCTCTGTGGGGATGGCTGGAAAGGTGCAAAAAGGCCGACTGGCAGTGTAGGGGAACACTAATTTGGGCTGCTGAGGCAGAGAAGTTCCCCAGCCTGTGGCTTTTCTTTTTCTTGGAGCTGCTTGGCCCTGCTCTGGACTGAAAACCCAGAAAAACACCGGAAGCTCATGCCTGTGCCCCACTGGGGCCTGGGACATGGCATCTCCAGAGCAGAAGGGACTGACAGGAATCTGAGACAAAAAGGACTTTCTGAATTTGCCATCTCTTCAGAACAGTGAGAGGTTTTAATGTTTAAACTTATTAATTTTCTATGCTTGTGAATACTTTGCCTGTTAAATAAACAGGTTTTTCCCACTTTTCTCCAAGGAAATCTTTTCCCAAACCAGCTGGGGGAAGAGCCGCTTGAATCTGCTTTCTAGAGGGACCCCTTTGGAAGTTTCCTCCCAGATTTGTCCTAAGCCAGGACAGAAGTGCTACTGGAAATAGAGGAATATTTATGCAATTAAAATGTTCAGATGGCAATCACTGGAGGACTAATCACTGAAGTTGTGCAGTTCAGTTGTGTTTGACATTCAGTACTATTCTTCCTAGAGAGATGTGTATTTCATTTAAAGTATTTGATTTAAAGTAATTAAGCCTCAATAATAGCTTAAATACAAGTGGCAACTCAGCTGCATGTGACTGAAATGGTCGTGAATATGCCTTGTCCCCTAAATTCAGGATTTTGTTTTTTTAATTTTTAATTTGGTAAGAAAAAGGTGACATTTTAAGTATTATGACACTTGTGGTGGTCTCCATCCATTTATACTTCTGACCACCATTACACTCAAAATGGTTTTATCAGACTCCAAGGGAGGATTAGCTCCCACTTCCAAAATTCTTTCCTATTAATTTTTCAGAAATTTAAACAAAGTATCTGGATTTAAACAGTTCTTTGTCCACACAAAGCTGCAGCTGCGCAAGGCTCTTTCCCTTGGATCCATTAAGATGTTATAAACAAAGCAGCAAAGCACATCAACCTTTTCCAGCCTTGCATGTCCACTGCTCCCTGAAGGTCCTGCCTCAGGGCCTCCTGGCATGTAGCCCCAAACAGTCATTTTCCTGTTACCTGTTTCATCAGATTAATTTTGTTCTGAACCTGTCTTCAAGGTCACACTGTCTATAGAAATCTTCCCTGCAGTTTTATCTGAGTGATTTTCTTCCTTTTTGTGTTGTACCCGTTGTTGCTTGCTCCCCTGTTTCACCAAGAGGTGGTTGCATTTTAATGTCAGGTTTCATGATCTTTTGATGTAGCAGAGTTTGCAAAGCAGTTATCTTGAATCTCAGTTTGAAGCATCATATTAAAAGTATTTACAGTTCATGTTTAACTGAAAGACATAACAGAAACCTAAGACAATTTTTAAGGCAATTACTTTAAATGAATTACTGATTATGTCTAACTGACATTCTAGTTTCCTGAAAATGTCAGAAGGGTCTAAATTTTAAAGAAAGAAAAAAGAAATCCAAATTTACAGCATGACATGTTCTTTATTTTTTATCTGTTACAGTGAAGGAACAAAATCAAAATATGTGAAAATGAGGAATGATAAGACTTCAGTATAAATATTTCACAAGTTGCATAAACAGTTGCTAGATGGGCAATCTGCTCATATTTTACGCCTTGTAATATTTTTTTTGTTAGATGGTTTCTAACCAATAGAAGCAAAATGACAATAGGAAAAATTGCAGAGGGCTAATTCATCTGCTGTTATAAGTGCATTGCTGTTTCTGGAGTTGTATGAAATGTATCCCCTAGTAAAAGGGATAATACTAAAGATCAGTTACTCAGTATTAGAATAGCACAATTACTGGGCCTCTCTGTCAACCTTGTGGGAGCAAAAATGCTGCTGCCTGCTACAAATGCAATTTAGTGTGGGTTAAAGAGGAAGGAAAAAGCTTTGCCAGTATCCCTGTGTTTTTACCATAGAAATGCTGTGTGATAAAACACAGCTAACATGGAAGCACACAGATAAATATTCCCCTTGGTCTATTTTCTCTTTAAAACCTGCTGTTAAAGCAACGTTTGCTTTACTTGCAGTTGCTC
The DNA here is from genome assembly GCF_051311805.1 of Agelaius phoeniceus. Lineage (NCBI taxonomy): Eukaryota > Metazoa > Chordata > Aves > Passeriformes > Icteridae > Agelaius > Agelaius phoeniceus. Next base: position 13,106,262 of record NC_135279.1, read on the forward strand.
TCAAGTGTGGGTAAATAGGATTAGTATATAATATAAAAATCAGAAGCGTTCCCTGGACAGCCTGTCCATTATCCATGGGGCACTCAGGGGTCTGAGGTACCGATGTCTGTGCTCCTCCTGCTCACAGTGCAAGGGCTGCAGCACCAGGCTGAGCCCAGCAGTGCTGACAGGATAACATAGACTCAAAGCAGAGCCACTGAAGGCAGCCCTCCCTGCCTGCTGACTGAGCACAGAGCTGCTAGGAGTAGTGTTTGTTTGCTTTTTTTCCTGTGGACAAAATGAATCTTCAGGATTAATTTGTATTTGTGTTTGTAGCTAGTTATGAAGTAATATGACTGCTTGGTTTATTCAAACATACATTTTTCATTTCTGATCTGTTTAAAATTGATTTTAAATTAGTGATCCCACAAAGAGGGATATTGAATTTGAGATACCTCTTGCTAGGGATACCTATTAAATACCAAACATTTGGATATTTAATTGACAAGGCACCCACCTACCCACTTAAGAGCATAGTTCATATGAGAGGGGGAGAAGAAATCAATTTTACATTTCCTGTCCTGAGCTGATATTATGTAAGAGAGAGAAATTAACTTCATGTGAATTTTGGCAGTGTTTTAATGCTCTTCTAAAGGCTTACTGAGGACAGCACATTGTGATGGAAGTATCAGAGTTGTTTCATATATTTTTAAAATCTTTGCAAACAAAAGAATATATTTATTTTCTCTGAAGCCAAATGGAAGTTTGAAGAGTTTACCACTTAGAACTGGTCAAGGGGAAAAAGGCAGTTAGCTAAAATGCAACTATTTCTGAAAAGGGAGCTTCTTTTCTGGCATTACTGGCTTCAAATGATGTGCCCTCTGAGAAGAGCTTGGTTTGATGTAGCTACTTTGATAAAAGCTGAATAGAATATAAAAGAAAAAATAAAAAACAATTCTGAAGGTGTGCTGCAAAGACTTCCTTTTTCTCCTTCTTTTTTTTGTGATCCTATTTTATTTTTCATATGAAAAGCATCTACAATTTTTTTCAAGTATTATTTCAAGAATTCAAAATCAGTCAACTACTGTGTGATGTCAAAGGTTGGGTTTCCAACAGCTGGACATGTTCCTTAGGATGTTGTCAAACCTCAGCCTCTGACCTTTTACTTTTTCAGCTCATTAGAGATATGTATTTATTTACTGTAGATTGCCCAGTTAGCTTTGGGTTTTGCATCTTGTCAAGCTGTGCTGCACAGAACTCAGGGCAAGTAAAACAAAAGCTGTGGTGCTGCACATGGGTACTCTCCTTGCTGGCCATGCCAGTTGAAGGGGGCACTGCTGGATTCCCCAGGGATGGGCTGGATGATTTCATTATAATGATAAATATAAACACACACAAATGTATGTATTCGTTTTTTTACTATTGCAATTGATGTGGTTCTGATTAAAATTCCTTAAAATCTTTTCCAAAACCCAACTGTTCTAATTGCACTTGTCTAATATTTGGAATAGCCTATTTACAAAGCTGAGGTAACTGTTTAAAGGACACTTTCACCATGGTGAGCTCAGCCTCCACTGGCACTCAGTTGCATTTATTCTGTTCAGTTTTAGGGACAAACCCAGCTTACTTAGCTGGAAAACATTATACTGGTCTATGTGGAAAAATCAAAGTCCATGCAAAGCATTCTCCAGTTTTTCATAATTACAGTAGCTGCTTATCCAAAGGGCAAACTGTCCACAGAAGATGCAGATCAAATGCTCTCTCTTCCAATTGACATTTAACTTTATATTTTAGCAGCTATGCTCTTTCCATATGATACATTTTTATATGACATGTACACAAGAAAATAAAAAGATATTTTTGTGAGCCACCAATATTCTGCTGCCTTAGAAACACTTTGAGAGAGGGGACTGAAGCAAATCTAAAGACAAAATCAAAAGATCTGGACCATGTGCATCCATAAAGGCAGTTTTTGCAATTTTTCCCCACAAAATAAAATTGAGTTGGTTGTCAGGCTTTGTATATTTGTTAGTTTAAGAGCCAGCAAATAGGAGAGATTAGAAAAACATCAGTAATTAGTTTAAAACTTGTGATATCCAATGAACTGCAATACAGTAATAATGAGTAAACATTTCTAACAAGTTTCTGGAAAGCTTTGAATGAACAGCCCTTCCTTCAACAGTGTCTGTAATATATAAAAAAGTTTTTAGAAAAGCTTCAGTGTTCATGGGGTTTTTCTATAGTTCAGTCCATTAGATGCCGTGTAAAGAACATTGCTTGTATCTTGCTCTCAGATTCAGCTCTTGAACTATCAGCATGCCAGATTTCTGGTTTTTGGCTTATATTTTTTACTGTCAGTGACTGTACTCATAGAATAATGGAATGGTTTGGGTTGCAAGGAACCTTCAAGATCTAATCATGTAATATGCAAACCAGCTCACTTGTGGTTAATGTCTGCAGGGTTTTTTATGCATATTTGGTGAGGATACAGAACAAACCTAATACCTGATACAAACCTTAGCTCTATTCAGGATGAATTCATTAAAATCAACAAGCATCTTCTTCCTCTCTGTTACAGGACATCCAAACAGTCTTTTTATTTTACCTCCTTTATTCTCGGTCAGGCTAGAAGAACCTTCTACAATCAAAAGAATTAACCAAAAGAGAAGTTTTTCTAATGTGTATCATCAGGCTCTAAAAACAGAGAAATACAAAATTTTTACAATTTATGGTGATTCTGTACCTAAGGACTTGAAGTATTGTTGAAAACCTCAGAGCAGAACTTCTTTATTGTAACTGGTACCAGCCTGGGAGCCTGTGAATCCATGAAGAGTGAGGGTGACTTGAGGATTAGAAGAAGTGAGGAAATGAAAAAGGATCAAACAACGAGAAATTATAAAACTGAGCCCAGGCATCGCCCTTTTGTGAGTAGCTTCCCTTCTACTTCACTAAGAACGTTCACTTTTAAAATGTTTCAGAAGAACATTGTGAAAAAGTTTTGTGAAAAAGTTTTCCTTTTGCACCCCAGATTGTTTGATATTAATTTGAACGTTTATTCCCAGGAGATTATAAAACAATTATTAGGTTGCTGGTAGGGCAAACTAAGCAGTTCCACCTCACTGAGTCTTTGTCTGCTGCTGCTCCTCTTGAGCCAGAAACTTTCCTTTTTGCTACAGTTTTTGAACAGCAGACAGGAATTTACATGGGGGGGATTAAAGTAGTCCTGCCTCCTTCCTCCCATTAGCATTGCAGAATATGGAACATGCTTGGAGTCACACAAAGTCATTGCTCAGTACCTGAATCACTATCACAGCAAGGTTCTGGTTTATCACCAGAGGTCTTAGATGCTCTGGTAATACAAATAATAACCACACAAAAATTGTATCTTTTATTAAATGTCATTCTAAATAGGCACTTCAATTAAGCAAGGAATAAGGAAAGACATCTTTCATCTTCTTCCTTATATTGCTGGTAAAATGCAAACCACAGTTTAAAGAGTAGAACTGAATATGTCAATCTTTCATATCATCCTCCTGCTCAAGTGATTCTAGAAATGACTGTTTAAATTAAGGAAATAGGTTTTACCTGTCACCCACCCCTAGCCCTTCTTGCTGTTCCTATAGATTTTTTCATTTTCTCCATATACTTGATTGAAAAAACCAACTGTGTTTCTGCCTTTTTATATTCCAGGATTCTTTGACTCTTTACAAATGCCAGCAGTCACACAGCTGTGAAAGAATCTTTTGATATTCACTTTTTTTTTGTAATATAGAATTCAAATTTATTTTCACTCTATCTTTCATGCTACTCCGGCTTTAAATCCTGTAGAGAAAAAATATAGATGTGAACACGGAAGAAAAAAAAATCACTAGTTTGAACTTAAGACTGTAGCCAACTCAAGCAGTGAGAATTATTTCATTTCAGCAGAGGTGTGTGTGCATCTGTGATGAGGGAGATGGATGAAAGGAGATGAAAGTGGAGGGAGAAGATCTATGTATGTACATGTGTCAGAATGTGCACGTATTTTTATATATACACTCTTCAGAATGTGCCTAAACTTATAGCCCATGTGAAGCAGTCCTGGACATTATATGAACTCATATAGGAGATATTTGGCAAAACTAATAATTTGAATTTGGTCCTCTATATCTACAAGGCATTTTTACTTTATGAAAAAAAGAGTAGCTACAACTGTTTCTATTTTTTTCCTGTACTTTCAGATTCCCAACATTTGATCATTTCCCTGACCAGTAAGTGTTTTTGCTGTATTTTTGAAGATGTCTCTCTCAGGCTTACAGCTCCTAACTGGTGACTGTCTTGGGGAAAGGAGCCCTTTTTTAATCATCTTTCTCTCTGTGCTGACATGAACTCCAGTTTCCAATTTCTAGAGCACAACAATGCTTGTAAGGACTAGAGTTGATTCTGATTTACAGCAGCTCACTGTGAGGTAACAGAAAACTTTTCTGCCTCCTATTTTAAGTGCAGTATAAGATGAATTCATTGGTATAGAATCACATCTACAGCATTACACAAAATCTACTGGCTGTACTTTCCATCACATGAGCTTGCTGTGCTATTTAGACCTTTACACTCACTGAAACTTGTAATTTCAAGAGGAAAAAGCATTCCAGTTTCATATCATTACCTTTCAGGATTTTACAGCATAGAAGGTTTCCCAAATGAGTATTTCAGGTGACAGATGACTTTGTTGTGCACCTTCCAAATAGCATCAGTATCCAGTGTTCTGCAGAGGATTTTCTACCAAAGAAAGTGTTAAAATCCTATTATTGAGAAATGCCTTTGTCCAAATTAAGGTAGTCACAGCCCACGAGGAAATTATGGCTGAGCTACAGTATTTCTTTAATACCAATATGTCTGGTTTTGTTTGGAAACAGCATCAAATTGTCCCAGGTGCATTGTCAGCTTGAAGGGAAGCATGGGACATGGATCACCTTTCTTAACTAAGGACTCAGATTTGTATCATTTCCTTTAAGCTACACAAGAGTTGAGAGGGGAGATGGAACCTAGGATGGTTTCTGAGAATGAAACAAAAACGGCAAGAACATCTTTGCACTGAAAAATATTTAGTGATGCACATAAGAGGTTTCTACAGGCACATCTAAGGATGCAGTGTAAGGAAATAGGTGTGCACAAGAAGTGGGAAATTCTTTTCTTTCTGGAGGGGTTAATATGACACACAGGGCTTCTCACAAAAAATGATATTGAGTCTTTTATAGCAAGGACTAAGTGTTACTCCACCTTTGATGGCAAAATATGCATTAAAAGAGAGAAATTATTAAAAGATAGAAATCATTTTCCAGGCAAGTGACTCTATGTGCACTGTAACACTACAATTCTTTAAAAGCACTTTAAGGAGGGATATTAAATTAATGGTTTGAGAAAACAGTGCTTTTGTCTGGGGTGGGAAAAAGCCTAATTTCCTGAGTGCAATCCTTCAGTGATTCCAGCATCAATAACATGGTTTGTCACCTCCTGCAAATAAAAATAATTAAATTGTTCTTGGAGTATGCAGAGTTAATCTGAGCTTTTCAATCTCTATGGGCACTGAAAGAAATCATGTTTGCTGTGATACTATTACTAGTGAAAGGAAATAAGTAGAAGCATATAAAATCTGACACTAAAAATCCTAATTTTTATTGCTGTATCTTGTAGAAAAACTCTTAACAGGTCACATAAGGAATATTACATTAATTTATGGAAGTCTCTAATTATCTAATATTCAAAAGTATACATTACATTTAGATTGAATAGGAGAAAAAATTTTTTATGATGAGGGTGGTGAGACACTGAAAGAGTTGGTGTTGAGAAGGTGAGGCTGCCCCATCCCTGGAAGTGTTCAGGATGAGGTTGGAGGGGGTTTGGACCAACCTGGGGCAGTGGAAGGTGTCCCTGGCCATGGCAGGGGTGGAACAAGATGAGCTTTAAAGCTGTTTCTAACCCAAAGCATTTAATGATTCCAAGCTGGTTATGTGTTTTAAGAACTACTAGGATTTTGTGTGCTAACTGCCTCTGAAGTTAGTCAAAGTACTGCAGGGTTTGGGAGTTGTTTGAGGGGTGTTTTTGGTTTTGGGGTGTTTTTTGGGTGTTTTTGTTTTTTAATGTTTTAAATTGGACTAATAAAATATGTGCTTTTCATTAATTAAAATATTTTAACAAGAGTTCTGCAGGACTAAATCCTAAAATCCAAATAAGATGTTATTTCTTCCTACTTGGTTTATCCTGAAGTCATAATAGTCTTTTGTGCAAGTGTGTCACTCATGGGCAGGTTTAATTCCTCTTGCAATGGATTAATCTATATCTGAGTTTTTAGCCTCCATTAAATTTCAATTCATAAATCCCAAACTCTAGCTAATTTTCTTAGAATTACAAAAAATATGAAATTATAAACCATTAAACTTTCCTCACTTGAATTTCAATTAAAAAAAAAATCTTACACTTCTTTTTAGCAGTTTTGCCTTTTGCACAGTGCAGTAAGTTTGGTGTCTGGGCAAATTGGTGCAGGCTGTGTTGTGCTCCCTCTCTAGGACCATCACCCTTTGAAGCAATGGTTGGATCCCTGCATATAACCAGAACATCAGTCAGCTGAGGTGCCCATAGCCTCTAGGGGGATAAAAATGGTATAATTCTGTACAAAACAGATGGAATGAGGAGAGGGGTGTCTCACTCCCACTTGTGGGGGGATAGAATGAAGAGAATAGGGATAGTGCAGAAGGCAATCTCACCCCTAACAAGGGGCAGCTGTACTAAGGAGCCAAGATTAGGAACAGGCCTGCCCTTAACAGGCCACAGCTGTGTCCCATAAAGATGAGTGCTATAAAAGAGCTGGGTGAGGGGAGAGCTGGGGTTTGTTGGCTGTGCTGTGAGGAGATGCTTGTGAGACATCACTGAGGAGGTACAGAGCTTTTGCAATAAGGTGACAACACACCCTGGTGCAGTGTTTATAGCAATATGTCAAAGGGCTTGTGCTGGAACCCTGAGCTTTTGGGAGCACATTATTACTGGCAATGCTTCTGAATCTGAAAAATCTCTGAATTTCATGAGCACAATCATTTCCTACTCTTCTGTGTAGGCCAGCCAAGATCCATCTTTTAGGACCCCCTTCTGTCCATCCTCAATATCCAATGTACAGGTTTCCCTTTTTAGCAACTTTCTATCAGCTTCCTAGTTCTTGTATTTAAGCCTTATCTCCAGCAGTGCTATGTTGGCAGAATGTCAGTGCTCCTATTACCTCCACATGCACTATCTAGTTTCTGGTTGGTGTGTGTAAAACTCAAATCTCAAGGTACAATGATTTAGATATTTGAAATCAGGTAGGAAAGTTTTGTCAGGTCAGACTGATAAAAACACATAGAGATTGGAATGGGAGCAATGCTTTCTTCCTGTCTGGATGGGTACTACATTTTCTATGATTATCTGGGATTTTGCCCAGTTCTGTAATGCTCCAGGGATGCTCTTACTTTTTTATTTTTTTCCTACTATGCCACATAGTCATGTCAGCTGTTAGTTTTTTAACTTGACTTGAACATTGTTGAAAGGTATGGAGCTACAAAGGATATGGTCTGTACAACGTGTTGGACCAAGTATTTGCTGTTTGTATCTAAGGGGACTGATTTCAATAATTTAGGTGGCTCCCTCTGGTTCTGTCTTTATATGTTCTTAACCACTCTGCATTTAAGCATACCAAGATTATTGGTACCTCTGATAGATTTTCAGACTACTCCATTCCTTGTTCTTCTTTCCTTTATAATTGAAAAATAACCCAGCTAATTTTTGCAAAATTTGCTAATTATGCATTATATATGCATTTCTTACCTAATGTCTTGCTGAAGCCAAAATGAGTGTTAAGTCATTGTGACATAAGACAGCCTAGCAGATTGCACAGAAGCACTTTAAAACTTAAAAATTCTGAAGCACTAGGAGAATCAGTTACCCCTTTAGCCACCAGTACTTCCTGGTTGTATAGTACATGGTTAAGTACAACATGTCTAAGAAATACCTTTCTTGTCTAAAATATTTGTCTGATCCATCATTTCCAGCTGTCTGCTATCTTATCTTTTGACCCCTCAGTCACACTGCTAATAGGATTTTTATAAACCAGCACAGCAGTGAACTTCATAGCTCAACAGATTAGTTCGTGTGCTTTCATCTCTGGAACCTGGTTCAAGCTCAGAACTGACCAAGTGTGCCATAATCCTCCTTTAGGCAGCCTCCCTGAAAAAGGGACTATGGACTATACAATCTTCTGGAACTCAGCTGGAAGCTGGACCCCACACAAGTGTTACTGCCTAACCTGGACATACTTTTCTTTTTTTTTTTTTTAAGGCATCACACAAGCTTTGCAATTAATTTGTTTTTCCTGAGTCTCTACAGATACCAGCTATAGTCCATCAGAAATTAACAGACCTACAAAAAATTTATAGTTTCAAAACTTTTTCATTTTGAAATCTAATGAAATCGAAATCTTAGAAATGCTAGCCAGGACAAATCTTTCCAAGGGTGGTTTTGCTTGTGTTCAAATTTAAGTTCTTCTATTTTTAAACTTTTTACTGAAGGGGAATGTAATTACATTTATAAAAAAGTGCAGTGTCGAATTGTCAACTCACCAGTCAAGTCCCAACTCAAGTTGTCATGTTTAGCCAATTACAGTCTAGCCAGGAAGTGTATGGACAAGATTTGAGAAATGTGGCTGTGTTCTTTCATTGCTGGTTTCACTAACAGAATCCCAGAGAGCAGAAATGGACTTTTGTTGTTTTGGTGAATCCTGAGATCTCCTGTCCGGGTTTTGATACCATTGCAGCACAGGATAAGGAGGCAGCTCCTTGCCCAGTTGCTGTGTTCTGTTGCCAGGGTAAACAGCCCTTTCAGAAATATGAGTTCATTAAATCCATTTTTTTTTTGCACAACACCAGTAGATGCTTAGGACAGGTCAGCTACAGCTGACAGGGAACCATGATGTGATCTCTGTGGAGAGAAAATTTTTCCTGAGGCAAGTGACCATAACTGGGGGAATGGATTTGCCTACTGGTGTGAGATATGAGGTAAACAGAGCTGGTTCTCAGTTTCTTCATGAATCTTAGGAGAAAATAAGTTTCCTGGGTTTATTGTTGTTTTGTTGAATTTTTTTAAATGCTGCTATCTTTCTGTGCTCTCCTGAATAGGAGAGTTGAAATATAAATGTCCTGTACCTAGTTTTTACCAATGTGCAATTCACTTTTTTTAAAATTATATCTTTCCCACACTGTAGTGATAATAACGGTAGTATTTGGTCAATTTTTAAAATAAATGATAAAATAGGAATAAAGCATTATATAGCTTCTCTTCCTCCTATATAGAAGGGCTAGTTATTTATACAGTGACTTCAGAAAAGCTGTTTCAGTTCCAGCTTTAAATGTTAATGCTAGTCTAGTGATCTGGCTCTGCAAGCTGTTCCACAGGCCAGTTCTGCATCTGTTGGAATAGACAGAAGCTGCACGGAGATAGGAACTTCACACATATGGATACCTTTGCAGAACACAGATAGCAAGTCTTGCAAAGGTTATCCTTGCCAAATGTTCTTGTATTTATTGTGACAGTGTCTTTGTTGAATTCTTTGAATGCAACTCCTCTTCCACCATCCATTTGATTTGCAAATGAATTCTCTTTGACTGTATTCACACCCCTTCTGTATTTGCTTTCCAACAGTATTCCAGCAAATTACTTTACTGGCAGGAACACTTAGGGAGCCAGCCAATTTTAAGTATTGCAAGAATATTCACAAAACCCAAAATTCTCATTCATAACTTCACACAGAGTTTTAAGACGAGCCTAATCTCAAAAAAGATAATCAGTGTATCACTGAGCATGAACAGTTCTTGTAACTTATGTTCATGGTCAAAACAGCTAAACTTGGAGTTTCAAATTACTGCTATGAATGGCCTGGGTATATGCTACAGATCAAGAGTTGTGGGTAGAAATGACATTTACAATCATATGAAGCATTTTTTACAATATCTGAAGAGAGCATCTGAAAAGAAAAGATTTGTCTGATTTATTCCAATTTATCTGCTTGAACCTAATGTGTCAGAAAACAATAGAAGTGGACAGCAGAGTTATAGAGATCATTGTTTCTTTCTTTTGCAGTGGATAGAAGAACACAATGTTTAATATTCAATGACCAGTGAGTTCTGGATATTAAAATACAGTTCTGTTGCTCCTCCAATTCACCATGTTTTTATTGTATCCAGATGTGAAGACATGAATATAAAAATATTGCCTATTTCTTTAAATAGTTAAAGGTAGCTTCCACAGTCATTGATGTGACTCAAAATTAACCAGGGCAGTTATTTCCACTTTCAAGAACTTTTTGTCTTTGTCTAGGAATGCAGTAAAGACAATATACTGTTCCAGGGGGTGCTTGGAAGCAACCAACAGCCACCAGTATGTGCATACAGCTCTGTTTAACCTGTGGAGGTTAAAATTCTTTAATATTATTCATATTAGATTTTTTTTAAGGAGAAAAAAATCTGGACATACGTGTCTAATTTTTATTTTGAACATTTTCTGGTTCCTGTCCAACTTTCCCCTTTATCTCCTGCGTACCAGCTTCCAGGTATCTGTCTCCTGATGGTAGAGATGTGTGGAGGATTAGTGTCTTGATTGGCAGGTTGGCTAACATTACAGTTCTGTTCATATGGAGCTTTCCTTCAAGTTCTAAAAAACCACCACAGGCAGCCCAGAAAAAAATTCTGTTTCCTTTGTTGCCAGACAGCACATACAACTTTAAATTCAAAGTGCAGTCTGAATTGGGATATCTTTATATAGTTCACACATCAATAGAGATAGAATTATGGATGAAATAATAATTTTTGTCTTCCTGCTCAATAACTTTAAGGAAAGGCAAGCTGTATCTCACAGGAATGACAGAAACAATTGATGGCCCCAAAGCTATCTTATACTGCTAAATTAATAGATCAGGGTCCTTCTCCAATATATAGAAACAGGAGCATTGTTTTTCAGGGTCTAATCTATTCTATAACACTTTGTGTGTGGCTGCAGATACATGAATTATAGAGGGAAGGAAAAGCTATTTAGAGCTGGGCTTGCCCATATCTTTCTTCATTATACCCTTTAAACAGGATCCAATCCTACAGAAGAAACTCTGTGTAAAATAGGAGTTCAGTATTATGGACAGCCATCATGAGCAAAACTTTTAGGATTATTTCCTTTTCATAAACCACATTTTCTTTGCTCCCAAGAGGGAGACTTGCCAAAACTCCAATGATTGTCAGACTTAACACATTCCCAGACTTATCCACACAGTGGTGCCAGCCAGACCCTACTCAGGCCAAGGATCAAATGACACAGCAGGGCTTCTCTAATATTTCCCCAACAATACTGGAGTGTCCCTGTAACACATGGAAATGGTTTGAAGGAATATCTCCAAGGCAAAGCTGTTTCTTCTCAAGCTGCTGGGAGCAGCATGTACAGCAGCCTGGCTGTGGTATGATTGCAAAGGAGTTCTGTGGTTTGTCTCTGACTTGCAGGTGAATGATGAGTGCCTTGTTTTTGTGCAAATGAACCTGTTTAACACAGAGATAAAAACAAGGATTGTCACTAAGGTCTGCAGACATTCTGATGTGAGGGCTGAAATACTCACAGTACTGTGTGATTATGAGAGCACTTCAGAATCAGTGGCTTGCTGCTGTTATTTGGATCAGAAACAAAAAGTACTGCTTGGTACAGAAAGCTTTTACCCTCAGTCCACAAGTCTAAATTTATCCTTTCTGTAATACCATTACATTTCCTACTGTACGACTTTAACACAGCTGTCCCTAACTTAAATCACATCTATTACATCCTGTTTTCTATTTTAGGTCTTAAAATTAGAAAATGCCATCTCCCTAGACCACTCAGTTCAAGAGAATAAAATAATTTCATCACACTTCTCCATGGAGGGTTTTTTTTTAACAAATTATTTGTTTAAAGTATTTTCAGTTTTCCCCTCAGCAAAAGTATTCTGTAAGCCCTGTACTAAAATACAAGGACAAAAGGAACAAAATTTAGAAAATTTCCTATCTATGAGCATCTGACTGAGTTGGGTAATTTGTTGTTTCTTAGTTTGCCTTCAACCATATTAATTTCCAACAGTTTTGCTATAGTTTCATTAGTTTCCATACTATTTCTTTCTTTTGTGCAGGTTTAGCTCTGTGGTCTCAATGGCTTTTCTGCTGGTACTCCCTTATCAGACAGAGTTCTCAAGTTGAATAAAGTGAGAAAGTCAACAGAGTTTCTGTTCTGACTTTATTGTCAACAGTCCATTGCTATTCACTTCTGAGTTTCCTTGTGGGATGAAAAATTCTGCAGTTTGGATGATGCTATTTTGAGGTCTTTCACTTGAATCTCACTGCTGGCTAATTTGGAAGAGTTCAAGGAGAACTGCATATTATTTATATACTTTATATTGTCAGAAGCCTGCCTTAATTTGTAAGACTGATAACTGAAAAAAACCAAGATCCAAAGTGGAAAATGGTTCTTTTAACAGAGAATCCCTTAGGAGTTGCTTTTAGCAAAATTCCATTAACCTTATCTTTGCAATGTCTTTTCCAAATTGCTTTTTTGCAGGTGGCAATTGCAGTCGAGCTCTTTGTGAATGAGAGGTTCTAACACAGATTTGGCCACCAAAGCCCTGTGCCTCTTGCACCTCCATCATTGACTCCTGCTTGTTGTTTCTATCAGCTCTGCTCACTCAGAATTCACCTCAGAGGTCTCCTTTAGGACAGGGAGGGTAATTCAAGAAACAAAGGCACCTCATTGTGCACCAAGCTTTTCTCATTCTCAAACCTGTTTGGATGTGAGATACCACCCCTATGAGTGGTTAAGTGAGTTCTCAAATCTGTTACAGGAGCAAAAATTGTATCAAAGTATTTGATATGCTTAGATTGCAAAGTGATCAGAAAAGAACAGAAAACTAAAAATCAGCTTAACTGCAACTTCAGCTGGAATGGATGCACACACAGCTCTCCCCCATTAAATCCAGTCTTATTAAATTGCTAGTATTTGATTAATTTTAATGACCTTTATGCACTTTATGTGCCTTCTGCAGTCTGCAAATTGTGAAGTCACTGCAACTTTATTTTGGTCTCATAAGAGATGATCCACTGTTCCTCTCAACAACTTAATCAGAGCTGTCATTCAGGACTGCAGGGGGAAGTATTGCTGGTAGGAAACTGAAAACTTGCAAAATACTGCAGTAGTCCAAAGAATTCCCTTGCTAATTTTCTTAATTAAATTGTTGTGCAGAAATTGTCAAGTGATTTGAATCCTAAGGGAAGATTTTCTCAGGTTTTATTTCTGAGATAGTCCTACCAATAGCTGATCCTTAGAGCACTCATAAACCAGAATCTTGCATGAGGTGCAATTTAAGATTTGTTGTTTTGAAGTTGCATCAAATAATTGATCAGAAATTGGACCTGGGATTATAGAACAAGATCAGAAATTAAATTTAGCAAATAATTGCAAAAATAATTGAAGCTACAAATCCTGAAAACTAAGAAATATTTCCTTTGAATGCTCAGAAAGATGGGATTGGTGGTTTTGATGAGGATTAACAGTACAAGATGGGGGAACAAAGAGAACAGCAGTTTTAGATTGATTTACAATTATGACACATAACCTATTTCAGGAAGAAAAGACAACTTTCCAAACTTGTGTAAAGGTAGAATTTAAGGTAAAAACTATTATTTCCATTTCCAAGACTGCAATTTCTGACAAGTACTTTGGTCATTTATAAATGGTCAACTAGTAAAACCTGGGGTGTCACAGCAGATCCTTGAGGTTCTCATTGGAGCACCTTGTATGTGCCTGCTGAGGTACTTACTGAGCCTATTGTTTGTCCATTCATTAAGACTGTGTTTAAGTGGGCTTAATTCCTAGCTAGGGGGAGGCAAAAAAAAATCTTATTAGCAATTTTTATTTTCTTAATTAAAAAATTATCTCAGCTTCTGATTACTTTTGAAAAATAAAAATGCTGCAAGTGTAGCAAGTTTTTTAGGTTTTTTTTTAACATTTCCTTGGGTTCTGTTAGCAGAGATCTAATGCTCCTTCTGCTGAAAGCTCAGGGACTCTGAGTGCTTCTGTGAACGAGTGCTGATTTGGGCTCACTGCTAGAGATCCATGGAACACTGAGACAGTGTCAGTCTGCTCAGTACTGGCAAATTGTTTGGATTTAATTTAAAACAGTCTGAGGGAAAGTCATCCTGTGTGTTAATCAAATGTTTTCAGAATTACATAGACATCAAAAACCCACCCCAGAAGAAATGAAGTGAGATGTTGTATAAAGCATGGTGCAAATCAGTTTTTCTCCCATTTTATTCCCCATGGAATGATAGATATTAGGTGGATTTCTGCCCTTATTGAGTTCAGGGGCAAAATTATAAATAAATCTTATGGATATGGAAAAAAAAAACTTCAAACCCTAGCACAGACTGTTCAGTTACATGGTATTATTCTCAAAATTATTTCCATTCCCTTTTATTCATCTGTCACCAATTTTTAATGTTTCAGGCTTGTTTATTTGACTTGAAGTGTAACTTGTTAGAGCACTCTAACTACTCTTAATATTTTTTGTTTATAGAAGTTGAACTAAAATTGAATTAGTGAAATTCAAACTAAATATTTATAACTTGCTGAACCATTGTTAGTTACACCTTCTAAATATGAGTAAGGAACAATTAGTATATTCTTGCAAAATATTCTGAACTTGATAAAGCCACCTTTTCAGAAAGAAAACTGTTCTTCCAAAACATGAAACTGTTCTCATCTCACAAATGCTTATTTAACTACATCTGGATCCAAGCAATTTGAAACTAGAATGAAATAAATCTAGAGGGTGCCCTGCATCCTAGAATTTCTGCATGACTACTCCCGTGCAGTTAACGAGGTTGGGCAGCTCTGTGTATAATTCATGGCTACTCAGAGGGTATCTTGGGTCCTCAAGTACAGCTTCATTGTGCAGAATTCAGATTTAGGGTTTGGTGTGGGAACCGTACCACTGAGCTCTCTTCTCAGTTCACTGCTGTGAATAGAGCAGGTTTTCTGTTGCTGATGGAAGAAATAAACAACTGAATAAAGATCTTGCTTGGAGTAGCCTTTGGCCTCCAGAGGTGATGTGAGTTGTAAGCACGGCTTTGTCAGAGGGTGTTGCAATTAATAAATGCTGCCTGCAAAAGAAAAATCTTGTGACAGAGAAAATCTGGAAACAAATAGGATGCATTGGGATACATATTAAATATGTATTAAATGGGCTAATTTCTCATTCCTGTAATTGAAATGCTTATGGAGAATCTAATTAACCTTTCAAACGCTGATTCCCAAGTATTTTTGGCATCAAGAGCTATTTCTTGAGGAAAACATCAGATGCCAGCACCAAAACGTTTTGCTTTCTATTTATTTCATCTATCTCTCTGGAAAAGCTTCAATTAACTGTCAGAAATTAAATAACATGCTGTGCTCGTGTCTGTGGCCTGATCCAGCAAATTTCATTGTCAGACCTTTGCTGAAGGGTCCTGAGGGCCTTTAGGCATTTAACAGAGAGGGGTGGGTTGGGCTGATGGCTTGGGAAGGCTGGCCTAGGACAGAGGCTAGATGGAGTTAAAGAATAAAGTAGGGATTTATTAAAAGGCCTCAATGGACAGCACAAGAGCCCAGCTGGGGCTGCACCCAAGATGAACCAAAATGGTCACAAAATGCACAACTGGTCACAAGTCTCTCACTTTTATAAGTTCTGCTCCATTTGCATATTGGAGTTAATTGTCCAATTCCAGCTTTAGGTTATGAAGTCCCATCCTGCTTGTTGTTCTCTCCTCAGTCCATGTTGTTTATGCTCTTGGGTCTGAAATTTGTATCATTTGTCCTTGGTTCCCAGCTAGAGAAGGAATTGTTTTGTCTCCCTACTCTGTGAAGACAGTTTACTATCCCTTTTTATGAAGCTCAGAACCACACACCAAAGCAGTACAGAATCTGACAAACATAAAAGCTGAAACCTGAGGCATCAGGGTTGTTTCTGTTCCTGCACGTGCTGTTTGCTGTTCTTTGGAGCATCACTGGGCTGCAGCAGCTGAGTCAGCTCCCTCCCAGCACCCCCAGAGCCCAGGTTTCTGTGTGCTCCCAGTCCCAGGGGAGGGAGAAGCACCAGGCTGGGAAGGACCAACCCACCCATGCTGCAGCAGGGTTTGCACCTCACAGTTTCCTCTCCCCTCTTTCACTGTCAGGGAGTTGGATGATGAGCTCACATGGCCTGGGTTTCCCTGAGTTTTGATGGATGGTTTTGATGTAATGTGGACGGGAAGTCAGGTGAGAGCTGCATTTCAATTAAGAAGAATTCGTTCCCATTAATGTCATGAATAGTAATAAGTTTAACATACCTCAGGTTTTCTCCCTGTGCTGTATAGAGGAGAAAATATATTTGAACTGGTTAGAAGTGTTCAAACATGTAATTTCAAAATATTGCTATTTTGCAGAACTTATCAAGTGACAAATACTTGATTAGGCCTACATTTAGTGAGGCAAAGTCTCAAATCAAAAGGAAGGAAATTTCCAGACTTTCTAGAGGCTTCCATCTGTTTTCACCATTGGACTGCGTGCTTTGAGGAGAAAAGCCAATCCTCAGCATCTCTTGGCACTTAAGTGGTTAAGTTGTCCCTTTGGATCTCACAGAACAGTATCAGTCATCTCATGTTAAGGGGAAAAAATGTCTAATCTTTGACAGAAATGAATTACCTCATATGGGACAGCTACATTTTGTCTGATGCTTGTTGTCAGCTTTCACTGGGAGATGAGTAACTAAGAAATAGATTTCATCAAGTTTTGAGATGGGAGGAAATGAAATCTTAGCAAAGAAAACAAGTTATGCCTCCAAAATGGATTGTACAAGCAAAAAAGATCTATCAGGTGAAAACTGAATGTTAAAATAATTTGCCCAAAGATGACTTATGCAGTGCTGGGGAGACAGAAAAGGGTGAAGGGCCCTAATATTCCCAGTTTATCAAAGGCCTCTTTAAGTCATCCGGGTTGGCTGCTTGTCATTTTTGCTGTCCTTGTTCTGTTGTGGTTTGGTTTTGTTTTTAATCCCCATTTGCAGATGCTACACTTTTATAAAGCTCAAGTGAGTTGCCAGTTTGCTTCTGCCATCAATCTTTGACACAAATTTAATGATTGTGCTGTAGCACATCCAGCTTTGCATGTGGTTTCCCTTCTGATCTCTTTTTCCAGAAGAGCATTTCCTGTGTCACTAAGACAGGAAAACTTGGGATCTGTCTCCTGGCAGCTCAATAGTTCAGGGGTACTGAGGTGTGGTTGTTTTCCACAACTCATTTTAGGCAGAGTGGAAAAAGAGAACAATGGACAGGTCTCTGCTAATTTGGTCTGATCCAAAAATGTCAGTTTACAGGAGCTTTATCATTACCTTCCTGCCACTGTCTTTTCTCCCAGTAATAATTTCCATTCTTTCAGCCACAAGGGCAGTCAAATGTAATTAAACAAAAAGCCTAAACTGATTTATTAAGATTAAACAATGATTATAAGTGCACAGTCTGAGTTTAGTTTTTATTTTTCTGCTTCACTTCACCACTCCTTGATAAAGTGTGTTTGGCTCTTCTGTGACCTCTGAAAAATGCAGCAAAATGGAGACTGGACTTGATTCAGAGAGCTTGGTGATACATTATCCCAGTTCAACAAATACCAAATCTGTGAATAAAATGTAACACTTCTGTGACTGAGGCTCTCTCTTCTTAAATGTGAAATATATAAGGCAAAGGCAGACTTTAAAAACATCAAAAGTAGTTAGTGCTTGTACATTTTTTCAAAATGTGTCATTCTAATACCCAGTAAATAAATTGGGGGTTTTTGAACATTGTAGTCTCTCCCCACAAGGTAAAACAAGCTCAAAATTGAGCAGAACTGTTGTTGTGTGGTTGGTTTGTTTGTTTTTCTATCAGGTGTGAAGTTTGTACTTTGAAAAAAGAAGCCTGGTACGAGACATAGGTTGGAGTTATGTGGAATTGATGTGAATTAGAGTTCAGGGGTTTCTTAAGTTTTGTACCTGCAGCCAAAATTATACATAATACTCATTTATTGTCTTGCTGCTTTTAAGATTTTGTTTTGCTAAAAGCTGGCTTGGTATCACATTAGTTATTTTCTGCTCAAAATATATTGCACTTACAGAAAATGCACCTAGTCAGGAAGTTAATTTTTCTCTCTCCTAAAGCAGGATTGGAGTCTTTGAATGACCTTGGTGTTTCCAGTCAGCTGGTCACAGAGGGATAAAAGCATGGATAACATTAGTGGTGTTCCTGTTTTACTGACTGCTCTCTCCCTGAAGGGAACAGGTGCTTCTGGCTGAAGTGTCAGAGCAGAAGTGAGTGGTTAAAATTGCTACTTTTTTTGCTTTTTACTTGCAAACAATTTTCAGGATTATTGCTCATCAAGACAGAAGTAATTTTGATTTATTTATAGGCTAAGAAAAGCAAATAAGACTGTTTCCACCAAGATTGCCAGGTACTAAAACAAAAGATACAAGTTATGTCACAGTTTGCATTTCTTAAGAATAACTGCCACTGCAGGAAAATTATATTACTTAAGTCACCATGTAAAATAATTGATGGATAACTCCTGAAATGTAAATCTGAGTCAGTCATGTTGAAACCAGTGCTGTGCTTGAATCCAGGGGAACTATGCTGTAAACCAGTTTTGTGATGTGTTCAGATCATGCTGTTAGATGGATGTTTGGTGCCTGTTACTATCTGCCTTGTTTTAGGAGGACCTGCAGAATATTTGAGGTTCTTGGTCATGTCCTAATGGGACATTATCCTTGTTGCACCTGAGAACATTGATCTTCAGAAGAGGTTCTCTCAGTGCAGCCTGTGGAAGAAGCAATTTCTCATTGTCATAGTTGGCTACTCCTGAACATTAGGGCACAAAAACCACACAACTGTAAATTGAGAGATTTGGACTGTACACAGTCTGTGATTGCTGTAGTTAATGGAGATTGTTGAGGTGTTCTTTGTTTTCCATCTTGCTTCCTGCTCATTTAGGGCTTGAGTGGGTTTTTTCATGATTTGTTTGTGCTGTCTATGTCGGTAGGCACGTTCACCTCTTGACACTTTGAGTGTTTCATTATTTGATGTTCACTGTCTTTTCACACTCTCAACACCTGCCAGACACACCTTGTAATAGGAAGGAACAGTGTAAAGGATATGCTTGGATCTGCACTTGGTTGGACTCCTGCTTGTGCCCTGTCATTGACAAGCAATTATACCTGTGCAGCTGCTACAATGTCCCAGGGCATAAAATCTGACTGAGCTGTGCTTCTCTTTCTCTACATAAATACAGTAAATATAACAAATACCAAGTATTCTTACCACAGAAGTTCTCACAGAGTCTGTAAAAAGTGCTAAAGCGTTCAGACTGGGGACAGTTAGCAGAGAATGTGAATGGGTGGTTCCAGTTCTGCTCTCTGAGCTCTGCATATCCCAAACAGTGAATTGCTGCTTACTGCAGAAGCTGTAGAAAAAACTCCTTCAGGCAGTGTCTGGTGCTGTGAGAAATGCTGCTAAGTGATGGAGTAAATAAAAAGGATTTTATTTTTGAAACTACTGTAGAGTAGGTCCTTGATAAATTTAGCCATTAGCAGATGAGATCTGTAAAATCTGCTAAGATAATATCTGTGCCCAGTTTGTAACTGTTTAGGAAGAATGGGCTGAAAGCCACCAAACTGTTTGGTAGGTACTTGCAACTGCCAGGCAGCTGAGGAGAAAACCGAGGGAAAGGGATTCTGATACTCCTCAAGTGAGAGAAATGCCAGATGAAATGGTGACAGCTGAATGAATTGCAGATTCTGAAACTAAAATGTTGAGTAGCTCAAGTGTTTGAAATGAGGAAAAAAAACTTGGGTGTTTTGATAACACTCATGGGGGAGACCCTGTAATTAATGTAGTTACTCTGAGCAGCTCTTGTAACTCAAGTTAGCACAAGGATATGATGTGGGTTTTCTGTGTTGCTCATGGAATATTTGTCCATGTTACCCATACTGCAACTCTGAATGAGAATTTGAGTGTTGTTCTGCATGGCTGTGTTACAAGACTCTCAAAGGCCCTTGTATTTAAAGGCAGAATTATTATTTTAAGCCAGTCTGGAAGATTGAAATCCATAAAAGCCATTAGACTGATTATCATCCTGTAACACTGTCAAAAATCATGTTAATTGGTGAGCACAAGCCATCCTCTGCTAACAGCTTTTCTCTTTAATTGAATTTTTGCCAAATCGGTGTCATTGAGATTCTCTAATGGACATTTTTGCTCCTAGGGTGTTTTTTGCTTAGATGTATGGAATAGGACTGTGTTTTATTGTGCTTTATTTATGTGCTTCAGAAAGACTGCAGGTTTTCAAGTGATTAGCAAGGCTGCTGGTAGCAATTGAGAAACTGATACCCAGAAATTTCTCATGAATGGTGTTATTCCTCTGATGCCAATATCTGCCAGTCTCTGGATGCTCTTTGTTGTTTCTTCGCTGCTGGCTTCTTCCCATTTATTTTAGTTTTTTCTTTTATTATACATTTAGGGGCAGAGATGGGTGAGGAAGGTAATCAGCTGCCCAGCTGTGCCTCCCCTCTCTGGATTGTAACTAAAAGAGGTGTTACTCAGGCAAATACCTCATAATCCTTAGATCAAATTTGCTGCCTCTCCAGCTGCTGGGTTTTGTTTGTTTGGTGTTCTGTGTGAGGGGTTTTGTTGGCTTTTCCTTTGTTTGATTTTTTTGTTATTTGTTCTTTAAGTGGGTTATCCTATCAACTGCTTTAATCTGAACCTTTTGCAAGTAGATCCCAAAGGCATAGCTTTTGAGATAGCTGGAAGACATTCTGTCACAACTTCCATTATCAAATTATTTCCCCATATTTGAAGGGGTTTTGGCCATACTTTTGAGAACTGATTTACTTTGTGGGTTGTTTGTGCAGTGATCTGGATGTACAGCATCTCTGTGGTTCATACCCTTGGTTGGAAATGCTGTTATCTAATACAAGTTTTTGCTTCTAATATGAATTAAAAAGGAGGATCTCTCTGGAATACTTTGTATTTTCCTTCATTTCAGGCAGATTTCCCTAAAAGCCTCAGGAAATCATTACTTGAATGGATTTACTGTGTAGATCAATCCCATTGGACACAAAAAGTCTGTTTTCACTTGCCAGGTTGCTCTAGCATTTGTTTGTTGGTTCATTCATATAAATTCGAGGAGTGAGAATTGATCACCCCTTCAGGATAGATTACATATGGATGTGGAGGGACAATTAATAGTTATAGTGGTAAATGTCTGCCATTTTAATTTCACTACTTCCAAAAACTGTCCAACATCTAGAGATTCATGGCCTGGAGAAGAATCTGCTCTCAGATAGAGATGTGGAAATTATTATGTTGTTATTTTAGTCCCTTGCTTGAAAAAGATAAAGAAGTACATAGATTTTCAGGAAATAAAGCTTGCAATTTATTCTGTTTTGATTGTGCAGGATATGTAGCTATTTCATTGTTGCAATTGTGAATCAGAGTTAGTTGATAATCGTTTTTCAATTGTATAATATTTTCTTCTGGTCCATGTCAATGCCTTTAGCTGTAGACTTTTGAGCTAGAAGTAGCATCATGTAACCCCATGCATATTTTTTAAAACAGGGGATAGAGTCTTTTTAAACAGGACCAGACCAATTTAACGTTCATTTTAATATCTGTCAGTTTAATTATAGTGAAACACAGCTCTATGCTGTTGCAGGTTGTCCCTTTTCAGAGCCTCTGTAAATTAGGTTTGGAATTTTTTTTTTCTTCTTCTATTGGTTTCAATATCCCTAATTATTTTTTTTTCCTGAGAGAAAGAGTACCCATAGGTGCTTTCCAAAAATTAAAAATAAAATAACAACTTTGGAAAGTTTCTGAAAAACAAACAGGTTTATTTCATGCCTGTTTAAATAAATAAATACCACCCCATGGCTTTTATTAAAGCACTCTCTGTAGCTCTAATGCGTTCATCATGCAGGTGTTCACTCTCCAAAACGGTGTTGACTTGTCCTCTCTGTTGCTTTTGTTAAGGTGGTGACCTGCTAAATGCTACCAGCTTTCCTTGCTGATAGCAGTGTTTTCCTGCAGAGTTCAGTGGGATGTTAATGCTGCTGTATCCACTGCTGGTACCATCTTTTAATAACCTGGCATTTGCAGGAGGGATGCCCCTTGCACAGCAAAGAAGGCCAAAGTTCTGAATGTAAAATAAGGTGCTTGGATTCCTGTTGTTGAATAAATGTGTGTGCTTATTGTATGTGAATAACAAAGCGTTAAATATAATTTTTCCTCTTACTGAGTACTTCAGGATGGAAAAATATGCATTATATTCACTTACACTTGAAACATTTGACTTAATGAGAAGGCTGTGAAAGTGCCCAAAAAGGCTTTGAAATGCCTTTCTAGACCCTATGTATTTTTTTCTGAAATAGTTTTTAAGACTGAAAAGTAGTTTCAACTATCAAAGTTGATGTAATGCTGACTTTTACCCTTTTTTTGATGCAAACTAGCTAATTGCTATGTTAAACCAACACCTATCTATTACTTTTAGTTCAGTCTTTAAGTGACTGAACTAAATGAATGAAATAAACCAGTTGGTGCATCACGCTACTTCCTTTAAGCACTTCCTGATTGTGATTTAATTATATAATTGAGCAATGATTTTCATTATAATGATGATAAAATATAAATATTGTAAGTTCCACTAACTTGCTCTACAAGTATAATTTTGCTGTGTGACAAGCTGGTGTTTTGTAACAAGAAGGAATCTGTGTTTATGGTAGTAAATAAGAACATTTCTGAACAGCAGGGGAGCTGTGCTGTGTTAGTGGAAGTTGTGCCAGTGTCACTTAGCCGGGTCTGAAGGGGCTGTGGGCAAGGCCAGGTCTTCAAGCAGCTGCATCCAACAAACTGCCCCGAGTCACTGAGCCCTGCTGCACCCTGCTCTCGCTGGAACTGATGCAATGGGTGCCAAACGTGCTGGGTACAACCAGTGACAGACCCCAAGTGTGCACAGAAGGTGATGGAATTGTACCTCTTACTGTCCATTGCTCTGTGTTGATTCAGTTGTTGTTGTAGGGGAATAGAATATAGGTAAATAAAGGTAGTATAGAAAGTAATCTTATCCACTATAGGGTTGCAGCTGGGTTAATATTAAAGATTAGGAGCAGGACTGATTTTACCAGGCCACAGCTGTAGCCAAAGAGAAGAGTGTTATAAAAGAGGGGATTGGGTGGTTGAGGGGAGCTGGAGTCAGTGGCTGCTGTGAGGACAAGGAAGAGTCAGTGCCCAGAGGAGCTGCCTAGAGAAACATCAGGGAGGTGTGAGACTCTGGCAACATGGAACCCTTGCAATGTAATGACGATAGAACTCTTACCTGTAATGACAACAGTTGTTACATACGGTAAATATTCTTGTTAAGTCTTTTGTTACTCTTAAGCCACTTAGTCAAGCTGTAGATCTGCTTTCTTTGCACTGATTATTGGTGAGGTTTCTGTGGCCAGTGCTGAGTCTGTGCCCCTTTTCCTGTCACTGCTGTGCCTGTGCTCCCCTGCCACACCCAGTGCCTGCAGTGCTCGAGGCCTCAGCCTTGCATTTCTCACCTTTCTGGTTCAGCTATTGCACTTGGGCACCTTCTCTCCTGCAGTCAGGTCACTGTCCTGGCTCAGACCTGCTCCTGAGATGTGTTTGCTTGCAGGCAGATCAGGGTTAAAGATTTCCCATCTCTGAATTCCCAGGGAATTCACTTTCCTTGAAAGGCAGGTCTGAGATGCAAATCTGTGTGAGGGACAACCATGCAGAGTGCTCTGCCATCACAGATTGTCTGGCAGAGGCAGAGAAATGAGGTGTGTGCAGTAGCACTGGTGTCACTAATCATAAAGGAGGTATATTTACATCTGTTAGAGTTGTGTGCTTTTTTCACCAATCTATTAATAATAGCATGAATGATTCTTTAAAAACCTCTAAGACAAATCGGTTTTGCAGAACTTTCTAGCAGCTCTGAGTGTCCCTCAACTTTTATCACTACAAAAGATTTGCCAGTCTACTGGCAATTAAAATTACACAAAAATTTTTTTTTGAATGCACCTACTATTGGCAGACTTTTGACTGTTTTGCAAGTAGTGTTTTGTGAATGCCTGCATGACCCTTCTATTAAGCAGCTACCTGTGTTCAATAGCAAAAGAGATTTTGAATGTTTCACAGCAGGTGAAATGATTTAACCCCGAGCAGAGTAATTGCTTTTCTTAAAAAGGGCACATACCTTTCCTGTGGACATTTTTGCCAAATATAATTATGGCTGTTAAAATGCAAAGCAATTTTATTTAATTTTTTTAACAAAATTACATTTCTGGAATATTCAACTAAAAGAATGAAGTGATTCTTTTGAGTGTAATAATTCATCCCTCAGTGTGTAAATGGCATTCACACTCGAGAAAAAGGCAAATCTGAATGTGCATGGTTCTAAGTGGTTTTTCCTCTAATTGCTTTCATGTACTCAAGCATCTGAAGAAGACTTAATTATTGGAATCCCTTTAAAAAACAATTGTTCTGCCTTGCTTGCCACTGCTGTCTTTCCATCTGCAAGAGGGCCCTGAGCAATCACTTTCATGACCTGAACATTTTCTTCTTGCACACACGGGCAAAACAAGAAGTAGCACTGAAGTCTGTTAGCATTTATGGAGCCATTTGTCACCAGAGACAACTTGGTGGGTGACATAACTTAAATGCAGCCTGCTGGGAAATGACACAAGCTGGGCAAACCCCAACTTGGCCAGGATTTCAGGAAAGCTCTGGAAAAAGCAGTGGATCTGTGCAGTTCTGGGTTCTGCTGGCTTGTGACTGAGTTCAGCTAAAAGCTTTCTCTTTTATTTTTTTTTTTTTTTAATTAGCTTTTCCTCGATTGAGTTTCCCTCTTAACTTTCTCTGACCACTTCTGCTGTTCTTAGTGCCTGTGCCAATACTTGAGGCACTGGAGAGAACTGTAGCTTGTGATGTTTTGTGCTGAAGCTGAACCACTCTAACTTTGGAACCAGCAAGTGAAAAGTGAGTTAAAGATATGGACAGTATCCATATATATATATATATACACTATATACTTCCAATATGTACTATACTGGAAGATGTCATAAATTCACAGCCACCAGCTCTCCTTCTGCCAGTACATGTTGCAAACATAGCATGACTTACAAGAGGCAAAATCTTTTACAGAGACAGGACAGAGCTTGAATCTTTTATATATAATTCTGAGTCGAAAAATGTAATTAGATATATTTTAAAAGACACCTAATTTTCAAAGACTAGTGTTTGTTTTTTTTAAGTACAAGAAAAGGAAAAAATCTCGAGAGTATTTTTGTATCTTTTTTAGGCTTTTCTCATAAATCTACAGACTGCTCACCTAAATATATCTGCAGACTGGTGATTTTTAGTGATTCCAATGAGAGTGCAATGTCTCATCTATCAAAATCATATGATACAGTTTACACCACTTTTCCCACCTGCATGCTTTGTGTATTTTAGGGTTTGACATGACTGAGACTGAACAGTGTCCAGACTCTGGCTCCTGTTTTTCCTGTCGTGGTGCACTGCTACTTTCAAGGTTTATGTAAAAGCCTGATGTGTCATGGTGGAATTTGTGACATTTTAAAACTTTACTGAGCACCTGGCAGCAACTTAAGCTTTAGATGTTTCTCTAAAATGTATTGGATATATATCTGTTGGCTTCCAAGCAATCTAAAAATGATAACAAGAGTCTTCAATGAAGTAGTGATAAGAAAGTGGGAGCAGACAATCCTAAATGCATTTCAAAAAGTCTAAGGAATCTTACTATATCTAGGATAAAATACAAGCAAGCAAAGGACAACATTAGGAAAGGATGACTCGATTTCATGAGTTATCTCCATGAAGTCAGCAGAACTGTTGTCCTCCCAGCCTCCAGAAAATCATCACTTCTGCTGTTTCTGCCTTGCAATAATTAATGAGTGCAGCTCTAAAAAGTGTGCACTATTCATACTTGTGCAAATACTCCTGGGGTTTTTTTCAGAGCTACATCAAAACTGAAAATGTTTAAACTGTGAAGGGCTAATTCATTTGTTTGGTTTTTTTTTTTTTATGACATATGAAATTAAGGAGTGGTTTTTGGTTTTTTTTTTTAGGCTAAGAACTTTGTTTTAACCTGACTTACCTGTCAGAAAGTGACCCCCTCTCTGTGAGTGGATTTGTTTGGGCAGGTTTTAAAGTGTGCAGAGAGACCAATTAAGAAAGGTATTTTGGAGTATGAAGTGGTTATTTAATCTGAAATATGTCACAAGAATATGTCATATTGGCAGTGCTGGTAGGCTGAGAATTTGTACCATCACATGTGTGAAAGGATTGTCCTTTGCTGCTCCTTAGAACAGATGAATGTCAATGTTGTTCAGTTGCTATTTTTCCAGTTCTCTGCTTTTCTTCATTAGGAGTCTTATGGTTTTCCTTGGGAACACTTTTCTTGAGCAACTAAATACTGTATTTAAAAAATAGTTTATTTATAGCTAAATACTGTATTCTCAGTGGCTGTAATTTTCTGTGTGGTTGTAGTGGTCTTATCTTGCATTTCCTTGTTTGACACACTTGCTTTGCTGTCTGGACTTTATTTCATACACAATTCTAACTTTCCTAAATTCACCATCCTCCATGCATTTGGCTTCTTTAGACCTATTTTTTTACCATGGCCAGCCTTCCAAGTGATAATTTTTGTGGCCCTTATGAGGGGTAATAATAAAATGATGTTTTTCTAGTTGCTGTTTTAAAAGGATTTCCCATGAAACAGTACTTCAAATACTTAGCAACTCTTAAATGATGAACAGGGGGTCTGGGGGTTCTTTTGTTCATGCTAGGGGATAATAAAAAATAAGGGCTCAGAGGAATGTGCATGAAAGTCACACCTTTTTAGTTTGGAGAGAGAATTCTAGCTGGATTTGTCTGAGTCTCATTTGAATCTGCATGTCTTCAGCTTCATGAATGTGGGGTTTTTTGATAATTGCTTTGTTAGTCCTCTGACACTGAGTGACAGAACTTTTCAGTGCTTGACAGCCAAATCCATTGGCACACGACAGTCCTCATACACAGGGAGGTGTTTTCTTTCTGCCTGGTGACAGTAAGAGCTTGCAAGTTGACAGAGGGGGGCTAAGATGTCTTTGCAAGTGAGAAGAAAGCTGAGAGAGGATGAGGAGGTTCTCTGTCAAAATAAAAGCATTCATTTAGTTCATCCTTCCAGTGTAATGAAATGAAGAGATCTGATAGCTGCATGTTAAAACATAATTTTATTTATGCGTTGCTTATAGAAAATTTATCACTTAACTTATTATCAGGGTCCTCATGACTAGAAAATTTCTGTGGCAAGTGTAACTATTTCTTTGTCAGTGAGGTGATGAGTGGTTTGATTTACATGGAAAATATTCTCTTTGATAAAGAGAATATTTACATGTAAAGAGTATTGCAGTACCCTCTGACAACTCATCTGCTATTTATTTTTTCTCAAGAAATAATTAGTATAGAATGCGTTTATTTAGAGTTTTTTGTATATTTTTATTTTAAGATTTAAATGAAGGTGAGTTTGAGTTTAATATAGTTTACAGTAACTGAAGTAATTTACTGCTTTCATTTTAAATGCTGTGGATGTTTTCCCACTATAAAATAATGGTTTGATTAGTCAAAAATCTCTGTAATAAATTCAAGGCATTCTTAGAAATTGAGCAGGTAGAAGGTAAAAGGATGCCTGCACTGATATTGTGCTTGCTGGATCCACGAGGGCAATGGTATTCACTGGTCACATTGACTTCTGTCTTTAGGGAAGGAGGAGGGGGACAAAACAACCAAACAACAAAAACCCAAACAAAGCCCTTGCTCAGCTCAGTCAGTTGGCAATTCATTACCCATCAGGAAAAACTGTTTAATGAATGAGAAGATGAGTGGTTTATGTGATCAAAGGCAGGTAGGTTATTGTGGATGGATGTTGCTGATTGCTGGAGATTTGTCTGTGCCTGGATCTTCATGGCTATTGATGAGAATGTCCCCACTCTTTTGTCTTTGCTCCTGCAGCAAGACTGTGTTTGCATTTGTCCCTTATGTTCATAGTTGTCTCTCTTCCTGCCAGAATGCAGGGATGTGGGTGTTTGGGAGGCTGCAGCTCCAGTTCTTGCTGGGCTGCAGGAGCCAGGGATGCTCCCCAGGCTCTGTCTGTGTGTGGTGCTTCACTCCAGGCTGCCCTTGTACACCTGGAATGAGTCCAGCCCCAGGGGAACTGGGAGCTGGGCAGTGCTGCTTGCTCAGGACAGGAGAAGGTACAAGGACACCTCACCCACAGCACCTAGTGCACCTCTTCCTGTCCTTTCCCTTCTGATGAAGAGGTTTCAGAAAAAAAACCCAAAAAAACCTATATTTTAGCATGTATAATACATCAGTTTTACATTAGTCGCCCAATGTAAATGAATGCTCTTCTGAAATTAGTTTCATACTAAATCTAGTTGTGTGCTTATGATAAGGCCTGATAACATTGACTTTTGAGTGCTGTTTTTCTCACAGGATGTAGTCTTCAAATAATTTTGGTGTCATCCACCTTCATGGTATTTTACAACTCTGAATTTCATACTGCAGTTCTTTCTACACCTGCATCAGTTGTGCAGGAAATCTTTTGGTGAGCAGTTTAAAGTCAAGCTTTTCTTTTTGTCTGTTTTATGAAACCTGGTTTGGGTTAGTTAATACCAATCTTAATTTGACCTTGAAAACCTAGTCCATCCCAAGAAAATAATGGGTGACTTGAAAATGGAAATTTAGAATATATAACTCTCTAAGTGCTTGTGTTTTACTGTTTGGAAACACTTGCAAACTTTGAAGAGCACATGGACATCAAATTAAAACATTTATAATTTTTTATGCCACATTCCAACTTAAATACTTGTTTATTACATTGTTGTGTATCCATGTTGTTGCCTCTCAACCCCTGACTCCCACTTTTCCTTTTATTTCCAGTTTTATTTCAAGTTTAGTGAAGTCTCACATGTTGTTCTGTCAGTTGCAGTTATTTTCAATAGCACAGTAGTTGTTCCTGAAAATAGTGAAAATTGTGCCTGCTGAATGTTATCAGAGCATGAACAGCTAGTATTTTAAACAAATCATGTTGAAGAGAACCTAAACCAGTTTGTACCAATTCAAAAGGCAGGAATAACAGATTTTAGAGACTGTCAGAGGAAATGTACACCCTTTAGTAAATGTACAGCTTCGGTACATGTACAAACTTTCTTTGCTGCTTTGAAAAAAAGATATTTTTATGCTGTTAGCACACAAGTTTAAAAAAGGCCTTTTTTATTGCTCTCAATTATGTAATTAAGCCTTCAGATTGAATAATTTTAAATGGTGTTCTTTGGTGATTTATTTTTCTGTGGAGTTTCTTTCTGTTCCCAAGACATTTTTAGTGGAGACATAACATTTCTTAAGACTGAGTGAAAGTCCCTTGAATGGTGCAATCTTTTCAGGTGCTGTGCTCAGGTCTTTCTGAAAACACTGAGTTGATGAGTGGGGTTTTGAAAGTGCTGTTGTGCAAGTTGATTATTCTCCATGTGCTTAAGCTTATTTGGGTTCCATTAGAAGCACATAGGATTCTATGGAAATGTTTGTGATTTCCTCAGTGCCACTTTAAAGAAATTGCCTCATTCTTATCTATTTTTTTTTTATTATTAACCCCATAACACTGATATAAAGATTTTGAGCCTCAAAATGTCTAACACATTCTATCTTTGACAGTGTGGTTTATTTGTAATAGTATTTTAAGAAAGAAATGGCCCTAAACCATCTAGCCTTATGCATTATATCAATTATCTTGGTGGAAGAAACACATAAAATACACTTAATTATAGGTCATAACCTAGCAAATCATAAAAATCCTGTTCTGAAGTAAATTGTTGCCACTAATTAGCTTTCCTGTTTGCCAATGCTAGAATAAGTTCAATTCATGTCTTGCTAATATTGGTTATTTCAGTGAATCCAAAAGGCATAAAATACTGATGTGTCCAGCCACTAAGCAGTTTGCTAATATCCAAGAATATATAAATGGAAATCGATGCTTAATGGCTTTAAATACACTATGATGAGGTTTATTGTCTTCATTTGAAATTGAATTCATGTTTAACTTCTATTAAAATCCAGGAAGAAATGTGCTATTTTAAGCTCTGAGTTTGAGTTTGATTTTTTTGTTGGGCTGGATTTTTGGGGTTTTTTTTTGTTTGTTTGTGTGGGGTTTTTTTGGTTTTTTTGTTGTTGTTGTTGGGTTTTTTTGTTTTCAGTAAAAATATTTCCAGGATGTTTACATATTGCTGTGTGAGTTTGAATAGTAAAACTGAGATATTTAATCAAGGAATGAACATGTTCACAATTGGGTGTGAGACCTTTGACAGTAAATCACAAGGGTCCAAAGCACAAGAAATGAACTAAATTTGCACCACATATCAGGGACAATGGTCTGGCACAATGTGGAGGAAATCCTGACTACTGTCCATGGAGTTTCACTCACTTCAGTCTTTTCATCTGCAGAGAAAGTTTTGGAAGTGCTGAACTGTCTTAGTACCTAATCACTATCTAATTTATGTGAATTTACAAGATTATGTAGATTATTATTGTTGCTGGTTTAACTCACAAAGAGAACATAGCATAGAGGGATGTTTTAACAGTAGTAATCATTATATATATATATATTTTTTTTTTTTTTTTTTTTTTTAATGACAGATCTGCCCTCTTTTCCTCTCCCCATCCTTCATGTCAAATAGTAATCAGAGTATAGTGAGGCATAATTTTCTTTTAACTTTTTCCTGTGCTGTTAGGTCAGAAACAAGAAAGAGGATAAGAAGTTGAATCAATTGCTGCTGTAAAGTAAAATACAGCACAGTTATGCCAAAGGGAAATGATTAGTAACATTTTAGGCTAGGCAATAGGTAACAGGATTTTTGTTGTTAAATACCAAAAGCATTTTAAACAGAAGAAATGGGAAGAGGGCTCTGATAGGACAAGATGGGGATGTGAGTAGAGGGAACTTTTACTGAATTAAAAGTTATGCAGAAAGTTCTGTCACATATGGTGGGTCAGGGAGATCCTTTTCCAATTTGTGTGTATCTTTAGAGTGCATTAGTGTACATCCTGTAGTGCCCTCCTGATTTCTTGTTTTCCAAGGGCTGTTGGAGCTGTAAGCTCTATGAATCAGCTGGGCAACTTGTATAACAGAAATAAAGCAGATCCCTAAATCACTGCATAATCAAATCAAGCCTAGGGTAGCCCAAGGTACAATGATAATGTTACATCAGGTGTAGTTCACAGAAAGGAAGAATTTTCTTTAGCCTACTGAAACATGAAATGATAACTAATCATTTTCAATATCTGAGTGGCAGTAAATGCTTCCTATCAGTTTCTCATTTTGCAGTTTTTAGTTTTCATTGGTGTTGCTGTTACATGGATTTATTTCACATTTTTCTACTTTGGACGTACTCTGTAAATTCTATAGGATCCATTGAATCCACTTTGTTGAAAACTCTGTGGAGTTTAATGGTGACCTCAGAAGTAGCAGAAAGTCCCATCAGAATTGATGAATGAAAGCATGAGGGGAAAAAACCCCAAAACCCTACATGAAATAGTATCTAATGTGAAAAGCTTATAATACAAATGAAGTTAATTTACTTCTGCAGGCTGTGATTACCATCCATATTTGCTCCTCAGCCCTATTGGCTCTCTGTGCAATTTACAAGGCCACATCTAATGATGGTTTGGAATATTTTATGGTGTTATTTTAAAGATTGCTCAAGGCAGCCCAACTGCAATCTTCCTGAAGTTGAGCTGAGGGCTTGGGTTGTAGGCACAGAGTGTGTGGTGATGGGGAGTGGGGCTGGGGCCCAGCCTGATCCCTCACTGGCTGCAGCTGTGTGCTCAGGTGAATCATATTGGAGATAAGGAGGCATGGAGTGCCCAGGGGCACTGACCAATCCCACAGGGAGCAGAGGGCACACAGGTGCAGGGCATCAGCGGGAGGGGATAAAAGGCTGGGCTGGAGAGCAACAAGGGCAGACCCTTGCAGCCTTCTGAGGTGGTGTGGTGTCACTGTGTGTGGATAAATACCTGCAGCCCTCTGAGCAGGTAGGGTGTTACTGTGTGTGGGTAAATACCTGCAGCCCTCTGAGCAGGTAAGGGTGTTACTGTGTGTGGATAAATACCTGCAGCCCTCTGAGCAGGTGAGGTGTTACTGTGTGTGGATGAATACCTGCAGCCCTCTGAGGTGGTGTGGTGTTACTCTGTGTGGGTAAATACCTGCAGCCCTCTGAGGTGGTGTGGTGTTGCTCTGTGTGGGCAGACACCTGAAGCCTTCTGATGAGGTACGGTGTTACTCTCTGTAGGTTGAAGCCTTCTGATATTGTGTTGTGGAATACTCTGTGACTTTTGGGTTTTTTACTTTGCAAAGTGGCTCAGTTTTCTGGTTCTGAGTGCTTTTCTAAGATGACTTGATAATGTTGAAGTCTGAAGGTAATCTTGGTTTGGTTCTGAAATTTGGTTTAGTGTTTGCTCTGAGGGATAGCCTTTGGTTACTACTCAGCATGGACTCAGTGTTCTGAACTGTCCTGAAAACCCACACTTGCCTTTTGTTCATGGATAAATTACTTGAAAAAATTGCATTTGAATGTGTTTTGTGCATGTGGAGGTGGTGTTGTTTAGGTTTTTTAGGTTGTTGGTTTTTTGGAGGTTTTTTTGTTTTGGTTTCTTTTTGGTTTTTTTCTCCTGTTTGTGTGTTTTACCTGAACGTCTCTGATATTTCATAGTGTTTTCTGGAAGCTGAGTGATTCATTTTCTCTACTACAGTAGTAGTTGTACTACTATTTGTAGTTGTTGTACTACAAATAGTAGTACAACTAGTATTTTCTCCAGGTAACTCCAAGTTACCTGGAGTTTATCTTGCTATGGAAGCAAGCACAGTAAAGGGAAGTTGTCCATTGCTCTATCCCCCAGACCTATCTGGAATACACAAGGTAAAATCTTCATCTGCCAGTGCTCTGAAAGGGTCCAAGAGGTTTTTTTCAGAGATCCTAACTAAATGTCCCACAGAAAAGTGCTGTACAAATCTATCTTGCCTTTGAACAATTGATACTGCTGTGCCCAAATATTGCTGAACCTAAAATTTGTTTCCAGTTTTATCTTGTTTTTGTCTATCTGAAGTATGTAGATGTTGCTCTGTTTAAGAGGCTTTAAAAACTTGCACTGGGAATGTTGATTACAGAATAGAACCTGGAGAAGAATCTCAAGTTTTTTTTCTTTTTCCTAATGGACACAACAGAAGAGTTCAGTGTCTCCTATTTCAGGAAAAAATATTGAAGATGAAAACGTTTAGGAAGAGAAATTCCAGGGAGGTGCACATGAACCAGCCCTTATAGGATTACAGCTACTCTCTTAGGAGAGAAATCTATGTTAATCCACATAGGAAATCCAATACTGAGGTAGTGGAAGGAGCAGAAACAGGTCAGAGAGATGTCTTTAACACGGATTAAAAACTGGAAACGTGATTAGAACTCTCCAACTAACTTTGGCTATTTGATATCCAGAGAGGTACTGTCACCTTCAAGACTGTGAGCTCATAGCTCAAAGAGTTGATCAGCAGACTGAATGCAAAGTTGCTGAGATGGCCAAAATAACATCAGGGTGGTATTTTATCAAGTTATATTCCCCTGAGGGAATGGTTGGAACAAGTTAGATCCTACAGCACTTGATGCTGAATAAAGCAGAAACGGTGCTGGGTGGGGCTGGGACTCACCAGGGAAAACCTGCAATTGCACAGAAGTGCAGAGGAGAAAGCACAGCAACAGATAGATATATATGAGTTATTTAAGATGTTAATTGCATTTTCAATAGGTAGGGGAAATGGAGTATGGTTGATATGGAAGTTGAAGTAAGGAAGCTTGGATAAGGGATCTCGTTAAGTGGGTGTGTAATGGTAATGTAGGCAAGAAGGGGTGGGCTTCTGAGAGGGAGGGCTAGGTTCAAACCCTTTGTAGGAAATGATGGACTAGTTCAACTTGGAATTGAATTTGAAAGTTTGATTTCAATACAAGAATAAAAAAATAGATTACTGGTGGCCTCATTATAGTAGCTAGGTTGTGATGAATTTGGCCAAGAAATCAGAGCAATGCTCTGTCCTAACTTCATGAACTTGGCCAGGCACTGCTTCCCTAAAATTAACTAACTCCAGCTTTCCCTGTAAAATTGGCCCAAGATTACTATTACAGGCAATAGGTAATAATTCATGAGGTCTGAAAACTAACAAGATCTAGAAGGTTAATTTTCATACTGTATATTATACATTTGAATTTCTCTCATATGATTTTCCTTCATGTGGCAAGGACAAACAGCCCTTTACACTGGAGCCTACATGCTGCAGTAAAATCTTGTTACCAAATCCTTGGAGAAAAAGACCAATCTCTTGCTGGAGTTGTTTGATAAGAAAAAACAAAACCACATGTAATTGTATCAATTGTTTTACTCACAGGCAAAACAACTAAATGAAAACTACTAAAAAAGACTGTTGCATGGTGGGTTGTTGGTTTGGTTTTTTGTTTTTTTTTTTTTTTCTCCAAAATGAATGAAAGCAAATGAAGGGCTAGTTTAGGATAGGACTAAAATCACTTAAAATAAGAGAGGCACACATGCTCTGAGAGCTTCTCAGTAACATACTCTAGGTAGAAATCAGTAAGTAATTTGAGAAAAATGTTATTAAAAAGGAGAAAAGAGAAAAGTAGAGTGTTACTCTATATGAACATTTAGTGCTGATCTCAGAATATTAGTAACAGGGTACTGCTTGGCATTTGAAAAACTCCACATCGGAGACAATATGAGGACCATTTTCTTGTGCAGGTTTATGTGCTTAAAGCACCAGAGAAGCTGTGTTAAATTTGGAACTCTATCAGTATTTAAAGTCTGATGGGAATTGAAAATGATAAAATTTGCTAAGCATGAGTAGATAAGTATTTTAGAATGCTGTGAAACTAGGAATTTTCAGATCTGATGTGAGTGTCCTTCAGAGAAAGCAAATGCTAGTTTTAGACTAATAGCCAAATACAACTTGAATCAAATCAGAAAAAGCATTAGTTTTGCTGAAGTCTTCAAATGATTGCTTAATGATAATAACTGAATGAGTTTCCAGCCCATAATCCAGGTTATGCAATGTATTGAAGACTTTCTGAGTTCTCTAAATGCATTTGGTACTACTGTTTATCCTCAGGTTCACATCCAGTGTGGGCTGCAAGCAAATCAGTCAATTAGGAGTGGTAGGTGGGGAGATGCCTTGGGGATTAGGACACTCAAATATCTACTTGTTAATCAGCCAAATAAATAAACAAAAGCCAGTTGCCAAGATCTGTGGTTACCTAGATACTGGGCACTGTGACTCAGAAGCTTTTGATCTTGTATCACTCCATGGAAGTTTTTCTTCTGAGTCTGAAAATATCTACTTTTAATACTTGATTGGATTTTTTTTCTGATAAGAATTACAGAAAATAATAATTTACAATATTTGTGTATGTGTATGAACAATCTAGTCATTAGAAAAGCTCTTTTTTCCCTTTTTATTTTTCCCAGCTCTTCTATTATTTTCTTAATCTCTGCTTGAAATGGGATTTTTGTCCAAAAAGAATAAACTTAGGTAAAACCTCTATGTGTATTTGTACACTACCATAATGTTCATCTTTTGGTTCTTCCCATTAAAATAGCACTGTAATGTATCTAGCAAGAAGTTGTGATTATTGCATATGCAGAATAAGCAGAAACATTTGAGGCACACTTGAAAGACACAGCCACGTTTTGTACTGGAAGTTTCTTCTCAGTGACTGTAAAGAATACAAGGATTAGAGATGAAGTAACATAACAGGGAGCAAAAGTTGCAGAAACCTGCTGGAAGATAATAAATATTGAAATATATACGGTTTATGTACCTGGAGTCAGGTTGCCTTCTAAAAATGGCATGTCAGTTTGCTATTAAATATTCATATTTTAGCTCTTTGTCCCAAAATATATGATTATATCAAGTAGATTTATTTATATGCAAACATTAAGGAAAAAATCATGGTTATGTTGTTTTTTATCATTGTAGCTGCCAAGCTGAACAAGGATTTCCTTTTCTGAGCTCCCCTGTACCTTGTTTTGATATCCTGTATGGTTGAAACATTTAGAGCCTGCTAGTGCCCTGATTGGGGTTTTGAATGTCATCACAAAGTGCTCTACAATTGCAAATCCTAATGATGCTTCTCATATTTGATAGACTTGCCTCTTTTTATGATTATTCCATTATTGTTCTTGGCACTGCTATTTCCATATGGGGGCCCAGGAGACCATGGCCAGCAATAGTTAAGCCAGTGACAACAGGAATTGTCTCCATCAATATCAAAGCTAACAGGAGTTTCTTCTTCTATTTATTGAGACATTTTTTATCAGGTTTACTTCTTCCACCAGGCAAAATAAAAGAGTAGTGTGAAAAAGGAAGCAATTGCAGCATAGTTAAACTGATTTATGGACCAGGAAGAAACTGCATTTCAAATGTAAGAGCAGCTTTAAAAATAACCCAGTGAAGGTAACTGGAGAGTCTCTTGAAGTAATTGTCTCTGGAAGCTCCAGCAATTAAGTACTTCTGGATCAAAATGCTGTTTGCAAAATGTTATTAAATTACCTATATGAATCAAAACATTCCAAACTTTGATACAGTGAACTGTGTATATTTATTTTAGTAGACGCTATCTGGTCATTCAAATTAACTGGAAGGAAAAAAGTTCTCTCTGGTATGATTGAGCAGAATTTCCAGTTACTACTTTTAAGATAAGTCAAGCACCCTGAAAAGGTACATTTTGTGGGGAGGTGGACAAGACAGGTTGGACTTCTCAACCAGTTTAGTTGTGAGTCTTTTATGTCAAATGCCAGAAAAGTATTTTGAAAATTGTTGGTTTTGCATTTTAGCTAATTTCACAAAATTTCAATTTGAATACTGTGACCGCATGATTCTTCGACTGTGGGGAAAAGTGCAGAATACTCCAGTGAACCTCCAGCTTGTGTGTGTTGGTTAGGATGGTCAGTGATCTCTTCTATCAGTTTGCTGCAATGAGATCTACAGGCTTCTTTATAAAACACTTCCCTTGCTCTATTATTATCAGCATTCTGTAAGAAGATCTTCAAACTCTGATTGAAATGGTAGGGAAGATCCTAAATAAGGTTCAAATAGTCCCTTAATTGTCATATATGTCAGGTAATAGTGCCTTGTAAAGTTCTACCTGCACAAGTGTGCCAAACATCATTTAGCTGCTAATTGCAGAGCATTCATGTCAAACTGTTCTTCATATTTCAACCTTTAATTTCTTTTGGCATCTGATTTGACATCTGATTTATTATCAATTGTTCTCTGTGCTGTGTGTGTACTTTGATATGTGATGACCCTGTTAAGTCAGACCTGGTAACTTCAGCCCTAAAGCACCACTTGCCTGTACTGTGTCATCTTGCAATCTTGTGCCATGTTTACTTGGAGAACAGAGTATTTACAGAAATCTATGACTAATCTTTCCAATTTCAAAAGCCCATAATCTTCAGACTACTGCTTTCCTTCTGGGCTTGTATTTATTGCCTGGAAAGAACTGGTGTGCAGGAGGAATGGATGGGATTGGGCTTGGTTGTCTGTAACATTCACTGGCCTTATTCACTCTGCACTGATCTAAAAAGTACAGGCCCTTCATATCTTGAAAATTATCATGTAAGTAAGTGGGAAAACATCATACAGTTGTTTTACACAATAAACATCCCAGCTATGTAGCTTTTCATACAGAATTAAGATTGGGGAAAAGAGTCTTGTACTTCATGAAGTACATTTCGTAAGGAAGTCATGATCTTGTACTCCCTGCTGGGAGGTACAAAATTATGCCTGAATTATCACTAGAAAGTCTGGACCAAATAGAATACACTGGGAAATGTTTGCAGACATTAACAATATTATATTATTTAGTGTGAGCTGAGAAATACTCCATAATCACTGATGGGTGGCCTAGAATAGGACAATGAAATTTCCTATGTAATTTTAGATTGATGATATTTTATGTGTATCCAGTTTGATTTTGGCATCAAGTCATTACATAATTATATATAAAGTTATTTTACAAGATACCTGTTATTTCTTCAGGATCTATTACAGTCCATCAGACAAAATAGCAGTTCTGGTTTTTTAACTATATATTATAATATAAGGATCTTTAAAATAAGGGTTGTTTACCCAGTGGACTGTGAAGATTTTTTTAGAGTCACTTTAAATTGATGTTTTGCTCCCAGTTAGGGAATTCTGAGATAGGATAGTGGGTGTTGTGATTAATTTTTTCTATGTAACAAAAATGCAGTGTCTTTGGGGTTGGGATGGTTCAGTCAATAGAGAATTTATCTTGATTTTTATCAATAAGTTAAAATACAGAGCACCTGCAGCCATCTGCATGTGACAAATTTCACTAAATGTAGTGAAATGAGTCATCCTGAAAGTTGAGTGGGCCCAGTAAAGACCAATGAAATAAATGAAGATCATCAGGAAGATGATCAAAATAAACACAGAGTGAAAAATTTGTTCAAGTGTTTGCAGCAAATTTAGGAA
The DNA here is from genome assembly GCF_051311805.1 of Agelaius phoeniceus. Classification (NCBI taxonomy): domain Eukaryota; kingdom Metazoa; phylum Chordata; class Aves; order Passeriformes; family Icteridae; genus Agelaius; species Agelaius phoeniceus. The sequence continues at coordinate 13,144,995 of NC_135279.1, forward strand.
TAAGTGACAAAAGATTGGTGTCGAGGTCATAAAATATGATATTACTAGATGTGGCATCCCCTTTTATATGTGGTAATTTTATTCCTTGAGTGATTTGGAAAAGACTATGTCTTAACTTTAATGAGTCGCTATGAAGTTGAAATTACTTGCCAACACATTCATGCATTTCAGTTGTTTTTTACACTGCATTTTACATGAGGGGAAATTGCAAATAGTAAATGTCAAGGATTCACTCGGGGCATTACAATTTCAGAGGCATGAAGCTAATACATATTTGTCTCATTACTGTCACCAGATTGAAGTTAGTCCATGGATGGCAAGAGCTCATAACTCATAGGAGACATAGTTACAAATGACCTGTGGGAGGTCACAGATATCACAACTTCCTAAATTCACATTACAAACGTGTTGTTAATAAGAAATGAGGTACGTGTTGTTTGTCATCTTTGACAAAGCCTGTTTTCACTGAAAAAGAGGTGAAGGGTTTTTGTTTTTTTTACTTTTCAGTCTCAGTCGATCACATCATTGTAGATAACAATATATGGGAGAAGGAAGGCAGTGCTATCCTTTCAGAAATTGACTGAAGTCATCTGTGATCTTGCTGTATTAATACAATTGATACACTGTACTCTATAATTGGCCTGCTGATATTTTGCTGAAGTATCTGTATCATGCTGAAGGGCAATAAGTATTGTAGGGGGGCTTTTAAATATGATTTATATTCAGAGACATTTTATCTTCTTCCCTGGCTCCAAAAAGCAGTGTGGAGCTCACTGCAGCAATCCAGTGTGCACGTTTCAGCAATACAGTGTGTTGCTCTTCTGTTGGCTTAATCAAGTTAGCACAGAGAGACTGAAGAGCATTCTTAAGGTGCAGTTCTGTGTGTGAAATGTACTGGGTATAACTTATCTGAGTTTGTGCAGTGTTTCACACAGTTGTTAACTGAAGCTAAATGCTTTGCTTGCTTACCACAGTCAATAAGGTGTAGGATGGTATAATCTGGCTGTATTTGCTTCACCTATTAAGACTATGTGGGTTTAGGACTTATTTTTGATTATGATGGAGTAATCTGTGCTCTGGATTAAGCATCCTCAAGCAGGTGGTTAAGTTGGTGTTTATTGTGTACATCTGCACACTGGAGCTGCTTGCCTGCCTGTCGAATGAGGAGAGCTACAGTTAATGTATTAAATCATTTGCCTGACAACTGCCTTGTCTTTCTCTGTAATTCTAGGTGCAATTTCAGGTGTCAGCTTTGATTCATAGAGCCACACATGGTTTGATTCATAAAGCCACAGAGGAGTGTCTGACAGACTGCTTCTCTTCCTATTTGTGAGAAAGGTGTGACACTGGGTGTTGATTCATCTCTTCAGTCACTTGGTGTGCCAAGGACTGCAGGTCATACAAGTGCTGTTTGGGGGGTGTCTAAGGAGAAAATACAAATAAATACTATTCACAGACAGATATCAAACAGGTGCTTTAGCTCATTAGTTTAAAATGTATTATTTTTCTATTTGTCTGACAAAAGTGAATCTGAGCAGTTCAAAGAATCACAGAGGTTAATGACTGAGGAACAGTTGAGGAATACTTTCTGCACTTTTTCAGCAGAATGTTTTTGCCTTTCTGGTAATATACTCCAAAAGCATGTCTTTAATGCCAGGTGTTTACATAAGCAGCTCCAATGATTAGAAATATTTTAGAGTGAAGTTTTTAGCTCTTTAAAACAGTTATTTAAACAGAACCCTGGAGAAACTTCATTGCATACAAAAAGATTTGCTCCAGACTTGGAAATTACTTGAATTGGCATTTCTGTCTGCTTAGCAAGTTTTCAGTAAATGAAGAAAAAGGAGAGGGAGCATAGAAAAAAGCATCACTGACAATTGGCAAGTAGATTGAGTGAAGAAAAACTGGAGCAACCTAAGAATAAATGCTTTTTGAGTCTGAGAATCCACTAACTGGATCTGAGATTGTAGGTTGTGGAATTGTACAAATAGAATAGTTTGCTTAAAATGGGATTTTTAACTTTTTTTGCATACCTGATTTTCTAATTGTTGACAACACGAAGGGTGATGGGTGTGGGTTCCTAATAACTGGGAGGGAAAAAGAGAAAACATTGCCCTTTTCAGAAGGCCAAGGAGGAGGATCTGGGGAGGTGTTCACCACCTGAGCAGCCACCAGATGTGCCTGATTGTCCTGGTCAGCCTGGTGGCTTTCTGAGGCTAGTTGCTCTCATGAAGTTTGCCTGCTGCACCAAGACTTTTGCCAAGGTGCATCCTCACAGCCACCATGGATAGGTATGGTTTGGGTTAAGGACTGCTAGGTGTGTGGAAAACTGGCAGAACCTGTGGGTACAGAATGGGCAGCTGGTTGGTAGCAGCAGCATTTTGCAATAGTAGGGCCAGAGGTGATTAAAGTCTTGATTAACAGTTTGGCTGATGGGAATGGACAGGGTTTTCTGCTAGGCTGAGTGAGACTAAATCCAGGAAAATAGTTTCACTAGAAAGCAATGGTGCTACTCTTAACAAGCTGGAGACATGGTGTGAAAGGAGCCTTGTGAAATTCAGAAACAGCCAATGCATCTGGGGTGGAGCAGCCCCACACACACACAGGAGCTGGGGCCAGCAGGGTCCAGGGCAGCTTTGCAGGAAGGGACACGGGGGGGATGTCCTGGTGGGACAGTGAATTAAACCAGACTGAGCAGCCTGCCTGTGGCACAGGCCAGCTGTGTGAGCAGCAGGGCTGGGAAAGGCACCTGTGAGCACGTCTGGGGCCCCCAGGTGTCCAGCTTGGGCTTCCCAGTACAGGAAAGAAATGGGTGTAGTGGTGGAAGTCTGGACGAGGACTGAGAGCCTCTGGAATGTGGGCCGGAACAAATCATTATTAGGAATGGCTGTGCATTGAGTCCACTGATTTACAGAGATGTGAGGAGAGGCCTCTTGCTCAAAAACTCCAAACATCAAGGGAAACCAAATTAAACCAAAACAGAGATGAAAACTCCACATCCATCAGCCCCACAATTAAACAAGAAAAAAACAAAAACACACAAAAATCCCTCCAAAAGAAAACATGCTTTGCACCCATCCCCAAACATGTCTAAATCCTCAGTCTCAAGAATATAGACTTGGACTACTTAGAGGAAAGTATGTCCATTACAGAAAGAGTAATTGGGGTCTTTTTAAACTAGAGCACTTCTTTCCTTACAGATGGGAAAGGCGACCTTTAAACCAGGCTCTATTGCTATGATAAAATACTATATCTCTTTGTGCTTACATTGCAGTCAGGGGATTTTATAGCATATAACATTCTTTTAGTCACTTCATCTCTGTGAATTAGCTAGCTTTTGAAAATAAATCTGAGCTAAACTCTTGGGTAACTCTTTGAGATTTAAATGTCTCGATTCAGAATTTTTTTGTTTGGTGGATGATTCGGTTTTGGTCATGGGATTTTTATTTTTTCTTTCACAAAAGGAAATAGGGGTCCTTGACCATGTCTAATGACTTAACCATTTTGTGTAAAGGAGAAGTTGACATTTATGCAAAAATATGAATGGCAAGAACAAATTCCATCTACCTTAAAAAAACAAACAAATCTACTCTAAATTTTTAGAGTCTCAGAGCTCACAGCAAATACAAAGATAAATGGCCTGATAGAAAGATGACTGTCAAGAACGAAGCTCAGTGTCATTTTCTGTAATTAATTCCTGTTTGTGTTGTAATGTTGCTTCCCCATGAAAGCTTGGACAGAAGATCAGTCATTCTAAGTTTTTTCAGGGAGGTAGCTTAATAAGATAACTGTAGGGTGATGATAATCTATGAAATACTGTAGTAAATAAATGAGTTATGTGGACAGAATTAGTCTGATGTTCCCCTCTCCTGTTGTCTGTGTGCTGTCTGTCCCTTATTGGAAGACAGAGTGGCCAATTTCCTAATTCAGGTGCACAGCTAGAAGTACCTTTTCATGTGCTTATTTTGGTAAGGAAAAAGCAGTGTTCTTTCAAATTATCAGTCTGAATATTTTTGGGTGATATGCAAATGATGCCTGTGACGTTTTGTAGGAAATAATTTTCCTACCTACCAGGCAATTCCTGTCTGACATGTAGGCAACACACACTGTACAGCTTCTGCCAGTTTTGCATATAACTTGAGCACTCTGGAGTATTTTTATTGCTAAGGAAAGACACCATTGGCCAATTCCTATTCCATTGACTCCTCTGCTACAAGAGCAGTTTCAGACTGATGAGTCACTATTCATTTCGTTTGAAGCTTTGCATGTATATATTTTTTTTATTATTTCATGTGTCAGCTAAAAATAATTCTCTTGCAGAAATGACAGACAGAATAAATTTTAGGAGGAAATAATAAAATCTGCTGCACTGAACATGTCACTTGAGGCAAAACCAGCTGCTTATGCTGGCTAGAATGTTACTCTGATGTTTTTAAATAACTTCATTAGTCAGTAAGATTCAGTTTAATTATTTAAGTGACAAAAAAAGAATCTGGTACCTGCATATATCCACTGTTGACTCTTTTAAGACTATTCTTTATATTAGAACTGCAAGCACTTACTAAACCCCATTTGGCTGGCAAAATATCTTTTTGTTTACAAAACCCAAAGCTTTTAGCCACTGCAAGTTTTTCAATGTTCCCTGCTGGGATCCCAAGCTAACATTTTTTTGCCAGCAGGCACCACTTTCACTTCATGGGGACCTGCTGTCACCAAAAGAGATTTTTCCTCAGGTGTCTTTCCTTTTTATTGCAGCATCTGAGGAAACTGGTCCTTAGGAGAATCTCACGTTTTTTGTCTTCCTGAAAAGCAGTCTGATATTCACTGTGCACGTTTTTTGCTTGAACTGGCATCTTGCAGTCATAGTAACCTGGAATTGTTTGGGTGGAAGAGAAGTTTGAGATCATTTAGCCCAGCTGCTAACTCAGCATTGCCCAGTCACCATTAAACCACATCCCCAAGTGCCACATCTGCACATCTCTTAAACACCTTCAGGGGTGCTGACTCCACCACTTTGCTGTGCAGCCTGTTCCAATGCCTAACCACTGTTTTAGTCAAGTTTTTCCTAATATTCAACCTAAACCTCTCCTGGTGCAACTAGAGGCCATTTCCTCTTGTCCTGATGCTTTAACAAAATATTGCTTTCTTTTGGATCTGGTTATACTGACCTGTCAAATATGTGATATTGCTGGCCCAGTCTTGATGCTAGAAGACAGATTCTGGTCTCTTTAGATTGATCCTTTGAACAGATTCTACTGTTCCATCTTTCTCTAGACTGGAATGTAGGAACTTGTGTAGTTCCTGATGATTTAAAAATCATTATGGCATTCATGTTCTGTCACTGTGAGACAGTGCATCATTACAATGGGGCTTTTCTTCCACACACTGTATTGAGAAGCCTAAACCCATTCCTTGTAGCTCTATTTCTCTTTTTGCAAAGCAGTGGCAGGAGGAATTATGATTTCATCTTCTGATTCTCAGTGGTCATCCCTATGAGATTAAAAGAGCATTGCATAATAAAGTAACAGCAATAGAGCTGTTTCTCCTTTTTTGCTTCTGCTTTGAATAAGCTGGTACTTCAAAGGATACACCATCTGCCTCATTTCAGAGATACTTGCTTCAAAGCTGGCCACATTTAACAAAAAGGCAGGTAGGGAAGACTCTCTAACACCCATTTCAGTTCTAAAAAGGGAAGAAAAAGCCCAACAACAATCTCTGGTTGAGTAGTTAGATTCTTTAGTAGAAACATGAACTGTGTGGTACAGTGATACTTTTTAATAATATATCAGAAAAGAAGATATGCAGTTTCATCTTCTTGTCCAACAGATCATTTCTTTGATCAGTTCTCTAGGCAAATTCTTTGTCTAAAAACAAAACATTATCAAGGAAAAGGCTTCATCCCAGAGCCTAGGGAAGGTGTTTAACTGTGTTTAACTTCAGACTTCCCAGGCTGTGAACTGCACTGGATGGAACTGTGTGTGTTTTATGCCAAACTCAGAAGAGTTGAGGCTCATGATTTGCCATTTTCTGCCTGTGAGAAATCAGACCTGATTGTGTGTGCAGCACATCACAAAGTGCCCTCTTTGGCCCAGGAGGCTTTGTTTTGAGTCAGGAACTGAGCTATTGATGAATTATCCACCAAGTAAATTGTGTATGAGGCACTCACTGTGTTTTCATGGAGCTGTCAATGCAGATGCACTGATTGACACAGCCTTAAACGTGTCCCCCCTTACTCATGACACTGAATAATCACATATTATAGTGATTGTAGCTGAAATCTAGATCATGGTCTGAACTACTGCAATGCTGATACTACTGGTTTGTTGTTTGTTACTCGTTTTCTCCCAGCAGATTTAGCAAATCCTATTCACCTAATGGCTTTGACAGCAAAGTTTAGTTTATTCTTGTCTAATTTTTTTTATTTGTAGTATATTTTCAATATTTTTAAGATTTATGAAAGAGAATTTTCTGCTTCCTGTGTAGTCCAAGTCCTGCTGTTGGGAACAAATCAGCTTTTTTACAGACTTCTCATGCTGTGTAGTGTCATGCTATCAATCTGGTCCTGCTAGTATCAAGTGCTAGAACCATCAAGAAATTTTGATAATTAACTGGCCCTCCTAAGATTGGCTTTTACTGGGGTAACAGAATTAAGAATTATATCAATGTTCACATGTAAATGTTCACATGTTTCCTATGATCAGTGTATTTATTGGCATTTAGGATAAACTATGGTGTTGAATTTGGACGTTTCCTTAGTGGATTAATATACCTTGCAAGTGGCAAACACTCTTCAGTCTCATTGGGAATTGTGATTTTAGAAAATTGGTGCTTTATGTGGATTTTCATTTTATAATCAAATTTGCAGTAATTTTTAAAAGGGCCTGGAATTTACAGGATTTAGTTTGCTTTTCACTTTATTTTTTCCAGACTTTTACCAATATTTTCTTACAGATATGAAATAGGCTTGAGAAGATAGTGAATAAATTGGACTAGGAGCAAATAGGATTAGGAGTAAATAATCTAAATGTATCTTTTAGGAAGTGAATTCACCACTCCTTTTTAATTTTGTATTTTAGAAATCAAATCAGAAATCCTGAAACACAAACATTCCGTCCTCCTTCACGTCTGCTGTTAGTGGTGTTTCACCCTGACCTCATTATGCAATTCAATTTTGTTTTGTTGTCTCTTGGATTTGAAACCTTCTAATAGCATTTAACTGGAATATTTTTGCTGCAGCTGAAGACAGGCCATAATTACTGGGACATGCAAAATGTGCCTAATGGTTATCCAGTGGGCTTTTCACCACTCTTAGAGGGTTTTCACATAACCTGTCTGTTCAGCTGGTGCAAGACAATCTGGCTTAGATATTGTTGAGAGGTTTACTGAAGTCAAGATGTGAATTTCCTGCTTTCCTTTTAGCTGCCAGGCTTGTGTTGAAGGAAGTTGGACTGAGCTGTCAAACAACTGCTTTGCTCTCAAGAAAATGGTGTTGTGGCCATTCATCTCATGGTTCATCTGCAAGTGCTGATAAATAGTCACTTTAATGTATTTGTTCTATCAGTTTGCCCAGGGCTGGAGTCTCCTGTAATTGGTCTGTAATTCTGACTTGTCTGTGCTTTCCTTCACCCTCATCTCTTTAGAGACAGGAAATAAAAACCTTGTCTTACCCAAAATGGTGGTTTTAGAGAAGGCCCATAAGAACACACCAGCCATACAAAGACTGTCAGGAATGAAACTTTGAGAGAATGTCCTCTGAAAAAATGTAAATACCCAGTTTCCCAGTTGCACTTGGCACTTCAGAAATCCTTGTGCATTGTGCACAGGAGATTATTTCTGAATGCATCGCATAATAAAAGCTATGTTTGCCTCAAGAGGATGTTAAAGACTGGAGGATGCTGAGGGGAAGTTCTCGGTCATTGGAGAAAGTCCAACCTGCACATTTCTGCAGCCACTATGTGACTCCCCAAAATGTTCTTATTAATGGGAGTACACCCATTAATAACTGAGAAGAATTACTGTGTACAGCTGTGATGTTCCAGGTAGGGAATTGTCTTGTCAATAAAGCACTGCAGGTTCTGACACAGCCTCAGCTCAAACAAGCTCAGTTCCTCCTTCACTTGGTTTCAGTGTAGTTACAGCAGATAAAAAGTCACTCTGTCTTAGTTATAGTGAGGTATTCATAGGCATTGATCTTTCAGAGGTTTCCACACCATACAGGACTTAAAATGTAAAATAATAACTTTTAAGAGACTTAAATAGTGTAAATAATATTGTTTAAAACCTTTCTTGCATAGTTCATGCTCAGAAATATTACCCTTTTTTTGCTAAGCTGGCTTTAGGTGGTTATAAAAAAATACCACCCCATGTTATAACTAGGCAAGAATATTTATGGCAGAAGTTTGCTGTGTCATGGGAATTAGTGCAAGGACCTGAGGAAATGTCAGTCTTGAAGTTGCCCAATGCAGCCACAACTGACCATTGTTGCTGTTGCTTGTAAAATAGTTCAGTCTGGGGAATATTTTTAGGCAGTGGTTTCTCTAAATCTTGATTCTTTTCCAAATGATCATGCTAAAAGGGCTGTACTGTTTGCCTGCTCTTTTGTTTTCTGTGAAGTACATTTATACACTGAACCTATGAATAAGGGCCTCAAACTGTACCTGGTTCAACTTCAAGATGTTAAGATTTGTTCATCATTAGGGATACATTTTGAGCAGGAAAAAAACCTGCTATTGAAAACTATTGTATAAAAACAAATTAATCTAATTCAGTTGGTCACTTATTAGGATTGGTTGTAGTCTTGTGGAGTATTGAGCTGTTTTGCAAATTAATTATCACATATATGGCCATCCTGCCAGAGAAATATAAAAGAAATAGCTAAAAGATGTAAATTTCCTCTCTGGGTATCAGGTAGATTCCATGTAATGCCCTGTGAACTATTTCAGAATGCTCCCTGCAAAATCTTAGTGTGACAAGGTGTCAGTTTTGACAGATCAGTGGTGAAGATTGCACAGATTTGAATTCATAAAGGTCAGAATCGTCAACAGGAAGAGATGCCTGGTGGCATGTCAGCAAGCACTCAGACATGGCAGTGAAAGTGCTGATACAGGAGAGAAAATGCAGAGTTTGGGCAAGGCCTGGGCTTCTGAAATGTTTAAATGTATTTTGCAGTTTTATAGGTCTCTCAATGATGAGTGAGTTTTATTAGTTTTGGCAAAGCAAAAGAATGGCAAGTGTCTTGACACTTGAATAAGCTGTGCTGTTTTCTGAGTAAAATGCATTCTTCCCTCCCCCTGTACCATTTGCCATGAAAAAAATGTTTATCTGCTGAGTGAATGCTCATGGAAAATGGCAATATGGAATAAGAGAACTATCAGGTGCAGGCCTAATCTTCTTTCTTTAGTCCCATGCTTTGCACAAATGCCTGGCCATTCATTTGATTTGTTTATCCACCTACCTGTCTGCCCATGCTCTGGCTAATACACAACCTTTCAGTGAGGACCAAACACTGGAAACTTTGGAAAAATTTAGGGAAGAGGAAGGATCAATACAAACAGATTAATTTCTTTGTTTCTCCAACTATTTTTTTAAAAATATAAAATATCTTTATATATACATTACTGTATACATTATGTAATAGAGTATCCCATTCTCAAAACTGTATTTATTTAGATTTAAATCATGTGTGGTACACAGATAATTTTTAGTGTCATAAAAGCTAGCTAGCCAATATCATCTCAATCTGCAATAAAGTTTGCCAGTGTTATTCAAATTTACAAAAGGGATGTGAGGGAGGACCCCAGGGGCCTACAGGCCTGTTAGTCTAACTTCAGTTCCTGGAAAAATGATGGGGAAGGTTATCCTGGGTACTGTGTGGGGTTTGAACATGACAGAACTCTCTTAAACATCATGAGCAGGGGACATTTGACAGTCTAGGCCCTGACATAGTATCAGTCTTATCTGTAAAGTATAAACATTTCTTCAGGCCTTTATCTTGCTTTTTACTGCTACCCATTGCACAAAACTAATTGAGATGTAGCATTGCAGTGGGATCTTTTGCTCAAATCACTGATCATAAATCCAATATATCATATATCAGATATACATATTATACATCTCTTAATTTACTTTGGTTTTTTCCTCCCATTTATCCTCAGGCTTATATTTTTAAATGCTTTTCTGGTGAATACACAGATATTGAGGTATTTAACTTAGTTCAGTAAATGTGCTACATGATAATTTGAGGAATTCTTTAATGTCTACATGCACATGTGTGTTGGTATTTAATTATAGGTTAATACAGTGGAAATTCAGTAATGTAAAATGGTTATGTATTAAAAGCATAGTTGCTGTTCCAAGAGAATAAGAGGCACACTAGAGATTTAGATCTATTTTAAATTTTCTCTTTAGCAAGTGCTCTAATGAGTAGTGTCATCTTTCTTAAGTTATTCTTAAGGGACACTGCTCCATGTAAAATCTTACTTGACTGTAGTGGAGTACTGGACAGTTGCCAGAGTCCTCTGTGCTGTGCAGTCTGCTGGCTGAAACCAAAGAGATTGTCATTCTTAATCACCATAGGCAGTACAAATAAAGATTAGAAGCCTGAATTTTGTGCATAAAACTAATTTGTGTACATTTGGATTTTGCCTCAGACATGGTTGTGGAATGCCTTCATGTGTTTTAGAAAACAAATCCTCTGAAATCAGAATTATGATTTCTGATTTGTCCAATTTGTGTGGGAAATCTGTGTTGAAGAAGCAACTGAATTCAGGACTTTGTGGCGTTTTAGAGGTGTGTTAACCTGTGGATTGTCATTCTTCTCAAAGAAACTGGGTAACTGGTAGATTAATTTTGTGCCTGTGGTGGTTTATATTTGAGTTCTGTTCATTTCAGTGCTGCTGGCCCATAATGCAAGTGCTTAAATTTGTAATTAGTTCCATTGATCCCTGGTCTCTTGGTCGCAAGCTTGTACTGCAGTGTTAGATATTCAATCACAAAAGGAATGAATGATTCATACTGTTTCATTAACTAAATCTTAGTTCAACAGTGCATAACTCAAGAGCTTTGGTTGCAAAATTTTTGTTCACAGTAGACATAAGTTTCTCACTCATGCAGTAACAAAATGAACACTGATGTCAGTGAGTTCTGTGCTATGCTGACAGGTAAAATTTAGTGCAATATCTGGTTGTGACTCTTGTCAAGATTATTAGAATGAAATAATAACAAAAGGTAAAAGAACCTGGAAAATTCTATTAGACCTTTTATGGAATTTCTGCCTGTGTATTCATACAGGCTACCTGGACTGAAATAAAGCAACTGAAAATGAAGAATTTTAAACAAGTCATAGAAGAACTAACTCTTGTAAAACTGCATGTTAGTTGAACCAGGTGTTTTCCAGTAGAAACCTATTATTGTGGTGACCTCCAGGCAGTTGCTACACCCTTTGAAATAGAAAATTTAACCACTGAGTATATAATTGTTTAAACCAATTAACATCCAGTTTCTTGTAGGGAGGTTTCTTTACTAAGGGGATTTGGTATGACACAGTGTCTGCTGCTGGCTGAATGTGGTTGTGCCTGGTATGGACTCTGTACAGTTTTCATCCTCTTCCCACTGCTCAGTGGAAATAAAATTGTCTTGCAGTAGCTGTGAGGGAAAATTGTTTTCATGTCCAGGTGCTCTCCACTTGCCAGAACCCAAGTGTGTTAAGTACTGCAAGTGTGTAGTAAAGTCCTTCAGAGTTGCAGAAATTAATAAGTAATGCATGCCAAAATTGTTGCTAACCTTTCAGTGCATAATAAACCACATAAGGATTTTAAAATCTTCTCCTTCTTTATCCAGTAGGTAAAAATGTCAGATTAGTGATTTAATTCGTGCTTTTGGAATTTAGAGTAAGAACATTGCAGGTTCTCCTGAAGCTTTCTGCTCACATAGACAAATTTCATATTGGAGGCCATGATCTTGGAAAAATAAATAAGAATTTGTTTGGAGTAGAAGATCTCCACTTTGCATTTGACACAAAATTGTTAGCTACTTAAGAAGTTGAAAAGTGGGAGTGAGTATACATAGCAACTACTCCATTATGTGCTTAGAGATGTTTATGGATTCAGTTTGTCCTACTGTTTGTGTGCAAACCATGTGAGTCCTGCTGTTTTATTAATCCAGGAATATTGCATCAGGGACAATGATCACGTGTTGCTTTTCTCTGGTTATACAGAAAAAACCTTAACCACTTAATGTGACTTGCTGCTGTATTCAGTATGATTGTGGGCCTCAGAGCTTCCAAATTATCTTTAAAACACAATTTAGACAGGAACCTGGATTTGAGAGAGCCTAAATTTACTGGTTAAGCAGGGAATTGTGTGCATGTTGTTTGTTGCTTTGGGTTTGTAAATTAAACCTTAACACAGTTGTGGCTGTGTTTGTTCCCCTTGGCTATTCAAGGCTTCTGTTTGATGAGCACTTGAGCTAATGAAAAAATGTCTCCTTCAGTTGCTATTTTGTCCACCTGGACTTTCAGCAGAATGGAAAACTGGTGGAACAGTTTAATTCCAATGCAGACAAGGAGAGGAGCAGGGTATTGAATGAGATCTGTGTTGATGGAAGAGGGGCAAGTTAAGAGGAGAGGAAAGAGGGGTAATTGGAAAGGGGAGTATAGATGGAAAAGCACAGGCTGACCTGCTTTTTAGGCTTTGGTTCCTTACGTGACCTGCTCATTAATTAGGAATACTTCTGTGTTTCCAAACCAGTGCTTTCATGTGAGCAGTGCATTTTGTACCACCCTTATTGATTCCACCCCTATTTCACACCAAGAGGGAAGAAAGCAGGTGGGTCAAATGGTTTTTTTCTCAGGCTGATTTGTTGAGTCCTTGCTGATGAACTAAGTAATTATCAATGTCATTCTGCAGGGAATTATTTTTGTTTGGAGATGTACTTGTATTGAATGCTGTGGGGAGAAGGGGTATAAAAAAAAGACAGATTTAAAGGAAAATACATATCCCTACTATTTCAGTGTCAGATATCCTGAGGATTGTTTCTTACAGCTGTGCATTACAAAGCAGTTCTTCTTCAATATTTTGGCTCTTATCCTCTTTCACAGGATGAAGTGGATGTCAGGCTGTATCTAATTTATTTTTTCCAATATTACCAGATTAAGATTGCAGGAACACATTTAAACTGCTTTTGATGCTTGCTTTCAGAGTTTGTGTCTTTAAGCTGTCTCCTTTGCTTTCCTGGTGGGAGAGTGTCACAACCACAGAGTGCAGGTGACAGTGCCTGGGCTGGTGGCATTTAGATTGTCCTTCAGGTCATTATAAGGAGAACTCAAGCATGTTCCTTAAATGCTTTTCAATAGGGGAAAGAGAGATGTTCAAAGGCAAGTAGAACATTAGGCTTCCTTTCCAGAAGTTATGTGGACAAACAATAGAATTTGAGTTTTACACAAAAAGGGGACAAAAAATGGATTTTTAAAATGAAAATTAGGTATTTTCTGGGGGAAAATGGAGGTTTCTGTCACTATAATCTGGCTGTGATACATTGTCAAATGTGCAGTAAATATATAAGGCTATCTTTCAGTCTCCATTCATCACTGTATATTACCAGTGACTAGTGTAGCTTATTCCTTCTTTCTGACTTTGTCTTTGCCTTATAAACACAGCTTCTGTGCCAGGTGAAGTGATGGGGAGTGCCAGACTTAGCCTATAGAACCATCCTTTCTTTTTTCTGTCTATTGTCCCATTCTTCCTTTAAACAGCAAAAGACTGCTTCTGATCCAGCAGTAAAGTTGATGAATTAATTTCTCCATTGTGAACATACAGTTTAAGGTTTCATCTTGACATTGGAATGATTCCAGTAATTTCATATTATATTTGAAAGGCATATTAATATAATTTTTCTGATTGATGATAATTGTTGGAAGTAGATGCCAACTATTCTAGGTGTTCTCTTTTATTCTTTCCCCAAGTCATCAGCAACCTGAATATAGTCTCTCTCAAGAAATCAAGTTATATTAGAGTAAAAAGAAGTTTTACTTAGATTAGATACATTTTGTCTCTTATTTAATTTGTCTTACACCTTGCAATAATTGGTAATTTTATGCTTTAATGCTTTTGAAGAATAACACCAGACTACAGCTGTATCTCATCCCTCTGAAGAATTGAGAAGCAAGGCATGATACAGGCTGGAAACAAAGCAAAATAGTTTCCAGAGATTGCCCTTTTTATAAACATTGCTCAGTGGACAGTACTCTGCACAGACAAGTCACAAGAGAGCTATCTTTTTTCCAGAATATATATGAAAGTAATTCTCAAAAACAGGGTTTTAAAATATTCGGATTTACACTGCAGTTATGCTGCTAAATGACTAATCTATTCAAGTGTAAAGTTGCAGGGAAGCAAAACAGGAAAACACAATTTTCAAAAGATTTCTACTTCATAGGTCACCATCTCTTTTTATTTTTAAGACCATTCATAGCACTGTGCAGGAATTGAAAATTGTTCCACAGTTTGTGGATGCTGTTCCATAAGCTGCTTTGTTAAAGATTACTGATGCAGTGCTGGACAGGAAAGAAAGCAGAGGATTTATGAGCAGCTGCTTTTCTACAACCGTTCAGAGCTGCAGAGAGAGAAAGGATCAAGATAGGAGAGAGCCCACAGATTTGAAAAGATAAGTGGAATCTTGGAGAGATGTTTTTAGGGAGGTGTGGAGGTCAGGTGTACGGATCCAGTAGGAAGTTTAAACCCAAGCAGGGTTTATTAGGGAAGGAAGGCTCTCAGGAGAGACAGGTGCATGCAGGCTGCAGACTATGGGGGGGCTTTGTCCCATCTCTGCTCTCCATCTCCTGCCTCTAATGGGGAAGGGGATGGAGTGGGCTTCAAAGAGGGAGAGCTCTGAATCTCTGCTGCTCTGTCTCAGACTCTTAGGAGTGCAAGCTTTCATTCATCCACACCTGAGCAAGGCTTATTGATGTGTGGTGTTTGCAGTGTGCAGCTCAGAGTGGCTGAGAGAATTGCAGGACCCTTTTTTCCTTTTTCTCTCCTGCGTTGTGGATTCTAACACGGGCTTAAGGCAGACTGAAAATTGTGAGGGTTCTTGCTCATAATGAGAGGGACAGCAATATGGACTGTGTTTTTTGATATCTGTTTAAGGAAAACATCTCCTTGCTTTTCCTAATGCTTGTATAATCCAAATGACAGGATTGTATTTTTCTTTTAAAACTGCAATATTAAAAAAAGACTATTACTTCCATTAGTTTCCATGTAGCAGTAACAAATTCTGTTGAAGGAGCCTTTAAACCACATGCATATATCCCTTATTTTTTAATGAAAATACCATGTAATTGTAAGGAAATGCACTAAATGCAGCTGGGTGTTGGTAATTCTGTAAACATAGTATGGGGTATGATTCCTCTGTTTAATTGCACCCAGATATGTGGTGGCTGGTTGAGGATCTGCAGCTGGGACATAGAGCAATTATACAAATATTCAGGCAAATAGCAAGAGGCAAAACTTCCATCAAATTTTTTTTTGTTTTTTTTCCTAAACACTAATGATCAATCTTCCAATACTTTTTCTGGGTTTTTTAAAATTAAATTTGAATTAACCTCCTGATTACTTTACCTACTACTTTCATGGTGTTTGGGGTTTTTTTGGTCTTTGTTTTTAGGTAAAGCTGCATAAGAACAATCTCCATTCTGGAAGACTTGGACAAAGACAAGGCAAAGAATTAGAATGCTAGGAGGTTAATGGTAGGAGTAGAAGCAACTTGAGCTAATTTCAAGTGTGTGAGTGAAGTTCCAAGTTGTACAACTGGAGAAGGGACTCCTTGTCAGAGTAGGAATGAGGTGATATTTCTGTGTTATGCAGTTATGCTATTTGAAAAATAATTTTCATATTTCAGCTGTGGGATTGAGGGTCTTAAACTGTCACTCACTGCTGGTGTGTTGATCTGCTGTGTTACAGCTCTTTCAAGCTCTTGAATTCCTTCCCTTTTTTAAATGATAAAAGGACTTGTGCAATAATTGAGTTTGTGTAAAGGGAATACAAATCAAATGAATGATACCTTCCCCAAGTACAGCTACATTTTGGAGGATGGAGGAAAATTACCTTGAATGTTTTAATGGTTTCAAAGGTTGTCAAGGACTAATTCCCAATCAGGTATTCTGATAGAAATAAAAAGAAGTAAAGAAAAAGAGAGAGAAAGGGAGTCAGGCAAACCCTGGGACCACACTTCTTAAATTTAAAGAGATACTGAGCTGTTCATGTTTTGTCATTTCATCAGACCTTTGAACTCCTGTCCCTGTTACATGATTTAGCCAACTTGCACAGAAGGCCTTTGCACAAAATTTCCATGTTGAATAGGTCATCCTCGTTACTCTTGGCTGTCTGTTCTCAGTAGCTAGTGCAGATATTGTGTTTTAATAAAGCAAATTAAAAAGAAAGAAATCCTTCCATCCCATCCAAAATGGCAGTGCTATTAAAGCTGTGCCATATGTCATTATTATTTTGAATCAGAAATCATATTCACTGCACAATGTTTAAACAGAAGACTGTAAAATTATCTTGCCATGTTGAGCAGGGCTGCTGGCAAGGCTCTGTGACCCATCTGGAGTGCTGCAGGCTCATGCAAGGCTGGATCCCAATGTTTCAGTGAAAAATAGGAGCTGGAGAGCTTTGGGAACTGTGTGTGTACAACAGTGCATCCCTGTGCATACAGATGCAGTGCATATAAAGTATATTAGAGATACATCAACCAAACAAGGATTCTGAGGGCAAAGGATCTGTATGTTCAGAAACTTCTTTGGGCTTTTAAAAGGTTTTTATAGTTCTTTTTTCCCCTTTGGAATAGGAGCAGGATGGTCAGATTTATTTACTTTTTAAAACAAATTCTCCTTTGGGGGGCATTGGTTTTATTCTTTAAACACTTTAAACTCTTGTCTTTAGACCTGCCACATTCAAGAGTATTGATTGGTATTTTTTTTTTCCCTAAGCAAGAACTTTGCCTCCATTTGATAAAGTGGAACTAACTTAACACAAAAGAAGTTAGAGCTTTTCTTCTGCTTGGGGTGCTGTGTTTAGAAGTAGGTAACCTCCTCTCTACCTGGCTTTGTTGGGTTTTTTGGTTGCTTGGTTTTTTTTGTTTTGTTTTGTTTTTTTGTTCCAGCCATTTATCACCATAGTATCTTTCAGCTAGGTCTGGTTTCCGTCACAACAGTCCAGGATGCACTGGTCAGGCCTCACAGCTTCCTATCCTCAGACCAGTAATCCCAAAACCTCATTCTTGTGAGATGCAGTCCTAATTGACCATGGGAATGGGGTTATTAGGAGAACTCCCCCTCATTAATTTCAGAGAGGCTTCACTGGAAGATCAGATGTGTTGGTACCCATCCTCTTGAAGTGAAGGACTTATGGAAGAAGCTGGCAAGGGTTGAAACAGGATCAGGTAGCTTATTTAAGAATAGATTTCAGAAGGGAAAGATGTCAGGTTCTGTTCTCAAATGTTGCTAGGTAAAGCCACTGGTGGGCTTTGTTCCTTTTTGTGTTGCTCTGTTTAACAAGAGGAGGAGATGGTGATCAATAGGAGGCCTGGAGCTGCTGAAGAAAAGGACCTGTGGGAAGAATTTTTCTATAGGTTTGTTAACCTGGTTTTGTTGGCGTGTGTGGAGTTGGAAGCTGATGGACAGCTTTAGTCCTTCAGTGTTTTAAACTGGCTTTGCAGGAGCATTCTGTGTTTGAGCTGAGCCTCCTGACCCACAAGGCTCTTCCTTGCTTTTTATAGCTCTTGCACTTGATATGATGTAGATGGCAAAATCAGTACAATGGTGTTTTGTCTACGCCTCATCCCACTTCCCTTGTGTTTCATTCCTGTTAGGAAAGTTTCCCATTTAGGCTGCTTGTCACACACTTGCTGGCAATGTTTGTCTGATCTTGTACATTAATTAGTACTGGCAGGAATAAGGAGCGTACAGGAGAGGAGACATGACCCAAAAATGTGTTTAAGTCATGTTGTCTCCTGGGATGGCTGTTCTTGCAAAGTATATCTTAAAGCCATTTGAATCTAGTTCCATGGCTTATCCCCCAACTCTGTGGGCTCAAGCAAGAGGATTAGTAATGATTATTACACCCCCACAATAGGAATTTCTGATTACCTAAGAGCTTTAACTTTGCTTATTACTACAATCCAAAGTCTAAAGGAGTTATCTGTTTGGTTTGTTAGTGTTCTCCCTTACAACCACGAATGCTGTAGCCATAACTTTGTCAGTGCTTGGGAAAAGCAGGTTCCATCTATCTGCTGTCAGCTGCTCTCTGCTTAAGCACTGAGTAGCTGAAAATGTGAGCACCACTGATGCTGCCACTAAAAGAAACAAAGCTGAAAAAACAAACAAAAAAATCTAAGTATGGTTCTCTGTGTTTGATTGCTTCTATGCCTAGCCATGGACATAGTGGTCAAATATAGGCTGGCTGGTCAGTATAAATAAAAAACACAAAAACCCTTGGAACTTAATCACAAGCCCTAGATTTTTTTTACAGGTACTGTGATCCCTCAGTTTGTTTGATTTTCTTGAATCAGAACCTGAAACACCAAAATATCAAAATAAAGATTTAATACTAAATGGATGTTAGTTGTAGAAAGCTATCTGGGATTCCATGGAGAGATGGGTTATCATGAGGTGTTAAGAGAAAGAAAATGTAATTAAATATGATACAAAGCAGCTTTTTATAAAGCTTTGACTATTGCTTCTATTGTAGTGTAGCTCTTCCAGAACTACACAGAGCAATCCCAAGACTTGGAGAAGATCAATATTGTGTAAATCTATTTCTATCCTCATCAGAGCAAAAACCATTTCACAGCCTTTGCTGAATGAATATCTGAGGGATTCCATATTACAAACGCTTCTGCTCATATGCTATGTTTGTAACAAAACCTCCTGCACTATTGTAAGGTCTCTTAGTCAAAGCTGGAGACTGTATGGCTTCAGCCTCGGGGGTTTGGTAATTTAAAAATCATTTGTGGCATTTCACTTCTGAGATGAGAAGCATTTCTGTATCTGTTAGTTTGACTTTCAGTCCTGTTTTCCTTTATTTTTTTGGTTCTAAAATCCTTTTTTTGTCTTAGCTGTGCTACATGAAAGAATTGATGTAGGTAATAAACCTGACCTAGTTCTAGTCTTAAAAACTGCAACTGACAGTAACTTGTTAGGGAGTTTGATCTCCTGTGAACTAATCAAGGCTTAGGTGGTAGCCTCTATGGGAAGTAGGTGGTATCATAAAAATTCCTCAACAGGTGATTTTATAAATTGGAATGAAAAGTCGTAAGGAAAATGTCAGCAGAAATGCTTTCTTAGATGGCAGGGAGCTGATAGCTTTCTGACATACACAAAGACACACTGGAAATACATCAGAGGCACAGGGATCCTTCAGTTTCTTAGCAAAAACCAGAAATAATTATCAGCTTCAAATTATCAGTGATCCAGAAGGGAATGTATAGGTGTTAGTCTGAGCAGGAGAGGAGGGAGATTTCAGCTCAGAAGGTACTCAATGACTACAGCTCACATCAAGAATGAAGATCATTTAATTGGCAAGTTTCAACACCTGACACATCCTTTCTAAGCCAGGAAGAGCTGCTGCAGTGAAAGCACATCTGTCATTTATAAGGAGTTCACCTGCTAACTATATTGACCAGTGAACTAAGGAGCTTGCTGTCTTTTCTGTTGAATTATGATTAAAAGTGAAACATAAAACTCCAGAGGTAAAAATCATCGTGTAATATTGACACTGGAGATGCACATCAGTTACTTAGTGCTGGGTATAGCACCCATGGCAGTCAAACACTGCTTTGATGCACAGACTTGCATTGCTCCAAAGCAAACTTACCCAAAGTGGCATCTCAGCTTGCAGGGTTGGAGGCACAATGTTGTTGTCCATGGGGCTGAGGCCGTGTCTGCTACTGAAATAGGCTGTACAACCTCAATAAAGTCAGCAAAGGGCTTGGTTGTGGCAGTACAAAGGAAGGTGTTGCTGCTTCTCTGCCTTCCTGGGCACACAGGGAGTGCAGAGGATGGATGGCAGTGCTGTGCACACCTGAGTGAATCAAGATGCATTTCTGTGGCATCTCACACATGCTCTAACCACTGAACATTCTAGATGGGAGCAGAGCAGTAGTTGCAGGGCTGGGGCAGATTTCTCCCACTACCCAAAGAAACACAGATGCATTATGCCCAATCTGAAAATAAAATACAATGCTGATCTCGTTGGCTGAGCCTATCCATGCTTTCCTTGAGCTACTCATGTGAAAAGGACAACTCCGACTTGGCTCCTGTATCACATTTTGTGTATTATTTAGTTTGAACATCAAGTCCATGTTGTTTTGGCCAAAATTATAATGGTATGAATATTTGAATTTTGGTGAGGTTTATTAGTGGAAAACAGTACATTTAAATGTTTACTTACTCAGGTTTCCAAATGGTGCAATAGGCATCTAAATCTCCACTACATGTGGGCCCTATCAGAAGCTGATTATAATCACAGAAGATACCACCATGGTCTCCAGCAGGCCTGGTGTGATCAGTGGGTGACAGCATGGCATCCATCAGACTGCATTTCTTGTCCTTTTTGGGGAAGGTACAGCTAATGCATCCTAAATTACTAAAACTTGCTTTGTGTAAATTCCATATGCCAGAAGAAAATAAAGGGTAAATGACACCAGTTTTGCAATGAAGATTACTGTGTTATTAAGACTTGTGACTTTTTTTTTGCCTTGAAATATATTCCAGATAAAAAAGTTGTAGAGAGGTGTTCATTCTCTCTGTGGCATTTATTTATGCAATAACGCATACAAAGCAATCTTTAACTATCACTGTATAGGATATTAATTATCACTACAGAATGGTTGCAAAATCAAATACTGTTGGCAATCAACATTCATTATACAATAGCATAGATTGCATCTGTTCATATTACTAGATAAGCAAGGAAAATCAAAACAGTGTCTGATACATCCACTAAAACTGTCTGAGCAAAATATTGTATCTAACTCTCTTAATATCTCTCAGTGACTTTCATCTGATTAAAGTCCAAAGATACATAACCACAGATGCAAATTTTCTAGTGCCTCAGAAATTAAATACTGTTATATTTCAACAGCCTGGCTAGTTGGAAGCATACTCCAGCTGACATGATTATAGGCACGGTATAAACTTATGATAGAGAGCTATCTAAATCTCTGAGGCCGCAGGTGCAGGATTATAGCAAAGCCCATTGAAACATACAGCTTTCTGCCTAAATGCATGAGTATGAAATTAATTAGGCAGTTGATCACATAATAAAAGTATGATGGATAATCTAATGGAAACTACCAGCTCAAAGTCAATAACAAACTTGATTATTTTATTAGATGCAGCTGATTTTCAATTCCTCTATTTACAGGATTTTGAGTTTAATAGAAGACTTTTTTTTTAAATGAGAACTCACTGTATTTATCTCTGTTGGAAACTATAATGTGTAAGCAATGTAGAATTTGTAGATAGACATATCTGTAAGTAAATCTCTAAGATACTTGGCTGAAAAGCACATCAAAGTGCAGTGAAATAATGAGACAGGCTCCAGCTGTTGGATTCCAACAGCTTTTGATTTGTGCTCTAGTAGAAGCTCCAGGTTTTGATTCTGTGTTGATTATTTCCATGGTACTGGAGATGATTTGGGCATTATTAAAAAAATAGACAGTATATAGCAAACAAGGTTGAGTTTGCAAACTGCATTTGAAAGGACATTTTCTTTCCTGATATGTCACTGCTTCCTATTCCTGTGCTCTCCATAACCAGCTACCCTTGTTTAAAAAGTCCTTTTAAAATACATATGTAAAAGATTTTACAAAAATAATAGGTAAGGTCATCAGAAAAGGGTGTGAACAAAAACTCCACGAATGGCAGTTCGCAGGCAGCTTTGCTACTTCCTTCTTGAGTAGAGAGGCTATTGTGGAAATTGTTTTTTCAGAGCCTTTTGAAGCTTTGCACATTTTAGTATGAAGCTGATCCTGTCAAGGAATTATTACCAGCAGAAAGTAAGTGCCATTAAAGAACTTTGGAGGCCTTATAGAGGCCATGGGTTTATAGTCAAATGCATTGATCATTCTGCTGTGTGAATGTGCTGATGGCACTGTGCAGATAAAGATCTCACTCTGGAGCAAATTCAAAAACATCTGATTCTCTGAGTTACACTCCAGATTTTTGTTTAGAATGACAGACTAAAAATCAGAATGCTTCAGGGAAAGTGTTGATTCTCAATTGTTTCCAGAATTAAGGTTTACGTCTGTTTCTACTATAAATTTTTTTAGGAGTCGTTTATAATTTTGGTGATGGATTACATGAAGGCTGTTGCTTGTTACTGGAATGACAAAATTCAATCAAATATACTGGAAAACATGTGTGATTTTTCAAGTTTACTCTTTTTCTGGTGCAGTTGGATAGCTAAAGGTATGTGGATGTTTCCCTGCAGTTTAGCCAAAGCTACTTAAAAAGGTATTAAGAAACCAATCCTTTTTTTTAATGTAACCTGGTGTTTCTGTTGAAATGGATTTCTTATTAGAGCAGGTTTTCTCATAGGTTTTGAACTTTACTTACAAGATGATATCACAGTGGGCAAACTACAAATGCTATTTAATAGTAGCAGGTGGCTATATTTGATATGCCTGATTCAAGCACTCCCTTCAGAACAAGTCCATTGTAATTTCAATTCAAATATAGAAGCAGTCCAAGGAGCAGGAGTGAAATCACACATCTCACTGAATCTTGCATTCTATCTAGCAGTCTGGAAAACATTTCTAACCAAAGACTGAGGGTGTTCACTATCATCTATTAGTTCATTCTCTGAGTGCAGTTTGACATCTGGAGTTTGATCTGGTCAGTCTAAACAAACTGTTTAGTCAAGGGATCAGATGCCGTGTCCCTGTGCCAGTTGCAACTAGGCTTTAATTTTCTCTGCTTGTGCATTAAAAAAAGAAGAGTTGACTGTTAAAACACTGGGCTTGTGTGGTTAAAACACCCACTTGTGTGGGCTCTGACTGAGCCCATGTTGAAGGGAACTACTGGATTGATATCCCAAGAGATCTTGGATAGATTAATCCTTTTTTTTCTTCTGTACAAGACTTGAAACTGAGGTGCTACCTAAAGCTCAACAATGAGTGATGCAGAAGTATGTGTGTAAAACTTTGGGAAAGCTTGTAAATAAAGGATGGATGGATGGAGGTGAGAGGAAGCAGGTCTTTCTAAGACTTGTAGCTGGAAACATACATCTGTTACAGATCTCTGTGCTTCAAGATGGGTTTAAACAGTGTTCTGTAAATATATCTATAATAGTAAAGAGAAGATGAAATCTATACCCTGCAATCCTTACGTTATTCAGTTTTCCATGTGTGGTGTTGATTTATTATTTATTTGCTTGTAAATGTCTGGCTTAAATATCCTAGAAAGAAGTCTTCATTTGATAGTAGGGCTTGTCTCTTTGCAGTTTTGTTTATTTTGCTTTTAATCTTTGTAATATTACTGTTTCCTTTTGAAATGTAAATTATGGTGAGGCTAAGAAAGAGATGAAGTCACATCTTAAGCCATTTACTCAGTTTTAGAAAGGGATCTTCAATCTACCTGATGGATCCAGGATCTAGTACCAGTAAGACTCTAAAGAGTAAACTTTTATTTGTATATTTGCAAATTCATCCAGAAGTTTAAGCAATTTTTTTAAATATTTAAAAGAACATTCTTGTGGCAGTGTGTGCAACCGAGGGGACAAGAAATAGGAGGCGTAGGTTAGGTTCTACAGATCTTTGGGGCTGGTCTTTGACACTGGTATGTCTTGCTTGCTCTTGCTTTTTTCCTTTCTCCCATTGTGAAAACCAAGCGTTTTCTGGCTGCCACTCTCCAGTTCAGCAGCAGAGTTACCAGTACTGATTTGGGTGAGGAGCAGCCAGTATCTCACTCTTTTTCTCATGGCAAGTGTGGATGAGAAGAATCTTTCTATTTTGTACAGTTGTATCATTCTGTTACATCCAAGTTTGAAAACAAAAGTCCTTCAAAAGAGTAGTGATAGGGGTGCAAACAGAGCCATTGAAAAGTGCATCAAGCTCATCCCTGTGCCATTATTGGATCACTTTAAACCCCTAATCAAGGACACCAAAAGCCATTGGTAACATTCAAAGTCAGCACAGTCTTTGTGCCAATGAGGAGAGGCTGTCAGAACAGATCACAAAGGTGTCTTTAAACTGCCAGGACAGAAATTACGTTTCAGGTTCAAACTCGTGGTTTTAAGGGTTAAAACTGACCATCTATGCACTTTTAATTCCATTTTCCTTGAAAGAAATGGATCAGCTGTACCTCTAATTTCCATTGACAGCCTGTGAAGGAAGCAGTGGTAGCCTGTACACTTGTGCTAAGCCCATTTTGGCACCAAGATATGTTGGAATGGATTTTTAAGCAGCATCAAATTGCTCTGAATATTAAGATGAAAATAATCAATATGCTATTGGGATAAGCCTACTGAATACTTTGGGTGCTACTCTGGGTATGCAGTTTTTGTTTTCTCAATTAATCTTTGGTTTGATATTTGCAGATATTGTTGCTTCCATGCATGGTCTGTAAATTTTAAAAGCAGCACCTGTGACAAGTAACTAAAACATTAAGGGATATCCCATCTTAGAATATGGCACATGCAATATGAGGAAATTAATACATCAGTGTAGTAATACAATGCCATTTTCAAGACAAAGGTATTTATCAGGAGAACTCAAAGCAAATTATTGGGCTAGAAACATAGCAAAATAATAAACTACTTTTTATTAAAAAGAGCTGAATTAATCAGATTTATGCCTTATCTTTAATAATTGAAAGCAACAAGACTGAGGATTTGTGTTCTCAAAGTTCTAACTAGTCAGTAATATCAGCTATAATATTCCCATTTTTAAAATGACCTTTTAAAGCTGCTCTATAAAATTAAATTTTAATGAGTGGTAATAAACAGTGATACTTTCCATAGCAGGAAATGCAGCACTGGCCTGAAGCTTTTGCTTCTGTCATCACCTCCAGTACTGTGTTATGTGCCCTCTTTCCTTGTTTTCAAGTATGGGAAGTATCATGATCCCACAGCACTTGAAGAAAATGAAAATACCTTTAACAGTACACTTTGTCCAAGATGTCTTTTTACATGAATAATTGTGTTTCTGTTGCTTTCATGATGTTTTTCCTGAGAAGTCCTCCTTTTTTAGTAGTACAGTATGCTATTTCAAGGTTCTGACATTTTCCTTCTCACTTCTTACATTGAATAAGGGTTGGCTGGGAGAAAAATAATTTTGGATGAATTAAAAGTATTAAAACATAGGTGTGTACCTCTGAGAAAAAATTGTACTGGCTTTTCCAAAAGCCTGAAAGCTAGTGGCCCTTCAAGGATGAATAACAAAGCAGATAAGTTTGATGAGGGACAGGAGGAGAGCAGAAGGGGAAGAAAAGAGAGAGGAGGAGAAGGGAGTGGCAACTTGCATCATTAAACTGGCAAATGGCACTGGAATATCAGCCTCCCTACTATCAGCAACGGTTGGAATTAATCCAGGAACTCAGAATGGATCTGTAAATGTGTCTTCAATTGTAGCCTTTGGCACAGATTTACATTCTCTGTCCCTTGGGCACTGAATTTCATTTCCCCATTTGCTAAATGAGAACAATTTATCCTAAATCAACGATAATCAGAGTAAACACTATTATTAATTTATTGTTTCCAGACTAGAAAAAAAAAACAGTAAAATGAAGCTCTCTACTTTTATCAGTGCTTTCCCTACCCCTTTTGCCCTGAGGATCCTATTAGCAGAAAGCTGAGCAGCTCTGTTTCATCAGAAATAAATTATGCCTCACTTTTTTTAATGTAAGTACTGAAGGGTTGTAAAGATTAGAAATATGTTTGAACCCACTATCACTTGATGTTATTTTCCTTGATGTTCTGAGCTTCTTTAGGGGAATGAAACAACATGTTCTTCTGAAAGCCAAGAGCAGAGCTTTTTTAAAAGAACACCAGCACAGATTTTGGTTGATGGACAAAATAATTTTGATTCTGTACAGCAGCAATATTTAAAGGAATGTATAGGCAGTGTGAAACAGAGCTGTCATAATTCCTGTCATGTAAAAGAGGCAGAATGTTTGCAGGGCAAGTAGGTGGCAGAACTACTCACCCTCATTTTTTAAATGATTAGAAAACTGTAATTCCCCAGAAACAGTAGACTAATTCTCACTTTCTTCACAAAGGAGCTAAGGATGAAAAAACACCTTTAATTAATAAACACTGCTGGCACTACTTTGGTAACAAGCTGCTGTAAATGAAACTCTCAATTGCCTCTGAACATAGTATTGTGTACAAATTCATGTTGCTCTTTAAGTGCTGGTCTTTGTTATTGCTATTTTACATTTTTGTAGGAAGTAAAAGTAGCTTTGTCAACTCCTTGTTATGCTGAAAGAAGTTCCTGACAGCTTTCCACTTGTGGGGAGCACTGAGATCACCCACAATTCACACAAAATATTCTCTCATGATAGCTAGAGGAGATGCTCTCAGCACAGGCTGAGTCCAAGACTGAGCTCCTTATGATGATTCTGTTAAAGAACCCAGGGTTTAAATCTGCAAAAAAATTTTACAATGAAGAAAAATATTTTTTAAAAATTAATGACTTGCAAAATAAGTAAATAAGGCAATATTTTTATATATTTAAGGTTTTGGTGCATAGTAAGTGTTTTGGACTGTTCTACAAAGCTGTGTAAATACTTTTTTTTCATTGTATAATATAGTCTGAGTATTTTTTTTCTTAATTTAATATTAAAATTAAATTCTGGCACTATAGGAAAAGGTATCCCGGTCAATCTATGCTTAGGGACTGAAGAGACAATGAAGAGGATGGCAGAAACAAATATTGTATCACATAGAAATGTTCAGATCTATTGCAAAGATCTTGATTTTGGGAAAACTTTTATCACATTGTAGAGTATTGTTCAACTTTTTTTCTTTTTTTACTATGTCATATTTAAATGCTTGTGGAAAATGCTGAATTTAGGATCCATCAACTTAAACCTGATAGTGGCACCTAAAATAAGCATTCCTGCTTTCTTCTTTTTAGGGTTACTGAATGAGTGAATAGTCACCAGTCTTGAGAAAAGCAGATGGAGACACTGGTAAGTAATAAGACATTTACTTTTCAATCCAAAGTACAGAAGGAAAACATGTTTGGAATGGTTGTACTTCCTTGGTTTGATGGTCTAAACAGTTCCACAAAAGTTATTTCAGCTGCTAAGCACAAAGCCTCTGGGATGCCTCAGTGCCCATACAGACCTGAGGATTCTTGGTGTATTTTTTAGGCAATTTTTTTTTCCTCTGTGTGGAGATTGAGTTTAGATGCAAAATGGATTATGAGGTTCAGCCTTTGCAGAAGGAAGCACTTGCACTCAGTAATAACAGTCTGACACATGGGTTTAGAAGGGGATCAACAACTATAAAGTTGTAGCACTATTGATTTTTTCCAAACTATTGGGTGAAACCTAATTTAAAAAAAAATAAAATAATGGAATTTAAGGGTACTTTCAATTTAAATTTATTGGATGAGACTATGAATGTTCTTCTGGCACAAAAGACATCCTTGCCAGCCAAGAGATCCAGCAGCTTCTTGTTTGTAAATGTCACCCATTGAGAGCATTTCCCAGTAACAGGATTGAGAGTGGACCTCCAGGCTGCCAGGCAAATCCCTGCCTCTTGCACCTCCCTTTAGGTGCTGCCCAATTGCCCTGGAGTCAGCACACAGACTGGAGGAGCGCTGCTCATTTCTGTTCCAAGTGAAGTGCTTTGGACAAGGTAGAGCAGATGCAGCCCCTCTGAATTCCCACAACAGATGGAAGAAGCAGTTCTATTGCAGAATGTTCTGGGAATGTTGAGTTATGACAGATTTGGCTTTCAATCCCTACTTCAGGTAGGCAGAATAAGCTTAAAAAAGTTATTTTTCAGTCATCCAGAAGCAGCTTTTTGACCTTTGGTGTTACAAGGTGAGACGGGTGCACCCTAGTGTTTGATAGATTGCTGTTTGTACAAAATATGTAATATTTGCTAATAAGAAAAAAGTAAATTAATGGGACACTTTACACTCTGATGGTTAGAACATAAACTTCTGGAATGTGAGGAAACTGATAAATAACTATTGAGGTCAGAACATGACGACCTTTCTTTACCTTTGGAAAACAGCTTGTTTGAAACTCCAAGGTGGGTGAAACTGTTATTTCCTATGGTTATTATTCTATGCCTCACCCTTGAAGTTCATATTTTTGTTCTTTTTTCCAATTTCTTTTTCTAATGATTCTAAAATTTAATATGGTAGTGTGATAGCTCTTGAAAGCACAATCTATCATATCCAGAAATTAATTAAAAGGCAAACCTACAGGAATGGCTATGGAAAGGAGTGCATGAATATCTTATCCAAGATGGTTTAAGGTGCAGTTTCAAGGTCAGCGTGGACCATTCTGGGTCTGTGCTGCAGTCAGAGTGGCAGCTTTGATTTCCTCACCTCTGACCCCATATTCCTGCTTCTATTTACGCTGGCAATTGCAGGGGTGCAGAAACCCAGTCAGAGGAAGAAAACAAAACCCTGAAACCCCAAATGGCTCCCCCACCTCTTCCCAAGACAGCCCCGTCCTTCAGAAAGCATGGGAGCATTTTTGCTGCAGGAGCGGGTTTGAGTGTGATGTTGCTGTGCAGTTCTGCAGTTGCAATTGTTAATGCAGGGGGAGCAGCACAGGAACAGCAGCTTTGGGTACTTTTTGGGTACTTTTTGGGTACTTTTTGGGTACTTTTTGGGTACTTTTTGGGTACTTTTTGGGTACTTTTTGGGTACTTTTTGGGTACTTTTTGGGTACTTTTTGGGTACTTTTTGGGTACTTTTTGGGTACTTTTTGGGTACTTTTTGGGTACTTTTGGGGTACTTTTGGGGTACTTTTGGGGTACTTTTGGGGTACTTTTGGGGTACTTTTGGGGTACTTTTGGGGTACTTTTGGGGTACTTTTGGGGTACTTTTGGGGTACTTTTGGGGTACTTTTGGGGTACTTTTGGGGTACTTTTGGGGTACTTTTGGGGTACTTTTGGGGTACTTTTGGGGTACTTTTGGGGTACTTTTGGGGTACTTTTTGGGTACTTTTTGGGTACTTTTTTGAGCCTGCGGGGGAGCTGCTTCTGAAAATGCGAAAGGCGGCAAAATCCAGAGAACTTATCCACGACTTAGAATAAATTTAAAATTATGGTACAAATGTTAGTTCACAAGTCTCTATGATTCAGCTTCCTGTAAGATAAAATTTTAGTTTTATCTTTAACCAGCAGTCCATATGGTTATAAATGGTGATTTCCCTTTAGTGAGCAGCACAAAGTGCTGCAGATATCATTAGGTGCAATTTCACCCAATCAGTCATTTCTTAAAGTCAGTGTCATAAAGGTGGCTTGAGGTTTCTAGGAATCCTTGCATTTACTGTTTGTTAGCAGAAATAAAAAGGTACAGTTCAGATATTTTATTTAGCACTTTGAATTTTACTTGCACTTTGGACATTTGTATGTCTGATATTTGTTTAAATGAATTTGTCTGATATTTATGTTTAAGTATGTTTGATACTTATGTTTTAATGCATTTGCATAAAAGGAGATTTAGTGTTGTCTTTGTGGTGTTCAGACAAAGCAAATGCTTTGTCTGAAGAAATCCATGAGCAGCACAAAACTTGAAGAACTGTGTACCTAAAAATAAATGCACAGGGCAATGATAGCAAACTACACATTGGTGCCTAGCAAGGAAAAGTTTGTAATCCAGAAAATGTGCAGAACCATTTATGTTATTCAAGGTCATCACAGAAAAGATAGCAAGTAAATTTCAGAGTTATCTTAAAGATTATTAGGACTGCTGGAAAATCAAGCCCTGACATTATCTATGTCAGGCATAAATAAGGTTAAATATGAGTCAAACAGGTTTGTGACAGCTCTTATTTAAAATAGTTTTTTCATTAAGAACTCTTCTGTTGATCCATGAATCAAAGATTAACATGGGAAAGAGAAATGTATTTACGTGTGTATTACAAAATACTTGCCATCATTTCATTTCCTGAAAAGTAGAAACCTAAAAAAGAAACATTCTGGGAATTATTAAAGTTTCTAGCAATTACCTGCCTTAAAAGTTACTGTAGTCTAAAGGAGTAGTCAAAGACTTCACTTAAAATTAAACGAAGAAAAAATAATACAATAACTTTTAAATGTAAATCTTATTTTGTAAACAGCTCTTATTGTGTTGAAGTTTTTTTCAGTATAGTCAATGGCAAAATGCATCTATTACAAATCTACAATTTATTAATTTTAATAATTAGTTGGTAAGATCCACCAGACTCCTGAGGAGTTCTGTCATCAAGAATTTTTAAATACAAGATCCCCGGGTGTTTAAAGCTAAATTATTCCCAGTGTAGATCAATCAAGTTTTGATAAAATGGTGGTGATAAAACTGTATACAGAAAGCAAAGACTATTTCAGCTTAATATCTGTATTAGAGTAACCTGAATAAGGTATAAAATGAAACCTAAATTGAAATGAAATGTGCAACCCACATCCCAGGTAACCCTTGTGATGAATGTGGGTAGAATGGTTCCATTGTGTGATGTCCTGCATTGCAGTAATAACTGCATGAAAAAATAATTTCCAGTTTTCAACTAATGGTCAAGCTAATAAACTTGAGATTTCGAGATTTTAAATGCACAGGAGTATTTGACAGTTGTAATTGCAACAACTTACAATGTAGGAATTTTTTTCCAATAGCTGTACACACAAAGACTGCCAGAAGTTAGATTTTCTGTGTAAAAGCCAGAGTGGGGAATGGAGGACAGAAAGGAAAATGGGCTTTAAGGAAAAAGGATGGTATCCTAGCCAAGCACATCATGCATGACAAGGGCATGATAGCTCATCATGACAAGGAGCTGGAGGAAAGTGGAGTCATTGGGTGTAATCACATGTTTAGAGAAACATAATAAGTAAAGGACTGATGAATTCAGGTAACATGGGCTTGTCTCCGGTGCTTGTCAGGGCCCTGTAACTGAGTAAGTGTCATTTTGCTATGTGATAATAATACATCTTCTCCTTTATGCTTCTGTCTTAACTATTTGAAACTACACACTCATCAGGTCAAAAGCTAATGCATATTGTGTGTGTGAACAGTAACCTATTCCAACGAGGGTATTTATCTTAGTTGCTTAAATAGCTCCAGTGCCAGATACTCCTAATCATCCCCAGTGACTTCTGGCTCTTGGAGTGTAATCACTGCATAACAACAGCCACAGAATTTGGTGTCTCTGTAACCCAACCGTGTCTTCTGTACATCTGATAGCTCTGGGAGATTAATAGTGTGATGTCCTTGGAAATAGTTTGGCTGAAACTATGCTATCACTTGGACACTATATTTGCATCTGTGTTATTTTGTATAATCTAAAAAATTTTTATAGAAATGGGGTGTGGGGTGCTTGTTTTCAGCAACATTGAGTAGCATATGGTTAAGAAATCTTCTTCCTATTCCAGCCCCTTAGTAGAAAATCACTTTTTACATTAGGTCTAACAGTCAAAATGGAGTATTTTTTTTTTTTTTAATGAGGAACTAACACTGGCAAACTCAGTCTGTCAGCTAAATAAGCCTATATAGCACAGTCCTTAAAAATGTAAATGTTACTTTAGAGTTTGAACTTGAGATTCAGATTCTCCTGTTAAGGACATGGTTTCTCTCAAAAGAATTCTTCTCTCACAAGCATTTTTAAAACAGTGCTAATGCTTTGTGTCTGGCAAGAAATATAGTGAACAGCCAACTAGGCTGTATTTGAAATTTTCTCCTCCAAACGTGAACAAAACAAAGGAAATACAGTCAAATGGAAATGAATTTTTAAAAACTTTTTTCTAGTTCTGTTAGTGCAATCTCAAAGTCTGAGAGAATACAAACATGTTTCATCTCCAGTTTCATTCAATCTGTTTTTGGTTTTTTGACAATTCAATATGGGTATATGAGAATTTAATGTCAGTTCTTTCTTTTTTAACTCTCCCTTTCCTTCCAACTGTGCTCACTTATTTTATATATATGTCATTTCACATTTGTATTTTTCATCTACTCCACTGGGAAACCTAAGCTACTAAGATGATGTTCACTTTCTGAAACTAGTTTTTCTTTCGGTTCTGTTTCCCTATGGATGCTTAAAAGAAGGAAAATGTAAAATGCTGAATTGGAAAATTTAGGATTTTTACTGCTATTACATAACAAAATGCTTGGAAGGGATGGGGGAAATCCAGGTTCCATTTTTCTGAAAAAAGCAAGTTGTCACCAAATCTCTATTTTGGAAAAAAGAAACAATTGTTGTTCTTAGAGAAGAATGTTTAATAATACTACAAACTGTTTGTCTCCATGATGCCAGTGTATAAAAAAGTGGATGGACTTGTGTTATGATTGTTTTAGTGTGAAAAATCAGCTCTTAAAACTCCATTTATACCTCTGCATTGAAACTACATCCATTATGATTCTGTACTGCAACCTTTGAGGTAACATAGGCTGCAGCTCCTATTTCACATTGAATTCATCCTCACACTGTTAGTCTCATTGTTTGCTCTGAAAAGAAAGATCCAAACTAATTCTTGGAGCTTGGTGACTGAGCAGGTGTTTACATGAGTTGTGTACTCAGTGCTGCTATGGAAGGTTGGCTCCAAGCAAACACTTGTACAGCAAATTTCAGCCCTTTTGGTTCATTGTTGGTGATGCACAGCAGCCATGAGTGACTCACTGAGCTGTTCCCCCAGGGACAAACACTCCTCTGCAGCAGCACCTGATCCAGTGCCTGTGCTGGCACCAGGGGCCAAGGCACAGGATGCCAGTTCAGACATCCAGGGTCATAGTTTGGATCATGGGGGAACAGCAAAGCACTGTGCCCTGCCTCTCTCCTTGGCCAGCTCACAATCTCCCACCTTCTATCTGATCTCTATGTAGTGCCAGCATAGGACAATTTGCACATCATTTCCCTCCCCTTTGGTTCCTTCCCTCTGATCAGCTCCTCTCCCAATACACAGAATTTCTCTGGGCAATGTGTCACCTCCTTGAGGCTGCCTTGCTTTGCCCAATGCACAGAATTTCTCTGGGCAATGTGTTGCCTCCTTGAGGCTGCCTTGCTTTGCCCAATACACAGAATTTCTGCAGACAATGTGTTGCCTCCTTGAGGCTGCCTGGCTTTGCCCAATACACAGAATTTCTCTGGGCAATGTGTCGCCTCCTTGAGGCTGCCTTGCTTTGCCCAATACACAGAATTTCTCTAGGCAATGTGTCGCTTCCTTGAGGCTGCCTTGCTTTGTCTGGTTGCACTTCTCTCTCCTGCACACAGCGTGTTCCTGCTCCTCACCATCCACAGCACATGGTAACCAAAGATACCCTGCACAATTCAAACAGGAGCCTGCAAGGCTCCACGTTTGCTCTTGTAAATATTTTGATGGAAAGTGATTCTATTTCAGATGAAGGCTTCAACAAGAATATTAGTTAAAAACTTTGATTAAGAGAAGTAAAAGTATGCGCTCAGCAGTGTGTATCCAGAAGAGTACAGGATGAAGTTCAATCTGATATTCACAGCTACTGCATGTTAGCATGATGTGCTACTGAAAGGTACTTTATTTTCATATTAGTGATCTCTCAAGGCTTGATCCTAAGTCACTTGTAATGAAGATAAGATTTTCCATTGATTTTAATTTGCTTTGGAACATAGATATTTTATAGTTTTAATAAATAGCTTCAAAACTGTGTATTACACACTTTATAAAATGCTCATGATGAGTTCAAATGTAAAATATTATTATATTCCATTCCAGTCCAGTGCAGCATCCACATCAACTACTTTGAAGGTATTCAACTGGAGAGATATTTGAACTGTTTTTTTTTGAAGGGAGGAAAGAAATCCCATACTTATTATGACAATATTTTTGATTTCATGTTGTCCTTAACCTCATTAGGGAAATTTCTTATAACCATTTTTTTTCAAAAAAGCGGAAGTTCTGTCTTTGTATATGGCTATTAAAATCATTATACATTTTTAGGAGTAAATAAATTTAGGAGAACAGAAATACATAATGCAGCACCCTTTTATCAAGGGCATGTACCACGCACCAGATGGAAAACAAACTGTGTTTACAACATTACCACTATCGCCACTGACACTACGAGATCTACAATATGTTACAGCAGCAGCTCCATTAACCTTGCTAGTTCTGTTAGAGTTGTCTGGTACTTTGCCCAATCTGTGTTTGTTGTCAGCAAATGGATCAAATTAGGAGATTTTCATTCTGTTTATTGACCTTTTTCCTCCTTTCTCAATTTAGGCCATAGTTCATTAAAAATTGTTCTACTATTGCTCTGTAAAATACTGCAAATAGATGGCTCTGGATCTGTCTGCTGCTCCACATGTAAATTATACCATCCTACCTCAGTGGGAAACTTCAGAGCAGCCATTGATAGGAAATGTGCTGTAAAAACACCAGTCCTACCTGGCTGGGTGGTTGGTGATGGTGCCTTTAGGAGCAGCATTAGGACGTGCTGCTGTCCTTGAGTGCAGCCTTGCCCACAGGACCTTTCCCTTTTCAAATCAGAGTAATCCTCACCACTCCAATTTATGTTTTTAATGTAGTCATACTTGCTTGTTTGATGACTTGGGAAGCGGGTGGGAATGGTTTATTTTGTTAAAATGAGTAGTTGTATAGTAGAGAATCACTAGTAGAGTGCTTGTGTTGCCCTTGCCTCGATGCCTTCCCTCCAGCCCAGTGAAAGGATGCCCAGTTTCCAACCTGTGCCTGTCTCAGGAGAGTACCTCCCACCATTCCATTATCAGCTCAGTTCAGCAGCATCCACTGCAGGCCATATGTTCCCACCCTGTGTTTGTGCTACAGAGATTCACACGCAGCCACATGACAACCCGAGTCTGTGAACTGATCCAGCCCAAACAGAACTGCTTGCTGCTGCTGTGAGTTTTGGCTGGATACATTTCCTACCTCACTGTGTGGCTACAAGAGCCCTTCCACCTCAAGGGAGAAGAAAACCAAGTGGATTTGTGTGAGGAGAAAAGCACAGTAACTCCCCTCCCTAATGATGCTTACCAGATTAAACTGATTGTGGGCTAAGATGCCATGTTAGCTAGAAAATCAGAATGCCTCAGGAAGCCATTTTCAATTAGAGTATTATTTGGAATAAGGTGATGTCCTCCATACACCTACTAAGCCCTTCCTTAGCATTCTTTATTTCTTTCTTTCTTCCCTTGGCAGTTCAGTTCATTAAAACCATAAAGGAAACAAAGCTGTAGGGGTAGGAAAATTATTTCAAAGACTGAGACAGAAGTAACCTGATACTGGGTTTGTGCAACCTCCCTTCCACTTCTTCCTGTTGTGTGAGCAGTGCTGAGCAGGCAGTTGTGATTTAGATCAACCTGCCACAGCAAGCTGAATAACCTCCTGACCTTCAGTTCTGTTGTGATACACAGGCTTCATTTTCTCACAGCTAAAAGCAACTGATACTGAAGGAAAATAAGGCCTGCTCCTCAGTTTGGACAAGATTTAAGGCAATGCATCAACAGTCAGGCAGGTGGAAATGGTAGGGGTTTTTCTACTGCATAAAATGTGGAAAATTTAAAAGTTGGGGGTTTTTTTTTGGTATCCTTATATTGACTTACATCTTGCATAGGAAAAAAAAAAGCTTATTATATGAGAAATAATGAGGGGGGGGAAAGTTGGTTTTCTGCGTTCATCTTTGCTGCCATCCCCATTCTGTTTAAAGCCTGTGTCAACAAAGCATGGTCTACATGTGGACAGCCAGAGCAACACTTATGATTCTGAACATTTACACCCAATTCCTTCAAACTTAAATAATATATAAAACAATTTTAGAATTCATCAGTCACATAGCAATGATAGGCAGGAGTTATTTTCTCTGTCCATGAGTGCTACATTTCCATCTTAATGCAAAGCTTATCTTGCATTGGATCTGGAATTTTGTTGCATAGGCTGAAGCCATTTGGTGAATGCCTTTTCAGCTTCAGACTAGTTTATGTTAGTCTGAGTGTGCCTTGGCAAAGCAGCTTGATGTTTTCAGATAAGGGGTGATCTAATCAGTTGGGGAATAGAACTCCATTATAATCATCACTGTTGGTAGGAGCAGCAAGGTCATAGATGTAAATGAAAATGTATTGATTTACAAACTCCTGAATTTATCATTGTAATTGCAGCTATTTAAGTTATCAGGATTGGTACTACCATACACAAGTTCCCTGGTTTTAGCTAGGGAGAGCATTTGGGATACAGCTTATTCCAGCAGGAACAGAGGCATAGCTGATGGGCATATATAAACTAGGTTTGAGTGATCTGGTGTCCTCTGCTGTGCAACACACAACACAGCCCCCTGAACTGGCTTGGATGCATCCTTTGTAAAGCCTCTAGGCCACACATGGTTTCTGTACAATATCTGCCTACAAAAAAAGCCAAAGCATGCTTTATTTTTAGTCAGGTTTAGCTCATAGGTGTACTATTAGTAGTGTAATGTAGGTACACCTATAAACAGATAATAAGAATGGCTTATGCAAATAAAGAACAATAATGCAATAAGAAGGGCTTATACAAATTCTCTTTGAGGTTAAACTTGGGGTCAGAAATAAAATCAGTGCAGTTTTGCATTTTTCTGGCATGTGCTGGAAAGACTTCTAAAGAATGCACCATGTTGGGAGAAAACTTATCCTTCCATATCTGCACTAAATTAATCACTAAACTGTGTATTTTTAATGAAAATGAAGGAAGGTGTATACTCTTCCAAGTAAAGGTAACAGCCTCACTTTGATCTACTCTTAAGAACCAGTGAAGACAAAGGGCTAAGCAGGGGTTTTATTCAAGACTGCCTTAAATAAAACATTTAATAACAACAACATAGTATGTACCTTTCTTCTTCATGGTTATTATCAAAATAGTTACAATCATTTATTTATTCTGGCAAGTAGCATTTATTTTCATGTATTAGGCACATTGTCTTCCATGTTTGTTTTCAATATGAGAAGTAAATATTTCTGCCTATTATTGTGCCTTCTGAATTTATCGCATCATTTTCAAAAATGTTTTTCTACCTGAAAATATTATGCATAGGCACAGCATATCTGCTGTCTGAGATTTCTTTTGTGGTTACTACTGGAGCTGGATTCTCTGTCAAAGCAGATGAAGCCAAACAGTCATGGAGCAGTTTTGGAAGCCTCTCTGTGACCTGTCATATTTACCTTTAACAGGCTGGAGTATGAGACTGAAACATGGGATCTCCTGTCAGAGCAGGGTAGAAATAGGGCCTTTCTGTGTGCCTGATAATGGAAGAGGTCACTTTTTAGAACAATAAATGGTTTAAGAGCAGCACTGGTGAGCCATCGTTCATTTGAGCCTGCTCTAGACAGTCCTTGTCTGTAACAAGACAAGAGGGAAGCCCAAATTGATAACTG
Source organism: Agelaius phoeniceus (assembly GCF_051311805.1). Classification (NCBI taxonomy): domain Eukaryota; kingdom Metazoa; phylum Chordata; class Aves; order Passeriformes; family Icteridae; genus Agelaius; species Agelaius phoeniceus. Next base: position 13,182,538 of record NC_135279.1, read on the forward strand.
AGTTGTACCCATATCACTTGTGTATTCATTCCTTCATGTACTTTGCCTGCAGTGTTTCTGAAAGATAAAATAGTGCTTAGGCTGATGAGAAGGAGCGGATAGGAAGAACTGTTTGGACATAATGAGAAATAAGATATCTTAAAGTAGAATCTATTTGTTTTTCTTTTTCACTAACACTCCTGACATGATATTCTTTTAGAGGCTTTGTTATGAGCATGGTTTTATCTATAATGCATGTGGGCAGATATGTAAAGGAGCAAGGGAAGGAATAAAAAAAGAGAAGGAAACTAACAGCCTCAGAGTAGATACCAAGCTTCTGTGAAAGCATCAGTCAAGATAGGAAATTATAATCTTTTGTAACAAAGAGAAAAGTCTGAACACAAATGCCCATGGACAAATAAAGTGTGACCCTGGTTGCTCCAGCAGAGTTTGGTGCTGTATCTTTGTGAGGCTCCTGCTCTTTTGGTTGTTCATTAGAGCAGTAAATTTCTGTGCAGGGTATTTGGTTTCACTCAGATGTTACTGCAGTTATGTTAGTGGGCACAGATCCAGACTCATGCAGAAAGGGCAGCAGTGGATGGACTTCATTGTTGTCCTCTCCTGGACTGCAGCATGAGTGGAAGTTGCAGTATCAAATAAGCAGGGAAATGCATTATGTATTGTCACCTAATACCTGCAGCCATTTTTCTTTACCATGCTCTGAGACCTTGCCCTTTACGCTTTTATAACACCTTCATTCCACTGTTGGAATCCTCTCTTTATAGACATGCAACTTCAATCTATTCACTTCTTAGTAGCTTAAAGAGTGAGTTCAACCTCTTTTTCCAAAGATTTGTTGGCTCCCAGAGTGTTGAGTGTACAGTATTGCTTCACAGTTCAGGTGGTTTGGGCCTCAGGTGACACTAATTTCTGCCAGATTTGTTATAACTTCTTATTCAATATCTTAACCAATCTTCTGAGTGTTTAAATGCTAATCAAGGTTGTTGCTGGCAGGGGTGAACAGCAACAGGGATGAATAAAGACATGGACACAAGGCTGCAGTGTGATTTAACTCATCCAAATGTACTCATTCATCTCTCTCACTAAAGTCTGTAATAATCAGGAATCTTCATAAAACCAAAGATCAAATGTATTTTAGAAGGTAAATTCTGTAGGGCTGTCTCATTTTTATTAAATTTTGCTGCTTTGGAGCTGAAAGTCTATAGAAATTCCTGTGAGGCATCAACTGAGTGAAATACAGTCCCACACATGTATAGAGGAATATAACCTGTTACTAGTGTTTCTAGGCATGTCCTTAAAAGAAATAATACTAATGAGAAAAAAAAAAAAATCTGTATTGCTTCTTCTGATTGTTTTGGTTTTTTAACAGTTCAATCTTAAAATTTATACCCAAAAAATATTTAGTGTTACTAAAATACAACTGGGGAGGTACAGGAGTACTTACAGGACCTGGCTAATGACAGCAGTGGCTTTTCATGACATCTGTTTGGTAGGCTTCAGCATGACCTTGTCAAAGTTAAAAGCTCATAACATTCATATTTTTTTTATAGCATTATGATTCTGCATAACAGTGCTAAAAACAAAACCACAGTATAATTATCCTGTCAATCAAGCTGCCAGAAAAGGCATTTTCCACCAGCTTTGCACCTACTAAACTGTAAATAATTTATAAAATTAGAAGTCAAGACTAAGTGGAAGCATTTTGGGTCTAGTTAAGCACTTGTCAGAGCTCTGTGGTTTAAGTGACCCCACACACTGAGCTCTGGGTGCTTGCTTCTATCCTCTGAGTGTGAAAATGGTCATTTGTCCTTGTATTGCTGTGCATGCACCTAATAAAAATATCAAGCTGTTAATAGAGCTGTGAACAGGTGTACAGTGGATGTTGTAATGATGTTTTATTCATTTGAATTTCCAACCCATTTAGTCTCATCCAATGAACAACAAAAAATATTTTCTTCATTATCTCCAATTAATGTAAATGTCAAATATTTGAATATATTATCACACCGATAATTCAGTACTCTGGTTGATTTGTGGAGTATTTGCATTAAAGTGACAATTAAAACAAGGGGGAAAGTAATCCAGAATGCATGTTCTTATCTCCTGTCATGTTCTTACAGAGATGTTGGATTTGCTTCTCTGTGATCTTTTGACTGTGGTAAACAAGTTGCTTAAAGCCTTTAGGCTTACCATTGTTTGTATCTGGTCATTTAAAAAACGATAGTAATTGATTTTTAATTATTTCAGCACAAGGTTTGTTGGCAATGCATTGTTCAGTTCAGCCTGGATGGGGTTAATGTCCTTGCTGGGGGCTGGTGCAGTGCTCTGGGTTTCTGTGAGAATCTGGGGTAACACAGGAGCTGCTGCTGGGCACAGCCAGGGACTGCTCTGCTTCTCCTGCCAGGGAGCTGGGAGGGGACAGGGCTGGGACAGCTGGGGACAGGGCTGGGACAGCTGACAGCTCAGCCCAGGGGTGCTCCAGACACCTTCCACTGTGTCCTGCTGAGCAGTAAAACTGGGGAGAGCTGCCCACTGATCAGGGCATGCTCAGAGGGTGGTGAGCAATCCCTTTGTGCATCATTTGTTTGTGTTTTCTTTATTCATTATTACTGTTTTCCTTTCCTCTTCTGTCCTATTAAACTGTCTCTATTTTGACCCACAAGTGTTGCCTTTTTTCTGGTTCTCTCTCCCTCCTCACTGCAGGGAGGGAGCCAATGGCTCTGTGTTGCTCTGTCTGCCTGCCAGCTTAAACCACAGCACTCCTTAAAATTTAGTTGACAGATACTAATCTCTCACAACAGAGCTGTTCTGAGGGCAGAAGCCTGCTTTATGGATATATAAAACCAAATGTGTTCTGACAGGATGGAGGCAATCAAATAATTATCATGTGTTTATCTTTTGATAGCTCTCCCTCCTTTAACTTCTCTTGTGCTCGTTTGTGACTTGGTCTGTGCCTGTCCCAGTGCTGCACTGGGCAAGGAGGGGGCAGCTGGGCACCTGGAACTGCCTGCAGGGTAGGGCTCTGCTGCTTTCAGGAGAACACTGCTGGAATGTTCTACAGGCACCCAGAGGGCACACCTGGGACACTAAAAACAATAAAATAATTATTGCACTCTCATGCTTAATTACTTAGCACCCTTAACACTTGTGTTACTTGGTTTGGTTGGTGGATTGCTTATTGAGATCCTACCAATGGACCTAATTTTACCCATAGATCCCTAATTGGGGCGTAAGTTCTTTCTACTTGTTAATTTTTTTTTCCTGTTGTAGAGCTAAACTTTATATGAGCTCTATACACACAGACAATCATTTCAAATAGCCCTTTCTCACATGGAGAAAATACAAAGCAAAAATAACCCAGGAATCCACACAAAGCACAACTCACCACACACTCTGCATGGAAGGAGTCATGTGGTCATAACAGATTTTCCTCCAAGTTTTGCATGTGATCAAAATCTGCTCTGCTGAGAATATTGGACACGCTTAGTCTATTATTACTAACACATGTGCAAGTTCCTGTGGTAAGTTTATAGCTGTTGAAGAACCACAAAAACACCCAATAGCATTCCCCATCCCTCCTTCCTTCCCTGCACTTGTATTTGTGGTGTTTCACCAAAAAAGAAGTTGGTGCCCCTTGTGCTGCTCAGTTGTGTTTTTAGTAGCAAGTGTTAAGTGCAGCGTACCAAGATTGTGGTGTGCAATCCCATCCACTTCTGTTTCTTGTCTAAGACTTTAATTACAGGAGTAGGAGACAGATGATTGTGGAGCAGGAGGGTGGCTGTGGAAAAGGCAGGACTTTGCTGTTTTGTAATCTTATATTTATGCCCACACCACGTGCTGAGATTCTGCACCTTTTTAGACTGGGGAGGCTGAAAGAGCTGCAGGTAGGATATGCTGCTTGTATCTTTTTTTCTCTTACAAACCAGAATTAGTTATTATTTTACAGTGAGTGGAATTCCAGGTTTTTGCCAAAAAATGTCAACCACTTACTCTTTTTTTTCTCTAATGCTGGGTTGTATCCTCTGAGATTATTATTTTAGAGTTTGAGAAGCAACAAAATTTTATCTTCCCTCAGCAAAATAATTAGGGAAGATGGGAGAGTTCCAGGAGAACTGGATGTCTGGAGCACAGTGGGTGTTGCAAGAGAATTGAGACCATAGTTAGTTTAGCTTGTAATAAATGAAATGAGATGGTATGCTATAAATTCTAGGTCTGGAATTCAGAAGATGGAAAAAGTGGCTTAGTACCTCTTATTTGAAAGATAAAATAAAACTCAAATGCTAGGTACAAAGAAATTGCGATAGAAATGTAGATTAGAAAATATTTAGACTTTTTCCATACTTTTTGTATGAGTTGAGTGGTGAGAGAAATAATGAAAGGTTAATGTTTCTCTTCTTCTAAAAAACTCTTCACTGTGATTTGACTTTAGAGCTGCTTTTGTTATGCCTACAGTGGTTCAAATCCAATTCTGAATTTTTAGGGTTGCTTTGATTTTTTTTCTGCTACCTTTGCAACTTCATCAACATTCAGAGAACCAAATAACAATCCAGCAAGGTGTAAAGTAGTTGGCATTATTAATAAAACGAAAAGACAAGGGACCTGAAGGGGAACAGAGAGAGGATTCTTGGGAAGAGCATGCTTAAAGTTATGCCATTTCTGTAGCTGAGGTCACAGGGGACTGTCTTGTGTGGTAAAGCTTTCATGCTTTATGATCACACAGAAAATTTAATCCCACTCTGGTTAAAAATGCCAGCTTCATGCCACTGCAGAGGGAAACATGCAGCTTATGAATTTGCAGAATAAATACAAGAAGAAAATATTACAAAATGTGTTCCAGGAGGCTAACAGATTTTTATTGTAAGTTCATAGTAGAAGTATTGATAACAGCTGAAATTTACTGTGTAAAACTATGCAAATAAAGAAATGGGTAAAAACTGTGAGAAGATCAAGTCATCTATTGTGTTGTTATAGACCAATTCTCATCAAAAGAGCTTTATACAGTCTTGCATAGCCTCATTATGGGTGTAATCTATGGAATACCATTCTCTAGGAGAATAGGAAAGAAATTTAGATGCAGTAGGCAAAATCGTATATAGCACAAACTGGAAATAATAAAGGAATCTGTACATGTGAGCAAAGCTTTCTGGGACAAGGCATTTTAAGTTACAGTGAAGCTGTCTCTAACAGCTTCCTCACAATTTATATAATGGTAAATTAAAAGTATAATGAACAGTAGTTTTGTATCTGCAGGCTACCCTGAATAACAGAGGAGGGAAGGCAGGCAGGAAAAACCCCAACACTTAAATTCTACAAGAACCTGATGAGGGAGGTCCAGGGTGCTTTTTCAAACCTGGAAATTCCACTGAATTGCTTTCACTTGGGTTTTGCTGAAGTTTTGGTGTTTGTAACTGGCCAAGTTATAACTGCAGTGTTGGGCACTGCCACTGCCTGTGCTGCTGCTGGGGAGGTGGGGGCACAAATCCATGTCAGCTGCTGCCCTGCTTCCCTCCCCTGTCACCATCTCCTGAGGTGCTCTATGAAATAAGAGTTACTTTATGACAGTAAAAGCAAAAATGCTTCCATTTCATGGTTGTTTTGAGTCAGTCTTTTCATGTTCAATCCCTTTTATCCACGCAGTTCTGTGTCACTGTCTTGGCAGTTGTTCGGCTCTGGGTCAGGCAAGCGTCTCAAGAGACTGCAGTTCAAGTGTGCCCAAAAAAGGAAAGAAAGTGGGTTTTTCAATATGAGTGAAAACCTTATTTTCTTTATTTTTGCCTGACTTAATATAAACTTTGGATCCAGGACATTACATGATTCAATTTCAAATTTCAGTGGGAGGTTGTTGTTTTTTTTTTCCCTCAAAACAAATTAATTGACCTATCCCTAGTTGAAAGTTGTTATTCTCAAATTCTGTATTGGTTCTAATGTCCAAATTATTTTCTCAGATTTCTTGGCAGTTGGAGATATGTGTAAATAATTGGTAATAAAAGGCAAAGATTGCAGTGGGTAAAGGGAATTAAATATCTTCCCGTTTCATTCAGGGAATATATCATAAAGAAGATACTTAACCAGAGTTTTTAGAGTACTCTTATATACGTCCAACAAGTTCATCTCATTTCCCTGCAGTCATTATAACTAACTTCTATCAATGAATTCAGTGATTAGTGACTACATCATAGCTGACAAGCCTTCCCATGCACAGTAATATAAATTTTTGGAATTCATGGCTCAGAATTCAATGATCTGTGTCAAAACTTCAACACATAGTAATTTTTTGTAATTATGGACTATATTTAAATTATATTTTTACATGTAAAATATGAAAAAGGTTGGTGATTTCTGGTCATTTGTTGTGCAACAGAGAGATACAGATAAAGGGAAAGTGAGGAATGTGTTTGAAAATAATCTAAAAAAATGTCAGTGTTCAAATTGTAATTTACCAATGAGTATCCAAAAAAACCCAAACCATGAACAAGAGTAGGAAAAAGCAAAGATGCTTCGCAAATATCTTTCCCTTTGTAGTTTCCCTGGAAGAAATAGCAAGGACTGTTCAACTCCAATGTATTTTAAGTAATTGATGAAGAACAATTTTCCTGGCAATTACTTTTAATGTCTGTATCTCAGAGGATAATAATATTTGAGCCTCAGGCCGTGCAATTGTATCTTCTGCTGTCTGCATTAGAAATAATGCTTAGATTCATGTGCTTAATTCTCTAGTCCTTGCTCTCTTTGTAGCATTCTGCATCATAGCAAAAAATATATTTGAATAAGTATTTTCCCTTTTTTCTGAAGTTATTTTAGAGTAACTATGCTGTAGTATGTGTGGAGAGATAAACTAATCATAACATTGTGTGTGGTGCTAAAGGGCAACAGAAGTGTGCCTGAGTGGAGACAGATAAGCTTGTGCAGCTTTGAGAATTTTTAAAGCCACCATGTTTTGGACTTTTTTTCAAAAAATGTTAAAAAATTATTTCTGTCTTGCCCCTGAAAATGCTGCATTAATGAGATCACATGCAACAGGAAGCTCAGATCTGAGCTGAGAAGCGAAAAGATTGGATGATTTGCTCTAAATTCTTTTAACATCTTTTTTGTGTTAATGATTGAATGAGTTGTGAGAGAATGGAGCCTCAGTGGTGAATTTCTGCAGCTCTGTGCTCAATAGCAAGGCCAACTAGGAGTCTATTCAGTGATCCTTGCAAATTAGGGCTGCTTTAGGGATGTGACGTGTCCCCGAGGGCTCCCCAGCAGATGAGAGCAGTTGGGAAGTAATAAGGCTCTGCCATTCAGGATCAGTGATTTATGACCCCAGAAATAATGCAAAGAGTAACTGAAATCAGCCTTTCTAGATGCCATAATAACAACACAATGGAAACTTTGCATCATGGCAGTAGGTGTGCTTCTGGTTTCTGCAGCAGCTTCCAGGAGATGCAAGGCCAGGTTTACACATGGACAATCAGCAGCTCCTTGGGTTTTTTCTGAAGGAGAATTTCCTTTTTCAGCTTGCACAATGAGGCAGCTGCAGGCACACGTGGCTGTGCACAGGGACATGGACAATACCAAGGGTGTGCATTCCCTGCTTGTTAAAAACTTACAGCCAGGGCTCTGGTTACAAAGCTGACAAAACACTGTGGGGTGAAAAGATGCACAACTTGTAACCATAACCTGTTTGAGGAGCCTCACCTATTGCACTGTGTGCATGCTCCCATCAGAAAAAAAAAATTCCATGTTTTATCAGAACCAACAGCGTTCAGGTTCATCAGGGAGTTTTTGTGCTTTGGGAAGACTACAAATGAAGAGTTAATTGAACAACAACAAAATAAGTATCAAGACAATCTCACAACCTATTTTTCGATAATTGTTTCTTCTCTTAAGAGATTACCTCTCTCACAGATGGTCAGAGTGATGCATTTGGGGAAATCAGCCAGACTTGGCTTTTTTCCTGGTTGCTCTGCTTAGTAACTGCAGCATTTAACCCCAGAAGTATTATTTAACTTTGCTCCAGATACCATTTTAATCAAAAGTACTCGACTTCACAGTTGGAAAACTCTCTGTAAGGTCTCTGAACACTTTTTTTTTTTTTTTTTGGTGTTTTGGACTTATGGAAACGAACTTTGCCAGAAAAATATTTACTTACTTTCAAATCACTTGAAAAGGGATTCTTGAAATTGACTGGTAAAAAAGTTTAACGAATTAGGTTTATCAGTAGTAGCTGATTTTCCAGCAGTCAAATCAGTGGTCTGAGGATAAAATATTTATTTCTACCTTATACACTGACATACAGAGGAAGGTAAAATAGTTGGGACACTCACATGAAGCTGGCTGGTTTGACTGTTAGGATGAGTACTTTCACTGAAACTAAAATCCAGGATTTGGCCTCTCTTGTCTCTAGTACCTTGTGCTAATAACAGCTTTTTCCAATGATTCTGGTGTAAACTTCAACGTGCAGAGGGGTGAGGCAGCCACGTGCAGGTGTGTGGGGTTGGGTCAGGCCAGGTGTCCCTGTGGGTGCCTGGGCAGGCAGAGCGGCTGTTCCTGACCAGGGGCTGTTCCTGACCAGGGGCTGTTCCTGCCCAGGGGCTGTTCCTGCCCAGGGGCTGTTCCTGACCAGGGGCTGTTCCTGCCCCGGGGGTTGTTCCTGACCAGGGGCTGTTCCTGACCAGGGGCTGTTCCTGCCCCATTGGCTGTTCCTGCCCCGGGGCTGTTCCTGCCCCATGGGCTGTTCCTGACCAGGGGCTGTTCCTGACCAGGGGCTGTTCCTGACCCGGGGCTGTTCCTGCCCCGGGGGTTGTTCCTGCCCCGGGGGCTGTTCCTGCCCCAGGGGTTGTTCCTGACCAGGGGCTGTTCCTGCCCCGGGGGCTGTTCCTGCCTCGGGGGCTGTTCCTGCCCCGGGGGCTGTTCCTGCCTCGGGGGCTGTTCCTGCCCCGGGGGTTGTTCCTGCCCCGGGGGTTGTTCCTGCCCCGGGGGCCGTTCCTGACCGGGGGCTGTTCCTGCCCCGGGGGCTGTTCCTGCTCCAGGGGGTGTTCCTGACCAGGGGCTGTTCCTGCCCTGAGGGTTGTTCCTGCCCCGGGGGCTGTTCCTGACCAGGGGTTGTTCCTGCCCCATGGGCTGTTCCTGACCAGGGGGCTGTTCCTGCCCCAGGGGGTTGTTCCTGCCCCGGGGGTTGTTCCTGCCCCGGGGGCTGTTCCTGACCAGGGGCTGTTCCTGCCCCGGGGGCTGTTCCTGACCGGGGGTTGTTCCTGACCAGGGGTTGTTCCTGCCCCATGGGCTGTTCCTGACCAGGGGCTGTTCCTGCCCGGGGGCTGTTCCTGCCCCGGGGGTTGTTCCTGACCAGGGGCTGTGCCTGCCCCGGGGGCTGTTCCTGCCCCGGGGGCTGTTCCTGCCCCGGGGGTTGTTCCTGACCAGGGGCTGTGCCTGCCCCGGGGGTTGTTCCTGCCCCGGGGGTTGTCCCTCTCTGCCCTCAGGCTCTGGGGTCCCTTCAGCCAGGAGGGGAGCAGGGGGCACACATTCATCTCCTGACAGGCAGCTCCTGAGTCCGGCTGGAGAGAGCACTGGGTGTCTCACCTGTCCTTTTCCCTCTATCGTTTGGGAAGGCTCAGAGCTCCCACAAAGGTTGTACAAATACAGGTTTCAGACATGAAACTGCAGCTGAAACGCTGATGTTTGGCTATGACAGCTCATTCAGCTCCTGTGAGATGCATGGAAAATCATCCTGTCAATTTTCTTGGGAAGAGCTCTCATGGTATTTCAGATGACCTGTAGTTTTGGTTTCTTACCCCAATCCTGTTCTGTACCTTGAAGGCAGAGTTTCTTCACAGAGGAGTTTGATCTTGTGCCAGTCTCTGCATTTGTGGAGATTATTCCCTTTCTCACTGCTCCTAGGTGAGCTGGGCTCCATGCTGCAGGATGCTTTGGGTTTGGCTCCACGCCCAGGATCTCAGCACATTCCTCTTAATGGACTTTTTTTTTTTTTTAATCTCTCTCTGCTTTTCTCTTTGCTGTCTGTCTTTTAGTCCAAATAAAATTTTATTGTATGATAAGCATGAGTGGGCCAGCCCACCTCTTGCACAGCTAGAAATTTCATTTATTTCCAACTCTGCTTTGCTTCCTCTCCATGGAGCAGAGATTAAGCTGGTTCCCACACTGTCACTCTGCAGCACAGGCAGGGATAGGGAGTCTAGAAAGGCAGAAAATACTTGAGCAATAATTGAGCCACAAATTATTTTTTAAGAAATATTTTTTTCATCTAAAACTAGATTCGCTTTTTAAAACAAATATATCGAAATTATTTGTTTTAAAATGCTGAAAACCAGCTGTTTAAGAAATCTCTTGCCAAGAAAAGGAATTTTAAAAAGAAATAAAAACCTCACATTAACTAACTCCTCATAGTCATCTACCAGGTGCAGTTAGGGCTGCTTCTATTAACTCTTCAAGTACCTTTGTACACATCTATCATTCTTCCAGAAAATGAAACATTTCCTCAGAGAACTGTGTTCCATCCTGAGTACTTCCCACTGTGGACAGGTCTCCTTTACCAGGGTAGGTTGAAGCAACCTTTCCCACATGGCACCTGTTATCACTCTCTGACAGTTGACAGCAGAGCTTTTCATGTTTGCTCTCCCTAATCTATTTGAGTACAAAGATCTGGTTTAGTGCAAGTGATCTCTTTTTAAACTGCTTAAAATACCCTGTGTGCTACAGATTAAGAGGTTATGGAACACAGAGATGAGCGGCTCTCTGGCACATGCAAAGGAGTGTTACTCTGATTTGGAGTGGCAAGGCAAGTGTCTGTCCCTCTGGAAAAACCACTTGCACGGCTGCTCATCTGTTAACACCTCTGCTGGCAATTATCCAGGATTTACTGGGGAAAGAGATTGTTTGTTTGTTTATTTAGTGTGGTGAAAAAGGATCTTAGAACTGTCCGGCAGCTGAAGAAATTAAATCTGTTTAGATATGCTAGAGAGGAAGTTTCTGCAGAAGGCAAGTGTAAATATTGCTAAGGCATACAAAGGAATGGATGGAATAAAATAGGAAAAGGAAATAGCCTGGTTTAATGGATTAAAAAGAAATACTTCATTGTAGAGTGTCACAGACATCTTTTATGAAAAATCCTTTCCTTAGGATTTTTCCTCCTGAGAAGCTGAGAGGCCTCAGGTACAAAATATAACCAATGGTTATCTGCTGCTGTGGAATGCAACAGGTGCATCTGGGATTGGGCTCATGTTGGTTGTTTCTAATTAATGGCCAATCACAGCCCAGCTGGCTCAGACAGAATCCAAGCCACAAGCCTTTGTTATCGTTCTTTCTTATTCTATTCTTAGCCAGCCTTCAGATGAAATCCTTTCTTCTATTCTTTTAGTATAGTTTTAATGTAATATATATCATAAAAAAATAAATCAAGCCTTCTGAAACATGGAGTCAGGTCCTCGTCTCTTCCCTCATCCAAGACTCCTGTGAACACAGTCACAGCAGAGATGTTTCTTAACATTAAGTTGTTTGGTTTATTTCAGAGTAGCTGTAATGTATTAATGCATGATAGTTTGTGATTTCTTCATAATGAACAATTGTGTTAACTTCTAATTTTCATATCTCTAAAAAAAGAACACAGAAACAAATCAGTTCTATTAATTGCTTCTATTCAATTCCAATTATAATGATAGTGTTTAATGCCAGCTTGCTAAAGGCCAGTATGAGTTACTCATGACCTGCTTAGAGGGCTCAGCTTTCTATTTATTGTTTGATGTTAAGCACAAGAGGTGTCTGTTTGAAGAGGAAAGATGTCTTCTGTTCCTTTGCATGTTGATATCATTCCACAGATGTCTCTAATCCCATGGAAATGTAGCCCAATGTAGTTTGGAGTGTAGTCAGGAACGTGCTGCAGAGTAACTGCTGTAAGTAGTCCAATGGCAGGGTGAGTACCGTGCCCTAAAGTGACACCTGTGTGTCCCTGTGGGGCTGGCCTGGGGTTACAGACCAGGGAGATGGAGTTGTGGGTAGGGCTGGGGAGTTTGTTCTGAGGGAATGGTTGAGTTACTGGGGAATTCCTGCAGGAAAGGGGACCATGGAAATGCTAAATGGCAGCTGGAGGCACCACCAGCATTCCTGAATGTGGAGTCAAGGTGTGTGTCCAAGTGGGGCTGGCATCCTGTGTGCTTTAGGGACTCTTCAGTGACTGCTGGGTGCTTTCTTTGGAGCAGCACAATGAGCCAGCCTTGTTATCCAGGCATGGAAACAGAGATTGTTTCCCTGTGCTCTGTGGGATTTGTGCTGCTGGCTCTCCTCCCTCTCCCTCAGCTGCAGCTCTCCCTTTTGCCTCTGTACCACTCAGACTCTTTGAGGTCCTTCCTCTGCCTTGGGCATCTTTCAGGCTCCTGCCACCATCCATAGTTTCTGCTGCTTCCAGTCTCTATTGCTTTTAAAAGACAAGAAGAGAATTTCTGGGGTAAGCTGGAAAAACCAGGACCTCCATGATCAAAAACAATTTTGTTTGCTTAAAGGTTTTAACAGAAAACTTGAGGAGCTTAACAAATCCACAGAGAGGCAGCTCTGTAAGAATTCTTTTGTTTATTGTGGGTTATTTTTCTCTTAGTACAATGGCTTAAATAGCTTCACCACATCAGATTGGCTTGTTGCTTAAAGAAACTTTTAGAAGCTTTTTCATGCCCTCCAATATCTTTTTTGTGGAAAGCACATTTATGTTATGTAATAAGTGATACTACTTATCAATAATGTGTCAATAATCAATACCTACTTATCAATAAATACTACTTATCAATTCAGCTTCTTTTCAATTAGGTATCTTTGTTTTCAAACTAAGGACAGTTGAGGTCTCTTAGATTCAGGACACTTTTTCAAAGCAACCAAGGCAGCTCTTGTATTGTCTCAAGGTTGAACAACCTTGGAGAAGAAAAAAAGTGAAATGTGAAATTCTCTTACTTTTTTTACATGTTTTTCTTTTTTACAAAAATAATAGAAAATGAATAAAGAAATTTAAACATCTACAGGCTGCATAGCAAAGCAATTTGGCCAGAATATAAAAACAAAAGTACGTAAAAATACCTTTTTTTTTTCTAAACACAGATTTTAATTAGGAAGAAGGTCTGAGCCAGACTGTTATTTTCAGGTCTGCACCAAACCAAGAGTTTTAATTAGTCCAGAAAGAATCAAGAACTTGACGTGCTCTATCAGGATTAAAGAGGGACGAGGGAAAGGCAGGGGCAATAGTCAGACACATAGAAAGGAGATTTTTGTCAGCTAGGGGAATACCATTAATGCATTTGTCAGAGAGTATACATATACTGCTCTCCCGGGCATTAACTAATTGTTCCTACATTAAAAATATTTTCTTGTATAAATTACTTATACAAGAAACTTCTTTTATTCTCATTTGGTTGCCTTTTTAATTTTTTTACTATCACAGTTTATTCACTTGTGTTTTTACATGTGTATTTAGCAGGTCACTGGGACTCCAGATGATCTTCAGAGGTCCCTTGCAACCCCAACTGTTCTGTGATTTACTTTGTCAGCTCTTTCTGCCAGATTTTGGCAGATTGCCTTCACTAATAACATTAATTTACTATGTCGTGTAACATACTTTGTTTACTATTTCATATCTTAGAAAAAAAAATTGTCATGCAGCTCTATTTTCTTCAGTAGCTGTCAGAAAATAGTAACTGAAATGAGTTTGTAATCAGTCCTCGTTGGGAGGCTGAGCTGAATACTGGAGTGGTCCATATGTCTTGGAGGTTTAGGCTGCAGTTTTCTTAATTAATTGCTGCTCAGCTTTTAAAGCATAGCATCTCTAATATAGAATAGAAATTAGTGTGATGTGATTTTTGCACAGTACTGCTATACCTTGTGGGTTTGTTTCAGGTTTTTTAAGTCTGTTTTTAAACATGGTGGGTTGCCGTTTTAAATCTGTGTGGGCACTGGGTGTCTGCCATTGTGGTGCATGCTTAATTTACAAAGTGGGAGTTGTCTGCTCATTCTTTAAGAAAAGAATGGAAACCTTTGTTTGCAAACATAGAATTTTCTTCTGCCTCTGTCCAATATATTAATAATAAAAACTCCCCTATAATCCAACTGAGGGCTGCACTGATGGAGTTGCTCCCCAGCCCCTCAGAGCGCAGTGTCAGCCCAGGGAGCTGGAGCAGCTTCCTCACCATTGGAAGCTGAAATCTCTTGTTTCAGTGATGCAGAGGTGTTGCACTCCCATCTTTGGTTCTGCTGGACAGCATCTCTAATGATTGGAAGCAGGGGGATAGCAAGGACAATGTTTGCTGCAACACCTTCAGCCCCTCCTGGCACTGGAAATAGAATGTTTCCTTCCTGTGCTCCAATTGAGCCAGTGGTGCTGGTGTTGAATGGATTATATTTTTCTCCTGCCGCCAACAAAGAGCACAAATTATTGGAGACAAGAAATGTGCTAAATATAGTTTACAGACCCAATGTCAACTACATCCTCTGTCGTCACCATTGAAAATACCCAAGTTCAAGATTTTATTTTTTTTCCCCCAGGTAGGAAATGCCCATGTTCTGTAGGATTTTAAATACCCTCTAACTTTAAAAGGAGCAGACTTTATATAAAGTCAGAGAATTAACTAACATTGTTGTGACTTGCAGTCAGAGATCAAATAATTCCTTAGCAAATATGAGTAATATTAATTACAGAGTTCAAAGGTTCACCCAGTTTAGAGTAGAATGCAGGGTGAACTACTGAAAATTAATAAAGTTCTTTGGTTACTGAATGTGTAATGAGAAATGGTAGGAACCATCCTTATAATTTGTATATGCAGGGAATGGTGAAAAAATATTTGCATGGCTGTGTGTTTGCAGCATGGTGGTTTAGAAATACATCCAGAAATGGCAGGTAAATATTTATATGAGTAGATTCAGGGTAAAAGAGGAAGTTTTATCCCCAGAAAAGAATGTCTTAATTTATCCCATTTTGCTTCTTGGAAGGGCCAATAATTGCATATCGGTTGTCTTAGGTATATGTGTTTACAACTGCAATCTGAAATGCTGCAGCTTTTAAGAATAAATGATAAAGAAGCAAACTGCACTTTTTTTCTATAAATAAGCAGAAAAAAATTTGTGCTGTACACCACGTATCTTACACTGCTTTTTCTAGGAATCTTTTATATCTATTTTATGTGAGAAAATTCAAGGGACAGCTCCTCAGCAAAGCCACATCATTTTACATTTGACCCTGGAAAGTTAGTGAATTATGGCAATAAGATTTAGCATATTTTGGTCCTGTGGACTGATGCAGGGAAGATGATTTCAACATGTCACTTGAAACTAGCATTTCTCCTCAGTTCTTGCTGCTAAATGGAGTTAGAGATGTAGGGCAGGCTGGATAATTGGTTTACATGCCAGAAGAGGTAGGAAAGCTATCTGTGGTAACAGCAGCACTTTGACCTTCCTCCTTGCTGACCCAAACCTATGATAGCTGAGCACATAAAGCTTGTCAGAGGCAGCTTTGTGCCATCCCCAAGCTCAGCTGCAGAGCACAGCACCTCCAGTGCCAGTGCTGAATGTCCTGCTGCACACAGGGAGTGTTCATGGGTGGAGCAGCAGATGTGCTGACCTTTGCATCCTGCCCCTGGTGCTGCAGCCAAGCATATTCAGTAATTGTATTCTTACTGGGAGCCACTTGATAAATTGCACTAGACTGCTTGTCTTGTCTCAATTCCTTTGGCAGTATTTTCCTCTCTACACATCTATCTAGTTGTGTTTAAGAACTAGCTTCTACTTTATCTCCATTTGGTCCAGGATGACAAACTATTAATTCACTAGGTAAGCTGCTGTTTGGTGCAGAGAAACTGCTGCTAGTTCCTCATGCACTCTGCACAGGGTTCCTGCACTGTGGCAGGATCAGAGTTTCCTGTGTGCAGGTACTCTGGGATTACCAACAATTCTTCCATTAAATCCAAAATTATTTGGAGATTGCCCAGCTTTCTGTGTCTGAGCAGCTGATGGAGAAAGGCTGGGCTGCTGTGGAAAGGAGCTGCAGCTCCCTGATGGAGGCTGTTCATTCTCTGCTGCCCTGCCAGGGAAGTCACTTTGGGTTTGGGTTTTTCTATCGCCTCTCAGAGGTGATAGAAGCTTTTGGGATGACGATTTCTGGTGTTTTTACTGGTGGTGAACTTCAAATGTGTCTGATCCAGCCAGACTGAGGCCGCTGCTGACTGAAATTTATGGAGCCAGTGGGGCAGAATCTCTGCAGGCAGATTTTAATGTTGAGATTTTGAGATTAACCCATCTTGAATTAGACCTACCTGAGAGGAGCAAGGTGTGCAAAGATGGAAGAAATTCTGTCATCTTTATGTGCCATAACCGAACAAAGCACAATCCAGATGTAGGAACTGCCTGTAAATACTGTCAGATATAATTAACTCTCTTTGTAAGGAGTTAATCTAGCTGTTAGTGAGGTTGCAGACCTCCTCAAGAAGGTCCATGCAGTCTTCTGGAAGGACCTGTATTTTCAACAAAATAACAGGGGATTTGGCAGTTCCCTGTGGGAATGTTTTTCATTCTGAAGATGAAATATCAGTTTCTTCATCCAGCCAAGTGCCCCTGCCTTGTACCAGAGAGGCAGAGTTTGACTTGAGACATCTCTAATTTGAAGACACCCTACATCCTCAATTTCATGTTGATCCCAGTTATCCTAAGAGCTTGTAAAAGTCATGCAGCACAGGCCTTGCTACTTAGAAGTAACTAAACGATTCTGCAGGGTATTTCATAACAAAAAAATCTGTTGGCCAGCTCTTGCTATGGCTGTGTTTGTATTTTCAACTTGCTTTATTTTTTTTTTAATTTTTCCCACTGCTCTTTGAGTGATGTCCTTTTCTGGACCTTCAGATTTCAGTCAGTAAGGTGAAGCAGACTGGAGTTAACTGTTCTCCTGCTTACTGGGTATACTCTGTTCTGAGGGAGGAGCAAAAGAGGTGATGCCAACTGTCTTGGCAGGCCTTTCTCAGCCAGGTGTGATTACAGGTGGATGTACATTTTTTTGTCTGGAAGAATGTATCAGCTCAATATTAAATTGAACTTGGAGATAAATCATATGGAACATTTCAGCCACTTCTCTTGTGATACAATAACATGCAAGACAAAAATGAAATACCTTTTGAAAGAAACAATAACTACTCTGGTTTCAAATTCAGTTGCCTTTCCCAATGTATGTAGAATAGAATATACCTATGAGAAACAAAGCTGAAACTACTATGCTTGATTATTATACCACCAACACCTCCTGTGGCTTTTTATACCCAGCTCCCAAAGTGTAACATTTTGATTTTTAAAAGAGCTAACCAGATAAACTTCTCTGTAAATGATCATATCATAGAAATCCTTATCCCATCTGCTGTCCCTACAGCTGCCCTTTGTTTCATGCTATTCCTGTCATGTACTCCTGGAGAACCCACCATTCCCATGGTCCTTACTCAGCTGAGCAACCTACTTGGAGGCTTAGATATATTTTTGAAGGATTTAGCTTTGAAATCTTTACTGCTGGGAAGAACAAATTCTGGGGTTTGCTTTTTGACTTTGTTTGGTTTTGTTTGGGTTTTTTTGGGATTATTTTTGGCTTTTTAAAACATTTTGTCTAATGAGCACACTATTGCTAATATTAAGGGCAGTGCATAAAGGGTTTCTCTGCATAAGGCTTTTTATTTCAAGCACGTTGTCTTTGTGGTGTCTCACATAAGTTATAAGGATTTCCTTTGCTGCTTCTCTTTATATAGCACATAGTGAGATTAAGGACTCAGTACAAATAAAGAGGTTCTGGCATGTTTTAGAATTTATTGCATTTATAAAGTATTCCAAACTCCAACTTTTAAATATAGTGATATCAATTTCAGATATTTAAGGGGATAAGTACCTATTGAGGATTTAGGGTAAGGTTGATTGAGGAAGTAAATCTACTTTCCAAATGTCTACAAAGAAAAATCAAACGAGAAATTCAGTATCAAAAACATCAAAGACAATAATGCAGTTGCTTTCATCTCCAGTGTGTGCTTGCACTTCAAAGAAAAGCAAAATGCTCACCCTTCCGCCAGTACCCCCGAAGGAGGATGAGCCTGTAGTTGAAGATATGTCTCCATCACTTCTTTCAGAGAACAGGGGAAATAGAAGCAAAATTTTGCACAGAAAAATAACAGCTTCATGGTATTTCTTTCACTGCAATGGTTGTATCATAAGAATTTTCTCATACTCAAGAATTCTCTTGTTTCATTAAGGTATGCAAGTAATGCTGAATCCTTAAAACCCTGCTCTTCATGAAAAACTTGATTTTCTTTACCTCTCAAATTTGAGGATACGGTGATGTTCTCTGAGGTAATGTTCTTCATCCTAATTATCATTTCTGCAAAATGTGCTGATTGTACAAGTGAACGTGTATATTTGCTCATTCACATCCTCCCATACTTTTTATCTTGGAATTGATTATGCTAGATTTAATTCTGTAAAGTCACTTTGTATTAACTCTTGTGGGAGGGACACGTTCAATGATTCTGGCAATGTGAGGAGAAGAGAGAGAAGTGAATCAAACTGTATTGCCTGCCTAAACAGTTTGCTGTGAAACCAGCAAATTTTAGGGCTGGCTATGCTATAGAAAATCATGCATGTAATGGTTCCCCAAATTCAGCTATGTGATTCAGCACTCTTGATTGTCAGTGAAAATGTGGTCCTAAAACAATCCCCAGAAATTAAAAGGGAACAAATTCAGGACATTTTCCTTCTGTACTCACTTTGGAGATTTTTATTTTTCAGGCAGAGGTTATTGCTAAAGATATGCAGTAAACTGAAAGCATGAAAATATCATAACTTTTATTTCTTTGAGTGAGAACAGGTTTAAAATGGTTGTTGAAATGAGACTAAATCCAGTTTTGGCTTTTTCTCCATGCTGCTTTAGCTCAGTTTCAAAGCTATCACTGATCAGGAAGCTTGACAGGCGCAGTGTTTGCAAATCCTCACCAATGAGCAATAACAAGATTTAAAAGTGAAAACTCTGAAGAGGCATTTTGCTCAGTCAGCTTTATAAATTCAGTTACTTAACCATCTGCAAGCTAGACTTATTTTATTTTTGTCTATCAGATATAAATCCTACCCAAATAGGAGTGTCAGAGCCTAGTGAATATCATCACACAAAATAATTGTCCACACATTCACAGTTGTTTCAGAACATACCAATCAGCTGAAAAGGAATTCATAGCACAGTAAACTGAACAGGTTTGCTTTAACTGAGGATCCATAAAAACAGAAAAATTTGAAAGTCACTTTAATAGGGAAATGTGTCTTTGACCTTTTCTCCTTGTATTTCTGTGGCAATGAATAGAAGTTGAGCCACCAGCACAACCATTCTCCCTGCAGAATGTTCATGGCCTGAACTGAAACCTTGTGGTCTGCTTGCCAGACCATGAGTCCAGTGAGCAACAAACAGTGTGGCCATTTTCAGGACTCCATGACAGTATCAACAGGCCTTTAAGCACAGTAGGGCTCCTGTGTTGTGTTTAAGTCACTGGTAGATTTTAGTATTTTGGCAATGAATAATGTATTGTATTTAATGTTTTTTTCCCCAGAGAGAATTCCTCAGTTAGGGATCCAGGAAATTTTCTAACAGCTTCAAGCATCATTCCCCTACCTATGGTGCCATTTCTGAGATAAGGGAGAGTGGAATACAGATGAGAATTGATGCAAACTCTTGTAATGGTGCTGCTGTGTTTTGTTGGGCGTTCTTGCTGTTGTGTGAATGCATGGATATGTACATGTATTTAATAATAATCAGTATTTCTCACAAGATTAATCATAATGACCAACTGTCATGGTGGCATCATTTCAAGCAGCAGCTTGAAATGTTATTTCTGTGACTGTTTGGACCTGTTCATTTTCCAAGAGAGAAGGAATGAATCTGTTGTTTTCTTTTCCACAAACTTGCTGCTTATGGGTATTTGTTCTGTGAATTTTTCTAGTCTCCACTGCACAGGTGAGATGATGGAATGTCTCAGTTTGAATACTGTAGCTTTATAAAATTAGAATTAACAATATATTCTAGTTGGGGTAATAAGGGGTTGTGCAGCACCAGTCCATATGGTAAACATGTAATTAGCTGGAGAATTACCATAAGAGTGAGGGATTTGGTAAAAGCAAAGAGGTCATCCAGAATGGCATTGAATGATGAACAGTAATAAAGATTTAATGTCACTTGTTAAACTGTTGTAACCAGTTCAAATGTGAACATTTACCAATAGATTTTTTCTGCAGCTGTAATACAGATCTGTTAGGTTATTTGCCTGGAATTTTCTGGTGTAGAATTATGGATTTCTAAACGTGTCAAAAGTAAGAAGGAGAATGCTCTTTATGTCCTTACACAGTGGTCTGTTTTTTTTTTTTTCACATCCTGTGATCTACTTCTTATTTATTGAATTATGTATTTAAGAACCCTGAATTTCTGGGCTTTAAAAATGACCTTTTAAGTCAAGTCTTGATCTCATTGCTATTCAGGTATTTATACATGTGCTCATTTTGCTGTGTATGTGAGTATTTGTATGAAATATGTATATTAGCTTGCATATATCCAGGTATTTCATACATGTGTAATGAAATACCAGGTACTTCTATGAAGATATTTTATTTTAGAACAAGTGTGCCTGTGTTGGTTACAGTTTGAGCTTGCTGTGAGGAAGGCAAAATAGATGAGTTTTTCCTTGTTTCTTCCTCTGTTGCATGAATGTACTTTTTTGGATATGCTTTCAGAAACATAATGACAGAGTTATGGCATTCTTCCTTCACGTCTGGAGCAAATTGATGACAGTCTGTCAAGTCTATCCTCAGCACTTTAAATTTCCAAAATCTGAAGGTTTTGGGGTTTTTGGTGTTTTGTTTTTTGTGACAGGAATACAAAATCACTCTCATCCATCAGACATGTTTTTATTTTTCAAGAGCAGTCATAATCTGCTGGTTTTCTCCTCAAAAGATGAGTAACTTTGATGTGTGCTCAGTGAATGCACAAGTGTGTTTGAAAACACGTGAGCACCGTGCAAAGCTCTGCTCTTTCCTAGAAATTATCAAATTTTTCATCAAATTGACTCATGCACCCTGTCCAGAAGGACCTGCCAGCCAGTCCACGACAGAAAATGAAGATTTTGTTGGGAAAGGCAGCAGTGGGTGCAGGTGGGTGCCCAGAGCCTCAGAAGGGCCAGGTCCCTGGGCAGCTGTTCCCAGCCCTTGGCCCTTGCAGAGGGCAGCTCCTGGGGGCTCTCAGCTCTTGGAGTACCTGGAAAGAGAAGAAAGCAGATAAACAAACCTCAGTGTCGAGAAACCCTGGCTTCCTTAGAGAAGCGATGAAAGGGATGGAACATAATTCTGTTTTCTGAAAAGAGAAAATGTATATCTTGGTTAATTAAAATAAAGCTGTCTCTGTACCAGCCATGAGACATTTATCTTTCCTGAATATCTGAACAAAATTTAGAAAACATGATAGTAGAGGTAATATTAAAGACATTAGATTTCCCATTTTTATTTGTTGTTAAAGTACTTTAGAGGAACATAATGTTTTGTAGCTTATCAGTGTGCATAAGAAACTACCACAGTCAAATATAAATTTATTGCTTTTCCCTGAGCAGTTTGTGCATGCAGTGAGTTAAAAAAAAAGTCTAGTAGATACTTCACAGAATGCACAAATCTTGCCATTGTAGTTTCAAAAGCAAATGTGGAATTTAAGTCAGTGTCACAACATCACATTATTTAAACATTTTATTTTTGTCTGTGAATATTGAGTTTCTCTGGCATTTTAGTATTGGAAAACAGATGAAACCCTTTAAGGAGTTGCTGGCTGACACAAAAGCTTTTATTGCTTAAAAAAAGTAAAAGTTAATCTCTTCAAAATGTTATTTTACTGACAAAGTTGCTTGCAATAATTAAGAAATTTAAATGAGTCACTCCCAGGGCTGTAACAATTGGGTATTACATTTTCAAAATAAATAAGTGTTTCAGATATTAAATGTTCATATTGTGGATGAAAAAATGCTTTGAGTCTTAAGAGTAGCTTATCTTGCAGTGGAATTAGCTCAGAGCAGTGTGCAGGGACTCTGATGCCTGGCTCCTCATTATTATGGGAGGTAGAAGTGGCTGGGGCTCTGTGCCCTGGCTGAGCCCCAGCCTGTGCCAGATCTCTGAGACACTCAGGCCCTGGCTCTGATGAGGTTTTTCTTTTAGCTCTGTGGCAAATTGAGTCTTCAGACTATTTCAGAGACATTAGAGACTTTTCTTTGAAATATTGTGCACTAAGAGCCAAGTCCACGTCTAAACCAAATAAAGATAAAAATGCCTGTTGATTCCATCTATGCTGGATCTTTCTGTTGCTTCCATTTTAGGGATTTTTCTGTTGCTCTCACAGAGGCCAGTGCTAATCCCTTAGCAATGTTGCTCTACGATCAAGTCAAAAGGTTTAAACTATTACAATTTCATTATATATTTTTACACAAATCTTTCTGATTACTTGAAATAGGAGGGTAAATTCAGTGACTCACCTTATTTGGTTTTTTGTTTCTTTTTTAATAATGTCCAATCTAATTGATTAATCTTTTTTTTATCTCCTACATTTGTTGCATGTAACACCTGTGATATGAACCATGGTGTCTGCTGCAATAAAAGGGCATATAGAGCATGAGATTAAAATAAATTCCCCTTGTGACTATGATTTTGTGAGACCAATTGCAAAGGTCCCAATTTTCCTTTGTCAGGGAGCCCCAGCTAAGAATATCTTTGTTCTGAGCCCTCTGAAATTCCCCATGCACATCCCTTTGGTCTTTATTAATGTTACCCCAAGCAATGCATTGCCACAGAGCAGGCAGGCACTGCATGGGAAAATAGCTTTTCATTTAGACAGAAAATATTGATTATTAGTTACAAGGAAAGTTTGAGAGTGAGTTTTTAATATTGGCATAAGTTGATCAGGGGTCAAGAAAATATATTAAGGCCCAATATAAGCAGTTTCAGCATTTTATTTTTTAATTTTATACACTTGTATCTTGAAAGAGCAAATATTTCGAACTCATGTCCTACAAGCTAAGGCAAACTAAACAAATGTAATTTAAAATTAACTGTATTAGGTTTTCTGCAAGAGTTTTAAAGGTGTTCTGCTATGGGCACGTTAAATTTGCAATGTTAAATTGAAAATTATTCACTTTGGAATATACATATAGTATAGCTATGAAAACATATTACATACGTAACCTTGATCAAGTCAGATTGTCCTTTACAGGGGCACAGCAAATATTTGATTTGTCTTTAAAACAGTATTCCTTCCTGTTTAAATAATCCCCTGTCTCTGCATGAATGCCTGCACATTAATGCTTAAATGTGTTTAAATGTCAGTTATCTGGCATTAGAAAAAACATCATTAATGCCAGATATTAAGCAATTATCATGGCAGGGGAACTAAGGTTTACAAACACATTTCTGCATTCATGTATGATTTACTTGTGATCTTGATTTTATGCGTATTAAAGCATGAATTAAAATAGTTGACAAATTCTTAGCATCAGTTTGTTAAAGGACAGAGAAAATAGACATCACTTATTTAAAAAGTATGTAATAGCAGTGACTGGCATGATTCTTAGGAAGCTGAGAGACCAACAGTGACTCTGCTCCAGAGCAGACTTCTCCTGTTGGACCTGGGCTCCCTTTGTGCTCTGCAGCTCCCTTTGGATATTCTGCTCTCCTCCTGGATCCAGCAATTGGAGCCCATGGATCTGATGTGTGTGACTGAGCAATGGGGCTGGGTGCCAGAGCCAGGAGCTGTGCTGCAGATCTGCTCCCTGCTGCAGACACACACTGGGACAGGCTCACCCTGGTGCCTTTTGGCTGCAGCTGGGTGTCAGTTCTGCTGCTCATGTTTCAGCCTTTTGGAGAATGAAGGCTTTGAGCACAGTGAAATAGAGAGTGATGTGAACACACGTGGGCTTAGGAGAATGTAAAATCAATTTAGGTTTGGTTTTTTTTTTACATTAGCCAGAATTGTTGTTCATTATTGCTCAGTTTGTCGTCATATTGGAAGATGGCAAACCAAGACTTGGATAAAAGGCAGTGGTGCTGTTAACTTCCCTTTCACTGTCAGTACTCAGGTGGTGCAACAGCTTTTAACATGCCCAGCAAGGTTTCTGCATTTGCTGCTCTTTTCCAGGGAGTTCAGCTCCCCCTGAAATGATTTGTTTTGGTGCCTGAGTGAGAACTAAGGACTTGTGGAGATTGGAGCCTGAGCTTTGTGCAGCCAGCAGCTGTCCTGGTGTGGGCAGGCAGAGGCAGAGCTGTGCTTTCATCCTGCAATATCCACCTGGAGCCCTCCAAGTGCCTCCCAAGGGGGGTCATGTCCCCATCCCGAGGGAAAGAAGAACCTTGAATAGTGCAGGCAGCTGAGGCAGCTCCCAGCCCTGCTCCCAGTGCCAGGGCAGCAGAGGAGCAGGAAATTGCTCTTTTGATATCAGGGTGAAGTGAGTTGACAGGGAATGAACAGCACTGGGGGCTGAGGCAGGGAAAAACTGAACTATGAGCACAGAGTTTAACAGCAGTAAAATGTCTAGATCTTACCTAACAATGTTCAAATATCTAAAATATCCAGCAGCTATTTTGAGGTTAAAGACTGCACACCCATACAATAGCTAAATTTTGTAGTTATTTATTGTCTGGGATTATTTTCATAAGAAATAATCCTATTTAAAAATAATGTATTTCTTTGCAGTTTGTGCTATCTTAGGAGCTAAAGGCATTGGTAATGTTTGATCATTCTTTATACAGAGGCACTAGAAACAAGTCATACAAGAAAAACTGCTAAGCACAAAGGGCCTCTAATTCTGGCATTCCCAGATACTTTTAGTAAGTTTCCCTTAGCTGAGGTTTTAATTTAGCATTAACAAAGGACTTTGTGATGTTTTATATGCTGTAATCTAATATTCAACCTGTGATTTCATTGAGAACTGCTATACATTTAAATCTCAGTTTGGAAAGTAGATACCGCAGGAGAATAGTCTTGGAAAAATCTAAATTATCAGTTAGGAGCTGATCTAAAACTTACAGTATTGAAACATCTTTTGAAATATGCATTAGAGAATCTTTAAAGAGATCATACAAAATTCATCAAAACCCACTTTTCAGAAGCAGCTACTTTTTCATCAGGGTTCTACATGTCACTAGTTGTAGTTCCAAATTTTTTCAGGCATTTACATATAAACAAAATTCTGTATATGCACACACACAGAGAGTTCATCTCTCACTAAGTTGTATATTGGGATGGAGAAAGCAGCTGTGCTGCTCTTGAGGCCTGGAGGACTTGGTAACAGATCTGAACTTGTGGTGCCTGGAATTCAGGGATTGTGCAGGAACCTATTTCTGCAATACCTTGTCAGTGTTTCAGCAGCAGATGGGGCAAATACAGCAAAGAATTTTGCTAATGGCCATCCATACTTGAGAGGTGCAAATGTACTTTTCTACCTTCCATATTTTTAATATTTTTAACTCTTTCCTTTCCAGGCCTCCTGCACAAGAGCAGGCTGCTCCTTAAGTCAAAGCCTTGAGTGTGTAACAGCATCTGACCTTACCCCTGGTCAGATGCTGTTACACAATGCAATTTTGGGGCATTTGTGCATCTATTTAGCTCATTCTTGTATTTCCTGTGCTGCCTCCATGTTCCCCTAGATTTCACCAATCTCTGCCCTGCTTAGCAATTCACATCTGCTGGGACCCTGTGGCTCCTGTGCACTGGGCCTGAGTGTGGCCCTTCAGCTGTGCCTGTGCAATAAATCCAACATCTGCTTTAAAAAGACCAGGGAGGGAAGTATGGTAGAAAAATCATTTTAAAGTCTCTCTTAAACATCACTTTGCAAATTATGTGCGAGTTATGCATTTTTAGCTAACATAAAATCCAAAAGTTTAACTGCATGGAACTTGACATTTAGGCACTTGTCCAGGAGACAGAGTGCCCAGACAGATACCAACTGAAGCAACTATCAGAACTTAAATAGCCTCAGCTAATTCATTATCTCAAAACAACCTGTGCTGCAGCCACACCAAACAGATCTACCTTGCAGCATGCCTTGAAGGTAAACAGGAAAGGAAAATTATGACCAACTTCTTTTTTACAAATCATTATAAAACTATTTTGACTCCTTTTTTTCCTCCCTAAGGCATTTAAATAACTGTCTAGTTGGTAATTATTTGATTTCATGTAATAAATCCCTTTTCCACATGTAGATTTGTGTTTCCTTGCACAGCATATGATTTCTAGGTGAATCACATTTTGAGAGCACCATGTCTAGCTTAGAATTAAAGCAAGAGTTTCATCTTGGGCCAGTTCTGAGCAGTATCAAGCACAGACAGCTGATAGTTAAGACTAACAACCAGGGAGATGCCCAAAAATTCCTGTCTTGGTTGGATAAAATCTTAGTGGGTTCATTGGTGTTGGCCTTTTCCTGAGGCAATAAAGAGAGAGGGTATTTGCAGACAGAGAGTCTGATGAACACAAACATTCCATGGATGCTGCAGGGAGTTGATTGTCCCCTTCCTGACTTGCCTCAGGAAGGATAAGAGATTATTTTAGCACTGGCATCATTCTGAAGGACTGCAACATATTTTACTTTGTTAACCTTTCTTATTGCATTGGATTATTTGGTCAGAGTCAAGAGACTGGAGATGGTGGTTGTTACTTTTGTGATTTGCCAACCCTTCTAACTGGTGTGGTGCCAGGTTCACTCTGAGCTGTCACTGGGCAAGTGTGTTCCAGCTACATCCACCTGTTTGTGCTCTGGCTGCCAGGAGAGTGATTGCCTGTCAATTTGGCATCTTTGCCAGACCTAAATCCTATTTTTTTCCCCGTTTTTTTCTTTTTGGTTTTTTTTTTTCCTTTTTTTTTCTTCTTTTTTTTCGGGGGAGGAAGGTAATTACTGTTGGTAGCTTCACAACTGTGTTTTATGGATTTTTAAAAATATCAGGGAAGGCAGATTTCATACAAAGGCTTGTTGAATTATCTCTTTCTGTGTGTTTTAGTGAACAAATGGATATTTCAGGTGGTACTTGTAACTGTAAATCAGCAGATCACAGCTGAAGGCACTCTGTCTTTTGTTAACTGGCTAAAGCTGTTAAGGGTAATAATTCCTGCCTTCAGTTTGTCCTAATCTATGCTACTGTTTAGCTCACACAATAACATTTGATCAGTGTAGAGGTCTTTTGTTGGTTTGTTTTCCCCAAACAATAGTGTTAACAGAAAGGAATAAAATCAGTAACCAATCAAGGCAAGTTTACCTGTCACCTTTGTCATTAATGAATTCATATGAAGTGAGTTTGCCTGATTGTGTGAACCTGAGACAGAATAAACTCAACGAAATAAAAAACTTCATCTAAGACATATTAGCCTCCCACTGCACCTCCTTTGGCACTGGTGTTTGATGTGTGCCTTAGTACTAGATTTGTTTGGATTTTCTGTTCTGGAAAGCTTGATGGCCCTGTCAAGGTAGCTTTCAGATGGTTGTGGATTATGTCTGTGCCCAGCTTCTGGGGAGTTCTGCTTGTCACAAGCACACTTAGCACTGGCAAGCAGAGGCACTGCACTTTGTGCAGCCTGTGGGTCCTGCTAATGGTGGAGTATGAATTTCCCTGGCCCAGTACACCTCTGTGTGCTCTTTGATCACAGCTGAAGGCAGGCAGCAGACAGGGCAGAGCCTTTTCTTCTGCCTTCATATTATCAGTGCTGGGAGAGGGAAAAAGAGATGGCACCAAAATGAGGCCATCATCTTAAAGTGAATTTTCAGTGCGTGCAGGTTCTTCAAAGGGACAGTTCTTTAACATACAGTTCAGCAGGTCAGAGTTACTGGAAATGGACAGTTAATTTCTTGTTCTAATTACAATTCTGGAGACATTTTCCTTTCTGCAGACTCTCTCAAGCTTCCCACTGTAGTCCCTTCCCAAGCAAGAGGGTTCAGTAAGGAGCCTTGGGACTGAGCAATGGATATGTTCCCATTCTCAGGGGACACATTTCCCCAGTGAACAGCAAAATGTCTGAGTTATTTGCCATGCTATAAACTTAAGCAAGCTTTGTAAGTTGAGACTCTTCTGATTCAAAACAATTTCTAATTCAGTCTTTAAAATGTTTTTCATGGTAACTGGTACTCTCTAGGTTTGATGCAGAGTAAGGAATTCCAACCAATTTTAATCTTACAAATCTTTTTTTTTTAATCTAGTAGATTAAACTCTACAAAGTTGCACATTTTTCATAATTGAGGAAAACAGAGGGCAGAGTTTAGGGCTGTAGTGTTATACCTAAGAATGGGGTGAATCAATATTTTATGGCAACTGGAACAGGCTGCACCTCTTAGCACCCAATTCTAAATCATTACCTTCCAGGAAACTTCAGGATTTTACTCTCAAATTCCCTATGAGAAAGGAGGACTTCTGGGAGTTCTAGAAGTTGTTCCTCTCGATACCTGACATCTTTTTTAACAGTGAAATAAGACATAATTTGAGTCCTTTCCATCCATACATTAGCCAGTTTCAGGGAATTAGTTCAGGGAATTACCTGGAGCTGGCTGGGTAATTTCTATTGGGCCAAAGAAAGAATTAGGGAAAGTAACTTGATGGGATGTTTTTTCACTGAACCCTGTGTTCATGATCCCTTTGTGCTGCCCTTACACTGAGCTGGTCTCTCACTCAGCTGCCAGTGCTGGGTGGGTCTGTGTCCTGTGCACAGGGCTCAGCTCCTCAGGAGTGGCACAATCCTGGACACAGCAGCCTCTCCTCATCCCTCAGCCCTCCCAAAAGACAGAGGTGCAAGGCAAGCTTGGAAAGGGGAAATCACTGCTGCAGTGCATGCACGGAGCCCCTGTGGTGTTAAACCCAGCCCTGTGGTGCTCTCCAGGACACCCAGAGGGAAATGTGTCCCTGGCACCTGAGGCAGGAAAGCCCAGTCATTCTCCTAAAGTGTTTGGCTTCTCTGCTTTCAAGTGTAGGCAAGTATTACATTTTCTTTGCCATGATGATGTTTTCAGCTTTCTGAGCACACCAAAAAAGGACAGCCTGCCATGGTTCCAGGCCAGAATTAATAGCTGGGATAGAGAAGGGAGGGCTACACATCTTATATTTGCTTAGAGCAATGGCATCCACCTTATCTGACTAAAATAAATATCATGTTCAATTTGTAATTATTACTGCCAAGAATACTGAGCAAGGGGATAAGTGCCAGGAAGAAGCAGTGCCCTGTCACTGTGACCTTAGAGCAGAAGAGGCAGGTCCATGAGTATGTACATATTTGTCCTAGAGAGACACAAAGCCCAGTGAGAGCTGGGGGGAACAGCACATGCTACAGATGTGCCCAAATGAGTATCAGGATGCATTAACTTAGTGCACTATTAATTTATTATATTTTGAAATAATAGTATAAAATAAACATAATTTTATCTTGCACATGAACTCTGAATTATGTTCTGTGGGTCATTCCAAAGGACAGAAGTGATCTTAGTCTGAACTACCACCACTAAACATCATAAATATGCCTAATGTCTGGTATAATTACCACACTGCTATTTCTGTTCTGTGCTGAAATCAGATTTGCCCTTCAGCTTTTGCACTCCCATTATCAAAATAAAATATGAAGTTGAATAACTTAACAGTGGAATATTGCAATAAAATAATAGCAAGAATCCAGTCCATGAGGGGTCAATGTATGCAGAGTGAACAGTGTGGCATGATCTTGCAGCATAAACACTATTACACTGCTTCCTCAAATATTTGGAATTCATGATGACAACACTTGAAATTAGGAAGGTTAATGACTAAATTGATTAGCAGCAGAGAAGACATTTGCAAACAATGAGTTACAGTCATTGCTATCCAGTAAAACCTCTGAAAAGCATTTTAAATCATCACAGACCTCTTTCCTGAAGAAGTCTTCACTGATCATAACAAGAAGCTCTGTCATGATTTTCCACCTTATGGAGCCTTTGGAAGTGGATCCAGATGGATGGGCATGAAAGATGTTGATTTGGTCACTATACACCTGGTATAGCAACATTTGAGCAAAAATGAAATGTGATTTTGAGTGAGCACTGGTAGTGCAATTCAAGTCAGATTTGGCTACCATCTTTGAAAGCTGAATGACCTGCTGCTTTATTTACTGACTCTTGGACACAAAAATGTGAAGTCTAAGTCTGTTCCATTAACCTCATGCAAACTGCATTCTGGCAGCTGTTCTCTATGAGCAGGGCATGTGAAAATGGAGACAAATTCTCAGGCTGGACTCAACAGGCATTTGTAGATGTGAAATATAGTAATTCTGTAGAGAAATATAAACTTCCTGAGGGAGGTTTACCATTGTCTGGAAGACAGGGATCCTTATCCCTTGTTAGGGATTGTAGCATAAATGTATTGCTTTTCCATCTGGATGCACTGACCTGCTGCAGTTTTTAATTTATTCTTATGTACAAAGCCTAGCAACAACTGTAAGCACTACCAGTGAAAGGAGGAAAAAAGAACACTCCAGAGTTGTCAGCCTTTGAAACATAAAGGAATTAAATTTAAAGGAGTGCAGTCTCCTTATTGCATCTAAATTTTCTAAATGCCTCTATCCCTTTCTGAGCCAAGATTCTTGTGTGTCTCCTGCCTAATGATATTCAGAATTTGTAGCATTATTTTCTGCTCCAGCCCTTGCATTTGCTGTGAGTGTGCTGTGTGTCTCAGGAGGTGCTGCCTCTCTGTTGGGCAGTGTCAGAGCCCTGCCCTTGCTGTTCTGCAGGCAGCCAGCCAGCAGAGCCATGCACTCACAGGTACCCCACCTGTAAACCTGCATATTTGAATTGTTCCTGTTCACTACTGACAACTTAGTTCAGATACCTTCTGTAAATAATACCTAGAAGCTGACTGTAAACTTCAGAGGGTATTTCCAAGACCAGTTCCCTATCTGCATATTTGTCTTTATAATGCATGGAAATAAGGCCAGAGGAGAACTGCAGCACAGCTGCATTGTGTAATGATGGAGTTTGCAGGGTACAGTGCTGATGAACTTGGAATTGGCATCTACTCTATCATGCTGGACAGCAACTGAGGGAGCATTTGCTTTTGGAGATGTCTTGTAAAGAAATTAAACTCTCTTCAGAGCCAGTATGTGTTATATCTTCTCAATTTTCTATGTGGTATCACTGTCACAGGTCTCAAAACCTTTATGTTAATTTATCTTTAGGCATATTAAAATTGCATTCATCCACATGATTTAGTTAGTTCAAAAAGAAAAGAAAAAAAATGTACCTGGATGGAGATATACAGTAACATTCAAATTGATTGTAGCCTATTAAAGCTCATTGGTTCATCAAGGGTGAAAATAGTATTAACTGAACTAGTGCTCATTCTCCTAGTCCTGATTTATGTTCATAAGCCTGAATACAGATGAATGGAACTAGAAGCAACATTCTTTTCAAAAGACTTTAAATAATTTTCAAGTTGTGATTTCAAGCTTAAATTTACAAAAAAAAGGTCTTTGGAGCAACAGTGGTTTGGCTCATGCTACAGCAAATATTTTCTTCTTTTTTTTTTTTTTAATAACTTATCCATTTAGAGACAATGTATTGAAAATTTATTTTTAAAAGGTGATTTCAAAAATGTCCTTTACAGAATTGTGTTTTCATATAGTTATATTTAATGCTATAAGTTAACTTCTGTGATAGATCTGGAGTTACTTTAGTGTATTTCAGTGTGGAACCAGTGGTGAACAAGCAGCCCATTTCACAGCCAGGTGTGAACCTCTGCTCTGCTCCCTCTCACTGCTCTCCTGTCTCTTGCATCTGTGCTGAGGCTGTTCCCCAATGCTGTATCTCCTCTGCCAGCTTCTCTTTCATTCTTATTGACAAATCATATATTACCCACCTATTTTTATCTGCAGAGAACTTGGATAGAAGTTGTCTTCCTGTTCATCAGTGTTAGTTCAGAACAGCAGCAGGTGTTGCCCTGACTGCTCTCACTTGTGCCACCTTGGCTCCACTCACTGCTCCACATCCACAAAGTGTTTAGAAGTGGAAAGTAGGATATTTTTTTTTCCAAAGGAAACAAATCATTAAAATTCTTTCTGTGGGGGCACAAAATGCATCCCAGCCCATAAAAAAATGTCCAAACAAGTAACTGGCCCGTTGTGTACTTCTCAGACATTTATTTGGGGGTGGTGGCAGAGTACAAGGCTGAATGCATCCCAGAATAAGACGTGGGAAGTACATACAGAGCACATGCAGGAACCTCAGCTACCAGCTGCTGCAGCCATTGATTGCACCAAACGACTTGTTAATATAGATTAAAGCCTTAGTTGCTCACAATGGTGGATATTTAAAAATCCATCATTCCAAATCACATTGATGGCTAAGGGCCCTTTGCCTTGCAGACCTGGGTTGAGGAGGTTAGCACTCAATTACTGCACTGGAAAAGGTGGAGTCTGGCTGGCTGTAATGGCTTTTCACTGCTCTGTTGTACAACAAGTCATGGCTTCCTCAAACAAAAGATTTTTCTGCTCTTCTGGATTCCATAACTGCAATAGTTCTGAACTGAAAGCAGACATAGATATCACTTTTGTTTTTTATACTGTTTTACAATATAGAGGCTTTTGCTCATCCTTGGTCAATCTGTTGTGCAAATACATCAGAGGATGGTAGTTTTCCTCCCCAGAGACTAAAGAGTCTGTTCCCATTTTCTGATTCTTTGTTCCATCCTTGAGGCAACGGGACAGAGTGCATTGTTTGGATTTTTACTAGAGTCAGGCTGGAGATGGGCTGGATAGCAATGAAGCTTTGCCAACTTCAGATCATTAGCATAAATTCTAGAAAATAGCACAGTTCAAAGTCTGAGTCTGAGAAAATTGATGTGCATGAAGATAAGTACTATTTTCACACAGAAATACAAATTTTGAATATGTATGTTCGAGAGAAAGATTTTACTTACTCCAGAAATTTGGCTAAGACATTATTCCCACCAGGACATATGATCATTGAAAGAAAATGGAAAAGCATGGAAGCACCAGCTGTTTGTGAATGAATCAGATTTGGCCTGGTTAACATCTGAGATGAATCAAATATGGTTTTGTTAGAATGATAAAGGCTGATGAATTGAGGAAGGTTTAGAAACCCTCTAAGGACTTCTCTGAAGACAGTGTCTGGCTAGTCAAAGTACCTATGCTGTTAAATAAATATGGAATCATTATTGGGCCAATTACTTGTTCACCTTCAAGTTCAAGACTCTTTATCAGTATCCTGCTGGCATCACCCTAACCAAACCAACCACCCTGAGCCTCCCTGTTTGAGACAGGAGGTGGGCAGCCTGTGAGACCATGTGCAGTGCCTGTGTGCAATGCAGGCTGTGTTTACCAAAGGAAATTGTCTGCTGCTTTGCTCAACTCAGTTTGCAAGAGGAATTTGAATATCTTAAGTATGTGTTATATAAACTCAAAAACCATTTTATGTAGGAGAAGGTTGCTTGACTGACATTTGAGCTACTGTGCGAATTGTGTGCAAGCTGATTTGGTTGGATTTTCAAAATAAATGTTTATTTTGCTTTATTTTGTTTTAAAATGAGGGAAAAGGTCTAGTTTATAACAGCAGTGCCTCTCTAAACTGCTTGTTTTAGCACTGGATACACTGCAGTGCATGATGGCTGGCGAGAAAAATAGGTGGAATATTCTGTGTTTGTACTGTCACCTGCAGAAGGTTCAAGTGAAGAAGGAAGGTCCTGTAATGTGACTTCAAGTTTACAAATAGATGAAAAAAACCTGTTTTGCGAATTGAAATTTTGTCAACCATGAAATAAATGGTTTAGAGTATACTTAGTGCAGATTTTTAATTTACATGGATGCATAGTAGCACACACAGGTAAATATCTATGTGTAGATTTAGAATATCATGGGAATATGATACATGAAATGATAGATGTGATGTACTTTGTAGTACCACTGACACTTGGCATTTGCTGTTTTCAGCAGAAGTATTTCTAGTGTTCCAAACATTTGGAAGAATTCTGGCAGTGGGGAAATGCTGTCACTCCCAGTGATTTTTATGTCATACATTCAAAAAAGAATAACCCAGAAGCTGAAAAGTAGAAACTTACAGCTAGCAAAAACCACCCTAATGTGAAACTTCTAAAAGCTTTTCTGAGGGCATCCACTCCACATTATATCTCTGCCTCAAAGTAAAATTGCACTTGGGTTGACTTTCTGCAAATCAAAGATGCCTTCTATTTAATTTCATTCAAATGTTTAGCTATGCTTCATTGTTACCACATTAGGCAGCAAACACAAATCCAATAAAATGTAAACCTTGCTTTCATTAAGTTGAAAGCAACTTGCTTGTTCAAAGTCTTTGAGATTGACTCTTTTAAAAAATAGTTTATTCTCAAAGGTAAGCAACCTTGGTCAGCCTGAAGCTCTACTTAATCCCATGGGAGTGATTGATTTGTTTTTGCTTAGTCCACTATCATGCAAATCATGAATTTAGTTGATTCTGAGTTTATTTACTTAGATAGACTAAAGACAAAAGGTTGCTGGTAGTAGTTCTCTGTTTTCAAGGAAAAAGCCCCATCACTGTAGCACCTAATATCTAAATGTTGTTTTTTTCTTATTTTAATTGATGCTTTTAAATAGCAGTAATAGATAGACTGTGTTCTTCCAAGTGTGTACTCCCTCTGAGAACTGCCATTGTCATTTGAGAGGTAAGACAGTGCAGATGATTTAGGTTACAACATCTAACATCAGTATGTTTAGGTAAATTTAGATTATTTCAAAATATCAGAGCAAGGTTGAGCATGACATTAAGTCTAATACAGGCCTGGAAGAGTTGCTTGATCATTACTAGAATTCTTTCCAGTGACAAAATACTGTGATTTTATTAAATGAAGGAAGCTGTTAGAAAAATGGGGCTTTGTGTCTGTCTGTGCTGCTCTTTGCCCTCTAGACCTGGGGCACTTCAGAGTCTGTTGGCTTTGGTACAATCAAGCATCCAAGGGATGCTTCTGGATGTGGTTGGGTGTTAATGACTGAGCAGTCTCAGCCCTTACCCTTCTCTGCAGGACTGAGGGGCCCAAAGTGTGCCAGGAGTGAGTGTGGACAAGGCCAGGGTGGTGACTGCAGCCCATCAGCTTCACTGTAACCTTCAGTCTTGTACAGGTTTGGGCAGCCAGGGATTCTGAGTGTCCTGCCTGCTGAGTCTGTGGGGCTGTGCTTGGCATTTAGCTTTATTTTGCCTTCACATGGTCACAGGCTACAGTACACTGTCCCTCCTCAGTCCTATGGAATTTTCCTTTTAAAGTCTGGTCACAATTGTAGACTTGTTATTGTCCCAACTGGTACAGTGTGATGTATTTTAAAGTCTATTTTACTGATAACCATGAGAGTTTTGTTTCCATGTTCCTTCAAATATTTACACACTTAGCTTTCTTTATACAAAGAAAGTTCAATAGTTTTATTTGCATTTAATAGAAAAAATGCAGCAAGAACATAAAATTCTCTGCTCTGTTGGCCTGGGGGAGTCTTGTGAGCCACTAGGGAATTTGCAGGAGGTGATTGAGAAAGGCAAGCTATTTACATCTCTAACCTCACCCCCTCCTTCTCCCTCTCTCTCTGAGCCTGTACCTGTGTTGGAAACTTCTTGTTTCCATAAAATGGAAAGATTGATTGATCCAGCCAAGAATTGCCTATCTATTACAGATATATGCACACAAACCATACCAGAATTCATCAAGAGTCAAGTCTTGGTGGTATTTCCTGTGTTTGTGTTTGGAGGGAATAAGGAAAAGCTGAATATATATATATATATATATATATATATATATATATATATATATATATATATATATATATAGCAAAACAAACATTATGAAGCTGGCCAAACTTTGCTTTGGCCTCTTCTGAAGAAAGATGGTTTTGCCTTCAGGCTTTTCAACTGTCCCCACCAAAGGGGCCCTTCCCTTCTTCGGAGGGTCAGAAATAATAGAAAAAATTAGGAACAAAAATCTCTTGCTGTCAGGTTAATAATGCCTTTTGACTGTAACATGAAAAACAAGCCTTTTGTTCTACCAGTCATTCATAATAGTCTTTTATTAGGTTTACTAGAAGAGTTCTATCATTTTTTTCTGAAAAATGGGCAGCCACTCTGACATAAATCAAAATCTTTTTGCTACTGCTTTCCAAATGGATTATTACAAATGCTCTGCTATAATATGAAGCATTTCAGAAAATGTGAATCATGTTATTTACAATGATAAGCATAAGAAAATAAGAGGGTAATATCAGCTGGTGGGGTTTGTATTACCAATTTTTGCATTATTAATGGAAAACAGGGTTACTGATTAATGGCATATAATAAATGCTTACTAAAGTGATTTCCATGAAAGAATACATAGTGCTGTTATTGCTGTATGGAAAATACATATAGTAATTATTGAATTGAAAGAGGTTTTGATTTTTGTTTGGTTTTTTTTCCTAGTGAAAGCTCTGAAAGAATATAATTTTTAGGTTGGCTGAAGTGTTTTAACTGGTATGAACTGGCTTGAGCTGTCTCAAACAATAATAAATGACATTGCTAGAAGGCAACCATGGTAAATTGTTTGCTGCACTGCTATGCAGGTTACTGTTCCTTTTTCCTCCCCATGATCTCAATACTAATGACAGTAAGGGAAGAAACGACACAATTTCTCCAGAGTATGTCTAATTATGTTGGATTTTATGTCTAGGAAAATTAAGATATAATAGTACGTCAGCAGAACTGAACCTGATACCACCAAGACAGTTTTGTTAGTATTGATCTCAGACTTGTTTGCAGTGGATTGGGGTGAAGGGAGAAATTGAATGAGTAAGTCCAGATTAGCACTGCTTAGCACTTTGTATTTATTGGAGTGGTAAACCACTGGAGTTGTAATTACTGGTCTGCATTACAAATTGCATCATTTTTACTCCTTGGGACTCGCACATTTCAGTGAGAAGTCTGGGAAATTATTTTTTAATGTGCTTGTTAGCACAGCTGTCTGAATGCTTGGCTTGCATTTGCAGTGACATCAGAGACTGTTCTTATCCAGGAGTGTTGGGCAGTGCATTTACAAGAGGTAAATTCCCTGCTCTGGGGGACTCCAGGGATGTCTTTGAGAACACAAATGTACTTCATTTACATCTTTCTGAATTTTGAGAACGTTCCAAATATGTTCTTACCCAGCCTTGTACTTCCAGGTGACTAGAAGTCAGAGGGAGTCACTGTCCTTCATGCACTGATAACTTCTATTTTAAAAGCATTTATGTAAAACTGGTAGAGATACATTTGAGAACCCAGAATCCAGCGTGCTGCATCAAAAAACAGGGTGGTAACTGACAGCTTTAGAAACTTTCTAAATTTAGACATCTGAAAATTGTGACATAATGCTTTCTTTTCCACCTCTGACAACCCAGCATTAAAGTGCTTACACTTGCAGCCCCATCCACCAGGCAGTTCTCACCTCCAGCAGGCTTCCTGCACAGACTCTTCTAATACACAGAGTTTTGAACAACACTGCTTTTTGTTTCTTTTTTCTTAAAACTAATTATTTATTGGCTGTTTGTAAGAGAAGCACTGCCTAGTTTCTTCATATGTTTCTGTATTTTCTCATCTTCTTATTCTCGATGCTCCTGCTGTAGAATAACTTTTTTCACAGAGGATTTGTTCATAGCAAAAAAGCCAATAATTCTTGAAACACCCATCATCTTTCTGTATATTTCACTTCAGTCTAGGACAGGGCCATATGGTTATATTCTGTGGCTCTGAAGAACAGAAGATATTTACTAAAAGAGCACTCTTGTGATGAAGCAGCAGAAACTGTGACTTCAGCACAACATTTAGTTGTATTTCTTTGGCTATTATTTAGAGACAAGAATAGCATAGTCGTGCCTGCAGACATGCACACCTCACCAGCAGGCATGGGTTTGATTCCTTTCATTTGAAGCTGAAACCCTGCTCTCTTTTCACCTTGTAATGTAGGATGTCTGTTAGTTTCCTGCAGTGTAAGAGCAGTTGACTTCCTTATGTTGGGCTTGAAAGATCTTTGGAACCATATTTTACAATGTGTGTAGGCATGACAATAAAGTGGGGTTTTTTCTTCTAAATGAACAGAGCTCAAATAGGGACAGAAGGGAATAGTGTGTTTCTGTGTACTGTTCCCTTAATTAGGGCTCCAAGCACAAGTGGCAGTCAGCAAAGGTCATTCCATTAGTTTTACTTTCCCAAGGTTTTTTTTTTTTTTCATACAATTAGATGGGTGAAGAATTATTTCTTAAGAATGAAATCCAAGATGCTCAAAACTAAGGGGTAGTTTCTGACAACAATCAGACAAGCTGCTCCATCCAAATCTGGTTTAAAGCCTTGCCTCCTTCAGAATTCAGGACGTTTCAAAATATCTGTAGAAACTTTCAAACAGCCTGTGTCGTGTCAGCTGCTTCTTGATCAGGCCAAAGTGACTGCATTTTTTATAAGTTAAGAAGCAAACCAAAAATTCTTGATGTTCTGTTTTTCTGAGGTTGTGGAGAAGTTCAGCTGTTTCCTATTATACCAGAACTCACAGAACCATGGATTCTCCCAGGCTGGAAAGCCCTCATGGGACCTCTAGTCCCATGTTCTGCTCAAAGCAAAGTCAGAGCTGAATTCACACCAGGTTGCTTGGGACTCTGTCAAGCTGACAATACCTTCAGGGACAGGGATTCCACAGCCTTGCATTAAACCTGCTCCAGGGCTTTTGTACCCTCACAGTGAGCAGTGTTGTTGTGTCCTGCTGGAACCTCCCCTGGTCCATGTTCCAGCTCTGTCTCGTGGTGTTGGGTCCGGCTGTCTGTCTCTGCCCCGACACGGGTAGGGCGGTTCTTGGGTGGCGCGCGATTCAAAGGATGAGTCTGGACTCTTCAGCTTTTCGGTCTTCAGGTTGTTTATTATTTCTTATCTACAAAATTTTCTGTCTGCCCAACAGAGATCTGATCTGCAAGCAGTCACAGGCACTCTCTGACCACCCACGGGGCGGTCGTGTCTTTTTATACTAAAATCTACGTACACAATATTTACCTTTATTTTCCAATACTTTTCACCCATGTTAGCAAGTGCACCTTCACCATAAACCAATCTCCAAATGCCAACATCATCACAGGAGATGGAGGACAAGAAGAAGAAAGAAGAAGGACGAGACACGCCCTGATCCCTCCATCTTGTCTCCATAACCCCCCTGTACTAAAAACCTTAAAGTCTATATTTCACCCTCTAAATGTGTCTCTTTTACACCTTGTACTCTAAAGTGATTCTCTTGTCCTCAAACTCTTGTTACTTCTGTGGATGGATCAAAATCAAGCCACCAAACACTCTTGGCAACATTCCAGGATTTTCGAGACCCCCAAGGGTTCTCCTGGCATCTCTGGACATCGGGAACGATGTGCTGAGATCCCACATCGTGGTGCAGCTCTGTACAGAGCCTGGCCCTGTCACCTCCCCATGGGCTGGCAGATGGCTCCTCAGTGCTCCCAAAGCTTCTCTTTTCCTGCTAAACCAGCCCTCTTCCCTCAGCCTCTCAGTCTAGGTCATGTATTCCTACTCTCTCAAAAAAGTTGAAGGATTATTTTTAGTCTTATTATTATTATTTTAGTTTCTAAATTGCAAAAACTCCCATCAGCTCTTTTTGCCAGAAGGCTCCTAATCAGTGTAGTTCAGAAAGAAACTACAGAAAATAAAGATGATCTTTTCCTTGTAAGTCACTTGAAATCTCCCAGCTGGGTCACCCTGCCAGAGTGTGATATGAGTTATTAAAATAGCAGAAGTGGAGCAGAAAGCTCAGGCAGTGGTACAGCTGCCTCTCCTCTGCTCCGTGTCCCTGCAAGTGCACTGCCAGCTATCCTGGCCTGATGGAGATATAAAAACCATTTTCCTTTTGCCATTCAGCTAAGAGAATGAAAAAAAGGAAACAGAGTTCTGGAGTGGGCAACAGAAGAAAGGTTTCAATGAGCAGAGCCAGGGGTGTGTGCTGCTCATCGTGGCCTTGGGCCAGGCCCTGAGCTTGGCCTCTGCTCTGCCCTGCCTGGAGCTCACACTCCTGAGTGTCTGGGTCTTTCTTCATGCATAGAATCAAGACTTCATTTTCATCTATCCAGGCTAGGAAAGGGATAAGTACAGGACAAAAAAAATATTTAATATTGAAATTTAAAAAAAAAACCTCTTGGGGGGGAAAAAACAGTATTTTTAAGACTTTAGGCATTTGTTTCTATGAAAGAGCATTCTGTCCTCTCTAAATTTTACTTTATAACAAAATAGTTGAATAATGGTGGAATCAAAAATTGAAAATAAGAACCTGCAATATTTTTTAAGGTATTAGAAAACTGTTTAGCATTTTTCAAGCTTTTTATGATGAATTGAAATGATCTCACAATATGTCTTTATTTTGATGTAGCCAGATTTTTCAGTGAAAATTTGTTGTGGTTTTCTGACAGGCTTGATTCAGGAGAACAATTAAAATACAAGTCTATTGTTTTCATTGTATTTCACATAGAATTTCTAATAGTTCCATAATATATTGCAAAATTATTACCATGTAATCTCTGTAGGAATCAGGCAAGCAATATTCCTCCAGGTAGAGCAGTTTATAGGCAGGTTGTCAAATGCTGAAAAATAACAAGTTGACAACAGTTTGAAAAAGAATACCAAGCTAATGGAGCAGTGGCAAAAAACTTGAGTTGTTAAAAGCATGATATATGAGAGAAGGAAAGAATGGGCAGAACAGTGTAACATGAAAAATGAATGGGCATTTCATTATAGAAGACTTCCCTCTTGTTTTCAAACAGGTTGCTGCTTGCAGAACCCTGTGTGAATACTGAAAGTGGTTTGTTGGCAGCAGCCAGCTGTGTCAGATGCTTATACCTTCTCTTAGCAACAAATTTGTATTGATGTATCTTCTGTAAATTTTCAAATTGCAGAGCCACGGTAAATAAAATGTCATTTCCTGAATAAATTAGGATTTTTTGCTATCATCTGAATTACTAATGTCATCCTGTGTAATATAATGTTCCTGCCTCTCCTGAGGCAGCCTCTTCAATTTTGCTTACACCTGTGGCTTAATATAGGACAGAAGGTCTTCCAAAGACCATTGCTCCCAGTGGAACACTGCTGATTTTCAAGAAAAGGCTTGAAAATTATTTTAGTGTTTCTACGTAAACCTCCAGGTCTTCTAGTTTTTAATTTGAGCAGGCTTGAACACATTTTGATGTGCAGGTACCAGCTCCCAGTGGGAGCAGCTTTTGTTTTATAGCTCATACTCTTCACCTTGTAACCTCACAGAAGACAACTAAAATTGGTTTAATTTTCTTTGTTTAGCTTGTGTGACTGCTCCAGGGCTCACAGTGGTTTGAGGTAGAGTTATCCATCTCCCCTCTTGCTAGAATGAGATAAGTTCCCTATCCCATAGAGATCAGTGGAATATAGGAACATAATAATGGATGATTTGGTAAAATAGTTGCAAGAGAGCTTTTTAATGCTTGAAGATATATTTTCCATCTGATATATTTCCTCTCACCACAGTTAGTATGTTTATATGGAGCTTGTTCAGAACCATTCAGAATTTCTTCTTGAGGCCATACTGATATTTTCTTGTGAACACCATTTCTTCATCTGGGTTCCAAACTCTCCATTTATGCTGAAAAATATATGAAATGCACCAAACAGCTGGTGTGCAAAACAGTTTAAGCAAATGAGTAATAATGATCCTTTATTCACTTAAACATAGTGCAGTTCCATTTCAAACCAGGGAGAAGCTGAACAGTGACACAGAAGCACATTGGATGTGTGCTCAAGAACTGCAGCTTTTCACAGAAACATTCATGGCAAAAAAGTAAAGTTAGCAAATAACTAAATAACACAGAGCAATCATGCAGCAGATCAAATCCTTGCATTTTATGGAATGAATTTAAAAGTAGATATTTTTTTGAGAAAAGTAGTAAAAGTAAGATCCTGAGGAATTCTTTGTTAACGTAAAAAAAATTAAATGAAACTGCGTTAAATTTTCCAAGGAGTGGGCTACTTGCCCAGAAGGTAAAATTTTGAGTTTTCCATGACTATAAAAGTTAGGTTTCGTATACTGTACTACCATTTTTCTGGTAATATGAAACACAAAACTCTGCAAAAGGAAACATTTTCTAGATTAAAACTTGCAGGTTTTAATTACCAGTCCTTTGTTTTTTCCTACTTAAATTATAAATTTAACTTTCTAAAGAAGGAAAGCTTTGACAAACAAAGCATTCTTATCTGCAATTAAAGTAGGCACTTCTTACCAAGGCAAAATACTTTTATGACAATTTTGCTGTGCAGAAATGCAGGGGAAATAATTTTGGTTTTATCCATGATAAAACTCCAACCAAATAAAAAAAAACACCCTACCTTTTACAGAACCCTGAAAAAGTCCTGTTTGCAGAGAGGGTGATCAGGAGTCTGAGCATTTTGGAGGAACTCAGTGGGATGCAGTGCAGTTGGGCAGGCAATCACTCTGAGAACAGGTTGGATTTTAAAGCTCACAGAGTTAATGCCTACAGACCAAGGTAAAGCCTGTTTATCCTCTCAGGTGACGAGGTAGATCAGACAGATTGTATACAAAGATCTTTCCTGAGTCCTGCATTTAACTGGTTGGCAGAAATTGCCTTCTTGGAAGGACTCCTGGTAATTGTGGGAGTTCTGAAACAAAGCAAAATGAAGTGATTAGAAAAACACTTCAGAATAAGATGATGATTGAAATTAAGTTCAGTCACACAAATATTCACAGTAAGATAGTTTTATGTGTTGAATTGTTATGTAATCAAATATATTTCAATTAATGTTTTCTGCTACAGCTGACTTCTGTTGGCAGGCTTGAGTCAATATTACCGCTTTTTGAGGTTTTTTTAAATGGAAATATTGACATGCCCAGTAACTCCTAAAGAAATGCTGTTGTTTTCAGTGGATATGTAAAGGAATGAGCTTCATAAACTCATGTATTCCAAGAAATCCATGTACTGCTTTGAGCACATGGAGTATGCTGGTAGTTTTCTCTGATGGTCAGCATTGTACTCAGGGTAAAGGATGCCATTGGGCTCCTTACTGTGTCCAGTTCCAGCCCCTCAGGTTGGGAAGGACATTGAGACTCTGGAGCACATCCAGAGGAGACAAGGAGGCTGGAGAGGGGCTGGGAACACAAACCCTGTGAGGAGCCACTGAGGGAGCTGGGGGTGCTCAGCCTGGAGAAAAGGAGGCTCAGGGGTGACCTCATCACTCCCTACAACTTCCTGAAGGGTGGCTGTAGTCAGGTGGGGTTGGTCTCTTTCTCCAGGCAGCACTGACAGAACCAGAGGACACAGTCTTAAGCTGCACTAGAGGAAATATAGGTTGGATATTAGGAAAAAGTTATTTATGGAAGAGTGATAAAGTTCTGGAATGGCCAGGCCAGGGAGGTGATGGAGTCACCATCCCTGGATGTGTTTAACCAAGGATTGGATGTGGCACTTGGTGCCTTGGTGTTGAGGTGTCAGGGCATGGGTTGGACTCAGTGATCTTGAAGGTCTTTTCCAACCAATCATCCTGTGAATTCTGTGAATTCTTGCATATCAGCCTTTGCTGGGAATGCTGTTGGGTGAATCCAATTGCAGTTCAAGGGTGTCTGTGGTTTATATCATTGGGCAAAGGGTCTGTACTGGATGAAATAGAGATGAACATTCAGATCTCTTTGATTTGGTTCCTAACTTTGTTATTTGGGCACCCTCTTCCCCTGGGTTTTCATGTCCTAAGATAGGAATGCTGACATTTGTCATGTGCTTTGGGATTTAGAGCTGGAAAGCGCTAACCAGGAGCAAGGTATCATTCAAAGACTGACAGACTTGATGTGTTGTTCTTCACTGCAGAGTTGGAGATGGATGGTGACATCAGAGAAATGATGGCAAAGTAAAAACATTTGTGCCAACATTCTGCTTAGGATAATGTTACATAAAGGATTTTAGCGGATTTCCAAATTTACAATGTGTTTATTTCTAAAAGGTTTTGAAAAAATAAGATGTTTATTTCCTTGCAACTTTTTTTACCTACATCTTGATCCAACTCAAATATCAAGAAAAAAAAGAAAAAAATACTGAATACTGAAGCTTCCAGTCACATACTTTTCAAGATTTTATAAAATTTACTACAAAGATCAGTTTAAATTTTAAAAATGATTGCTGTATGAGTAAACATTTCCTTCCATTTTTAAGAAAGCTCTAAAAACTTAGATATGCAAAAAAGTTAAGTCTTTTGAGAAAATAGACAATAGGAGAAATAGTCAATAGGTGAAAGGGTCCCTGCTTACAGCTGTCCTAAGTCACAAGGAGCTATTTTGTCCATCAAAGTGTAGATTATGTATGAAAGCTATAGCAAAGCAGTCTGTATCATATTTCTGAGTCTTTGCCCATTCTTTTTGCTTTTACCTGAAGATTTTCTGTTTCTGTTGATTCTTTACGTTCAGTTTCTGCAAGCATAAAAAAAAAAAGTGAGATGTCACCACACTTTTTTTATAAAAGCTGTTAAAGAGCTTTTTACAGAGTTTCATCTCTTGGAGAGTTTTGATTGAGCATCTTTGAACCTTTA
This sequence comes from Agelaius phoeniceus, assembly GCF_051311805.1. Classification (NCBI taxonomy): domain Eukaryota; kingdom Metazoa; phylum Chordata; class Aves; order Passeriformes; family Icteridae; genus Agelaius; species Agelaius phoeniceus. The sequence goes on from NC_135279.1 coordinate 13,227,168, forward strand.
GTATTGCAAAATAGACCTTGAAATCTTGCTAGGATTTTGAGTCATTTGATGGAATTGTTCCACTGGGTTGACAATATCACTGTGGTTAGCCTCTTGGTCCAAGAGAAAAAAAACTTTCTCATGATCATCAAAATGAAGACTTCCTTGTAAACTTCACTGAGGGAGTAGTTTCATTACATTTTTGTTGTGTGCTTTTTACAAGAACTGGACTCTATTCTGCCCTTGACTGGTCTCAGTAGCTACTGTATTAAAAAAGGCTTTCACTTAAATAGTTTAAAAAACTATTCATTTTACAATTGCAGTGTCACTTACATCCATTTTTTATCCCTAAAAATTGTTAGAAGTCATCATAATACTCCCAATTTCTCAATCAGTAATGTCCAATTCCATATATTTTGTTTTCTTTCACAGTTCTTTTATTTTTAGCAGCACAACCCTGAGGACTTTTGATTATAAGATCTTCTGACTACAACTTATGAGCTTAATAGCCATCATGCTATATTTATGAACCTATATCACACTTCAGGGAAAGCTTCTGTGGCTTGATTGCTGGCTTTGTTTGCAGTAGTGAAAGCCCCAGAGATGTCAGCGTTTAGCTGTGCTCTGAAATTGCTGAAGTATGTTGTTCCACCAGACTGGGTGGCCTACACAGCAACTCTAATAACAAATGGCTCTGGGTTTCTGGTGGGGAAGTAACAGCACAGGCATTGTGCTAAGGTTGCCTCCCGACTATTAGACAGCAATTTCTGTGGAAAAGAGCCTGCTGTTCTCTCACTTCTGAAATGAAACATGAGTGTAACCTGGAATGAACCCGTGTTTTATGTTTTTATTCATTGTTTGTTGACCCTGTGGTCAACCCCCTGTCACTATGATTAATCATTCAGACTCCAGTTGTCCAAATTCAAGCCTTTTCTACAAGAGAAAATGGGTAGTGGAAGGAAATAAAACAAAGTATTAATGAAAGAAAATGGGTTAATCTTTGACATGATAATTTATACTTGGGCTAGCAAACCAACAGGAGTGCTCTTGTACGTGAGTGATTAATAGCTGCAATGGTTGCATGTGTGACAAGTGATTAATAAAGTTTGTGATTAAAAAAAGTACTTCCTTTTCTTTTCCTTATGTGTGCAAATCTTGGAACTCCACTTCTGTCTGCACAGTGGTTCAATTACAATGCAGACCTGCTTGTAATTCAGATGTCACTCTCCATTACTCATGCAAAAGTCTTCAAAATAGAGTTCACTTGATCTGTTAAGTACTGAAGAACTGGGAAATCGAGCAGGTCCCCAAAAGACTTTCTAGTCTGTGGGGAAAAAATGTTTGAGATGCAGCAGTGGCTTCATGTAACCTATCAATATGGGATTTATTACATATAAACCAGTATTCTCTTACTGTACAAACTAGTTACTAGATGCAAATTGAAGGTCTTGAATTGAATCTGTATTTCACAGTTAGAGCAATAACTTGAATTAAATCTAAAATCTATCCAGATACAGCTGTGGTTTTATTTTTTTTCTCCCCCCAGAAGTTAAATCATGCTATGAAGAGCTTCATAATCTGAATGGAAATAATTCACAGAGTTGTAAAACATGACAGCTTCAGCCAAGTGCTGCTTATTAAATCCATACTTTCCCTTCTCCAAAAGTTAACAGTATTAGATGAAAATTTGCAAAAAATTGTTTATAACACCCCCTACTAAATGATGACTTTCAGAGCTCATTTGCAAATACATCACATCCCAGGCCCTAGACTGTTCAAACAGTCACAGAATAATTAAATGGGTGTGCTGAGATGTAATTATATAGGAAGGTAAGAACGGCAGCAGTGATTCAGACTAAAGGTTCAGTGTGCTCTGTAGCCACTCTCCCAGCAGTGGTGGATGGGAGCAGATGCCTGGGGAAACAAGATTGAGGAGGAAATGATGCTTTCTACGTTATACTTCCCTGGTTTCTGGTAATCTGTAGCTTCCAGAGCTGGAATTTGAATTTACACCATCAAGTTTGATAGCTATCAATATATCATGGAGTCACATAAGCACTTTTTTAAACCCACTTTTATTTTGTCCCCCATGACATTCCCTGGCAGTTCCCTTTACAATTTCAAATATGAATTGCATGTTTTACCATTTTAAGCTTGCTGTGTGAGCATTTCTTTGCTCTTCTCCTAGTTCCTATTTCATGAGGAATGGCGAATAACCTTTTTTTATGTTCTGTTTACTGTGCATGATTTTGTAGACCTGTTTCATATTTCCCTTAGGTCATCTATTTCAAGATGAAAACTTTTAGTCACTTCATCTTTTCTCCCATGAAAATGTGGCATACATTCTAAATATCTTATTTAAGATGGGGATCGGTATCTGAGATAGATCCATCATGGATTTGCACTGCACTGTAATCATGCTTTTAGGGTTCATTCCAAATTTGTTTTTTAATAATTCCAGACATTCTTTTGGCTGCCCCTGAGCCCAGAACTGGCATTTTCAAAGCATTGCATACAATGACTGCAAATTACCTTCTTTAGCAGTAATAGCTATTAAACAAAGTTTGATAGGACTGCCTTATTGGGTTTTTTGTTTGTTTTTAATGGTTTATACTTATTTGATAATTTTCAGCATTTTCATCTTCTAGTATTTTACACAAATGTCAGTAAAATGGGGGTTAATAATTTAATGCATCCCCACGTATGGGTAGCATACTTATTTTCCTTCTCTACAGATATATGCTGCTTATCAGGAAAAAGAAAATTTAATCTAAGGCTCCTCACAGTGCCCCCTTTGGTCTGAGTAATCTGAAATTTAGAGCTGAAGATTTACAGGCTTTACACTTTTCTAGAAGTCTAATAAGGTTGGACTGATAGATTGGCACACAAGCAATAATAAAGGCCTTTTTCTGGAAATACCCCTCAGCTTATCATCATTTGTTGCAGCGACAGGAAGCGAGATTTGCCTTTCATGCTCTTAAAGACTAAAGTGCACAGAGAAAACAACGCTTGCTCTAAAGTGACAAAGTAAGTGTTGTTGAAAAATTTGTGTGAAAGCTACCAAGTTTTATTCCTTTATAGGCATTAATGTAATATGGGAGAAAAAACATTGTCTCCGTGATTGATGGCTAGTTTTAACTAGTGGTTTTTGGAACAATACTTCTTTTATTTGTTCACAGATATGTTTTGGTTGCCCTGAAACATTTCTTCAAATTATTTTCGACCAGCAAAAATTACCTGTGGTAGGACAATATATTTAGGTTGACAGGAAGACACAACGTTATGTTTAATTTTTTTTTATAATTTCAGAAGCATGAAATTATTAAATTGAGGAAGGGAGCCCTAGGAAGAGGAGGCTGGCATTGCTCTCAGTGTTCCCTGCTGGTTCAGGTCATTGTTTCTCTGGGGAAGTGAATAGCAGTCACTTGAAAACATCTATCAGAAAAAAGAGAATGACATAAGTTTGAGTCAGTATTCCAGTGTGTAGTTTTTAAACTTAATATGAGCTTCAGCAGAAACATTTGAGAGAAGCACATGCTGTAACATTTGAGAGTAGTGTGTGCTCACTTGATATTTCATCAATAAATTTCTAATATTTGGCTGTGGGATTTTTTTCTTCTTCAAACAGGTTTCTTTCCTAAAACATGATTCCCAAAACACAGCCTTCTGTACTTTGCAGAATGAAGTAGAAGTTTTTGATGCTTTGACCATTAAAATATTTTTTGATATTTCTTGTTCAATGTCCTATTAAAGTTGGAAGAAAAAGGTCAGTACTCAGAAAATGCAGACTCAAGAGAGCCTTTGGCTTGTGAGTTGAAAACTCCACAAAAGTTGATACCATCGTGTCTCTAGATTCAGATTTCTCTTCTGCCAGGAGCAGCCTGGCTCATTATTTTTTCAGAAAGGTATCTCCAAACAAGCTGTGAAGTGGTATTAAACCCTGTATGGGTCTGTAAGTCTGTGGGCTCTTTGAGATGTGTAACCACTGACAGTGATTGCTTGAGAAACACAGAGAAGGGTCTCTTCCTTTCTCTGCAGTAGCAGTTTGAATTACAACATTGCTTTAAAACAGAAAATTGCTGGGAGTATTTATTTCTCAATAAGTAAAGCTGTGTCAGTGTGCTCACAGAGACCATAGTATCTACATTTAGCTGTTGATATTTTAATTAACAATTTAAGCATGTTGTTTGCCCTGCAAGTTCAGTGGGAAAAACTCTACAAATAAACAGCAGCTCCCTCTTGGACAATCACTCTGTAAATTAGCTTACTTTGTCAATAAAGCGCATGCCTATCAGCCCCTTCGTGGCAGCAGGGGCAAGGATGTTCATTTACTTAAGCAGTAGGTTATACTATTAGTGTGTGTGATTGCTGTTAATTAGAATATGTGTAGATGTCTCAGTGCTGCACGGTTGGTAATATAAAACCTTTAAGCGTTTAGGCTATTAATGAAGTCAATAAACTGTTCTATTAGGAGACTTTTTTTTGTTGGTGTTTTTATTACTTCCTCTCTGTTTTGCTGTTATTTATTATAATAATAGTATGGTAGTCAGAATATAGCTAAGGGTTATACAGAAACAGTAAAGCAGGGTTTTTACCTTGGGGAAGGGAGTGTATGTACCAATGTTTATCCTGTAAGTCTGAAACAGGAATGCATGGGTAGTCCAGCTATGAATTCTGAATGACTTCCATCATTTCCATTTGATATTCAATTCAGTGTTAAAATATGCTTTTCATATCCCTTTGATTTGAAATCATTTAAGCCTTTGCTTATTTTTCTAAATCCATCATAAATGTTCTCATACCTCCTTGTAAACAAGGTTACATGAATATATATGTATTTGAAAGATCAGACTGTATGAATATGCATTTATAATTTTAATTTTAAAACCAAATATCTGTTTCAAATCCTGAATTAATATCTTGGCTGTGCTGTGCTAATAGCTACATATAACCTCTCTCTAACATCAGCAGCAGGGTCAATTCAAACTCTTGTCACAGTGAACAGGTCTTTCAAATGGATAAACTAAAGGCAAGTTTCTATTTACATGGAAAAGATCAGTTGATTGGTAATACTGTTCCACAAAGATAAATAATAGATTTTTATGTTAAAATCCATACATTATATGAAAGCCAAGTCATAGCATCAGAAATCTTGGATCTTAATCATGACACCATAATATCAGTTAGCATTTTGTCTGTCTAATGCCCAGACAGAAGGAGAGCCAGGCGGTACAGTTGGTACTGGACTAGCAAAAGAGAGACCTTTTTCTAAGCTCATGGTGGTTCAGAATTCCTAAATGAGCTTGGAGGTAGCTGCCCACACTCTGCCTGACTGTGACCAAAGGGGGAATGGGACATTGCCCAGCTTCCTGAGGCTGCTGTTAATGCCCTGTGTCATTGATGAAAATGTTAAATAGCACTGGTGCCCATACAGACCCCCGAGGGTCACCACCTGTCACTGATCCCCATCTGGACATTAAGCCACTGACCAATGGCTCCAGCTGTGCCTTGGCCTTCCTCAGCCCATCCCTACACAACCAAACACATCCCTCTACTCTTTCCAGGACTCCTCTCCCTGCTCCCACTGCCTGCAAATTCCCTTCTTGCCCTTTAGTTTCTTGCCCTTCTTGCACGATTTCTTGCGCTCTATGGAAAGTATTATTAAAGCTCAGTTCTGCTGCTTCTCCCTGCAGGCAGTCTCCCAAATCCTCCTCTTGACTTCATCCAAGAGCTGGAATTTTGCTTCTCTGAAATTCAGGGTCCTGACTGAACTCTGGTTCTGGCCTGTGTCCCTCAGGATTGCAGACTCCAGCAGTGTGGATCCCTGCACCCCAGCATGCCCGGAGTGGACTTGAGTGGTCAGCTTGGCAGGGCTGGGTTAAAGGCTGGACACAATGATCTTTTCCAATCTAAATGATGCTGTGAGTCTATGAAATGTCTCCTAGAAGCTGCTTTTCCCAGAGTTCTTTAGGAATTTTCAGCCAGTGCCGGGCGCAGCAGCAGATGTGTTTGCAGAGGAAGTTCTCCAGCCACCAGCAGATTTGAGGAGCTTTTGAGTACTTTGGCTGAGCTGCTGCAAAAAATGCTGGGCAGGACTTCAAAGGCATATTGTGGAATTTGCAAGAGGAATAGGACCTTGTTGAGCTCAGGAAAGACAACTAAATTTAAGAAGATCATTAAGGATTCCTACAGCTAGAGTTGAAAGTCCCTCCCTCAGACCTTGTTTTGAGACACAGTGTTCAGAAGTTGAAAAACATGACCAGTGTGAGACAAAATACATATATATATATATATATATAATACAGTAAGCCCTGGAATGACTTTTTAATTTTTTTAAATCTGTACTCATGGCCATTTTTCATTTCAACAAAAACAAAAGAATGTTTTTTTCAAGACCTGTATTCTGAAACACTATACTTTGTGATTGACTCTTTTCAAGCATAAAGGTAATTTAGTTACAAACTTCACATCAAATTGAACTGAGTTGTTGGTGAGATGCAGAGTGGCAAAATTTAGGCAGTTTCTGAAAATATTTTTCATTATATACATTTTCCTTGTAACTTTTCAGTCAATATGATCTGAAAAGAAGTCTTGAGATTATGCTTTGTAGCTAGTCCAGCTATACCTGCACATGTCATTATAGCATTGATCATGATCTTTTAAAAAGAGATGGGTTTATACTTTCTAGGATGAGTGGAGAAATGATTTTTGCATGGATCAGTGCAGATCTCAATAACTGCCATAAGGCTTTTTCTGCTTTATGCAGCAGATGCAGGGACTGCTCTGACAAAAGAAAAAAAACTGATTATTTGAATCTCTTCTAGCAAATCTTCTACGAACAAATTTCTTGTTACATTTTCTTTGTCAAAAACCTGAACGCACAGGAGATGATACAAAGACTGCAGAAATTTGGCACAAGTCTGCTGTACCTATTAGAACAAGTACAGATTCCTTGATTGCAACACTAAGTGAAATGCTGTTTTGTAGGCTTCAGGGTATTATTGATAGCTAAAAATCATAGGAAAAGCAGCTTTGTGAATTTGCACAATAATTTAATTCTGCTTTAAATTTGAGAGGAGAATGACATTCTGTTTGAAAAGGAATTTTTTGTATGGTTTCTCTGTGGGCATCCGTGCTCCATGAGCAGTGGTTCCATGGAAACAGTGATGCATGGAGAAACCACCAAAACAAAACCAAAAAAATAGAGTGCCCAGGCTGTGAAATACCCCTCCCAATACTTGTACAGCATTATTAAATGGATGAGAAATGGTCCATTGTCTACTTAATTATTTTCAATACAGCAATGTAACTCTATTAGAAATGTTTGTACTAAACACAGATTGCTTGAACTTTGACAGTGTACTAGCAGCTTATAATTTTATCTTTGAAAAACTGCCATCTGTATGCAAATATAAGGAAAATGTGGAAGCTTGCTCCTATTCAGTTTTGCAACTCACTTCAGGCATTTTCTGAGGAGGTATGCTATACATGAGAGAGCTTTCAAGACCAAATGAGATGTAGCCTAGTTTTCACTCACTTCCTGGTAGAATAATTTAAAAATTACAGAAAATACTTGATTTTATCAATCCTGAATATGTAAGAATGTTGAAGCAAGTTCTCATGGGATGTATATATGTGTATTCTTCAGCTGAAATGCTTGGAATATGTTTTCCTAATGCAGGAAAGGATGTTTCTGACAACTGACCTCTTGCATATTTATCACATTTTCATGAAAAGCTTTTCTATGTTTCTTGTTATTTATCATTTTCTTTTTGACTTCCCGTTTTTTGAGTAATGTGTAGCACTGCTTTCGCTTCTTGCAAATCAGAGGAAATGTAGAGCTTGAACTGATATCAAAGACTGGGAGAATAAGGCTGGTCTGAAGGTTGTGGGAGTTGACTTAGCTGTTATAGACCAGTAGACAGATAGGGAGGTGCATGCATTTGAATACTCTTGCAGAACTTGAAGGGTAAAATTTGTCTTTCATTAAACACCAGAAAGTTAAGTTACAGTCATGTAGAAACTCATTCAGAAGGGGCATAAGGGGGTTCTGAATAATTACACAGATGAAAACACAGAATTATGCTGTTTTCTTGACTGAGAAACAGGAGCAGCCTCACAGGTTCCAGGAACCTGTTTTCTGTTTGGAGCTCCTAAAGGAGTCTCCTCTGTGATTTCATATCCAACAACCTGAGATACAGAAGCAAACTGTGCTCTTGGAAGCTGATCAAACCCACACCAACTTCACTGACAATAACAGAAAAAGTTACTGTAGGGTTCTGCTGTATCATTCAAATCCTACTTTGTACCCACAAGCCTGTGTGACTCTCATCAGTACTGTTCCCATTTTCTAACACTTGTGGCTGCCCCACCCCTGGAAGTGTTCAAGGCCAGGCTGGATGATCAGCCTGGCCTAGTGGAAGGCTGATCATTCCCTCCCCATGGCAGACAAGTTGGTACTGAGGTGATCTCTAAGGTCCCTCCCAAGCCATTCTGTGATGTTAAAATATTTCAATTTCTTCCAAAGACATCCATGACTTTGGTTTTCAGAGTAATTTTTCCTTTATCGTTGCATGCTGTGAAAGCAGAGGAAGTTAACTTTACATTATCTAAAGCATATGATTTGCCAAAACAGATCAAGCTATGAAACCCATTAACTTTATCTGTTTCTCCTTAAATGAACCAGTGGCTGATAATTCAGATGAATATGACCTATCTGTGATGCTTGGTTAAGCCTCAGGTCAGCAAGTTACCTTTGGTCAGTCTCCCACCTTAGAATTCTGAGAATTCTGTGCTTTGTATGACCCTAGCTAGCTGTTCATTTTAATCCTCTAAGACTGAGTCGTGCTTTAAAACAATTTTGATTTTCTCTTTCATAATTTGCACCATGGTAATATTTAATCAGAAGGTGGAGAAATAAGTAAACTAATGCTCTGTACAATGATAAAAATATTTTGCAGATCTGTTGTTACTCCAAAGGATTGCCATATAGCAGCAGATGTTTGAAATCAGTCTGTACATGGAAATGCTTTACAGAAACTTCTGAAATAGGAGCAGCACCTGCTAATCTTCCAACAAAAAAATCACATTTTTCATGTCTTCTCTAACATTTGTGATATGGAATTACTGACTTCACTTTCTGACCTTAAATAGGACGTCCTGACACATGGTCCACTTGTGACAGTGATTAATTAGCATTAATGTCCTTGCTTGGTGTTCTGTCAAGAATGACAGGGTATGGGCTGTTAAACTTGTGATGTCCCCACTCTCACACAGACCAGTGCTCAGAGGGCAGAGAGGAAAAGAGGGAAAAGGATCTGCAGGTTTAGGAAAAGGATCTGTAGGTTTATTTTGCTACACCTTAAATGAGCAGCTGGGAAAGGGCTGTCAGATTTTTTTTAGTTCTACTGGAATTTTGGGTCAGGTCTTCATAGACTATAAATAATATAAATAAATAAATAAATATTTTAAAATCTATAGTTTGTTTTCATATGCCTGTTGCAAGGCTTTGCATCAAATATTTCTAACCTTTAGTAAAAAATTCTGGTGACAAAGAGCTTGCAGTCCCAGATATTATCATTTATTTTTACATTCCATTTTATCTAAATTAGTTCAGTGGGCCTGTCCATGCCATGGCTGTGCATTTCTGTATTTAAGCACTAAGTAGGTTGTTATCATCCTGAGGCACGTAAACGTACAATATGGATTTCGTTTCTAGATAATTTGTAAACAAACATGTACAAAGTACATAAAAGTCCTTGGAATATAACGTTTCACAAAGTCAACAAAAGAGTTTATAGTAGTTTTAATCAATGTAGTGTGTGACAGTAATACAATGCAATGTTGTATAATATTAAAGCATTCTTTTCCCTCTGTTAATTTTGTTACCAAAACCCATTTGTGATGACTATCAGCTCTCTCTATGTTGGTTATTGTGCAATGTTAAGTTAACTGCAGGTGGATAAAATCAGTTCAGAAAAACCCATTTTCAGATGAAGCCATTAAGTTATGCTGATAGTGATCACTGCACTCCTCTCTAATGTAAAATGTCTCTGGTCTTGCAATGGTAAAAGCATCCTTTGCCTTAAAGGAGCTCAGTGCTGGGGAGGGAGGATGAAACCTTCTCATTGCATTCCACCATTATTTGCATCAAAAGTGTAATCAAACCCCAAAGACAGTGATATTGCAGCTCGATTGTAGACTGCATAAAGTTTGCATGTGTCATAGTCAAGAGAGGCTGGAGACTTGGGGTTGGCAATTGAAACAATATGAGGAACTTTCATCAAGTGCTGAATACCTTTTCTCTGTATGCTTGCTTGAGTTAGTTCAAGATTGGCACACAAAACCTAAAGCAATGTCACTGCTGAAATTTCTGTCCATAACACATGAAAATAGCCGTGCTCAGAAGGACACAACAACCTTGAGGGATAAATTCATTTGTGATTCTCACCAGTACTAAGTTTTAGTGAGTGGATTAGTCATGGATAAACTTCCACCTGTCTGTAGCCTCTGACTTTGAAGCTTACTGCTGTTTCTTTTGTGATAGCCACAGGAAAATTCTAGATCAGATATTCTTGTACCTTGTAAGCCACTCCCTTGGGTGCAACAAAGTCCTACTAATGACAATTGCTGCAGTATAATACCAGGCCCTGTTGTTTGCTCCTAATGCACCCTGCAGACCTAAAACCCTGTATTTCAGTTCTCTTAAAAGCACTTACTTATGGCATCACCAAATCAGAAAAGGCTTAGAGTACAACATGTAATTCTTGGTTGGTTTTGATAGATTTTTTTACATAGAGGAGGTAACGGATACTTCAGAATTGTCAGGCCCATCAGACTAGGGAGAAATTAATTCCGGGGAAAAGGTTTCTTAAAAGCATGAAGCAACTTATCCATGGAGATTGATTTGTAGAGCTTGCAGGCCTGCTTTACTTCAGCTCCATTGAACTATCTCCAGGTATGACATTTTACTGTTCTTGACAGAGAAATGAGGGCTGATGGGAATGTAAATATCTTGGAAGAAATAGGAGTTACAACAATTAGTTTGACAGAGTAGACTTGAGAGGTGGAAGTGCCTCCTGTCAGAAAACCCTGCAGAGGTGGAGCACCCCAGGATTGTTGTTTTCCTGGTGCCTCTCATTTTACTAAGACATATAAATGGAAATGATCAGGCAAGACTTACTGTCAGCATCTCAAATTTAGTTATGAGTAACCACCTCATAATGAAAAATGTCTATTTAGATTTCAGAACTGGTCTTTATGCTGTTTAATGTCTTTTCACACTGCATGCCATGTGTCATTCAGGTTTTTAGTGTTCTGATTTCAGCTATGTGAAAGTGCTAAAGGTAGAGACAGAGTACAGCCACAAAGATTAGGGAATTTTCCATCCTCTAGTAAGAATTATGCTTAATGTGGTCTCATTCTCAGGGTCTATGTACCACTAAATTCTAATACAGGAATAAAATTCTTAAGAGTAACTGAATTCTTCTTGTGGACTACTAATGACATGAGAAAAAAATGATTTGTCATTGGAAATGTCAAGTGGAGAAACTGGGTCGTTTGTTGAGCTAGATCTAGTAACCAGACCCAGACTGATTTTTCAGATGGTATAGAAGAATATTGTGTATCAAAAGAAAAATCATGAAAAAGAGGCAGAGATGGTAGGGGTGCCTGTTACAAAAGTTATCACCTTCTGACTTAGAAGGTTGATTTTATTTTTACATTATTGTGCAGTCTTGTCTATCTGGTCTGTAACATCAGTAGAGAAGTGTCTCTTGTTCCTCATTGATCATCCCTGATACATGGTTGAACACCTTATTCCTGTAAATCCTTCTGAAGTGTTCCACACTGGCTTCACCCCATTGTCATAAAGCTGGTGTGGTGCCTTTGAGTAGGGATCTAAAACTTATCAAGAATGTGCTCCCCTCGGATTCTTTAATGTACTTTGTGAGGGGCCCTTTTTATGGTATCTAATGAGCTGTCCCACAAATGTGCTGAACACTGTCATCAATCCCTTCAAGGTGCTCCTTATTCACTTTCCCTTTCCCCCTAAGAAACAGTTAAATGAGAATATTTGAGTCCAGCACGAGAAGTGCTCGCTGTGTAAGCAGCCTTTTCCAAAGCTGTGAGGAGGACGCATGTGATGTCTCTGAGACACCACTCAGCAGATCCTGCTCATACAAAGGACAGTCTTGGTGGTCACCTTCCCCTTGCTGAGCTATCACTACCTTTGAGAATTTCAGACAGGCACTCCAGCACTGAGACAGAGAGCACAGGATTTCATTTCTTGTGTCCCCTGATGTTGTATCTATGCTATAACCTGTCACAATCATACAGGAATTTCACAGAAGTCATGGTCTGTAGGGGTTTGTAGCCAACAAATGGTTTTTATTCTTGCAGTTCTGCAAAAACTTGACAATATATCAATAAATAAAACATAACTCAGAAGTGGACTGCAGAAATATTATAACAATCCCGTTTTCCTCCCAAAATTAAGGATAAGAAAGCGAAGTACAGTTAATGCAGGGAGAGTTAAAAGTTTCAGTCTTAACTCAGATTTTCTTGTATGAAGTAAAAGATGTCATTTATTCAATTCTAGGGTATTTTCTTTAAAAGGAGGACAATACTTTTTCCTGTAGGGGGTTAAAGGAACTTCCATACAGTTTTAAGCTGTTGTAGCAAGAACAGTAGAGGGAATTGCAGGTACCAGCTCTGCATGTAGTTTCTTCTACCTCTTGTTAGAGTAGTCAAAAAAGTGATGCTCAATAATCAGATTATGGTAAAGTTTCTAAATTTTTACAAGTCTTTGTTTGAATGAACCCCTGTTTTGGAAACTGAGTACTGACCAGCCATCCAAGAAAGACACATAGAAAAAAATCAACCAACACAGAGGACTAAAATGGCAGTGTACCTTCTGTGCAGGAGCTGTTGGCTTAACTGATAATCTGAGAAATACTGAAATATCTTAGTCATTGAATGAAGAAATGTTTGTCCTACAACAAAGCCCTGGGGCTTGTAACTGACACCATTTTAAGCCTTAGCAAATAATTCCAAATTTGGAGTAGAAGAACTCAGTCTTACTGTTCCTGCATTCCTCCAGCCTGCTACTACTGGTGGTCTTCTTGAAGAAAAAAGGTTGCAATTCTCAAATTCAATAGAGGATGTTGCAACTGCTAAATATTTATGCCCATATACTACCACATATTCGGCTACACACCCATGGATCAGTGATACTACATTTGCATTCAAGCATGGGTTAAATTTGTTAGATTTAAATTGCTGAAAGGACCACATTTCTTCTAATAGCAAAATAGATCTATGACTATCTCCCTAATTCAGATTGCTGCAAGGCAGTTTTTGTTATTTTGCCTTAGGAGTGGTAACAGCTGAATTGAAGTCAGTGAGTTCAAATGTGAAAATACACCGTTATGAATGTAATTTCTTTCTAAGTGCTGGATACATAAATGGATTAGCTCACAAAGATGATTAAGTGTGCTTTTGGATGCCAGTCTACATATTGTGATATGCAGCTCAGTCAAAAAAGAAAAAAAAAAAGAGAGATAAAAAAGAGAGGCTTTAGCCCCCTAGGCAAAGCTAATGTGGATGCTAATTAATTCAATGGACCTTGGATGAGGCCTGCTTTCCTCAGGGAGGTATTTGTCCTCATTCTTCACTCCTGGAGTTTGTATTCAAACTACTGTATCCTTCTGTCACTATGAACAAAGTTACCTTTAAAAAGTCATCTATGAATATCATCATGGTGACTGACTTTTATCTTAACCCTGTAGGTCAACAGTATAAAAAATAGGAGCATTCAGATTCAGGTCTCTTTGACCTTTTCAGACTCCATGAATCTGCTTAATTTTTTTTTACAGCGGAAAATCATTTTTCTGGAGAAGAAAAAAACCCATTATTGCAGAATAGATTTATTAATAGAATGTGTTTGTTGAAAATGGGAATATCACCCTTTAATTACCATCGTGAAGAGAAGATTATTTAACTACATTGCATTATGGGTTTTTTCCCCACAATATTATCAACAACTTTGTTATTTGTTAACACAATATTACAGGGAAACTAACCTGGCAGGAGTTATTCTGGGGGATTAGTGTGTTGGTTCTGACTGCCTACACACCCCTGCAGCAGATTCTCAGCTCTAACTGTTTTTCCTGCCTTCACTGTGGCACCTGGAATTGTGCTGTAGCTCAAAGCTGTTTCCTGTTCATTTGAATTTCCATTAGATGATACAATTAGCTGGTTGGTGCACCCTTGTTAGCCAGACAGATTATTTCCATTTGGATTCAATGATTCTGCTGAAAGCTCATGAAAATGCAGATTGAGGAGCTTAGCAGCTGAAATAAATAAATGGAAGTAAAGCTGTGTGGCAGATCCATCATGCACCTCAGACTGGCCTCGCAGCTTCTGCAGACGCTGCTGTCCCAGGGAATGTTCTCAGTGAGCCTCAGTCACATCCTGTCACAGACACAGCCAGGCCTTGGGCACTCCAGCTCTGCTGCCTGCTCCAGCCAGACAGGAAGCCCTGCAGCACCAAAGGGAGCTCTGTGTGTTGTTAGCAGTTGATTTAGTGTCTCTGAATTCTAAAGCTACTGCACAACACTGTAATTACCTAGCCAGGTATATTTGATAGTATAATCTAATGTTTTCTTAAGGCTCTCACGAAGGATTTTGTTCTGTTAGCTAATTGACTGTGCACATTCAAACCATGATTATCACAGAAGTAGCTGGTACACATCTCCCACATTGCATGAGGTTTCAGTAAGCATGGGGGAGGCTCACTCCTTTCCTGAAAAGAGCCTCACAATATTAATGTCAAAAACTATTCTAATAAGTAACCGTGTGTCTCCCAAGTGTGCTTATTCCTTCTGCTGTCCTGTGGTTGCTCTGCAGCACATTCAACATCAAATACCGATGATTAATAAAATCATATTCACTAAGACTTAGAAGTAGGAAGCTGTGAGTAAGCAAATACTGTAGGATTTGCAAAATTCTGTTTGTTGTTCCCCAACTTCAGCATATGGGAGAAAGAGCAGAGTGGGGAATGTTGCCATACAGCATCCATTGCCCACTGTCTGTGCGCTCGTGTGGCTCTGGGTGATGGGGAGAGCCTGCAGTGAAAGCTGCTCAGCTTGTCATTGTCACCAGCCCCAACACTGCATCCTTAGGCTGTCTCCTCTGGCAGGATTAACTCCTAACGTGGCTGCTCACAGGGGAGGCAGCATAAAGCAAAGAGTGGTAACAGGGCTCAGGTGAAATGTAGGCATTTCTGATTTATTCTGTTTCTCGGCGTTTTTGCATGACCTGAGGCCGTTCTGGGGTGGCTCTGCCGTGCCTGTGTGACAGCACAGAGATGCCAAAACTATCACAGCCTCTTCCTCACATGGAGCCGGGGGCCATCCAGGTATAAAAGCTATTAAAAATCCCTGTGTGTATGGATTCGTGCTCTGACTAATCCAGTCCTTTAGATTTGGTCTCTGGAGCTATTCTAGAAATTGAAACTCCAGTCATTAACACACAGTGCTGATAACACAGTGACTAAATTAATTTGTGAATTTATGTTAAGTAAACAAATAAATAGAACAGTAATCCTTACCAAAGGGAAAAAAACTAATAAAACCAAAGTCTCCCAATGTATGGGGACTCCTGGCTTTGCCACTTTTCTTAATAATGTTTTTCTCAGGTGTGAAAGAGAGGATCATCCAAATGATTAGATTAATAATAAATTTCCATGATACATTAATGGAGGGAGAAGGTACATACTAGGAGCAGGCAGAGAAAAATTTCATAGAGCCATTAATAGCTCCACAGATCAGTTCTGAGATAGGATGCTAAATAGTTGCTTTGTACCTAAGGATATGATCATATTTCTTTATGTATTTTAGTGAAATTCTGAATACACAATTGTAGGGGGATAGAATATAAGAAAATAAAGATAGTGTAGAAAGTAATCTCACCCCTAAGGAGTTGCAGCTGGGCCAATTATCAAAGATTAGGAGCAGGCCTGAGTTTAACAGGCCACAGCTGTAAGCAATGAGCAGAAGATGCTATAAAAGAGTGGGGGTGGCTGGGTGAGAGGGGAACTGGAGTCAGTGGCTGCTTTGTGAAGAGGAAAGAGTCAGTGCTCTGAGGAGATGCCCACGAGAAACACCATGAAGGTTTGGAACTTTTGTGATAGGAGACAGCAGCATGGAACCCCTGCAATAATATGACAACACAAAATTCCATGTTTGCTTTGTACGTGCCTTACTGCTATTGGGGAAGGGAATTTCATTGCCTTAGTTTGACTGCATTGAGGAAGGCAAAGCTTTTTGGTAATGAAAGTTTTTTTTTTTTTCTTTCAAGCACCTTTATCAGAACTTCCAACAAAAGCAGTATTACACTTATAATCCTTGTAGACATGATTTATCTTAAAACCAAACAAAGGAACAAGAAACTTTGCACTCAATTTCTGAGACATTTTATGTTTTAAAAGAAAGGGGGAAAAAGTCTTTTAGCCATGAAATGTGACTTAAAGGGTCAGGAGCACAAGGAGCAGGAGTGGCTCCGCAGCCTCTCACCTGCAGAGTCTGGAGTATGAGGGGGAGTCATAAACTGGTCCCAAGGGGTGGCTCTGTGTCTCACTGGCTCCCTCAGCCACACCTGAACCTTTGTGGGCCCCCACTGGTGTACCCTCCACACACCTGCCAGTTCCAGAAAGAGAAAAGCCAAAAAGGATCAGTTTTGGTGGCTTGTATCTTCATTACAGTTTTAGAGAAGATCCTGTCAAAGAGGGGAATTGCAAAGATACTTTCCCTCTTATTACATATGTTTTTACTGAACTTACAAAGCTGCCAAACCAACTACTCCACTGAGCCCTGAAACTGTGTGTGAGCATGTGTGCACACAGCTTTTCCCCTTGCAGATGCCGTTTCCTTCTGCCAGGAAGACTGTACAGCTGCTGCGTTGTCACTTTTTTATCACTTCATTCCATACTTTGATTGAATCTTTTTCAAGTGTCTCCTTCCTTCTAAGCACAGGGGAAAAAAAAGGCATTTCTAAATATATTCAGTTGAGGATTTATATTTGAATCTAATAGCTATTTATATGTATTCCCAAAAGATGCTATTGTGTGTAAGGCAAAATACCAGAAGTGATGAAGACAGGTATTGATTATCACCCCCAAAAAGGCTGGAAGGAAACAGCAGAAGCTGTCCAGCTGAAATCTTATCAGCTCCTGCAGGGCATTCTCATTTTCATCACTGCTGCTGCTCTTTCCTTCACTTTTTTTCCCTTAAATTTGTGTCTTGCACAGCATAGAATAATGATGCTTGGGAATTAATCTCTGATACATTTTGCAAGCTGTAAAAGGTAGCCCTTCCTGGTTGTAGTATAATTCTAGTCTGAATATAGAGGTGGAACTGGAAGAGCTGGGTCTGAGGTCTTAATCACTCTCATTTTGCTTTTATATTATAATGTCTTTTAAAAATTATTGGTAGTAATTGCTATGATTTTTTTATTATATTGTACCTGGCACAGACTCCAAGGGTTGGTAATTCCAATTCCATGCTCATTGCCTTATCAACTGGATGTGTTTTGATCTTTATCTTTGGGACAAAGGGATTAATTTTGTAGTGTAATTGTTTTATTTCCCCTTCATCGTGTTAGAGTTGCTGAACATAGAAGATGTAGAACAAATCAACAAACAACAAAGGTAGATCTTAAAATTTTATAGTTGTGTAGTTAGAAAAAAATTGAATATGAGAAAAAATTCTGGGGCTGCCTAAAATACAGCTTTTTCACAGAAAACCATAGAGTTATGGTCTGTGTGCATTGCTGTAACAAAGGCCCAAAACAGGCTGAGGCTCTTGGGGGAGCCTGGATTTCTCTTTCCCAGTCTGTTTCCTGCTCTTTCCATTTGCAGGTCATTCCAACAGTCTGTGCTCCCAAAAATGCAGGTGTGCAAAACACCCACAGCTCATTCACATGCTTTGATACACAGACCAGCACACAGCCTTCACTGCCTTTGTTGCCACCTACAGCACTTCCAGGAACATGGAAAAACACAGCCCAGGCCTGCTCCTTGTCTTCAAACTCTCTCTACCTTGATGCACAGCCACTCTTTTATGTGCAAAGCCTCAAACCTTGGCTATAAATCCACATAGAATGTTGCCCTGATTATCGGCCTCCCTATCTCCAGCCTGGGTTGGTTTTTTTCCAGTTTCTGGTTTATTCCAGCTTCCCAGCTACTGCAGTTTGATTGAAGTTCTCATTTCTCATGCATCTTAAGCCCTGCACTGAACCTTAAGTCCTCACAGAATCCAAACCCAGAACCTAAGCCCTGTTTATCCTGTCTCCAGTCTCACATCTTTCCAGGACTTACTGCTGAGTGAAACCTCAAGTTTGCTTGTGAATCACACATAAGCTGAGAGCCATGTCACACAGAAAATATATGGATGGAGTTTCATAAAACTTCAGTTTTTAAGGGCAGGGCTTTCTAGAGAACTCTACTGAGCAGCAGCTTGTTTGCTGGCAATCAGCCCTTTTCTCTTTTTATTTTAACCCTCCTCTCCACTTCTCGTGCTTGTTTCTCCCCAGTCTACTTTGATTCCTTCTCACATTCCCAAGAGCTGCTTAAAACACCCCATAAATTGTACAGGGACCCACAGCCACCCCTGCACTGAAATCAGTCATTGCTATGACACAGAAATTCGCCCCTTTTTATTGATTCTTCAGGATTTGGAAAGGTTCCTTCAATCTCCCATCATTTGGGAACCTGAGAGTTCTGTCTTTGGTATTGTCTCCACTATCTCCTCTTTGTTAGAGTTTGTGTTTCTGACTGTGATTTATTGCTTTTTCTGTCTCTTGTCCTTGCTTTTATGCTGAATAGTCTTTAACCAGGTAGCCAGTCAAGCCCAATGTCTTCACTTGCCAGGTTTTCTTGTTGTTGCAGCAGCAATTTAGTATCAATTCACATTTCATCTGTTCTTTAAAAGCCAAAACAAAGCCAAGGGGAAATCATAAATTTGGGTGTATGATGAGCCCTGGCCAAGATGACAGAAATGTATATGCCTATTTCTGATGTTAGCCTTGTGTAATAATACAGACTAAGTATTAATTTCACTAAGGCACCTTATGCCCCCCTTGCATGTCACTGTGAGCCTGACTAGTACATCTGGTAAGGAAGGAATAAAGCAGGATGAAATAACAAAATGCTCAGATTTCAGACAGGTTTGTGTGTGTGACTGGACTGAGGTCAGGAGTGAGAGTTCCTGCTGCACAGAGCCCAGGGCTGGGAGCTGTCTGTGGGATGAGGGCTCCCTTCCTTGGGTTGTACAGCACAGAATATGGGGCCATGAATAACCCAGTATTCAACTGTAGCTTTATATTTTCTGCAGGCCTTGTGGCTCCCTTGCCACGAGGACCAAAATGCAGGATCACAGAGTGATTAAGCTGAAGAGGAAAGGAAATGAGTTTCAATGTAAGAAAAGTGGCAGGATGGAACAAGTGGCACAAGTGGCTGAGGTGCAGTGGGAAGCTTTTCAGTTCAAGGTCATAAATATGAATCTTTCCCAAGCTGGCAGTGACCAAAAGCCCAAACTGTCTGAAAGCAGCATCACCCAGTAATGACAGAGATTGGAAGTAAGAGAATAGAAAGGCATGAAAAGCTTTTGAAAGTGCCCTTGTGGGCTAATACTGTTACAGCAGTGAATAAGTCTCTTGAAGGCTGTGAGTCTGTGGCCATTTATCTGGAGGCTTGCTATTCATCTCCTTTGAGTGTAGTGTAAATGCACTGTATTAGGGTCATGATGAGAGCAAACCTAAAACGTTTAAATATTAGAAATGGGTTAGCCAGCTATCCAGCAGGAAGGTACAGACCATTGCAAGCCAAACACAAAGAAAGCAGGGAAACAAAAGATAACATTTGGAAAGAGGTGTCTGCACCGAGACTTGTGATCTTTCCACCAAGTCTGCTAAGGAGGAGGGATTGTTCAATGCCATGTGAGACAGCTCTTCTCTTGCAAAATTAGGATAGAATATTCAGCATTCTTTTAGCAAGTCTCCTCTCTGCTTGCAAAATATTTTATGGACAAAAAAGCAAGAATGTACAGAAACAAAATCATGTCTAGATTCCTCAAAAGTTTAAAATGTTGATAATAGGGATTTTTGATAGAAGTAACTAAGGATAATTTGTGCTGCTTCTATTTCTGAAGTCTGAAGAAGGAAATATTGAGTGAACAGAAAGTAGGAAAAAAAGGGTTGGAATATAAGACTCAGAGTATATTTTAGTATTGAGATAATGTTGATAATTTTATCTATCTTGCATTAATGTCTCTAAAGGGAAAATGAGATCAGGTTGAGGAACTTGCAAGAAGAACTGGCAAATCCCAGACATTTGTTCATAGTTCACCATTGAAACAGCATCTCTCATCTCTGCCTGTGTCCAGAGTCTGAAATCTGTGTCCAAACCCAGGCAGCAGTTTGAATTTCAGAGTTTGTTTCTTTAGCAGAAGCAGGAGAGTCAAGTCTACACCCATCATTTTGGAAGTATGAAATTCATAAATAAAAAAGGAGATAGGTCTCCCTTCCTGCCTTGTCTTCCATCAGAAAAGGGAAAAAAACACCACGTTTAATAAAAGTAAAACCCCCTAATTCACAGCCAGTGTTGAACAGGAACATTTTTCTAATCTTGAAAAGGATGGTAGAATTTCTCAGATGTGAAGTTGTAATCATAAAGGATTGGTAAAGCTTAGCTGTAATCCAACAGTATATAGCTTGGTTAAAACCCATTTAAATAAGCAAGGTATCACTGCTGATGGGAAAAAGGATGAGAGATTCTCCTCCCAGTTGTGTGTTTCAGTATCTTTCCAAAACTTCAAAACAATTTTCAGAATTTTGTTATGTGGCTTCCTTGCTGTATTCCTCAGGGTACATCTTTGGAGATGCACACAAACCTGTATTTGCTATTCCGTTTTCTGGACAGCAGCTTTACTAAGCTTTGAAAAGAGGATGTTAGCATTTTTTAAAGCCTTTTTTCTCCTTTTTATTATATGAATCAGTGTTCTTGAAGGAGTCAAAGTTCAATCCTCCTGCTGCATTACAATGCCTTTCAGTCTAATATTAGAGAGCGAGTTCCATTTTACTTTGTAATACGGAGCTTCACTTCGGCATTAATTTCATTCGGAAAGCAGCTGCACTTATAATAGATTCCTTTAAAGCAAAATGGAAAATATACATTTATCAAATGACTTTCTTCCAGTAATGCTGCAGCAGTCTTTATTGCATCAAAGCTGTCAGCCATCAGCCCATCTTTCTGAATAAAGATGTGCCAAATCATCGAAGCAGGCTTTATATTGAATAAGCAACACATGAATTCTGTGGTAGGAGGACAGACAGACAGATGCTGTCTCAGCCTGTACAGTATGATGTGTTTATTTATGTCCACATCACACAGCATTAGCAAATTTGGGGAATATTTCCTGTATGTACATAGCAAGTGACATTACATATTTAAAAATGATGCTTTTGAAATTGTTTAGCCTAAGAGACAAATAACATGACAAATGACTCTCAAAATCAGCCTTACCAGCTTTAACTTTGTCTCCTGAGACTGTCTTTCTTTTTTGTCTTCCAATGTGCTATTTAGTAATGACTTCCATTTTCATCAGTTTCATAGTCCAGTTCAACACAGTTTTTACTGTTTGTCTCTGTAATCAAACCAACATTTAAATTGAATTTTTGTTTTGGGCAGTTTTTTGTATTGCTTGGGAAAATACTAGGTTCAATTGAAATGTTAATTCAATTACTTTTTAAGTTTAATTGTCACTATTCTGTGAATCAGGATATCCATTTTTAAGATAAGAACCTATTGGTATTAGGCAGAGACACTAGAGTTAGTCACTTGATTCTTCTCTTTTGACTTGCAATAAAGGATGCTTCAGCATTTATCAGAGTTGGTTCTATGGTTTTAATCTAATGAACATATTAAATATAAAGGACATGGACTTGTTGGAATGGGTCCAGAAGAGGCCATGAAAATGCTCAGAGCCCCTCTGCTCTGGATACAGGCTGAGATTGTTCAGTTTGGAGAAGAGGAGGCTCTGGAGAGACCTCAGAGCCTCTTCCGGTGCCTAAGGGGGGCTCCAAGAGAGCTGGAGAGGGACTTTGTGCAAGGATGTGTAGTGACAGAAAAAGGGGGAATGGCTTTAACCTGAAACCAAGGAGGCTTGGCTTAGGTAGGAGGAAAAAATCCTTCCCTGGCAGGGTGGGCAGGCCCTGGCACAGGTGTCCAGAGAAGCTGTGGCTGCCCCTGGATCCCTGGCAGGGCCCAAGGTGAGGCTGGACAGGGCTGGGAGCAGCCTGGGGCTGTGGGAGGTGTCCCTGCCATGGCAGAGGGTAGGACTGCATGAGCTTTAAGGTCCCTTCCAATCCAAACAGTTCTAGGATTATAGGAACTTCAGGCACACCTATTCTGCAGAAATTGTGATGTAGGATTAGGCAGTGGAGATGAAAAGAAGGCAAGATATTTTTAGTTATTCCAGATATTAAGGCTGTAAGGTTTCTAACCCTCCCTATTGCACAAACACAGATGATCAGATCATTATATGTTTATGGCAAAATCAATCTTGAAGTGTCAAAGTAAATTTGAAATTTGGACAGTAGCTCATATCCCTACCATGATTTTTATCCCATTTACTTAAAAATAACAGTATCACTTCATTTTCTGACATAAAATGATCCCAGGGAAACTGCACACAATAAATAAGAACAGATTTGAAAGGGAGAGCAGAGATCTCTGCTCTTCCACACTTTACCTTCCTGCCTTCTTGTCAACCAAGATCAAACCTGAGCTGGAAAATAATTCAAATATTGATGAATACCTTATCCTATGATAAACTAAATGAATCAAAGGAACTACAAACCTCTTGTATTCATCTGTTTTCAAATTCCAGTGTTCTGAGTAATTCTCTTCTGTGCTCACGGTAGGTATAGATAGCTGTAGGGACAGATACCCCCAGTAAGACAGCACTAAAATCAATGGAATTACACTGCTTGGAAATCTCAACAGCTCTGTTGCCCTTGGTCTCTTTCATCTCTGTAGAGCTGAGAATCCTGATATCTTCAGTTTAATGTGTGCTGGCTAAGCCTTGCAGCAAAACACTCAGGATTTGCAGCAGCAATCAGGAAACCCCACAATTAGGGTAAGGCTCTGTTGCCAGCTGCCTTCTAGGCTGCCACATACTACAGATGCAGAAAATTCCATACACTGGTTTTTTACTGGAATGTGAGCAGATAGTAAGGAAGGCCAGAATTCATTGAAGCTCTGGTAATTCTGTTCCCAAACTTACACTTTCCCAAAATTTTTATGCAAATCTCAGCTATAGCTTCTTCCTTAATGAGCTCCAAAACCTAGAAATTAAAAGGAAGAAAAAAATCTCCCCCACAAAAAAAAAAAAAAAAAAAAAAAAAACCTAGGTCCTTTGGTCATAGTTCTGTGAGAGTGACTGATCTAAATGATCTTACCTCCCTGGGGAAGTATCTTTTTCCTTAATTAAGAGCACAGTCACTTGCCTGATGTACTGGTGTCTAGGAATTGTCTTGGACATGTCCATCAGCAGGCTTAGGGAGATATTGTGTCTGTGTAATTCATTTGGGGTTTGCAAGGAGGAGCAATCACTTCTTAGATAATGCATGAAAAATCCCATGTGAATGATAAAAGGAGCAGATAAGCAAGGATGCAATCATAACTATTATATAGAATATATGTAATACATTCTATATTACATATATAGAACATATAGGTATATGTACATACATATACATAGAAAATGCACATCTGTATATAAAGTATATATCTTTATCTTAATCTTATATCTTATATATCTTTATTAGTGTATTTATATCATCTATATATCTTTTTATATATAAAGATAGAATCACAAAATATCCTGAATTGGAAGGGACCCAGAAGGTGGATGTGTGTATGTATGTGTATATATATATATGTGTGTGTGTGTGAAATCTTGGGCATTTTCTTTCTCCATCAAACTGCTTCAAGGATTTTGCAGGGTTCAGGAATGCAATATATTCAGTTTGTTTCAGAGAGAACAGCTGTGTGATATTGAAATGCCATGGGTGGAGCAGGCTTCAGTCAGGAACAGCCAGGCTGAGTTACCTTGGACTCAAGGAGTGCAGTTCCCACTGCTCTGTGCTCCTGTCATTAAAGCAGTCAAACAAAGTAGATGTATCATGTCTCTCTGCATGCTATATGTAAATACATTGAGAGATTCAGTCTGGTTGTTAGCTAGATGCTTAGAGAAAGAGAAATGGAAATTAATAATCTAATTAATTTGAGTGTCTTCAAAATGCAGTTGAATTAGGAGCTGATTTTTCCTCTTGCTTGAAAAGATGTGGATCTTCCTCTGTTAAAGCTCCCTAAGGCATGACTATATTAACCTCTGATTTCAGATTTCTAAAAGGCACTCCATCAGCAATGATGAGAACAGCTGAAATTCATAACAACTCCTACTCTTGCAAACCTTGGTCAAGAAAAACCCATGATAACCTTAGACAAGGAATGAATGATATTTGAGGTATCTTGTGGCTTTTGTCTGTCCTGCCCATTTCCCCAGCCCCAGTCTCTTACCTCACTGAGAGCCAGGCCCAGAGGGATTTCTCTTTGTGATGAAGTTTGGAGCATCACTTGGAGATCAAATCCCCACCCTTTTGGATCATGCAGAGAAATTCCTTGGCCATGTCTAACATCTTCCTAACTCCATCTCTCCCTGTGGCTGCACTCTGACAAATCTGTTGCAGTAATTTACCTGGGAGACAAATGCCATGGCACAGCCCTTCCCCTCCTCTCGTATTTGCACAGCTTTTGTGGCTGCACACAGACATGAAGGAGGAGCTGTCCCTGGGGTCAGCTGTCCCTGCTGTCCCCTCCCAGCTCCCCGTGCTCGCTCTGTGGCTGTGTCACTGCAAAAGCTGAAACCTCCCAGTGTCACCAGCCCTGTGTCACCAAGAGGCCCAGACACAGCCCCACAGGAGCTCTGGGACAAGAGTTAACTCCAGTCCACAATGCCTGGCACTGCATTCTGTGGGAAGAGTAACTCAGATCAAAGCAGTGTTTTAGCTGGGCTTTATTCTGTACCATAACTCAGACTCCTCACACTTCAGTGCTAGACCAGCTTACAAATTCCTGCCTTCTTTTGCAGTGCTCTTAGTAGAAAAGCATAACATCATACCAAGGTTTCTAGTCACGGCAGGTTTTGTGTTCTCTGGTTTAAGGAAGAACTCTGAGGCTTGTTTTACATTCCTGAAAAGTACAAGTAGCTTTTACATGAAGAAATTAAAAAAAAAAAGCAAATAAAGAAATGACAGAAACTTTGAATCCAGGCTTAGCAGAGCTTGTGTTTACATAACTAATTCTTAGGTGTAATTTTTTGGTGATTCTCTGCAAGTTTTGAGCTTTGTATGGAATTGGGGGCAAATTACTCTTAACTGCCAGATCTGTAGGTTGCTAGATGCAGCTGAATACTATTAATTGTTCTAGAATTGGGCACAGCAAAATTGGGCCTATTAAGTTAGAAACTAAAAAGAAAAAATCAAGCACTGACTGTGCCAGCTGATCATTGTGTTAGAAGTACAATCTACACTTATTAAGTGATTATTCCATAACATGATGATAATTGAAAGAAAATATGGGTAATTTTATTTATCTCTTTATTTGTCTCTCTCTTGGCAAAAATGATACAAGTGCAGAGGTTGAAGATTTTGAGTCAAATTTCTAATAAGCCATAACTGCTAGTCACAGTGACATTTTTTCCCCCACTGGGAATCGTGTTATGCATGTTTCCTTTTTTGAAGAAAAAAGTAGAAGGTTACAACAACTCCTTATGATTTTCTGCTAGTTACTATGCATCTATTATGATTGTGACACTGAAGTCTATACTCTTTTTTGACATGAGAGGAAAAAATGTAAGTAAAATGTTGCTTTCATAAGTTTTAAAACCAGAATTCCCACAGCATTGCACAGTTAGGTCCTACATTAAGCATTTATGGCAGCTACAAATTCACAGCAGGGTTTTTGAGGCAGCAAAACCCAGAATGAATCCAATTGACATTTTACAGTCAGAACAAAGGTTTGAAAATGTACAGCTTATATACAACTACTTATGCATTGCATATTAGCCCTTTAAAATAGAACCAAACTCAGTATCGCCCCTTCATGCAGTTAATTATTGGTAAATTAAATCTTTCAATCATTCTGAACAATGAAGAACATTCAATTATATAGTGCTTGCTAAATGATGGCCAAAATCTGCCTTAATTTCCACTGTGGAGTCAGTGACATTCAGGAGGTTGTGGGCAGAGTAAGAGGGCAGAGTCTGGCCCTCTCAATAATTAATAAAGTAGAACAAAAGTGAGGAGCTCATTTGGAATGTCAGTGTGGATCTGCAAAGCTGTGTGATCCAGGGGTTGCACCTCGGGGAGCTCAGTGCTGAGCAGCCTTGTGACAGAGAGGGGAGCAAAACTCCCTCCACTTCAGGGCCTTTCTTGAATAAAAATGATTTGTATGGATGTTCTGCAGTTTTGCTGTGAGCCTTGGGGAATGCCTTTGATGCACTTGATTAGGGAACAAGATCTCAACCTTGTAGACTCAGTCAGATCTTCACATGTTTAAATACAGATAATTAGTCTCAGTTCTCTCTCTTTTTTCTATTTTTTTTTCTAACTTTCATCCTCATGATTTTAGTTTGAGTGGGTATTTTTTCCCCTTTCTTGCCCTATTCATTGATTATTAATGTTTGTTTAAATGCCAGCACAGTGCCCTGTTCCTAATTTATGCAATACAAATGACCATGTGTAATTTTTATTTTGGAATATAAGTTGAAGCATATTCTTAGAAGGATTTTAATGGGGAGTAGAAAATTCCTTCACATCTCTCTGTGCAATGCAGTGGAGTGAAGTGCAGAGATGCCTGGTGGAGCTGGAGCTCCAAGCATGCTGACATGGTAACATCCTGCTGAGATGGTAGCCCAGGAGCAAGGATAAGGTGGGAAGAGCTGTGTGCTCACACATCCTGCACAAAGGAGGGAATTCTGTTGGGCTCCAGGTTTGCTGCATGTTCAGCAGGGTGAATTTGCTGTGCTCAGTTCCCAGGAATGTGCTCTAAGCAAAGTGGGGAGGACATCAGGCAGGGCCAACAGGGTGGGTACCCCTATTTAACATGTCTGAAATGGTGTGATGAGCCTTGGGCTTCAGGATCTGATTGTCCATCATGTTTTGGCCTATTTGGACTTATTTGGGTTATGATTCTTTGCTGTCTTAAAAGATGGCATATTCTGCTACATCAGCACGTGAGTTTAGCTATGGAGCTGGGTAAATATGTGTGGCTGAGCCATTCTTTTCATTCTATTATCGTGGATGAAAGCTTGATTTTGAGCCTTATTGAACATAGTTTTGCTCTGATTATGCAGCTCTAAAGAGGCATTGGTCCAAGGTAAATATTGGTCAAAGTGTATTCCACCATATCTGGAGAGTATTCAGGTAGTTTTCATTCTCTCTCTGTTGGCAGCATTATTATTGACTGGTTTAAATTATTTAACTAAGGATTTACCCATTTTCCATATATGTAAATAAATTCCCTTTCTCAGACAGCTGTAGCAAAGACAGTTCACTTGATTATCTCATGGACTGCAAACCTGATGTGATAGAAGCAGGATGTTTTAGTCTGTTTGCTGATCTTCAGTATGTGCCCATTTTGTGTATGGAAGGAAGAGGATCACAGGCAGATTCAGTCTGGCATGCTGCTGTTTGAGAAACTTTTCATGAAGCCATTTGAAAATGATTTTGTAGGCATTGTACACTCGGTTAATTCTATGTCAGATCATCATACAAGGAATGTAACAGGAGTTCACTGCGTGCATTTGTCCAAATTGCTGGTGCTGCTCCAGTGTTGAGGTGCCAAATGCACAGATCAGTGTCTTACCTTTAATCACTCTGCTGTGGCACAGGCTAAAAGGAAACACACCCTTCCTTCCCCCCAAAAACCAAGGAAAACTGCTGTTTGTGTTCTGTTCTGGTGCACCAGTTCAAAATGGCTTTCTGACTCGCTCCACTGGTTTCTTGGAGGTGGGGATTGATCTGAGAATCTCTTGCATGCTATGTCTGAAATATTTATCTGAGGTTGAACTGTCAGGTGGTGTCCAAGTCACTCATTACTAGGCAGCAGGGGGAGGCTGTGCTGTCAGAGTTACCATTTTCATAACACACAGCTCTGTGTATTTATGTGCAGCGTGGTCTGTGCCTTAATGAACCTGGCAATGGGGAGAGATCATTGCAAGGTGTTTGATGTAAATGCTGAAAATTGCAGTCTGAAGGTAACAGTAGTAATACCCAAACAATATCTGTAATATTCAGGGTCTGTGCTTTCTTGTTTCTAGATGCACAATTATTCTTAGGTTTTTTTTTTCTTTTTCTTATCTCTTCTTCCTTTTCTCTTGCCTGAAGATTTTAGTCTCTAAATATGTCAGTGAGTGGCTTGCAACCCAGTATAATTGGTACCTGGTAAATGACCTGTGTTTTGTTTCTTGCTCTGAATCCTGCCTGATCTACCTGAGCTGAGTGAAACATGCCTTCAGGGTGCTACAAAGTTTGCCATGATCAAAGAACTGAGGGCTTTTCTCATGGTGCACCCAGGCACCAATAAACACTCGTCTTACCGCCTACAAATTGTAAGTTCAGCTTTGCTGCAGATTATTAGTATGAAATAAACCATTGGGTGAAATCAGACATGTCATTTTTCCTGTTGTGCTCCTTCTCTTGTGCCAACATTATGCCGTCATAGAATACTACAGTGCTATGTACAGCCAGGAATGAAAGGTTTCATTACATTTTAGATTCCAGGAGCGTGACAGACATTTTTACATTATACAAACTACCTA
Source organism: Agelaius phoeniceus (assembly GCF_051311805.1). Lineage (NCBI taxonomy): Eukaryota > Metazoa > Chordata > Aves > Passeriformes > Icteridae > Agelaius > Agelaius phoeniceus. The sequence goes on from NC_135279.1 coordinate 13,256,090, forward strand.
AAATTGTAGTTCTTAAACGTTTTCATTGTCTGAAAGGCACATCTTGTAACTGTGGGATAGGAGTGTTATCTTTAGGTCAAATTACTGTGTGCTGAAGCATGACCCAATTTTCAGTTTAATGTGAATCCTATTTTTGGTTGTGCAAAAAAAAATATAAGAAATACCCATTGACTGTGAGGTTCTTATTTCAGTTTTATTAAAGAGTTGCTGATTGCAAGTTATGGGATGCTATAAAATTGAAACTGCCTTATTTAAAAGCATTCTCTCATGTGCAATGGGGTAAAGGTTGATTTTGTAGCTGTGTAGATATTGTGTGAGGTTATTTAGATAGTTGTTCTTCACCTGCAGATATTTTCTGTTCTTTCCCTTAAATAAAAGTCCTGACACTTTTACATTTCGACAGTTAATCTTTAATTCTTCACCATACCAATTAACTGCAAACTATTAGAGAAACAATAAGCCATGAATCATCAGCTACAAGTAGGCAGAGTTTAACAGTCAAGAAATTGAACATTTCTTAATCTTATGTACCCTCAACATCAAAGTGAATAAATCTGAGGTTAAAAAGAAAGGCTATCTGATTCCCCACTGCTTTAGGAAACAACTTATTTCTTTCTCTTTTGTTCATCTGCCAATACAACACAAAAAAAGGAAGGACCTGATTCTGTGATCCTTGATTTGTACAAGAAGCTTTTATTTCTGTATCAGCCACACTAAGCAGAGTATAATATTAATGGACATTATCCACAATACACAAAATTCATGAGAACAAACACCCTGCTTCTGTAAACTTCAAGTTCTTTGGAGAGTCCTCTCCAAGAGGAATCCTCCCTTTTCAAGGTTATTATGTGAGGCAGTACAGCTATTCAATTAAGAGCCTTTGAATCCTTTAAAAGCTTGTATTCTGCCTAACTAGGAACATATAAATATCTTCAGCTTTCACAGACTTACTGTTCTGTCAGAAGTTGAGCTGGGGCTCATGGATGCTGCTGGATCAGAGCCAGACCCTCCTGCATCTTGCAGAACAAAGTTGTGAGATCAAAAGGCTGAAGACATGTCTGTGGTCAGAGCTGCACAGGCACTGGGCTGCCTCATCTTCAACCTTTTGAAAAAGATTGGTTGGTGCAGGGCTTCCTAAATGCTGTTAGCAACTGCAGAAGGGTCTGGGGAGAGAATAGTTCAGGTCATATTCAGAAGTAAAAGAGTTGTCTCCTGCTAAACACCACTGGAGGCTGGGCATTTACAGAAAGCCAACTGTGTCTAGAGCAGGAGGCTGCATTTGACACAGGGCAAATGCATCTGGGAGGGTTTCACTAATGGGGTGTCTGTGAGGCAGGATTTCCATACAGCCTTGCAGAGCATTTCACCCTAACTGGGCTCTGCAGTGGAGCTGAATTTCAGATCACTGGGAATGCTCTGCCTGCTTGGAGCTTCCTTAAAATTCTGAGTGAAGAATTCTCAGATTTGGATTTCTGCAGCTGCTCGTGAGATTGGTAAGCAGAGGTAGGCTGGGGAATTCTGGAGAACATTTTTCTGTGGAAAAATACTTCCTCATCAGAAGTGACAGTCTGAAGGAGAAAGGAGTAAATGAAAAAGACTGTCTGAAACCTAAATTTGGAAATATTCTCAGTTGCTAGAAGATATTGTGCAAATGGTTTGAAGAAGCCTCACATCTGTCAAAATGATCCATTTGGTTGTCTTCAAATATTTGATGGGAGGTGGCTTAATTCAGAGTAATTTCTTATTTCATAATCCATTCTTCATTTGCCTAATTGGCATATTTTACAGATGTCTCTGCAAACACTAACAAAATATTCAGTCCAACGTTGAAGTACAAGATTGAATTTAGTAGCTGGCATAGCCAACAAATATCTAGTAGCCTCCATCTAGATATTTCATGAGGAAATGGTAAAACTTCTAATTTTATGTGGTTTATATATTTTTAGTTTTGATAGTAAGAGTTTCAGACAACTGCAGTGTTACTGAACCTGAGGCCAGTGCTGGTTCCTTACCATTATCTTTTCTTTCTCTATTTTTAGCATAATTCTAGGAAATTCTGTTTCCTTGCTCAGGTATTGCAGAAAAAAACCCCACATTTAATCCAAAACCCACAGGAATCAATAAAATTCTATCATTCTTTTTTTTCCATGCAGGTTTGTGCCAGTAGAATTTTTTCTGTACCACCAAAGCTTCTAACTTGTTTAAATAAATTAAACAGAAGATTTAATCAAATTCTATTCTGTATCATTAGGAGTAATGAATAGCTAAAACTCCTCCTCTGTTGGAAATGCATAACTGTTTAATTCAAATTTCAGTTTCAGCAATGCTGATATAAGGAAAAGAAGTAAAAACTGTTAAAGGGCAAGTAAACAAGTAAGCAACAAGTAAAATTGTTAAAACTCATCATGTGATATAGTTGTACAAAGATAAAAGTAAATGTTGAGATACAATTTTATCTGCATTAAATTACTAATTTACTGTCACATTAGACATGAATGAAAACATTTTCTTCTGATCAGAACGATTACAATCATACCTGAAAAATTCTACTGGACCCTCCATGACCTGAGGGCACAATGTCCAGCCTGATATTTCCTTTCTGTGAAATTTCCTCATAATTGATATGTTTTCAAGAAGTCTATCAATTTGAAAGAACAAAGGCTTTTTTAAATCAAGAACCCTCAATGATCTATTTCTTCAACTTTCTGTGAGAATATCTGTAATCACTTCTACTTCAAAACCAGTCAGGAGATATTGGGAGGGACTTTGTGTGTATTTAAAAGCTTTGAAAGGAGTTGAAAAGAGGAGTGACAAGGTGGCGTGAAGGGTTTGAAGCAATCTGTATTTACAGGAATTCTTCCTTTGCAATGCAAATCCAGGTTGTTCCTTTCATGTTTAGGGTACAGATTTTCCCAGGCCAGTGGTTTCTATAACCAAGGACTCAAGCAGCTCATCCTGTTGTGATCTGTGCTGCAACTTTTCCAGTCCAGCATCCTGAGAGCCTTGTCCATGCTCGAGTCTGCTCTGTTCCATGCTGAGCAGCCCCAGCCAACATGAACACAAACTTACAGCAGGGCACTATTCCTTCTCTTTTCCTGTCTGAATGGAAAATGCAGGCTGTGGTTGGGATCAGGACATAAAGGAAAAGAGGCAAGAATAAATCGTATAAAGGGGTACAGGAGGACTCAGTGTGGCTCTCAGTGTACTTTTAAATTCTGGAAGGATAATTTCCATAAAACTGGTGCAAAGGGAGGAGGGTTTGGAGAAATGAGTCCTTCAGCAGATTGTGCAGGGAGGACAGGCTGCTGAAGGACCCAAATGCCATTTGGAAACACTTGAGAACTGAGCTGGGAACTTCCAGTCTCAGGTAAGGGATGTTACATTTTGTGTCAAAACAGCAAAAAAGCCTCTCCCCTTTTCCATCTCACTTTGCAGGGAGTGCCATGTACACTACAAGTGATGGTGCTAGCAGTCTTTTAATGGGGATTTACAGAATAAATGGCTGGGCACATGAAAGAATACTACAGACTAATTTGGGGTTAGCAGCAGTTTTTAAAATGTTGATTCCCTCATTTCAGTCCTATGCCTTTCTGAGCTATGGGCTTATTCCTGTTGAACTGTGAAACTGAACTGCTTTTCAAATTTCCAAACTGATATTTTATTTATCTGTGGTTGTAGTTCTGTATGGGAAAGTCGTAAAACAAACTTGAGTGAAAAACTTTCCCCTCCTTAAAATACATAATTATAAGAACTTTGTATTTCATTTCTCCTGGAGGTTGAATAACAATAACACTTCTCTAGAAGCATTTACATTTGAAAGAAGAGTCTTGAAATTTTGATGCTCATTTCATATACCTTTACCTCTCAAAGTACACTGAATTTTAACTTAAAAGTCAATTTTAATCAGAATATCTTCCACTGTTATTGTTATTTTTCTTTTTATATATTTAAGGACAGTTGTATATATACATACAGTTCTTTCCTGCATGTATAAAACAATGGAAACCTAGATATATTTTTGGTGGCTTTTTTGGTTTTTTGTTTTGTTTTTCTGAGTTAGAGTTTCATTTCTAAAACTTTTTACCAGATTTTTCAGCTCTCCACTGCCCAAAACAATCTGTATCTTCAAACTTGTTAAGGGGCAGAAACAGGAGCCATCTAGAGCATTACTCTGTGGCTTGGCAGTGGGGGATTGTTTTGTTGGTTTTTGTTTGTGGGGTTCTGTTTGTTTGTTTATGATTATTTCTTCTTGTTTGCTATTTGTGAAAAAGTTTTTCAAGTTGCATGAATTTTTTGGCTCCTGTTTTTTGCACAGAAAGTCCAGCACTTTATTTAGGGAAAGTAATTTCTTAACTCATCTTGTAGTTTGGACCTTAAACTGAGGCCCTTTTTGTGTGGTGAGGAACATCATCTCAACTCTCCGACTAATGCCATATTTGCACTCTTTATTTAAAGTGGTTCCTGCCTTGTATTGACAGAAAATACTTATTTACTGGATTGCTGACTCTGGGGTATTCCTTTGGTCACAGAGAAATTTCTGTTCTTCAGTTGTGGGATTCAACATCTTCTAGTTATGCAGTAAGAAATGACATTTTTAAAATCAAATGCAATTATATTTTTCATCAATGCTGATATTACAACTTTTAGGACTTTCTGAAGAGTGCTGTAGGTAGTTGGCCTGAGATGCAGAGTTACCCACAGCTATCCAAGGAATCAAGACAAAAAGATTTAGCCCACATGTTTAGGAGATAGACTTTTCTGGTTTAGGTAAAAGCTGATATGTAGTAATACTCTGATAGTCAAAAACAAATTATGTGCCCTTCCCTTCTCCTGGAATTACACAAAGTGGGATTGTGCTTGTCACTAAATAAACACTTACATATTCCCTACTTTTTAGACTACCAGGAAATTCTAATAATGTCACAGTAAATAGAGAAGAGTAATGCAAGAGTTTCCACATCATGGAAGCAAATAGGAAATTGGTCTCATGGGATGTTCCTCTGATCCAGTCTGACCATTCCAAGCTTTCAACATCTGAAATCCTACATGTGGATAAAACATCAGATGTTTAGTTAAAAAAAACCCCAAACCAATAAAACCCAACAAAAATAAAAAAACCCTCAACAACCAAATGTAGTGAACATGGTTGGATTTTTCATGGCAGTTACTGCAGCAATGCATGATTTAGGAAGTCCTATAGAATTATGATTTAGCAATATGGTTTGGCAAATAGAGTATAATGCCATTTAAATCTCTCCCTTGTCTCCCCAGAATCATTTTGTTATAAAGTAGCACCATGAGTGGCATTACAAGGTAAATATCACCACATTCCATCATCAGCTCCCCAAGCCTAAGCTCCAATATATGAACAAAGCTGAAAATGAGGAACTGGTTTTCAGCTCTGTTTAAAAAGCTGTGCTGGTTTTGGCTGGGGTACTTTGTTGCCAGCTGGGGTTAAACCACAACAAAAACAAACAAAATGGAAAAAAACCCAAACAGAAAGGAATGTAAATGTGCAGTCAGAAGGGATTCTGCAGTTGTCATCCCTGGAACCAGCTGACTCCCACTGTGCCCCAGCATAAATAAATCTTTCTTGTTGCTGTCTTTCATTAAGTCCAGTTCACTACCTTTATTTTTCCTTCTGCCTTCAGTGTTTTCTATGTTTATTTCTGTTATGCTGTTTCTAAAAGAGCCCCTCAAATAGCTGAAGATGAGCAAATTGGCCTAGTTGTGAGAAAAAGTTGTTGAAAAACATGGGGGTGGAAATCTTTTCTGGTGACTTTCCCAAAAAGAAATGTCATATTACTGTTCCCAGAGGGTGTCATTACATCATTGTCATGTGAATTAGCACCTACTGCTCTCAGTGGGGAATTCACATCTTCTGACTCATGTGGCTTCTTTACAAACAGGCATTGTTTACACATGGTTACAACTTCTGACTATTTTGGTTATTTTCTGAGCAGTCATAATGTTTATAAATTACCTATGCAGCTTCTTCAAAGTGAAGCTGAGATTGAAAAGCAGTGCATTATCCAAAACTATTGCTCTTGCCATAGTGGTAAAGGAACATTTCTCAATCTTTGGGAAATGCTGCTGAGAGAGAAGGGCACCCATTCTGGTGAATGCTCTTAGCATTACCTTGCATTTGTTGCTGTCTATCATTGGAAATAGCAAAAGTAATCAGGGAAAAAAATATTTAATTTATATATGTGCATAATTCTGGCCTTACAGAGGGAATTTAGAAATTAATCATATTCTGGAGTATGAGAAGTCAAGGGCAAAGCCTACCCTTCAGTTTATACAGCTGCAAACTCCAAAATACATTTCAAACTGCTTTGTACTCTGCTAACAAAGCCTTAAAACACAATGAAGCACTTGAATTTTGGTCCTTGGGGACGCTGCTCTGCAGTCTGGGGTCCTGCACCACTTTGCAGAGATGTCTTTGGTGTGAAACTATTCACAAATAGGGACTCGGTGAGGAGAGGAGGGAGGGACTGTGGCTGTGAGCACACAGACAGGAATGCACTGACACAGGAGCTGACAGACTGGCATTTCAGCCCCAGGCCTTGGCTCAGACATTTGGTGGACATGGCTCCTATCAGCACCAAAAACTAAATAATTATTTCCAAAGGTGAATCCTACAGTCAAGAGTAGGAACTTCCATGTTGCTTTACTTGCAACACACAGTAACTGAGAATCTTGGTCCAGGTTTTCAGTAATGGAAATCAGTGTAGATCCACCAAGTTCAGCAGGGGGTTTAGATTCCCATCAGCTTATCTGTGTTTTATTGGAACTGGACATGTATTTCTAGACTTGCAGCCTTTTTGGAGCAATAGAGTTTGCAGTAGAAAAAAATGGAACCAACATATAAGTCATATTAAGTTTTAATCCTGTGCTCCTCCTTCTTTTCAGAAGTGGTTTGCTCAGGCTCCTAATCACAGTGTCTTATGTTGCTGCTTCACAATCACACTCCAAATGCAAATCACTTCACTGGTTTCTTAGTGACAGCAAGCCCTGACAGCAGTAGGTACTTGGAATATGCCAGGAAGATTTTAACAGCTTTGAAATGGTGCAAGGGACACTGTTTTGGGAGATTACAATCAGGGCATTCCATCAGAATGCTTTATTTCCATGCAATGAGCTAATAAGTGATTACTGTCTTTGTATCTTTTTATTTGAGGACTAGGTAGAGCATTTCATTCAGTGAACAATGATTGTGTCTTCTCGAGGCATATGTGGCTTATTAATATTAATGAAGTTTGCACGTATTCATCTAAAAAGGACTTATATGCTACATAGTCACTATTTATCTAGGCAAATTTGGCTTCATCATTTTCTATTTACTAAAAATAAGCCTTGTGCAGTTGATTTATAGCATCTTCCTGGTTTGTGTTGGGAATAGTTATCATTGTCTCAGTGCCTGAGAGTGTGTAACCACCCTGTGCTCACCGAAGGGAAGGAAGCTAAATGTGAGTTCAGAAAAAGGGTCTCCATTTGGCAGCTGTCCATCTGTGGATGAGGAAGGTGATAACTTAGAGATTAACACACAAGTTCAACAGGTTTCATTATTGTTTTCCTGTGAGTCACATTCTGTGTTTCAAGTGTGGTGTAAAACGCCAAGCATGGATTGCAGTGGGGATCAGAAGGGAGCAAACCCTGTTCAGAGCATTTTCCACACAAGGGCTCCTGACAAACCCTTCCTTTCATTCCAGTTGAACTGTTGGCTCAACGAGCTTCCTCTTTAATCACTTAGAAATTATATTTGTAAAGAAAAAATGAGAAAGGGAACTCTCCCTTTACAGTACTGAAATGTGTTCACTGACATCACAATAGTTTTTCTAAGTTCTTTTCACCAGTTCCATTAAAAAGTCATGCACTTAAAATACTACCTTTTTGAAATGAAGATGAATATCAGCCAGCTTTGAGAGATAACTGTAGTAGAAAATGAAACAGTGATAGAAATTTATGAAACTTGGGGAGATGGCCATATCTGTAGCTCATGGGCCATGCAGTGTAAACCATCTCTAAAGGTGGGTACATTTGTAGCCACAGTCCAATATTTGGGAATTGCAGTGAATAATTAGGTGAATCTCAGCTGCCAAGCAGTGTCCTGGGAAAAAGGATACATGTAAATCTTGGGGTGTACATAAAGGAAGATTAAGGTCCAGAGGGATGAAATGTTGGTTCTGTATCTTATTTTTCTAACTCTGCAATAATTTCTTCATTATTTCATGCTTCTGCTGCCAATATATAAAAGGGTTACAAGATATTGAAATTAACCTATCCTGTTTCTTGAAGTTCTGGAGTTTCTGAGAATACAGCTCTGGGATAGTCTACTCTTTCTTAATATATCCCTTTTAGGCAGGTGGCAAAGCTAGTGTAGTCCCTGAGCATGAGAGACTGCAAACAGAATGTCTCTTTCAAATTTAAAAGAAGACCTCTGATCACCAGCTATTATTTTACTCTTCAAATAAACTTCTTTTATTCCTCACTTACATAATCCTTTGTTGCTCTGTGAATAGAGTCTGACAAAAACGTGCAGTCTCTTGGATGAGTTGCTTTGCCTCTGGCTTAGTCATCTTCCAAGACTACCAGGTTTCCATCTCATGGGCTAATTCATACAATTCCTGATTATCCCAACCTGAGGCCATTCTTTCAGGGACAAAGGCTTTCCCAGCAGCTCTACTAGCATAATTTTAAATGCCTTCTAGCCTTTTGGAGTATTCTGCTTGTTATAGGCCACTTGATTGAATTCCAATTATCTTTTAAGTCCATTTAAACTAGTTTTAGCTGTCTTTTACACAGATATTTCTAAGTTCATACAATTTTATCTTTTATTTAGGTAACAGTACTTTACTATGCCCATCTTTGCTAATCACCAGTTTTTTTTCTGTGAGTTTATGCCCTTCTATTTCTGTAAACCAATGTCTCCTCGTGTTATTGTTCCTTTGGATAAACGATTCCTTCTGTTATATGCATAAAGACCAGAAATCAACTCTTACATGCTCCCAAATGCCCTTGATGTTCAAGTGCTCCCTGCAGTTCTCTACAGCTTGACAGCTGGAGACAATGCCCTTGCTCCTGATCTTTGTCTTGGACTGTTCTTTAGGATGCTTCTCTAGATTTGATTGTCTGATTCCCCATGAGGCATCTTTAAGAGTCTTTTTTGGTGCTCTGAGGACCAGGCTTGGAAACCCAGGACCTGATGTTGGGCTGTCCTGGTGCTCAGTTTGTAGATCTGCACCGCCTGGTGTTGGGAACTCCTCATTATTCCCCAACAGTTTTGGAATCACCCTTGACTTGAGGTAACTTCAAGTCAAGTTCAAAGAAAACAAGGTTCTCACAGTATCCAAAACCCCCCAAATGTTTGTGGTATATGCAAAAGTTAAAAAAAAAAATAAACCAAAATAATATGCCCTTTCACTTAAAACCTGTCCATTCACAATTTATTTACCCTAATATTACACTAGAAAGTTTTCTCTGTGTTTATCCAAGGGTTTTCTTCACACTACTATGGCAGGGATAAAGAAAAAGACAAAAATAACTGTTCTTCTGAGTGACACCTGCCATTGTATTTCAAACAAGGTGGTGAAGAGGAAAAGTCTAACACAGCTTTTGGAGGAGGATGTTTCCTAGTGAGATAAGGCTTCTTGTCTTTGGTGTTTGTTTCACAGTTGTGAAAAGAGAACTCAGTCTCTGCTGAATCACTCCAGTAGAAAATCTCATGTTTTCCTTCAATGGTTTGCTTATGGATTTCTTTCTAGATTGTTCCCAGCACCCACAGACATTGTCTTTCTCATATATTTATCCTGTTTGTACATATTGCACTGGTGTGGACTGGGATGATTTTCTCTTGGCTAAACCTTCCTGTACTGTTAATTTCTTAAATAAATGTTAAAAGAAATGTATCAAGGATGATTTTTAATTATAAAAGTTCTTTGAAAAGATTTTTTTTTCTCACCTGTATAATTAGAAGACATTTTAAAAGAAAATTTTCCAGTCAATTAGTCCCTAGTGAAGCTCAATTTGTTTTACAAATTAACCTTTTCTTAAAATAACAGGATGATTTAATGCAAGAGTTATTCTGCTTCTTTCAGTCTGTACTAAGAGTTCTCTCTTCCATGGATGTACATCCCTCTGAAGTCAATAGGAGATGCAATTTAAGTTAATAGGGTTTTGTTCCCTAAAGCTTAACTTAAGCTTATATGTTGACTTTGCAACACTGGAATACTAAAGCTGTTTCTGAAACTTTGTGTTGAGTTCTGGCTCAAAAGAAAAAAGAGTTTAATCTTCTTGCTGAATACTGCCCATGCATATTGGTGGCTGTAACAGCTCAGAGGCCACATTTCTCCTTTGGAAATGAACATGTGATGCTCCCTCTGTATCCCACTGTGCTTGTGTGATGGTATGCAGGGGGGAAAATGGGGAAGGACGGTGGTGTCCCACCTCTGCTCTGCCAAGGTGGCTGTGTGGTTCACTTCAGCTGTTTTTAATGCTGGAATACTGCTGGGAACTAAATCTGGAAGAAAATCCTGGGGAAAAACTGATTTAGCTGTATATTGTGAAAATATGGCACGTAGGAAAAGATGCTGGGACTCTGACTGGTTTGCACATCTCTCCTGTCCTTAGGAAAGACTGTAGCTGGACAAACACATCTTCCCTAAAGCCTTATTACTCTATGCTATGAGCAGAGGTGATGGTTGTAGGCAACCTAAATTCAGCTGGAGTTCTGCTGCCTGCAGGGAAATTCTGACTGAGCTGGATATTGAAAGCACCTCAGGAGGCTGGGGTAAGAAAGCCACTCTGTGTGTTACTCCCAAGTTATTCTGAAGACAAAACCACAACTGAGGGTTTTGCTTTAAATTATCCTTTTCTGCAGCCAGCAATAATTTTGAAGTGGCTTAGAAGAGGAACTAGCCTTTTATTCTCTTTTTCTTTTTTTTTTTTTTTTTTTTTTAATTTGTAAAGTTAAGCTGGGTTTAGGCATAGCTATGAGCAAGTTCTATTGAAGTGAGAAGTCTGGGGTGAGTGGGTAGTTAAGTGGACTTACATGTAGAGAGTTCTGGACAAAATCACTGATTGGAGCATTTTTTTTCCCTTGATCCAGTCTCCAACTGGCATTAGCTCATGCCATGAAAGAAAGAAAATGCTGGTTAACGAGATTCTTAAGAGGTGGTTAAACCTGAAACCAGCAGAAGCATTGCAAAATAAACTGATCACAATTTAAAGTTGTTACCTGATGCATACAGGGATGCCTGTTGTCCTAGAGCTGTACACTGCCTCTGCCCTGGGCTCTCCACCATTTCCATCCCAGCTGAGATTTCCTCTGGCACATAAGCCTGACCATGTAGTGCAGCATTCACATCATGTGCCTGCCTGCTTTAGGATGCAGGCTTTAGAGCTCCCTGGCTTCCCCCAGCCGTGTCACACCAGTAGAAGTGCAGTGTGTGTGTGTGTGTGTGCACTGCTCTGCTCTCAGCTGTGAGCATGGATCCCACCTGGCCACACCTGGCACAGAATGGCACCCACAGACAGGGGGTGAGGCATGAGCATCACCCTGGATCACACCTGGCACCCACAGACAGGGGGTCAGGCCTGAGCATCACCCTGGATCACACCTGGGCACACCTGGCACAGAATGGCACCCACAGACAGGGGGTCAGGCACAAGGATCCCACCTGGCACAGCCTGGCACAGAATGGCACTCACAGACAGGGGGTCAGGCACAAGCATCACACCTGGCACAGCCTGGCACCCACAGACAGGGGGTCAGGCATTAGCATCACTCTGGATCACACCTGGGCACACCTGGCACAGCCTGGCACTTACAGACAGGGGGTCAGGCACAAGTGTCACCCTGAGGAGAGGTGCTGGCAGCACTTCAGGGGAGATAGGGAACAGTTGAGAGTGTGTGTTTAATTAAACAGATACATCTGTTTAATGATCTTATCTCTCCTGGGGGATTTCTTCCAATATCTTTTAAAAGTTGGATCGTTCACACTCAGAGGGGAAAGCAGAAGAACAAATACAGTGCATCTTCTGTTAAGTGCCCAGACTTCCCCTGCTCTCTGTTTCTATTAGGAACTCCAGGTCTTTCAGTGTCCATTTGGTCTAGGAATAAATGCACTTTGAGATTTTCTGCTCAGGGCCAAATAAGCTCTTCTGTGTAAGAACTGCAGTAAGTGGTGCTCCCTTGTTTCCACCCTTGTGGACTGAAGTGACTTCATGTGCTGCATGTGGGCTGTTCCAGCTGGGTCAGTGCAAGGTTAGCTAGCTCTCCATGATTACCAACAGTGATCTTTCAAAAAATGAATTTGCCATGGCAGTCAAAAATAAAATAGCATGCAATATTGCAATTTGTCTCACCAGAACATGCAGTTTAAATGGGCAAGAAATATGTCATTAATGAAGTATAGTTGATTTAGGTGACACTGGGAAAAATTTGAGAAAACTTTTATTATGTTCTAATTTTTCTATGTTCGTTCTTCAGTGCAAGTACTATATTTGGAACTAATTTTCATTTATTACACATTTCATAATACTATTAGTCTGATTAATTAATGCATAATACATCCTGGAGACTAATTTGTTTACTCCTAGAGGGCTCATTAGGAGTTGCTATATGAATGTGAGATTAGATTTTAAAGTGAGCCACCTTCTAAAGATTGAATCATATGTCTGCTTTGCAGTAAACTGGCAAATGAAAATCTGGTAATCTATATCCCTCATTGAGATGCAGGAGAGTGTTAAAAGTTTACTGAAGCTAGACACATAGCTGGGCATTTCTCACAGCCAAAAAATACCTATTTCCTTATCACAGGTACTGCTTTACATATTTTGAATTGAAATACTGATTTATTAGGACAATTTGTCACTCCTGTGAATCTGAATGGAGTAGTACATGCATTTTTATTTTGCATTTAAATGCATGCAGTATTCTCATAGGGTTTCAACTTGGTTATTTTACTTTTTAATGGTGTTGTCTAACCAAAATGAATGGGTAACTCTGCACTGAAGTTCAGCTTTCACCAAATACAGTAAAATTTGGTCCAGTTCCCTTGAGGGCTGTGAGTCAGTCTAGATTTTATTGCCCACTGCTGTATACAAATGTCATATTGTTATAAGCTTTTTCCCAAATGACTTAATAGGAACTTTCATTTTTAAATCTTATTTTTTTTGTCCTAGCATGAATTCTGAATGTTTTGTAATAGTGGTGCAGAGTGAGAGGACTGAGTATCATTACAGAAAGAGTCAGTGGTGGCTCCTCTGGGAGTACACATACTTATGTAATTATATATAAGTTCCATATAAATCTGCCTGGTTTTATTTATATTGTGTACATAGATTCATAAAATTGCCTTGTTCATTGGTACCCACCTAGTTCTGAACCAGTCATTAAAGCTGTTTTCTATTCTCTCTGTTTTCTGTTACCCTTTCAAGTAGAACAGATCAATGCTTTTCCAAAAGCTTTGTTTTAAGCTGTGTTCTCCACAGACACTTGATTTACAAATATTCTGCAGTCATTTATGGTCAAAGTTCTGAAAAAAAAATCATTATGTCTTTTATTTCCAAAACTTGGATTGGAAAACTTACCAGTCAAGATTGTGTAATGACAGCTCCTGCTTTCTCTTAACTATGCCTTTTTATTGTGAAAAAACTCCCCTTTTCACAATATTGGGAACCTCATGTTTGAGCTCTGCCTTGATTAGGAAAATGTGAATCCACAACATGAAGAGAGAGAGAGTTACCTGAGCTTTTCTTTCATCCCCCTGCACAAAGAGTTCAAGCTAAAATAGCAATAACCTACAAGGTCTGAGTTGTGATTTAACTCTCTTTATTCTTCTTTCAGGAAGAATATTTGCATTCCTCTTTATGCTACTGTGAAATCACAGATGGCCTTAAAGTTTTTAGGTGGTGTCCCATTCTTTCTTTTAATCTTTTTTCTTCTCCTCACAAAACTTTTCATCTCACTGAACAGAGATGATTTTGAAGTCAGTCTTTAGATTGAAATCTTAGCCCTGCTGAAGGAATTAGGAGATTTTAAAATTTATTTTGGAGCCTAGATTCTGAGTGTTAGCCTTCTGTGGGTTATAAAATGTTCTGTGGATGATTTTGTGGATGCTTACCAGAAGCATCTATGGTTTATGGCCACTCAAGGCAGTCCATTTTCTGAATCATCCCAGAAAGACCAGCACACTGCTGCACACATTTTTCCTGTGCCTCAGTAAATATGTTTGATGTTTGGATTTGAAGGAATTTACCTTGCAATGGTGCACACACAAAGCAGGGCTCCACCTTTTGCTAGCTGCTTGCTGTGCTAGTTGAATGCACTGTGGAAATCCTTGGCACCAGGACTTTGTCCTTGTACTTGAAACAAAACAGGTCTTGGGGGAAAAAAATGAAGTGTTTCTTGAATTATGGAAAATGGAATTGCTCACTAGTAGCTCTCAGTCTTATCAAGGTGAAGATGAAATAGAGTCTCCATCACAGGGATGGTAACGTGAGTGCTTTTTGCTTGCAGGGCTTCTCTTTCTAACTTTTGGAATAGAAAAGGGTTGAAAAAAACTAACTGTATCTTTCTAAATTATCACCATCCTCCTAAACCTCATTGTGAGGTGGATTTCCTACTCCAGCAGAGGTCAAGAAACAATCAGTTCTGAATTGAGATGGTCATTATAATACACAGAACCTGTACATGCAATCTTGTCAACACTATTTTATTAGTTATATCTAAAGTCAATTATATGTCAATGAAAATACTTGTGTATTTTGTTTAAAACACCTATTTTTAAAGTGTATTTACTATTTAAAACTCCCTGAATTACACACTACTTATAGACATATATCACTGAAAATTGGGTACTCAATAATCAATGTTTCTGGAATGTCACTGCACTCAAATTGAAGGCCAGTTTAAAGGGAAAAAACTTACTGAGAATTGTCCTATGTTTATTCCTCTGAGCCTTTTGGGTCATTCTAGGGACATTCCAGGAGACACCTGCACTGGAAATAGGACTATTGTTGCAAGGATATGTAAGGAATAAGCTGATTGCCTAATTACTTAATTTGGTTCAAAACCTTCTGCTCACCAAATTCCCCTATTTCTTACCATCTGTAAACTCCAGCTTCACTGACAGGGAAATACAAAGCCACCTCCACTTTGAGGTTTGAATCTCTACTTTGCTGCTGTTGTTGTGTACAAATGATCTTGTTTTATGCTGCAAATTAAGTTTGAGACCAATCCATGCCCCTGTGATGTGTTGGCAGCTGCCCAGTGGGTACCTGGAGAGGTGTGTTGGCTCTTTGGTGTCAGGGTAGGTGTTGTGGAGAGCAGCATTTCCTGGATGCTTCTCCTTGACAACACTGTCAGACACACTTAGAGTTAAGCCTTGATCCCTGGAATGCAGTAGAGTTTTGTTTTTTACTTCAGTGGGAAGAGAATGTGCCCCTGAAAGCAGTTAGTGCAGTGCCCAGGACAAGCTAATTTGTTTTGCTAACACAGTTCAGCTATGTTAGAAAACACTTTTCAAAAAGAATTAAACTTTCCTGTGGTACGGACAGGATTAATGAAACTTCCTCCAGAGCCCATCAGCACCATTCATTTCTAATCAACCAGAGCCATTGCTGTCTAGTGACAGGAGACACCATCCTGTCCTTATGGAAACCAGCAGGATCTGCTGTGTCACTGGGTAAGCAAAGCTGACAAGCTGAGATGTCTTGAGAGCTCTTTAGCAGCAGCAGGTATTTCATGTGATTCAAAAGAGGGTAGGCAAAGCTTCTCTTGAAGAGTTTTCAGCATCTGTCCTTATCTGTTACTCCACAGGGCTGAGTCAAGTGTTTTACCTCAGCAAAACTGCTGCCTGGAAGTTCAAGTAATAACACTCTGGTAATCTCTCTTACATGACAGTTTTAAAGAAATTAATTCTTTGTTATTAAGCACTTGTTTCCCAACCACCTGAAATCATGTACAGGATAAGCAAAGCGTCTAACTGTCCATCAGCTGTGTTGATTGAAGCTTAGATTATTTCAGCTGGTTAGAACAATTTGTTCTGCCATTGATATTCTCATGACAGAGACCAGAGCTCATGTGCAGAAAGCAGCTCCAGCATCATCCAGGTTTTGTGTTCAGCACTCAGTACCCTGTGCTGGGCTCCCTGCAAGCCATCGGGAAAGAAGGGGAAATTCAGAACTTTTCATTCCCTTTTACCAGCTTACAGTCTTTTCAACAATTCCATGGTCAGTAATTCTCAGTCTGGCTGTGGTTTTGGGAGGCAGATATTTGTGGGTCACCTGAACACATTTTGGCAGGCTGCAGGTTTTACAGGTTGTTTGCCAGGCCGTGGGGTGGCTGGGGCAGTGAGCAGCAGCTGGAGCAGGGGTGCAGGCAGGAATGTTCCTGTGTGCTTCCTGAGCAGTGTGCACCACTTGCAGAATGTGCAATTTACAGCAGCCTGGGCATCTTTGACCTGCACAACTGAAGGATCCATAAGCAGGAAGTATTCTGGGGGACAGAGGACATTGCTGGCAGTTCCTGACCCATTGTATTGCTCAGAGTCATATTTCTACAGACTTTTTGTTGCTTAGGTTTGCCATGGATACATATGGTGAGTATAATAACTAATTATCTGCTTTTGTTTCACTTTTTAATTCCAATTCACATTAACACTCACCACAAATTTTCCAGTTTTTCCCAACATCATAGCTAAGAAAAAGACCTGAGATGTAAATAGAGGCCAGCATTGCAGGATTTTTTTTTCCCATATTAATATTGCTGATGGAAAGTTTATTCCCCAGCTAACTCCTTAGAAGCTTGTCCAGTATTATTTGCAGACCAGCACAAGCTGGGAAACTGTATTCATCATTTGAGATGAACAGGGATTAAGTGTAATAAGGAAGAGCTTGAATAACTTTTAATGAAGCATATTTAACAAATTTGGAATTTGGGTTTGATGTTAGGGCAATGGATGGCATTATTATCAGGTGTTGAAAAGCATCCTTCTCTTATGGGATGGAGGTTCAGAAGCATTTATTGTGAGAAGGGAGTGTGCAGGTACAGCAGTGACCAATGGGATTAACTTAAAGCTACTGGAATTCTAAATTATACAACTGACTTCAAAAACCATAGTCACCAATCTGCCAGCAATTCCTTTATTCTAAAGATCACCTGTGCAGCTGATGAAATGTATTTCCAAAGGAAAATGACTCCTTTTGTGTTTTAGATACAGGGCACACACTAAGTTGTAAAGAGCATGTGCACAGTAAACATTTAATTTAATTAAGCTTCCATAAACATAATACAGGATGCATTCAAAGATATTCAGCATTACCTCTGCTGATTTCAGACATGATGCACCAGAATAAAAAGATTTGATGTTTTCAATAGCAAGATAACTCGGGTCACATTTTCAGCATTGCTATGGAAAGGACATAGGTCTGTCCTCTCCTGTGTTTTCCAAGCTGTCCATTCATTTCAGCCTCTTGCTCTCTGCCACTACAAGTGTTTGTGCAGCTGTGCCATGAAAGGGATAAGGGAGTTAATCTAGATAAAAAAAATAATCTAATCTAAAGTATCATCTAATTCAGAAAGCTTTCTTTTATCCTTTGTAAAGTAGCAAGACCTTAAAAAAACTTTGTCAAATGCACCAATGTTCTTCTCATAAGTGTAGACATAAATGTTCTTATAGAAAAGGCATGGGGTTTTGGCTCTTTCTGCACACAAAGCAGATCCCAAAGTGTTCTAGGGCACTTGTATGACATTATATTAGAAAACCTATTGTTTAAATCACATCTTGTCCTAGTTCACATCATGTTAGTCTGTCAGCAGCTGGCTTTTACTCCCACAATGGTTTCTGAAAGTCTGAGCACATCCACCCTGCAAACTGCTCTGGGTTAGGTTTTGTGCAGCACAGCTCAGGTGCTGGGTGCCCAGGGTGGCACAGCCTGTGCTGGGTGCCCAGCCAGGGGCAGGGACTGCCTTCACAGCAGCTGGGCTCTCCTTTCCTGCCTGCCTCAAATCTGATCATCTCATGGGATTTCCTGTGGAATTACTCTGGGTTTAATTCATATCATATTCTCAATCACTCATCTGCCTCAGGGTAGTTTCACCCAGAGCAAGGCAGTGTGATGCCTCTCTGCCAGAGCCACAGGGGTGAGTGTGCAGTGTTCCAAAAGGATGCTAGAAATTTGGGAGGTTTTTCCTGAGCTCCAGGGAGGGCAGAGCCTGGCAGGCTCAACCCTGCTGCCCTGCTGTAAAATCAGGAGGTTTTGTTTGAGCTCCAGGGAGGTCAGGATCAGCCCTGCTGCCCTGCAGGGCACTGCTCTCTGTGCTGGGCAGTCCCTGGGCAGAGTCACCGTGCCCTGTCCCTGGGATGGCACTGCAGGGGTCAGGAGCATCCCTGGGATGGCACTCCAGGAGTCAGGAGCATCCCTGGGATGGGCATTGCAGGAGTCAGGAGCATCCCTGGGATGGCACTGCAGGAGTCAGGACCATTCCTGGGATGGCATTGCAGGAGTCAGGAGCATCCCTGGGATGGGCACTGCAGGAGTCAGGAGCATCCCTGGGATGGCACTGCAGGAGTCAGGAGCATTCCTGGGATGGCACTGCAGGAGTCAGGAGCATCCCTGGGATGGCACTGCAGAATTCAGGTACCATTCCTGGGATGGGCACTGCAGGAGTCAGGAGCATCCCTGGGATGGCATTGCAGGGGTCAGGAGCATCCCTGGGATGGCACTGCAGGAGTCAGGAGCATCCCTGGGATGGTATTGCAGGAGTCAGGCAGCATCCCTGGGATGGCACTGCAGGAGTCAGGAGCATCCCTGGGATGGGCATTGCAGGAGTCAGGAGCATCCCTGGGATGGCACTGCAGGAGTCAGGAGCATCCCTGGGATGGCACTGCAGGAGTCAGGAGCATCCCTGGGATGGCACTGCAGGAGTCAGGAGCATCCCTGGGATGGGCACTGCAGGAGTCAGGAGCATCCCTGAGCTCTGGAGACTGGGTGGGTGTTTCAGTGCCTGCCTGCCTTCCCTCAAACTGCAGAGCCTCCAACAGGTGAATTGCTATGGCAATGAAGGGGGAAATTGTCTGATGTTATGTAAATCACTGACATGAGGGGTAACCCTGACTGACTGAAGCCACAGAAACAGGGCCATTTACACCAATAAGGACAAAATCTTGTCTCTGATCTTGCAGTCTATGTACTAAATTAAGATGAACTCTAAGTGGTGTACTAATGAGAAACATGACTTACATGTTTCTTTTAAATTAAAAACAAAATAATTGGTTGGATGTGAGTTATTGCTTGATTTGCATCCTTTAATGTGCATTATAAACTAAAACCATTTTTTTAAATATATTGAAGTTTTTTTTCACTCTCTGTACTTAATACTTTTACCTCTCTCCCAGGCTGCCTTCTCTTTGTCATTGTAAGCATGGCACAAGGACAGCTTCAGACAAGAAATATTCCCAGCTTTAAACAAGACTCTGCTTAAAAGTCCTCTTTGGGGAAAAAAACATACATAGGACATGATCCTTCATAATCACATTAGCACGAGACTACAGTCACTTCTGTTCACCTTGGCAAATTAGGATTTCGTTAGCACTCTTTTAATTTCTTCCAAAGCTTGTCTTAATGAATACTCCAATCTCAGTAGGAGAAAATGGTAGAAATGTTGTCAGAAGATGTTGATTAAACTCAGCAGTAAGCATGCATTTGACAATAATATTTTCTTTTAACACAGGTGAAGTGTAGATGGTGAGGTAGAAGGAAAAAAAAAGTGAAAAAATGCAGTTCTGTAGAGAATGATCTTTAAAGATTTGTGCATTTAAGAAATGTGAAGGTAGGCTGTAATTTTGCTTATCAACTGGGTCAATAATCCATTCATGAAATGATTTCCAATTTCTTTTACTTTGATGTTGATTTGGAGGGAAGATGACAGGAGAAAAAGAAGAAGGACAGGGAACAGAAAAAAAGTCATTTTTTCATCACTACAGAACAGTAAAATAGTAATTTTTTCTGCCTGTTGATAGACTAACAATCCTTGAATATTCAATAAAATTTCAAAAATGGAAACATAACAGAGAATCTTCACACTTTAATTTTTCTAAAGCATATGATTTATATAAAACTGTCAAGACTTTTTTCTCATGGCAAAATACAAGGCTTATTCTAATAAAAGAAAAAAGAAAGAAAGCACATTCACTTTAGAGGGAGCAAAACTAGGTTTGCAATTTTGCAGGCATTACACTTTTTAAAGAGAATTTCCCTCCATTTTTCCATGTTTCCTGTGTGTGCCAGGAAGGCCCCAGTAGGATATGAGAGCTTAGCTAAGATTTTCAGAACTGATAATTTTGTTTTCTTCATTTGCCAGACATTGAAAATCACATGCACAAATACCTCTATGCCCCAAATGTTTACTTTTTAGGTTCTTTTTTCTTCTCCTCCCTTGTCTCCAATATGAAAGTTTCTCAAACTGCCAGTCAGTTTGCACAGGCAGATGTAGTTTCTGAACTAGGTAAGAGGGTTTATCAGCTGACACTTTTAATTGGTGTAATTCTCCAGAGCTATAGCTTTCTTCATGTTCATGTGGATCAAAGTTGGCAGGACTGGCCCTTAACACCACAGAGATATTTTCCAGCTGCCTGAAGTGCAGTGAAAGGGGTGAAAATGGAACATGTGCTGGACATCACCAGGCTTCTCACAAACCTGCTGTGGGTTAGGCCCTTTTTCTAATAACTTCCAGAGTCTGGGCTGATAATTTAGCAGTGATTTTCAGAAAGTGTTTGTTCCCAAATCCCCAGTGTTGCTCTCTGCACTGCAGCTGGTGGAGCTAAATGGGCAGAGCACCCCATTGCTCTGTGAATACTTTAGAGATGCTGAGTTTCCTCAAATGCTCTTTACAAGTGTTTGGGTATCCAGTGCTTAAGGGTTGTTGCTTACATGGCAGGAGCATCTTTCATTTTCTGTTGTTTTGCTTCTACTGGTAAATCACCCTTCCTACAGACTGAGGTAAAGTTACTATTCATAAAATGGGAAACGAAATCTTTGCAAGAGCTGCTGGCTAGGACTTGCAGAACATGCAGCTGAGCTATGTTTATTCTAAATCAGAGTTTAGGAGGTCTCTCTCTCTGCCTTTATTGAGTTTGGACCTTACCAACAAACACATCCCCCCTCTGCTGAGGCTTTGTTACAGCACACACACACCTCACACCCCAGGTGTGTTCAGAGAATGTGACACCTCAGCCACAGTGTGCTAACTTCACATCCTCTGCATTTCTTACATGCCTTTGTTACGTTTCACTGTGCTGATAAATCTGTTCTCCTTTCTCCCATTTCTTAACCCTTCAAAGATTTTCTGAATCTGTATTTCGGTCAAAAAGGTTTGTTCCCTTTTCCTCTGTGTGCCCCCTCCTGGGAGTGCTCAGAGCCCAGGAGCACATTCAGATGCAAAATTGCAAAATTGCATCTGTAGGCAGATGTGGAACAGATCAGTGATTAATTGCTGATGGGCTGATGGCTTTGCAGTGGCTTAGCCAGCTGTGCAGCAGAGTGCCCTTTACACAGGGATGGGGAGTGCTGAACTCAGTCCCTTTACATAGCATTTCTAATTTCTTTGCTGTTTTTTAGATATTAACGTTTGGAATTAGTAGTAAGTTCAGGTCTGCTCATAACCATGCCCTGTAGATGCAGAGATGCAGACATTTAACTGCTATGATATTCTGGAATGAGGGCTGGGAGGAATGTTAGACTGTTAAGAGCTTGTTTGGACACTACAGCTGGTAAAAACACTTAGTTTTTCACAAAGGGAAAATAGAAATCAGAAGTGCTTTCTTTCTATGAGTGTTTCATTTGGAGCTTACCTCAGAGAAATGTGGAAAGTCAAAATAGAAACGCTGCAAAAATAAAAATAAATTAAATTGAAATTAGATACCATGCCAGTCTTTCCAAAAGGCTTCTTTTCAAAAATCCTCCCTTTCCAAAATGGGAGCTTTGCTGAAAACCCAGGCACAAGGTGAAGGACAGACTGAAGCATGCAGCCTGCTGATCCAATGCTTCAGTGAGAACAGATGGTATTCTGAAACAGTCCATTTGTGATCATTCCATAATAAAGATTAAAGTTGCATATTCCCCAGCAGAGGTGCTTTTGGCAGCCTGCCAACTCATGAGCAAGTTCTTGGCCCTCCTCTTCCAGCATTTGACTCCTTTTTGTTTTTTTCCTTTTATCTCAATCATACGATTTTCCAATGATAAATCTTTCTATAAAAAGTCAAGCTAATGAAAAGGTTTTATATTCCCATTATTTTCCTCTTATAATAGTCTATTAAGTACAGGAGGAGATAGTTTAATTGTTGGAGCCCATAATCTCATGGTGATGTTTTTAGTCCTACACGTGTTGGAGCTTTCTCTGTTTCCAAGGTGTGTGAGGTTGATAATTACCCCATGAATGCAGGCCATTCTCTCACTGAACGTGTCCTTGTGAGCTGAGAAGTGTGGGGGTGTTAGAACAAGGCAGCAGCTGTACCTGACATTCTAATCACAGCTAGGAGTCAGATAGAATTTTTTATTTTTTTTTAAGTTGGCTGCAAAATGTTATTTTACTGGTTACAGTGGAGCTATACCCTGCCAGGCTGTGGAGTAGCAAACAACCATCTGATAACCTGGGATAGCAACACTGAAAAAATTTTACACTGCTCATAACTACCAAGTATACAGGTATTGCATCACACTTCTTAGCTTAGTGTGGTGTGAATTTTGATGCATTTCTTGTAAAATTGATAAGTACATTTTCAGAGGTCCGTTCTTTTTAATTTTTTTAAATTTTGTTTATTTTGTTATTTTTCACGTTACTATGCCATGTCAGTTTTAGAACACTGTCCATATATCATCTTAGTGGCGTTACATTTCAAATATATATGTGTGCAAAAAGGCAGTTTTAAAAGCAGGGCCAGACCTTTGAAAGCCCATCCCAGTGTTTTACAATAGTGCATGAGCACACAGATATCCAGGCCCTGATCCACTCAGAGCTGCCTGCAAGGCACTGAGTTCTCATTGTATTTGGATCAAAGTAGATGCTCATTAAAATTGTAACAAATGCTTTGCTTTCACCCTTGCTCTGTTACTTGTGGGTCAGTTACCATTCAGATGAGGAAGCTTTCTCTGCATTCTGTAGTTCTTATAACATTTGCTAGAATTGTGCCAGTTTGCAATCTGTGGGGTGGAGAATCCTGCTCAACACAGCAAGGATGCAGCTGAGGTAACCAAGGATGGATGTGCCCAGTGCTGTGTGCTTCCTTCTCTCCACAAATCCTGGTTTCCTTTTATGTTACATAACAAATGTAAATGCCTTCTTGCTGTAACTGCCATGTATTATCTCTGATGAGGTCTTCTGCCTTCCACTGCTATTTTGGAAACCATTAGAGGAACCTTTTTAACATTTAATCCTTGGTTGCGTTGCTGTGTCACTCACAGAAATGATCCCTCTCTCTGAGCCTGGTGGCTGTGACACCCCTGTAGGGAATGCAGGGCTTTTGTAAATAGCACTGAACACTTCTTGGGAACATGGACCAGCATAAAACAAAATGCCAAATAAATACATTTGGAGTAATTAATCAGTAAATAAGAATTCTGTTTTTACTTGTCTTCATCTCTTGCAAGACATAAAAGGAAAGTAAAAAGCACTTGGATGTTTCCACAGCTTCTTGACTAGTGTAGCTTAAATGATATTTGGTTATAGTACATGGGTGTGCAGGGCCAAATGCATTATTGTATTATGTTATTGATGACACTTTTGTAGCTTGAATGTACCATGGCATGTTCACATCATCTCTGGGCAGGCAAAGAAGTAATTCCAAGTAGGCCACAGCCTTAGAAAAGCAAGATCACTAAATAAGATTAAAAGATCTTTGAAGACTAGGCTTGGGTGGAATTGTAATATTTTGTTCTATTGCAGTAAATTCTGTTCAGTGCTAATCAGAGAGAATTGTAACCATGTTAGTAAAAATAGGAGATGATAATTTATTAGGTTTCTCTCTGTATGCTGTCATTTTCTCACCTAGAAGAAATAAAGATTACTTCACTTAAAATGTTTGAAACTGTTCACAACAGACACCATTCTTTGTTCTTTGGCTGTCACAATCTGGAGATCCTTCCCAGAATCATTCTAGAACCAGTTCTCAACTGATCTTAGGAGGTGAAGAGGTGTAAAGTATGTCTTTTGAGGCCAGGCTGACATAAACTGTGCTGATAAGCAAACTCAATCTTGATTCCTGATATCAAGATCCTTGCTGTAAGTGCAGCATCCATTACTAGTACTCCCTTTCTTTTTTTCCAAGAACTAAGGATCCCCACTGAAGTTGCAAGAGGCCACATCATAAAAGGATTTGATAGGTTTTTCCCAGCAATTACCATTTTCTTCTTTCATAGTGGTTCCTTGCAGACCTCCTTCCTAAAATGTTATCCATAACCCTCTGCCACACGAGCTTTGTTGGGTATCCCTGAAATACATGATGACCATCAGCAGGAAAGGCAACTTAAGTGTTCTGCCATATATTTCCTGACATAGCTTAGTTCTTCTGGATGTCATAGAATACTCTGGTCTACAGAGTTAAAGATGAAATTCCTCGTGGTTATAACCTAGGAGAAACTGGGAAAGTATCTGACAGCTCTGTTGGGCTCTACTTCTGGAGCAGTTAGAAAAAGTGTCACACCAAGTTTTACAAAGTACATGAGCTGAATTTAAGAAACAGTAGCTATACTATATTGTAGGGTGTAACTGTGTACATTCTTTTTATTGCTAGACATGAAACTAGAATTTTTCTTTTCCAGTGTAAACTTTGGCCTCTTTCTGCTTCCTTTCTGCTCTTCTTTCTTGTATTTTTAAACCACTGTTAAATTATAGAAAGGCAGAAAGTATTGTACTGCAAAATCTTTAGTGTTATGCTAGCAGATAGCAGCATTCCCACTTACTGGGCTTGGTATTCTTTTTTTCTCTGTTTCTCTGTCTCAAAACATTTGCTTTTGGACATAAACATAGTCATATTGGTATCACATGGAATTTTAAGTATGGCAATATGGTTTGTGTAATTCCCAGAGGTGTGTGCTATGCCTAAAGCCAGCAGTGATCTGAACAACTGAAACCTGGGTAGGAGTGTGCCTTTGGAAATGACGTGTAAAGATAAATAGTTTGACACCAGCTCTTTGGTGAATTTACAATCAGTTAAAGGGCCGTAGCAGATGTCTAGTAGAAGCAGTCTGAAATGGTTTCTATCTTCTGAGATTTTTAGTCTTGCATGTTTGATTTAGAGAGAGGGAGTCACTGGTGGCAGCAGCAAAATGAACTGAACTGTCCACACCTTCACCTGCTGTTAGTCAGGGGGAAGGTGATGCTGTGACATCTTCCATGCCTCTGCTTTGAAATTCATCCAGGGTTACTTAGAAGAGGGACTACTTGAGTATCTGTATTTAAAGCTGGGAAGTGGACAGTTGTCCTGTTGTGTGTGGGAGGAAACAGAACTTCCACTGTCAGAAATAATTGTCTTATGGCCATGCAAAGCAATTACTTCTGCTCTCACACTCAGAGTCAGAGAAAGGCTGTAAGACCATCAGAATACACAAAGTGTCAAGGCTAAGGGGCAAGAAAAACATTGCATAAATTCTTAACTATATGTTTGTTTTATTAATTTAATCTTTTTTCCCACTCCCTTATTTAGTACTTCAGTTCTATCTCTCCTTTTTTGGCTGATTCATAATTTATATCCTGGTTTACAGCTCATTTTGATTTTTTTCTCGCTGAGAACCTCTCAGTTGCTG
Organism: Agelaius phoeniceus; assembly: GCF_051311805.1. Taxonomy (NCBI): domain Eukaryota; kingdom Metazoa; phylum Chordata; class Aves; order Passeriformes; family Icteridae; genus Agelaius; species Agelaius phoeniceus. Next base: position 13,281,896 of record NC_135279.1, read on the forward strand.
AGCAGAAGCAGATGTAAAACTGATACAAAAACCAGAAAGAGCTGCTCCTCCGTGGCTTTAGCAATCAGTTAGGCAAACGTTTACATAAAGAGTACCTGTATTTCTTCTGAGGTTTGCATCTCTACATAAAATCAAGTCCAGAATTTCCCTGCGCCTTGAAGCAGGCACTGTTTAGCTACATTAAACAAAGTGTTTGCTGGAACCTGGTGTGAAGCTCTCCCCTGTGTGCTTCTGTTCTTCCTGGAGCAGGGATGTGAGGAGCTTGAAAGCAAAGGGATCTGCCAGGGAAGGGCAGACCCGAGCTGGCACTGGGAGATGTCCTTGGGGCAGCCACTCAGAGCACGGAACAGCAACTACAAACAGAAGGGGTTTGTTGCCTTCCTGTTTTACACTGGTTGAGTGTTGGTTACTGCAGGACAAGTGCCAGTAGGGGCAAGACATTCCCCATTGCCTCTTTCTTGTGACAGCTATTAAACAGCTTCTGAATGTGCCTGCACCATCCTTGGTTTGTTTTCCTTTACCTTGGGCTTGTTTCTTTCATCCCTGTGATGAAGGAAACTGTGATTTCATGACTGCTCTGATTTCATGACTACTGTGAGATCACTCTGTGCAAAGACTGATTTAATAAATGGAGGTAGGTCTTCACCTGGTGTAAATCATCCTTTAATGTTCTAGGGGTTTGAATGATTTACATCTCTTTCTGATTCAGTGTTTACCTCCAGGCTTGAAATTTAAAAAGCAGAGAATTTAAGTTTAACCATTTCACACTGGTTTACATAACAAATATTTTGAATCAACAGTCTCCTTGGATCCTAATTTTGGGGTAAAGTTTTCAGTTATATCCAGGCCAATGACCACAGTGTTATTAATTGTTGGCTTTTCCAGACAGTTTTTAATTGATGAAGTTGCTTTTAACCAGAAGCACTTTCAAGAAGCACAGTGTTTGCTGCTTTGTGCCTTTGGCCACTGCAGCTAATTACCAAAATGTGAATTAAAAAAAAAACCCATTTCTGTGCTCATCATCCTTTCCTGTCCGTGATTCATTCCAGGTTGCCACAATCAAGCATTTGTAGCATCACAGTTCGTTACTGCATAAGTGGTTTTGATGTCACAGAATCTTTGTTTTCTTCCTGTGCCTGTAGCTGAGAAGGAGCAGACTGTGATTAGGAGGGAAGTTGCTTCTGTGATGCACAGGCACACGTGAGAACTCAGAAATCAGAAGTGAATAAAGAAGAGAATAGAGAAAAAGAAATAATTTTAAATGGAATTGTTCAAAGAGGCAATTTAAAGGAGATGATTGAAAAAAAATATTCAAATGTGGTGTTATATGAAAGATAAAAGGCAATTTGTGCACCTAGGATATATTTGTCCTAAAGAGATGAAGTAGGATTTCAAGTATTTACACCCAACTTGAATTAGTTGACAGCTTCACTACAGAATATTTTGTTGACTTATAGATATATTCCAAGAGATTGAATTTCAGAGCTGAGGAAGTGCAAACTCAAATTCAAGAGTTAACATGAAAGAAATCATAGCACAAGGCTCAAAACCACAGGGTGTTTTCAGAGGTCCCTCCCTGCTAATCCTTGTTGAGTTGCATCATAACCATTTCATTCCCAGCTGTAATGGGGCCATTAATGCAAATACTATTTTTTCAGAACCTTATGAGAATTGTTATTCTTTTCACTATTAGATGTCCAGATATTAACTTTGAAAATGTCAGGAGATACATATGGTGACTATGATTTAATGATGCTGAGAAGTCATAACATTCTAAAGGTTAAAACTTTGATTTTGTTTACATTAATGCCAGCTCTTGTTGCATATGCACTTATTTTTTTTAACAGCATTCCCTGCAATTTTGCCAGTATTGTTGTTAAAAAAGAGTGACTTTTAATTTTGGATAGTTTCTTTTTACATTCATTATCTTACTTTTCCTTTCAAGAGAGTTTATTTCCATGGAAAACAAAACCAAAATCCCCAAGCTAAACCAAAGAGATGGAATCATGCTAAGCCTTTTTTTGGCCAGCTTTTAGGACCATTGGTACCACTAATAAAGAACATGAGGAACTTCTCCAGTATTTTGCACACTAGCTGGAAGTTCATCAAGCTGTTTTCTTTTGATTCTACATCACTAAGGAGATATGTACTGAATTTCACAACCAGTTAATTGGGCTCATGATACCATGTTAAAGCCTTGTCAGCACTCTGAGAACCATCTCTCCAAATGGAGTTTAGGCCAGATTCCAGCCCTGATGTTCCTGTGAAGGTCATCAGATGATTTCCATGGTGCCACAGGCTGGGGCTCAGTGGGCCCCTCTGTAGTTCCTGTTCCTGCTGTGACTCCTTCATTCCTTGTTTTGATTTCCAGCCCCAGATCCTGTGACAGGGATGATGAGCTGTAGTTGTTTGTTCAGGGTAACATCTGTTATGTCCAGAATTACATGGTGAAACCTCAACAAGTAAGAAATGAGAAAATCTCCATGCTCAGTTTGTGTGTACTAGTATATTATATTATACAAAATAACAAAAAAACCCCACCACCACCAATTAGAATGATAATTAGTTTCTCCAGCTGTGCAGGGGGATTGGGCATTTGTTAAGGCATTAGAAAGCAGGGAAACATAGACACAGTCAGTCAAAATCTGCTGTTGATCAGTGTCCCTAGGATGTGCATTTTTATTACTGGATCCAGTCCCAGAATTCCTTGGCTCTGTTTTGCACAACGTAGAGAACTTATTTCTCTGGTCCTTGCAGCCTTAGAGCATCCCAGCTGCAGCTGGGCTCCACTGCAGGGGCAGCCAGAGCCCCCCAGGCTGTGTGGCTGGGGCAGAGCTGCTGCAGGGCTCCAGGATCTGTTTGGTGCCCTCCCTCTGCTTTTATCAGGTGCAAGAGATGAGGGAGGCACAGCCAAGTGTGGGGCCTGGCAGCTCCCTGGGGCTTTTCCAGGAGGGTCTCATTTGTAGAGGGTTGTAAGGTGGGAGCCTGCAGAGGGGGAAAGGGAGGGTACAGCAGGTATTGAACAGCAACACAAACTGATAGGAATACAAATCAGCTCAGAGCTAGACCTCGGTAGAATCTTGAAAGTGATAGAGATGAACTCTATAAAAATTCACTTTATGTTTCAGTAAGGTTCTTTGAAACTTATTCTTGTGTAGAGGATATATTGTTAACACTTCACAGTGAGAGCAAAAGCAGAAACACATAGACTTTCAAATAATTCTTCTGAGGTCAAATTAAAAGATTTCTCAAGCTCCTTAACTAATCACACACTCATTTATTAAAAATCTATTTAAAGCATTCCATTGTTCTCTATAAATATTAATGTTTATTTTAATAAGTGCTTTACAGGTTTATTTCAATTTTATTTAAAACCCTCCAGTGGCTAGAAAACTTGGTATTCAAGTCCAGGTGTAGAGGCAAATCCAGAATGTGTTTGTAAGGTGTGGTAGCACACTTATTTATACTATTATTAATGACAGCTATTTTTGTTGTCATTTTTGATTGCCACAAGAGAACACAGAAGCTTGCAGCTGGGATTCTTTGAAGCAACATTCCATTCCTTAGGGAGCCATTATTTCTATAAAAAACAATGAAATCAGTTAGCATAGGTAATAAAATAATTATACTAATTTATTTTGGCTATTAAGTGTTGAATCCCCTTAGCTAATCATCCACTTGGAGCTGTTACTCAAACTGCCCTGGTTGCTTTTGCCTTAAGGTTAAACTTCATGAATTCTTATTCACTGATAAATCTACTTTTAATGCATTCCTGCAGTGCTTTTCTTCTAGTGTTAATTTGACCATTATCAATAAACTGAGGTATTGTTACCCAAAACTAGTGAAGGGTTTTTCCCACTGTCCCATCAAAGGCAACAGCTATTTCTTGGCTCGTTTTTAGCTGGTTACAAATGTACTTGAGGCTTCCAGTTAGGAAGAGCTGGCTACTCACAGTGAGCCTTTGTTCATGGGGTGTTGGGAACCCATCTCTGAGCTGGCCCAACATCCTTCCACAGAAGGGCCCATCTTCCTGTTCAGGGGAGCCCAATACTTGCTCTATAACCAATATAAATTGTTCTCCTTGATCAGTTTAAACTTTGTTTCATTTTGTGTAGTTGTGGTTCCCAATAAGCCCTTTAAATGACCAAATCAAAACAAAGGTTAATTTCTGTCTTAATTCAGAAAATGTTGTTAGTCATGCTTAAGAGAAGAACCCTAGGTCTGTCTGTATTTTATAAGGCAAGAGTCCGGGGAATCTGTAAAAACTCTGATTCCATCTCAGCTTTACAGAATGTCTAATAATTTAGAGATATCAGGATTTGATCCTTCAGAATGTTATTGCTAAAGTAGCATTGAATAAATTGACCATTTTATAAACTGACAACATTCAAACTCTGTCATCTCTAGAGAACACATAATTTTTTGTGCTTTCACCCTTTCCCTGGAACTGACTACACTTTTCTTCAGCAGACACTGATTCTCTTTTGGATGCTTTGTGTGACATAGATAAATAGGTCTATGTATAGAAGTGAGATACTACCAACCTGTCTGTGACCTAAAATCATTTGAAATCAGTCAAAACTCTTCCAAAGACCTCATGAAACATGAAATCCATGTCCAGCAGGAGGAATAAATATGACCAAACCCAGGAGTGGGAATGGCTCCAGCAAGGTTTGCCCTCATGTAAAGCAATCGCATTCCTTTTTTCAAAGTCAGAGCCTTACAAGCATATGAAAAGATGAAATATTTCTATCTGTAGCAGCAATCTATATTGAAGTTGGGACTGCAGTGGTAATTTTAGCTGCTTTAGTACTGTGTTTTGTCAGTCAGGCCACAAAAAGCAACCATTTCTGAAGTAGTAAATCCTCTCAAAGAACAAAGTTGAATTTTTAGAAGTGGAAGAGAGATTCTAGGATTTGGGCAGTCCAGAGTGTGGTTTCTCAGGTGTATGTTCTTCATGGTGATCACAAGGTTTAGGAAAGGTGTTTGGAATGGCAGTGGTTGGGCTTTTGTGTTTGTTTCTGTGTTTGTTTGGATTTTGCCTCATTGTGTTTACTAGCAGTGGCTGTTTTCAGGCAGTTTCAATGTTTGGTATTCCTGGGACATGCTGGGGCAATCTTTCCTTCAAGAGGCCTCTGAATCTAAGAAACCATTGTGCATTTTTAGTTAATTAAATGTAAATAAAGAGGTAAGATTTATCACAAAAATAAAAAAACCTCTTCTAGCAATTAGTCTGCTTCAAAAAGTGAAAATTTTAACCAGATAAATACAGGTGTGATTAAATTGCAGTAATGCTATTGACTTACTTCACGTCATTGGAATTCATGAAAGGTTAAATACATTTTTAAATACATAGTTGTTTATTGCTTTAAAGTATAAACTAGTTACTTTACTTGTTTACAAAATGCCTTCCCTATTCTATTATTTGTAATTTTGTTGGATAGAAGAGTGCAGGTTTTTATTTACTCTGCAGTAGCAACACAACTGGGAAGAGAAAAGTTAATCATACATTATGGCACTGTTTTCTTAAAGTCTCTGCTGTGGAGATTATTTGGTTATTGAGCATCAAAGCTTTCACATGCATAAAGAAAAAGCTTGAAAGTGAACTCAAAATATTGTATGGGGAAAATAAATAAGGTTACAAAAAGGGCTTGTTTAGAGGTTGAGCTTTGTAAAGAGAGTTTCATGTTGTCAAAGAGCTTGCTAATGGTTTTGACTGCTTTTGTTCATCAGTAGATAATTCAAGGTTTTCTTTAAATCTTAGACCTTCTTTATTTTCTATTTTGACAACTGAAGGCAATAGAAAAATAAGTAGTACAAAAATAAGAGTTTTCAGGTCAGGGAGTGTGTTCATGTGGTGGCTAATTCGGAAATATCACTGTACAAAATCTTACATTAAATAAAATTAGAACCAAAGCTCTAAGCTCACAGTCAAACAGTATAGTGCCTACAGACTTTTTCAGTCACCATGAAGCTTTTCCTCTCTTAAAATGCAGCAAAATCCATTCATTTAGAAGCATGAAAAAAATTTCTGTAAGTGATGGATTTAACACACTGGATAACCTTTTCATTAGACAATTATGTGTTTCAGTCCATGGGATATGAAGTGTATATTTTTTGTAGTATGTTTTCAGATGTCAATGACCCTATTTCATGGAATATAAGTCACACTGTGAATTTAAAGATCTGAAGAAAATCAATAGATGAGACATTGAAGACTCTTATAGCAACTGAATTTTTTTTTACCATTTTTTTCTCTCTCTTTTTTAATCTTCTTGCCGAAAGCTCAACCCAAACATCAAAAAATCATTGAAAGACTTGGATAATAATTACTAGAGTCTTGGATTTTACTGTAAAGAGCTTTTGTGTCCTCGAAGTATTTGAAGTCCTAATCCACTAGGTACAATACCTTTGGGTAAGACAGCAGTAATGTGAGAGAGAGTTAATCCATGGAGCAATAATAAGTATTGCTCTACATCAATATTGAAAATCTTCTCTCACCTCCACAATCAATAAAATCCAAACTGTTCAGACACAATCCACATTAAACCAGTTAAGACAATTGCATTTTTAATAACGTGTGTGCATTTGGTGTTAATAGTAGGGGAGACATTTTCACAGCCATGCCTTTGGTTAGAGCTTTAACCAGAGCTGAGGAAATTGGGCCATCCTTCAGTATCCTTCTCCCCATCATCCCCTTATGCCTGTGCCAAACTCTCACCTTGTCCTGTTTCTCACCTTTCCCCAGACTTGAAAGTCCAGTGTTGGACACCCAAAATTTTAAGAGCCAGCCCCATTGCCAGAAGTGTGTGATGAGGCATCTAAACACACATTTCTCAGAAAAAAAAAAAAAGCCTGGATACCATATGCACTGATTAGATGTAATCCAACAGGTTTAATCCTGAAAAAAGATGCTATTTATGAATACTTGAGTTATTGTAGGGATGCAATTTTATATTCTCTTATTAAAGCTGTTTAGGATTTGCACAGAGTCAGAGCTCTCTGGTTAATTCTCTCCAGTGCATGGATATAAACTATGAAAGTCACTTTGATAGTGGAACATGAGAGGAAGTGAAGAATACAACAAAGTGGAACAACAGCCCCAATCAAACTATCAGAGATTTCAAGGGCACTTACCCTGCTACTTAGTCAGAATTAATAATCGTTTAACCTTTTTGAATGAACAAAACACCAGAAAAAATGGCAATTCTTAATGCAGTATAAATTTAAACAGAAAACTAAGAAAAATCAAGAGGTGCAGGTTTGTAAAGTAAATGTTTATCAAATATTATTTGTTCAATTTGTTTCCAATTAAGTAGAATTGTACAGAAAAAAATGTAAGATTTCATCTTCAGGCTATATTCAGTTTAATAATGCACATGAGGGTGATTATGCAACTCCAAAATTGCTGACAAGGTAATTAAAAAGGTAAAAAATCTAAAAAATCAACCATAAGTTTCAGACTGACTTGGCAAGCATTTTGACTCCAAGAATTTGCCTGGGCTTTTCTTCTTTTCATTTAGTTTGAAGCAACAATTCAGATTTAACTTTCAGTTTTAATGCAGTACTGCAATTTGGTTTTGTTTACAAAGTGCCATCCTCCCTTCAGGTACTTTAAAGAGTCTCTTAGAGGTTTTCTTAAAAGTCTTGAGAGGTCCAGGCAGGGACTGATGCTGCCTCACTGGCCCTGCTGGGAGCTATGTGGACAACATGGATTGCCATAAAGTTGTTAAATACACAGAGTTTAGTGCTGTGCATTGCTCCAGCTGAGAATTTATAATGCAAAACCTCATTTTGAACACCAAGTGGGAGAACAGGATAAAAAGTTGCCGTAGATTTGTGACAAGAACAATGTGAGCATCAGACAGATGTGGATTACATGGAGAGAGAGTCTCAAACATGGCTGTGGCTGTGAAATCTTTGAAATCCTGACCAAGGAACATGAAGGAACTTGCTTAAGGTCTGAGCTCTCCCATGCTCCTTCTCTACGCTTCACCTCTCACACAACACTTCCTAAATTTTTTATGCCCACATTACCCACTTTTTCCTTATTTAGTTGATCTAATAAAATCTGGATACTTTTCAGTATTGATTGGTGGAAGTGTGGCTTAGTGGCAGAATCATTACTTTTTTAATCTTGGAACCACCAGCCCTTACTAATCTAAACCGAAATTCCGTTTCTTCGATTAAGGCCTGCCATTACTAATTGTTTTTCAATGTTGCTTGGATGGTTCCAGTTCAAAAAGTTTAGTTCTTTGGCAATATCTTATAGTTCTACACTCTTAGTAATTCATTAAACCTCTATGTTCTGAGGCATGACCAAAGCCAGGAAAGGGAAGGTGGTGGAAAATCCTGGAACAAAAGCTGGGTCTTGGAGGATAACTCTCAGAAAAGAGTGGCTTAATGACTTCATGTGCTGCACATGAGCTTCATCTTTATGTCCACTCATTCTTTGCATTAAACTGATGCATGTCAGGTGGCAAGCAGGGCTGAGCTTGCCTGCCAACCTCACATCTACTCATGCAGTTCTGGAGGAAAGGTCAGATAAGGATAATGTGTCAAAAGGGTGTAATTAAGATTCAGAAAGATTAATACCTGTGGTATTTAGTGAAATTGCCTTCTAGTGGAATGCTCATCTATTACTTTGATATTTAACATTTCTGCTGTTAAAATGTTAGTGCTTGTAAAAGTACAAAATTGGCGGCAGATGTTTGGTTTATAAACTCTTTATTCCAGAAAGGAACACCATAGGAGAAGCAATCAGCTTGCTGGTTTTTTTAACCTGGAACTTTTCTGTGGAAGTCTTTCAGTATTTCCGCTACAAATTTGTATTTGATGAAGTTATTTAAATTATGTCAGTCAGTTTGACAGGTGGTGCCAATTTGGGAGGGCAGAGGAGAACATAGCACTAACAGTCTCTGAGATATGTGGAATGGTCCCCAGTGAAATGAAAATGATACATCTGTAGGATGAAGAGGAATAAATGTATTTAATTCAACATTAAGAGAAAGATCTTTTTAACATGATTCAGCACATACTTAATACATAATTGAAAGCAGATGAGCAGCCTCACTGGAGTTTGTGGTACATAGAAGCTACAGTTCCTCCAACTATTCCAGCTACTACACAAACACACAAAAGATGGCACACTTCCCAAAAAGTTCAATTAAGGTGAGAAGAACACTGGAAACTGACAACCCAAAGGAGTTAATGCTAAAATAGTAATTAGATAGGTATGAATATAATAAAGGAATAACTTTTTCTTTTCTCTATTCATTATGAACATCAAAAATAGGGGTTTTTTCCCTTTTTACACATTTCCTTTTAGTTTAAATATATGCACAGTACACTGCTGAAAATTTTAACAAAACAAATTGGAATGACAATGGGCACTATTTTCCTGAATTCTTGTCCATTGTTTAATCTTCAGTTTCTAAAATAAATGGAAATTTTGCTTTATGGAGTAGGTCCTGCAAGACATTTACATGAATCATCCTTCTACAGATGAAGCTGATAATTAAGTGAGTCATACACAGAGAACTTCTAGATTTAGTCAGTAAAACTTTTACATGAATTTGCTACGAGTTCAACAAGCCAAGGTTTACAGTATTGGCAGTGCTAAATAGCTGCACTTCTTGTTGTGACACAACATGTCCAGCCATTAAACTAAAAAATTCCCATTCATATAAAAATAGGATTTAAATTGCATTCAAAGCAATGGAATTCAGAACTGTCACTGACATCACCACTGGAGCAAGTCATGTAAGGATTTGCAAGATGACAGCCCAAAATTTCTGCAGTTCTGAAAATCGTATAATTACTGTGTCATGTCACTACTTCATGCATTTAATTGTGGGGGCATTTTATTTACAGAATTACAAATATGTTTAGTTAATGTAATGAGCAGTGTGTGTCCATCTGTCTTGGCCTGGACCTGACTGTATTTCAGCTGAGCACAGAAGGATATTCAACTGTTTCAGGCTATTTCTGTTTTAAAGAACCTTTCCTTTGATATATTCAAAAGCTTTGGGAAGGTCTTAGTACTCATCAATCATGTAGGAAAATAATTTATCTATTGGTAGAATTTTAATTCTTTTCTTATACTAGGATGTTCAGCCTTCTAAAACTGAAATACAATTTTTAAATTCTCTTGTGATTCTGAAAGCTGGATAAAACTATGATAATTACTTCCCATAATCACATTATAAGCCTCAACAATACATGTTGTAAGCAGCTAGGATGGATACAGGTTAGACAAGGTGATGTAAGAATTCAGAAAACAGCATCTCTAGGAGTTTTTAAATACGTGCATTGGAGGTTACTGGAGGTTTCACTGTGTAAATCTGGTGTTGAATATTATGTGATGAATTCCTTTTTTCTGATCATTGAAAACAGATGTGAAATGAGGAACCAAAACAATAACTTTGATGTCTTGTAAGATTCTGACAAAGCTAACGACTTTGTATTCATATAAAAGACAAGGTTGTCCCTCAGGCTGTTTGAGAAAAGTGTGCCATTTGTTCACAATTGTGCTGAAAAGATTCAGAGGCCAGAAATATGGTGTTCTTTGGGGTTCCATGTTTGTTGTTTGGGGTTTTTTCATACTTGAATATGGAGACTTTCTGACTCTACTCAAAAGATTCACAGAAGAATTTGTGGGATCACAGATAAAGGACTCTGCTGTTTTGTGCAATTGCTGTGGATGCTCCATTGCAGGCTGCATTTTATTCCTCCATATCTTCAGATGGCTCTTGCTGTAACCTGCAGTTCTCCTGCACATGGGGGCAACTGCAGTGTAACCCAGGAACTGCACTCCCCAATGCTGGAATGTGACTGCACTTTAAAAAGTGAAATACATTGACAGTTGCCTTCAGCTGCTGCTTTCACAGAAGTCTTCCTGAGACCATGATTTAGTTGGCTCATGAAAAGTTTCCATCACTGTTTAGCAGCACTAAGTTGTTTGTAACTACCAGGCACTGCTTTGTTTAAAATGTGTGGAAATTGCATATTCATCTTTTATACTTACTGGAAGAAAGTAAAAAAAAAAAAAAGAATAGGAATTAAGGACTAAGAGAAGAGGAAAAGGCAAGAGAGTAAGGGGAGAGATGAAAGTTTGTTTGGAATAAATACAGGTGTGTTGCTCAAGATTCTTTCAGCTTGGTGTAATGGAGAGTTGTGACCACAGAGGCTTCAATGGAGATCGTGGCTGAGTAGGGAGAAAAAGGGGAAAAATATGGAGTGTGGGGTGGGATGGGGAATCAGCTCCAGCTGGAAAGGGCCAAGGCAGTTATTAGAGCTCAGAGTAAATTTCAACTGATGGGTGCTGAAGATACAAGGAGGGTTAAAGGGTTTGCAGCCCTTCTTGCTGCCATTTGTGTTGGTGATTTTGGAACAAAGGGAACATAAAAGGAGGGGGCTATAGCCTGGAAGCTGTTCTGGGCTCTGCATCAGCCTCAGAGTGTAAAAGGCCAGACATGTCTTTTCCTTTCTGCTGCTGGCCAGCAAGGAAATGCTGGAGCTGGGTCTTTCTGCTCTAGACACAACACTCTGCTACTCTGGAACTGCCAAATACATATAGTAAAGCAAATTATTAAAAACCTTCTTGAATTTTATTTTAATTTGTCAGCATCTGATGGCTGTTCAGTATCATAAACAACTCATTCTTAATAATAAAGTGGACTGGACAAAACAGCTAAAACACAAAAGTTTAAAATTTATTCAGTCTCTACTCGAGTAGAATATCCATTTAATTGCCAGATATTTGCAGAACAAGGATAAATCCTGTAAGTACACCTGCTGGGATAATGGATTCTTTCACCCCTCCTGTTTATGCAGAAACAAGAAATAGAAATACTAGCCCAGGCATCTTAGCCATTTAGAATCAGAAATGCTTTACCTGCACACACCTAGGTTTTCTATGCATGCAGCAACAACTCTTTGAATTATGTGAGTACTTGCTGCTTTCTCATTACTTCTGTTATCCACTTAATTAACTAGTTGTGTCTCTTAGCTCGTTATAAACTTTTTTTTTTTTGGTGGGGGGGGCAACAAAGGCACTTGCATTGAAGACTTAAGAGGCAAGCAGAGGATTTTTTTGTCACTCATGAAGGCATGATTTGCCTTTGTAAACTGCAGGTATCAAAGCAGTTTTTCTCTTCTGTTTGGACACACCGCGTAGTAACAGGGGGATAAGAGGCAGCTGTGCTTCAGACCACATGAGGTAATTTGCAGACACATTTTAATTGCCTTTTAGAGAGCATGAAGGAGTTCCAAATAGTCTAATGAGTTCCAGCAAACACCTGTGAAATGCTTTTAGCCCACCATGTAAAACAGAAATTAAGGAAGAAATAAAGCACAAATCTAGCATGTGTGTTCTAATGGAGGTTGGGGAGAAAAAATAGCTTTCTTAAGTATTCACCACATTCTCTAAGACAGAAATAAAGAAGACTACAAACTATTCTTTATATTCATGCCAACAAAAAGCTAAAGAGACAAATTTCAGGAAATGGCCTTTGTAGACCAGTTAATATACGAGCCTTAGGAGCAAAGGCTCGTTTGAGGTTGAATTATAAATGGTTTCAATGCATAAGTCTATTTTTAAGGATTATGTTGTAACTCAGCAAAGCAATTATGGTCTGTCTTAACTTCACTTGTAAAGGACTGTACCCACTTAAATCAGAGGTGTTCTGGAGTGCTTTTGCTCCTTTGGGGATTAAAAAGAGCAGTGGAATCTCATTGCAAAGAATCCTGCTAAGGACTTAACATGAATTATATTCATGCCTATGTAGTGTTCTGTGTACAAATATTTTTTGTTGGAATTGTGGGTTGAAAAACTCTGATGGTAGTGCATTTGTTGTTTGTGTTCCATATTTTTACAGTTTAATAGATATAGTACATGAAATCCTCAATGAAGTTGCTCCTTGAGTTAGAGCCTTGAATAACACAAGTTATCTACCCCTGTCATGCTTCAGCTGTAAGAAATACAACTTATCACCCATTAAGAGTGCCATGAGATTTTGAATGGATAAAGATGAGGGATTTCTCCAAGCTGATTTAAGGAAAAAAAGTTCAGAAATTTTGGAAAAAAAAAAAATTCCAAACCCTATACAGTTGTAAGCCTTATAGGAGGGAGAGATTGAGGACCTTGTGGTGTGGTGGCTTGTCTTTCAAAATCTATACTGGGAGGATTTGCAGAAGGAAATTGTCTATAAACTTTTTCTTTGACAGTTAAGAAATGCCTGACAATAGCTCCTTTTTGCCCCCAAGAAATCCAGCAAGTTAAGGGAAATTAAATAAGTTGTACATTAAACATACAGTGGAAGAATATCAATTTGACAAGAAAAAGTGAATGTTTAATACTTGGTATTTGATCATTTGAACTGATTTGTTTGTGGCATACAATAATGCTTTCTTAGGCCTTTGTGCAGATGTTCCACTTCTCAAATGATGAAAATGCTGAATGTTTGGTTTTATAGGGAAAGGAAGGCAAGTTTGCTGTTTGAATGACATGAATGAAATGACAGTTCATCTCTAGAATTAGACATTGTGCTCTAAGGCTGCTGTATCATTACTTCCTTAGCAATGAAAAATTCCATTAAAAATAATCTCTATCACACACTTTGTCATAACTTCTTCCTCACTGGCAAGGACAAAACTCTTTAGGGCACCTGAGTCGAAGGAAAAATTTTATATGTATAGTGCCTGCTGTTAGCAGAGATATCAAACTGAGGGAGCAAGTGTGGAATATCCATCCCTCTCTTCTGGTTAATCCTTCAGGATTAATGTCCTCTGTTTTTCTGATGATGAAGTTCAGACATGAGTAGGAGATAAAGTAATCCATTTTTCATTTCTACAATAGAGGCAGAGGGGGAAAAAAGTCCCTATCAAGTACAAATTATACAATGCCTTCAATCTGGAATTTTTTATGGAATTGCAGAAGGTTTCTCGAAATGGGGTGCAATTATTTTTAATGGGATTTTTTCTGGAATTGCAGAAGTTTTCTCCAGAAGGGATGCAATAGATGGCAGTGAGGTGGTGTGAGTGGAGCCAGCCTGCTGCAGGATGGGCAGCACAGAATCAGCAGCTGCCCCACTCAGCCCCAGGCTGAGCCCAGCTCCTGGAATGGGTGACACAGGGGCTGAATGAAGGACATGAACACTGAGCAGAAATTATTATTAACATTCCTGCTAAACAGCAGCACCAGGAATAATCCATCATGAAACTGAGGATGAGCCTCCACACCTCAGGTGTTGATAGTTCCAATAAAACTTAGAAAAGCCTCACAAAAAATATCTATTTCTTCCCAAAGTAAAACGCTACGTCCTCTTTTGCATATAAAAAGGTCTCTAAATTTAAGAATGAGCAAGGCTTCTTATTTTGGTGGAAAGAGAACAAGATTTATATTGACCAATGGAGATGATTAAAAGTGTAGGAGCTGTGTGGTCATACAGAGGAATTGAAGAATAAGTTTTTCAATTATATTGAACTCAAGGAATCTTTAAGTTAATAAAATTCTTTTACTCAATGTTTTATAATGAGTAACTTTTTTGTGAAATTTTGAAAGGGAACAGTTAATCTGGATAATTTATATTCTGTTTCATTTCAGTATTAAATATCTTTTACTTTTAAATTTTTTATATATTGTGGTTTACTTGTTAATATAATTGTTTATTTAGTATTCTGTGTCCTATTTTAAATTACTTCCAAGTTATTTCTGCTCAGCATTTGAGTCCTTTGATAAAGTTGATTGCAACCTGATTTTCTATGGTGTTTGCCAAAATACTGTCAATTATTTAATCATAAAATCCACACTGAGCAGTAAGTCTCAAATAATAGAGTAACGTGGTAATAAAGATCTGCCCAAGAACATTGCATGTCATTTAAATTAAGGCTTTGCAAAGTCTATACTTTTAAAACAATAAACTTCACTAGAAATAATAGCAGCCAGGATTAATTAACATTTTCATACTCTTTCTATCCACATCCACCTCAGCATCATTTTCCTTTCATTTTTATCTACTCAGTGTGTTCTTTATTTCCTCTCTTCCCCTCCTTCTCTGTGCCTTTAACAGATTCTTGTGTATGAAGACTGTTGTCTGTGTTCTTGGTTAAAAATTGAGGAACTCTTATGAGAGATTCCTCTCTTTCACACAAGCATTTATTTTGTCTACCCCCTTCTCCTCCTCTGGCAGGTCTGAACATTTTTCACCACCTTTCTCTAGATTTTGTAAAGCATCAGAGCACTCTTTGTTCCAGCCACACCTCTTTATATCTCCAAGAATTCTCATCTTCCTGCTCTTATGTGCTTTTAAAAGGGCTAAACACATTAAAGATCAGTAAAACCATTATTCAGGATTTCATTATACAAGAACTTGAGATAAGTTTGGGAGGCAGTTAGACTCTGCTTGTTTTTATTACTTAAATAAATACATATCTTTATTTCCTGGTATCTTTTAGAAGTGAGTGTTTTATCTCATTATCATCATAAATACACTGCAGTATTACCAAGCAGCATTCAGAAACATTACCTCCCCTTGATAATGGCATTACCACTTTTGTGGATAGCCTGAGGAGTTCCCTGCAGCTGGAATGTGCTGGAATTCTAAGGAAAGCTTTCCTTTGGTCTGTGTTTGCCAGCAAATCCTCCTTGTATGGGGTGACTTTTGTATTGTTTTCTTTAAGCTGTCCATGCCCAATACTTGGAGAGTCCTAAAGAGATTTAAGGGCTTTTTAAACAAAAACAGTTGATATCTCCTAGTCATGTTTGAGAATAAAAATAGGAAGTTTATTTTGAAACTTTAGCTTTATTTTAGTTTTTCTCTGAAATTACAGTAGAAACTCTGTCAAGCTTACAGTGCTCTGTACCAGAAAGGTAGCCCTAATTTCAGAAAGAGCTTGTCAATGCTGGCTCTCTGGAGTCTGTGGACTATGAAATTCAGTCAGGAAAAAAGCTCTGAGCTGATACAGATTTGATAGGTGTTGCCCAGGCTGAAGAATTGCTGTGCTGGGAGCCTGCTTCAGCAATTCTTGCTCTGGTACCAAGTAGCAGAGGTTCCTGTTCTACTGCTCAGGACTCAGGAAAGGAGAGATTATTTGGGAGGAGGGGATACTATTCTGTTAAAGTAGGAGCTGAAGAAAGAAAAAGTCATCATTCAGAAAGCCCAGTAAAAAACCTTAAGTAATCAAACTTAGAGAAAATTAAGCAAGGACCAAGGTAAAACAGCTTTGAAATACTTTACACTTTGCCAAAATTCACAGCAGCAAGGGATTTGTAGCATTTGGGTCTTAGAATATTTATGCCATTGTAGGGTGTAGAAAATGAACAAATAGATGGGAAAACATAATGAAAAGTGGTAGCCTGTTTTTATTCCATGTACTAATGTACAGTTGTTAGTGATGGGTGCACAAAGCCAGAGAGGGGAGGAGAGGGAGGAGGTGTTAAAGGACCTAATACTGAACCTTGATCTAAATAATACAGATTGATCTAAACCCAGCATGCTCTATATATGCATCTTTAAACAGGATAAATATATTTGTCTGTAGCAAGTAACTGCAAATAGCTGTAGCACAGTCCAGAACTTTGTGTATCTCCAAAAAGGGTACAGGAAAAAGCATGTTAGAATCAAAATTATATCATTCTCCCTGAAATTTCTGATTATAGTAAACTAAGAAGAATCTGTTACTTTTTATGCAAAAGCTTTGCTTTTCCATTTGCTTCTTTATTGTGCCCTACCTACTGTGGAGTTGCCCCAAAAGAAATATTAATAGAGTGTAGTAGGGAAGAGGAAAAGGAGGATTTGCCCTGCTTTGTTAAGGCAATCTCTTTGGATCTGTGGATCCCCTCTGGCTAGAATGGATTATTCTTGCCAGGGTTAAAGCCTGGCATCAAAGAAGAGCCAGTGTCCACAGTAAAGACAGGGGAGCTGAGTGAATTGAGTTCAGGATGCCCAGGGTGTCCGCAGATCTGACAGTTTGGCAAAGGCTTAGAGAGGGACAAAGGCAGAAAATGAGCAGGAGCCATCTGCTGCTGCTTGCCATGGATGAAACAAACTGGTGTGATAGCCATCCTTGCTGGCCTTTGCCTCTTCATGCCTTGTGTCTCCCTAATTGACATTTCTATTTTTGACTAATGAGTCAATAACATTTTTCCCTGAAGCGTTGTGTCACTGCAAACCTACCAGAGGCTCCTGGGGGGGAACCCTCACAGATACCAAACCCTGAGTGGAAGCTGCTGTCACAGACACTGTGGGAGGGTCCTGGGGATGCCAAAACCCCAACTGAGACAGTGTCACTGACACAACTGGGAACCAGACAGGTATTCCTGCTCAGAGAGGCCTTGGATCACACAGATCTTTGCTGAGCACAGTGAAGCCAGGTGTCAGAATTACACTAAAATGGAACCAAGGAGAGAGGGGCAGAAGAGAGGGAAGCTGCTGTTATACAGCCAGTCATAATTAGGAAAAGGACATAAACTGAATTACTGTTCATCATCTTCAGTAAAGAGTTCAATCATCTGACTTTTTAAAAAGTTACCTGTTTTTCTATTAAAATCGATTTCTATTGCAAACATGCAAAATGTTTATAACAAAAATTTAAGATGTGAACCTTCTGCCTCTACAGATTTTGTTTAAGCATGCTGTCACTCAGAACAAAGTAAATATTACTAAAGGCTCCTAGAGAGAGCAGAGTAAACATAGGGCAAATATTTAGAGTTGTTTCATGTCCTTAATATGATGGCTTTTTACCTCTGTGTGAAATGTTAAAAGTTATAGTAATTCTCTAACACAAAGCAAAGTAAGTTTTATTTTAGTCAAGGTAGAAAATGTGAGCTCTCTAAACGACAGGGATAATATTGTAAGAAGTTTGTGAAAGTAGGCTGCTGTAGTGTGTGAATTGGAGTCAGACCTCTGCTGCTGGCCTTCCACCATCAGACCTTTGCAGTGTATCATTAAGAATTTATGAATAATTAAGCCATACCAAAATATCATCTTGCACTGTCCTAAATAAGAGCCTCCTACTTGTATGGTCTTTATTTGTATAAAATTAGCTGTCCACATATAGTCCTCTACCCACCATTGATTACCTAATTACACAATCACTCCATCAGTAAATCAGCACAACATCTGTGACCCTCCATGTCACTGCAGTCCCCCTGTGATTCCCCAGGAGCTTTGCAGAGGCAGTTCTGCTGACATAATATATTCATTATCCATTAGATCTGGCACACGCTCTGCAGTGCTCAATTACAACACAATCGAGCGCGGGGCCCGGTGTCAGCCCATGTAATGACTTTCTGATTATCTGTCTTTAAATGATGAATGAAATGAAAATGTACTATTCAAACCCAATGGAAGATTGCTAAAGATGCTAAATGAAAATTTTACATACAAGCTTTATGGAAGGAGGGATGAGGTTAGAGGGCAAGGATTTGCCTCACATTCAATAATGAAAGGTAGGAATCTTTTCTTAAGCCACCATAAAACCATCTGGTGAAATGGTGCTGCCTTTAAAGGTGTGGTCTTGTGCCCATGTATTTTCTGATCATCTCAGATGTTCTCAGTCTCACAGTAATTCACTGGAAGGATTTAAGTGCCAATAATTTTTTTTTTCAATTTCTAATTTTCCTTTTTTGTTGGAAAGATTTAATTTCTAGGGTTAACTCTGTGTGTAAGAAAATTTCTTCAGGCTGAAGTTTATTATAATAAAGACCTGTGGAAGGAGTCACTTCCAACTTAATTTTTAATTCTATGAGTTATGGGAAAAATACTCTGCATTGTTGCACTGTAAAATACATTTCTATGTGGAATTCAGAATTTTATAGCTTATTCTTAAAGACAGGAGCAGCAGACCTGGCCTCCATTTTATCTTTAGATAACAAGATAAATGTTCATCTTTTATTGTGAACATCAGGATTTCTGTGCAGTGCTGTAAAACCTGAGATAATCAGTAGTGTAGATCTCTGCCAGATGTGGTTTCTTAAGCAATTTCCTAAAATCCCAATTTCAAACAGCATGTTATCAAGTGTTGAGGAGTAGGCTGTTATCTCATTAACACCACATGTCAGTCTGGGAAAGAACATTGTAACTGAACAGAACACCTCCAAGTAAGCTAGAACACAATGAATGGTACCAGTCCATGCCAGGTTATCAATAGATGGGAGATTTGTGAGCAATCTGCTGTTCAAAGAATTATGAAGCAGATGTTTGATGTACAGTTGTTTCTGTCTCTCTTTACATCTTCACTTATTTTGGTTATAATTGAAAATCCCATAAAGCCACATTTTAGAGTGCTCTTTGCCTCTTGCTTAAATTAGAGCTTCTCATTTTATTCCCTTCAGTTGAATACTCCACATTTTTGAATGGTGTGAAAGTTTGATGGGAAATGTAGCTCTGTTTTTTCTACCACAATGTGGCCACTGGAAGGGTTAATATTTTTGCCAGAATACCATGGAACTTGCTTAAGACTTTTCAAGTGCATCCAGATATGTTTATCAGCATCCTGATATCTCCATTCTAGTAGTACTTTTAATACTAAATTATTTTCACGACACACACTGTGAACAAATTAATTTTTCTCCTTGTAAATCTTGTGTGCACGTTCTATGTGTACACGGAGACAGCAATAAATACAATTGCAATACACAAGTTTATGCTGTACAAAAGCAAAGAAAGGCAGTGGCAGCCCTCTGGAATTGGTAATAATGTCCAGTTCAGTTCTAAAACTTGTGCTGTAGAGCAGCTGAAATAAATTTGTGATTAGAAATATTGTCCTGTTTGGAGGGCTTGAGGGAAAGAATCAAAAGAAATGGTGTTCAGCTCACTGGTTCTTCATGATTTTTGACAAATCTATGATTAAATTTCAGATGGAAATGAATTTGGGTTGAAAGTGGCACCACTAACTGAAAAACTACCCAAAGATTTCATTGCACTCAGGTGTGTGCTTGGGGTTGAGTCAGCCCATTCCAGAAGCAGAAGCATTGAAAATATTTGTAGCCCCTTAAGAACCTGGAACCTTCTATTTTCCCCAGGCCCCAAGGTCTCATTTTGAGCAGAGGTTCAATAATAAGCTTTCTGATAAAATACAGAGAAATATGCCAAGATAACATGAGGCAGAGAGATGGTGTCAACAAAAACAAGAGTCATTCATCCCTTACAAATATTCTAGTTTAATCTAAACCAAGGGACAGAGTTGCTCTGGGCTGGTCTCAGGAATCCAGATGGATAATACAGCATCATGAAAGGAAATTGTGAAATCTATTAGATAGAAAGAGGAGACCTCCTGGTGAAATAACTTTAGCAAATACATTACTGTTTTTCATCCTGTTCCTCAGAGAACCATCCTATGCCACTCTTATTTTAGCTTTTAAGAAACCAAGGACTGAGTTTTTTAGAAGCCATTAAATTCTTTCAGTTGAACAATACTTTGTCAGATGGCAAAAGAGTTGTCCACGTGCAAATTTTTATTTTGAATGATAAAGATGTTTCCACCAATTTAAAGTACAGTCCTGTCCCCCATTAAAAAAAAGAAATTAAAAAACAAAATTCCCATGATTTACTATTTTTTACTTGGCTGTTAAACCCAAAAACGTTTGAAAGTCTGAAATGTCTGACAAGTAATTCTTGTTTTCTTCATTTAATTTTCTCTACTCTTTCCTCATTGGATATAATCCCCAGCAGCTCTGGAGATTTGTAGTATCAGGTAACAAAGCTGGGATAATGCAGCAGAGCACAAACCCATGGCTGTTCCTTAAAAAGAGGATAGAGATGACCTCTGGAAGAATAATGCAATTTAGTGCTGCTCCACTGGATTTGCTCCTGTTTGTGCTTGTTAGCGTTAGAAGGCAAAAAGCCAGACAGCAAGGAGAAAAAAAAGTGTGAGAAAAGTCAAATCAAGGTAAATGCTCAGGAAGCTTGTAGTAATTTTAAGACCTTCCTATTAGATTAGAAAATCTGCAAGTTTACAAATTAATTGGCATAAATACATCTACTAAAATAATTATTAATTATAATTATATTGGAGGCTAATTGCAGTATCTTTTTCTTCTGTAAATCAGGTGCTGATCTTATGTAAATAACTCTAGTGAAATCTCATGAACAACATATATTTAGTATTTGTTAATATTTTAATGTTAGACAATTAGAGTACAGATCACAATTTTGCTGTTCCTAGTAATTTTTTTCCTCACTTTTTTCTTTCTTTTTTTCCACTTCTCACTGGAGCTTTTCCTCACTGGGCCAAGGGTGCCAGCCCCTCTGGTTGCTGTGCTAGTGAGATGTTGGATAGAGAAATTCCAGGGAGTGAACTGAGGAAATTGCAAATACATGGGAATTTCAGTGTGAAGCCCAGGGCTGTGGAGTGCTGGGGAGTGGATGGAGTGCAGACTGCAGCAGGACTTTGCTGCCCTCCTGCTCCTGACACTGTAGCCACAAAAGAGCTCAGGATGTCACCTTTGCTTTAAAGGAAACCATCCAATGCTTGGATTTATCCAAACCTGGGATACAACTCCCCTTGGGCTTGGAATTACCTCCAGTGATTTACAGCTCCTGCTGAAAGGCTCCATTCTGTTCCCAGGCTTTGTTAGTGGCGTGGCTGGGTGATTTAGGATGGAGACTGTCAGAGGTTATTGTGATGTCTGGATAAGGTGAGGAGATTTCTGCTTGTGTTCCCCACTCATGTAGTTTTCTCAGCCTTTTATCTGCAGGGCATAGAGGCTGAGCTTTCAGGAAAGAAAGAAAAAGGAAGTCTATTGTGGCAACCTGGTGGAAATGAGAGTAATCTTTCAGTGGTCACTTGTTATTTGCCTCCATTTTCTTTAATCAGGCACATGTAGAAATATACCACAAGAGTGAGTGTGTATGTGTGTGTATATATATATATATATATATATTCATTTATTAAATATGTTAAATATCTATATAATCAGCTGAGGACCACCTTCTGACATCTGGCATGTGGTGCTGTGCAGACAGTGAGGCTGAGAAGCACAGCCTTCAAGGACATTCTGAAAAGCTTAAGACATCTGCTTTCCATGATATCAACTACAGCTGCTCTGAGATGTTGGGGTCTCAAAAGAGTTTTTAGTCTCCCATGAGTAGCTGGAACATGGTGTTGGTGCATTTCAGTGCTATTGGACATCATCTGCTGGCTCTATTATTCTGCTTGCTAGTGATAAAAAATATTTCTACAAGTAAAAACTACAACTGTAAGGTTTACCTCTGATCTTTGATAGAATAGTGATGTGCCCATTCCTGATCTATGTGTGTGCACACTTGAGAAATCCAGAAAAATGAGTAGGTGCTTGCCAAAGGACTTGTAAGCTTCTACTGAAATACACACTGGTAATGCTAGGGAAACAAACAGGCTTTTAATTAAAAAAGTTGTTATGCTACTAACTGGAAATAGAGTTTCAAGTCTCTTAGTAAAAATAACTTTTCATCTCAAGCCTCATACAGTATTACATTAAACAGTAATTTAAATCCTCAACAGCTGGAAGGACAATGTTTTTGCAAGCCGTGTGGGGTTTGTGCCAGTGTCTGCTCCTTGTTCTCAGCAATCAGAACATGTCAAAGCCAGGTTTAAAACATTGGGCAAGTGAGTCCAACCTTTACTCTCATTTTCATATTTGATCACTGTTTCCCTGCAGATAAATGAGAAAGACAAGAAGGCCAAATAAATTTTTCTGGTTTCAGTTACGATCTTTGAAAACGATGCCGTATAATCTGATAAAAACACAAAGCATAACAGGCCTCAAGAGCTTAAGAAATAAAGCTGGGTTTCTGTTTTCAAAGTAGCAGAGATTCCAGCCTCTCTCACTTGGTTGACAGGTTTTGATTGACAATGATTTTCCTACAGTTATCCCCTGCTTCCAAATGCCATGGGAAGGATATTATGCATTCCCAACCTGTCAGCTTTGGCTGCCTTACAGAGTGTTCAATTATGCTCTAATCGAATAGCTGCCCAGTGTAGGCCACATAATGACTTCCTGATTATCTGACTTTAAATGATAAATGAAATGAATATGTAACATTCTTTTCAAACAGAGGATAGTCACTGAGCCAAATGAAAACTGATTTTGTGCTCTTTTGTCTGAAAAAAAAAAAGAATTATATTTTATTGTAATTCCATTCAACAAGTTGTTCTGCTGCTTGTTTTGCCTTCATCAAGATAAACAGGGAATGAGTTTTCTAGGAAAATGCTGGTCTTTTTGTTTTCAAACAGATGCTGAAGGTGCTAAAACCTGTTTAGATTGTTCTCCTTCCTCTCTTTACATTGACTTCTTATAAAGAGCAAGGTCAGATTGATATGATCAGTTCCTATTGGGAATATTTCAATACTTGCTGGCACTGCAACAAGTCTGTTTCAAATAATGTTGTATAGACAACATTAAGGTCTGCATAAATTATTTAGTGGCAATAGTGCTAGATGTTTTTCATTTCCAGTCTATGGTATTAGTACTAAGCAACCAACACAGCATTTGAAATCAAATAAACCTCTATCACCTCACTGGGATAGCACACATTTATTTTGCTGAAGTCAAAGCCTTGTTGGGGAGGTTCTTCAGCCTCTTTAGCCATCAGCCCATGGTGGGCAGCTTTCTGAAGCACTTCAGCTTAGTTCTAGGCATGATTGATTGTGTCAAAGTCATTTGTGAAAAGTTGCTCGGATACAAAGACTTTATATTAAGTCTCTGATTTTTGAGCACAGTCTGATGCTTGGGGCTTCTATCCCACTAGGAATAGCATGTGATGTAATAGATAAAAAGAAGATTTGTGTGAAGTGGAGCACATTTTGAACTTTGTTAATTGAATAAAACTGGCAGCCCAGGCCCAGCTCTTCAGTGAAAGATGCACTTGGACCCCATTCTGAGTAGTCCATCCCTAAGATCAGCTCCTGAATTTGCATTCTTTCTGATTTTCAGCCTAATGTGAAGATACAACAGCCATGGAAAATTCTTCAACTTGGCTGCAGCAGAACTGTCTTTTCAGCACAATAATTTTACCATTATTGCTCTTATTAGGAAGATCATGTCTGGGAGTAGGATCTCAAGGGCCACTTAATTCTTGAAAATGCTCTAGTGACTGAAATATTTGAGAGAAACAACCCCTCTTCAGAGGGCAGCATTTTGGGAATGACCCTTTCTCTCAGAACTAATCTCTGCTGTGTACTGGGGATACTGAGGATGGTCCAGCCATGGCTGTGTGTGAGCACTGTGTGCCTCTGTGGCAGAGCAGGTGACAGAGGAGGCTGCACACCCCCCTCCCCTGCTGTGCTTTCAGTCCCAGGTGCCAGGCATGAGCAGTCAGGCTGGCCTGAGCAGGAGGTCATTCCTGCACACCAGCAGGTCTGCTTCTGAAATATCTGCTGGATGTTTATATTGCCACCCCAAGAACCGGGGTGGCAATGTTTATATATATATATATTTATATATAATATTTATATTGCCACAGTTTGCCTTTCAGAAGGTGAAATTCACATATTGAATGTTTTAAAATATTATAACGTAGTTCTTGCACTATTGCATCTTTATGTCATGGGAGGAGCAGTGGCTGGAGGAAGAATGTGTTCTGGGAGGGAACCTTGTCCGTGGTGTGAGAGCCTGTAAGAGCAGAATGAGGCAGAACAATCTGGTCAGGCAGAGTCTGTGGATGTTGGAAATAACTTCATCAAGTCAGCAGCCTGCCAGAAAGAGATGATAGCCCAGCTCAGCTTAATTTGATGTAGCTAAACTGCCTTCCTGTGCTATACAGCCCTGTTTGAGTGTGCAAAGTTAATTCAGCTTTAGACTCAGCTGTATTCCCATAATTTTTACCCTGTTACTCTGCATATTCTGTTTCTAGGGGCTGGTAATATGTTTTATCAAATATGAGAATTGAATTACCTAAAGAAAACTATTTAAGGTTGGAAAACAAAGCTTGTGGCTTTGTAGGTTTTGCTTCAGGAGATCAGAACACTTGTCATATTTTCTCCTGTGGCTTGAAAGGGACTAAAGTGATTTTATATTAGGTATAAAATAACATCTATTTTGAAATGAAATAAGTATTCCTGGATTCTGGAAATACGTGGGGTTTCTAATTAAACTTCTTAGGGCTATATTGTAACACTTCTCCGAGCTGCTACCTCCCAGCTGGAGCACACAGCACAGGTGACACTAAGGGGTACCCGAGCTCTTGCACAGTTAAAGGACTTTCAGCTGCCCAAGTTCACTTGATTTTGTGCTGCTGTGCTTGTGATTCTTTAAATTAGCTACAGCTGAGCTGGCTGCAGCTAATGAATTGCTGCTGTGAGCGTTGTTATTTCTTTAGTAGAGCCGAAGCACGGTAGAGGATATTTCTGGGTTTTGATCAGGTAAGGTAGCATTTATACATACAACAAACAAAATTGAATTAACTAAAGTGCCTCTTTATTTTCTTTTAATTTATCTTTTGTGGTCTGTCTGCACTAATTGTTATTATGCCAAACTGAGGTAATTATGGTGTGTGTCTATACTGCTGCAGTGACAATTCTTAGTTACAAAGCAGGCAGACTAGGTCACTGTTCCTAACCCCTGCACTCTGCACCTCAGCATGATCAAGTATCTGAGTGTCTGCCCTGGTAATTTGGGTTTTTGTAGTTGTTGTTTTCTGTCCTTTTCTATACTTTTGTGTAGCTGCTGTGTTTATTTTAGCAGTGCTTGAGCTGCTTAATCAGAAGTGATGTCTGTATATCACACTAATACATGCACACTTTATCTAATTCTCTGGAATTCAGAAAAGAAGAAAGAAATATATGTAATTTAAAAGCTATTTTAAAAAACCTAAATAATGTGAAATTAAGAAGAGAGAAAGTTAATTCACTTGTTTCTTAGTTCATCTCTTGTAAACAGAGCAAGAAAATTATGAATACAATTCTGAAAATTTTGTTTTATTAAACAGATGAGGAGGATAGGAAAACAATCAAAAGTGCTTTCATCTCTCTTTAAAAGTTGTTGTGGGAGGAATGTTCCAATATATTTTGCTATGCTTTATTAACTGTGCTATTATTTCTCTTTTGCTTTCATTCCTCCCCATATTAGCCACATAGTCTCGTGCACAGGTATTGCTGGTTAATTCTTAAAGAAGCTAATCCAGCTATATTAAACCTTTCTGTTCTGAACTCAGGCAATAAATTATGAGTTGTTTTACAAAATGTCCAGCTTTGGAGCTAAAGTAGAACATAAAATGGAAAGAAGCATAAAAGGTGGCAGCAGAAATATCCTTAACAGTCTCTCTTGCCCAGTTCTGCAGTATGAAAATCTCAGCTAGACCAGAATGGTCTTATTATCCTTCCTAGTTGTGTAACATTTTCTTGAGCCCTAGAAAAGCTGAGTGAAGATGCATGCAAGCAGTTTATCAAGACCAGTATGAACACAAAAACAGAAAAGTTTTTCTGAACCTGCAATAGATTAGTGTGTGCTCTGATGGTGTTCATCAGATAGGCAACCTGAGATAAATTTTTCATTTTTGAAGTCTGATTGCACAAGAAGCATAGCTGGTGCAGACAGAACAGAATGGAAACATCAGTAAAGAGAAAGATGGCCTGTTGTTAATTCCCCACAACAAAAGTGTGTTGCTCCTTGGTTATCAACAGTGAGAGATCAGAGATGATGGTTCTTTAAAAAGGATAGTTGCCCTTTTATTGACTCTCTGAATTCAGATGAATTAAACCAAATATCTAACTGAGAGCTGTGTCTGTGTGGAGGACTCAGGAATATTGCTGGGGTAGGTGGCACAATGACTGATAGGGCTGTGTGGGCAAGTTGTGCATTTCTAATTGTATCAGGATTGTTTCCTGTCAGGTTCAATTACTCCATGGAAAATTCAGGCCTGAGCAGGAGTCCTGTGAGCTCACAGCAGCGCTCCTGGAGGCTCTGTGCTGGCCTGCAGCAGCTTTCCCTGCAATTAGCAGTTGTTTAATTTTTCATGTTTGTTTGTTTGGGGTTTTTTTTCTTGGTATTGGTTACTCTGTAGCAACGTGAAATTATTGATTGGTGTTTGTGTGGTTGGTCCACCAAGTCCTCTGCATTCAGAAGCAGGTTTTGGATACTCCTTGGAAATCATGTGTTGGTAAGCAGGAGGCACAGGAGGCAGTGCAGCACGTGGAATGGTGAGAAGGTTTTGAGGAATTTATTCTTGTGAAAGGGAAAAAAAAATGCTGGGGATGTCCCTGAGTCTTGAGGTCTACAGTACACACAAGTTTGGTTGTTTTTGAAAGGAAGCCTAACGTGTCTTGTCTCCCAGCATGGGGGGAGTCTCTGGGGCAGTACCCACAGCACCTCCTCCTGTGCTCACTGCAAAGAACACCCCAGCATGGGGACGTTTGCTGCTGTTGTCATTCTGGGGCACAGAATGAAGGCAGCAGCAACAAACAGGAAATTTCAGTCCAGTAATGTGACCTCTGGGGTATTTCTTGAGGATCATGAGACTGCACTGTGAGTTTGAAGCTGGACACAGAGCCTGGGGCAATGGGGCTGCTCCCCACCCACCACAGCAACTGCCCACCATGTGCAGCTGGAAGAGGGCTGGCTGTACACAGGGAATTGTCAGAATGACCTTGCTCTGGAGTGGTGTTTAAAATCTGCTCTTTCATGTTAAATAAATGGGGAGGGGGGGAAGGATGGGTCAGATGCTGTACAATGACAATTAGGATAATGGGTAACCTGTCATGCAAATGAGTCTAAAAGGCCTTTAATCATTGGGCCCGCAGGAGAAAAGATCTGAATTTATAACTACTTGTTATAAATGCATTAAGAATAAATACTGGGAAAGGGAAAAGGACTATTTAACCTGAAGGAAAATGTGAATAAAAAACCCTGGAAGGTACCATCTGGCCATGATCAAAGTGGATCTGTCCAGCTTACCAGGCACTGAGATTTGCCTTTGAAAAGTTCCATGGGGTCAGCAGAGCAGACTCATTTCAAGGCAGAGTGATGGCAGATGGCACAGACTGCAAGAATATGGGGTAATTGCAATAGCAAAGCATCATCCAGTTACCCAGAATCTTTTCCACACTATTTCATCTTTTTCCTTATGAAAGGATGCATCTAAGTAAAGACATTCTACCCCTTTCCACAAAACAGAAGTGTAGCCTTGAAGAATTAAATGTGGTGGGAGAGTAGTTGGTGGCATCTTTGGGAGCAGAGAGGGGCTATAAATAATCATTACTGCTTGTGAGGCTCAAAGGGCTTGAGGAAGAAGAGTGAGCTGAAATATTTACTTTTTTTCCCTTCAGCCCTGTCAGTGTTGACATTTGACATAAGGTAGGGGAAGGGCTGTGAGCAAAACATAATGGTTATAACCAGCAGCAAAATATATTTTATTGCAGAACAATGCTGATTGTGGATAGTTTCATCGTGTGTTAATGATAACCTAACTACTGAGAACAAGTAGAAGAGCCACTAGACATTGTTTTTTCAAGAGGAAAGTACAGCTTAATACAAATGTTTTGTATTTGATTATGGTAGAAATTTTATCTGAAGCCAGTGCCAGTCAGCATTGCATTTAGTTTGCAATAAACACAGTTCTACACCTTCCCCCCTTTCCACACTAGCACATCACTTATCTCTACTCCTCTGGTTGTGCTCTCTGTGGACAGCATCTGTCAGATCAAATCAAATTCTTTTTCTTTTTTCTGATGGTCATTTGAAACGTGTATTCAAGAATACATTTTTGATCACAAAATAGTTATACTTGGAAGCAATTCATCCAGGAAGACACACAAGCTGTGAAGCAGTTGCATCAGCAGTTGACGTTCTTTTAATGTGCTTCAAGTCATCCATGACAAATGCTCTACTTCAAAATCAAAGAGAAGATATGGTTATTCTTATGTGGGATATAAAAGTATCTGAATAACGTAGATTTATTACTGAATTTTAAAAAAAATCTGAAATTTTCAACCATGTGTGCTTCTGTATCCTGTCTGACTTTGCTAAGTTTGAGGGCTCTGATTGTTTCATTACAAACTTCTATTTTGATTATTGGGAATGAAAACCAATTAAGGCAGGAACTACAGCTGGGCTATAGACATGGAAGACCTTCTAGGCAACCAAAAGTAAATCTTCCAAAACTAAACATATATAATTTACCTTAAAGACATTTTTTCAGAGACTGAGAGGTCATCTTTCAGTTCTTTATAGTATACTTACTGAGAAAAAGCCAGGATATTCAAACACACAGAAAAAACCCTAAACATCACTGTAGTTTCTGAATTTCAAATTAGGAAGAAGGGAAGTGTTAAGTCAACAAAGCCATTTGGTGTTTGTTTTCTTAAGAAAATGGCAGGAATGTACAGGTAGATTGTACAAAGGAAGTCTGAGCTTTGTGCTGTTTGTCTGCAGATTTCAGAGCAGGACAGATGATTTAACACTGAAATATTTTCATACCTGTTCCTTCCAACCCTCCAGCCCCCACCCCCTCCCCTTTTCTGGGTGTAGGTGATAAATGACAGATTCTCCCTGATGATATTCCTGTGGTACTCCAAAATAATTCTGCAGACATGGTAAAAGCTTTTAGAGACTGTAAAACTGATTATCTCTTCGGTAGCTCTTTTCATCTTCAAAGCACTTACCAACATTAACTAATTAATCCTCACAGCATCCCTCTGAATTAGATATCATTGCCATTATACAGATGGAGGAATTGAAGCAAACACTTTGTGAGTGGCTCCTGAGCTCCAAGACAGTTGGTGAGATGGAATCAGAGTGAGTTGAGGTGGAATTGGAATGCACAGACCTGTGTGTCCAGGTTCTCTGGCTGAACTGCCCCACCATTCCTCTCTTGGCAAATGTACCTATAGGTATTGGTTATACAGTTTTTGTTAATGAAACATTGTTAGGAATGGCTTTGATGGGAAATTTATTTATAGTCAGACAGACTATTATCTTTTTAAATCCCTCTTCTGCTATGTTTTCTGACTGGTCCAAGTTTGTTGAAAGATAAATCTCTCTTGTAGGATCACTGCTGACTGCAAACTCCAAAATTAAAGAGCAAGCAATTGTGGTGTTTAGGCAGGAAGCAGAAAATGGAAAACAAGCCTCATTCCTCTAGTCTGAATTTAGTGGATTTGGCTTATCAAAGTACTTAGTACCATACAATTGAAGTTTAAAGCAGCAGTGTAAATTTGCATATTTTTATGAAATAATCTACACGATAGAAGTCTTGAGTTTTCAAGTTTCAGCTGTGGTTGAGAACTCTCCCATCTCCTTTTGGGGTGTGTTTTTAACCATCTCAGAGGCTGATGAGCACTTGGCTGCATTCCTTTGATGTCTGTGGCAGCCCTTGCTCTTTGAGGCACAGTTTGCCAGCCCAGCTCCTCAGGTGTAGAGCAAGCACAGGGGCTGGTGAGCAGCAACTGGGATTGCTGGTGCTGGCTTCAGCCCTCTCTGGCCAGCAGTGCTGGGCTGTGGCTGCTCCCAGCAGGGTGAGGGCATCCCTCTGCTCCTGTGGGAGCACAGAATCTGCTCTCAGCAGCACAGGGTGGGGGCTCAGGTGCTGTCAGTAAATACTGCTCAAAGTTCAGCAGACGTGCTCCTAAATTAATATTTAACCAGATTACTACATTTTGTCTGCTTCATTAATTTTTTATTAATTTATGAAAATGCTGTTGATGGAAGTAATATTGACAGGGTGTGTTTTTTTTGTTTTGGATGCTGGGTTTTTTTAATATCTTCTGGTAAATGGGAACTTCTCCTTATGAACACAAACCATCTAACAAGCCATATGGGGCAAATGTTCTAATAAGACAACAATTATTAGGGCATGATGCATTAATGTTTTATGTTGTTCATAACTCAGCTTTAAGAGATTAATAATGGAGATGTGAGGGGAATGCTGTCTTAAGTGTTTATGATTCTGTTAATATTAAGACAGTCTAGGAGAGGAAATTGCTTTCAGGTAGTTACTTTTATTGTTTGTAGAGAGAGTATTCTGAAGGAAATGTTCTTTGTCTTCTTCTAATAATTCTTAAGCAGTTCTGCTGAACTGAAGTTACAGGAGCAACTCTTCATCACTACAAATCTATAAGAACCTCTTATAACTTAACTTTCTTAAAAATGATAATTCTAAAGTTGCCAGAGCTGAAACTCTTAACCCACAAATTACTGGGGAGTAAGATTTCCAGAATTTCAATTAATTTTTGGAAATGTCACAGTTTTTCCTTCTAGGTCTGAAACAAATCCTTTTTGCTCAGAACTCTGTTTATGATTATGATCTTACCTGTGCATTTGCATTTGGCCCATGCTCTCAGATTGACAAAGCCACTTATGGATAAGCACCTGTCCTTTCAAAAGGAAGAGAAGCATGCTTGGAAAGTTTAGAGGTAGTATTTAATATACAAGGATAGTTTTGAACAGATGTAGTAAGGAGAAAAGGAAAAAGAGATGAGTAAAATTTTGTAAAGCTGTTTAGTTGTGTGCATAAAAAAATCTTCTGAATGCAGGGGTTTTTTTCAGCTTTTTTTTAACCTTAAGTAATT
This sequence comes from Agelaius phoeniceus, assembly GCF_051311805.1. Classification (NCBI taxonomy): domain Eukaryota; kingdom Metazoa; phylum Chordata; class Aves; order Passeriformes; family Icteridae; genus Agelaius; species Agelaius phoeniceus. The sequence continues at coordinate 13,313,381 of NC_135279.1, forward strand.
GCTAAGTATTCTCCTTTCTTCAAAAAGTCACTAAAACAAAAATGCCTTCTGTAGGAGGAGAGAATTCTTTGCTGTGTATTGGAAACCAACACACTTCAAAGTGGTGGTGTGTCATTTTGTTGCTGTAGGTAGAATGAAAATGTGGTATTCACACCTTTATGGAGCAAATCTGTCTGGCCCTCTGTCATAGAGTAAATGTAGCTGTGTGGTCTTCACTTGGCTCCATTCTTCTGTGTTGAATTTTTGCTCTCTGCCCCTTCTCTTCAAGTCTTTATCCTATTTTCTGATCAGAACCTGAACCCTGTAGCAGCTGAGTCGAGCTCCTACGATGCTGAAGTGAGTGAGATAGAAGCTGTGCAGTGTGTGAGTTCAGGAATGCAGAATTGCTGCTGCTCCCACCACATCACAAACAAGTTCACTTATGCAGAGCTGTTCCTACTCCCAGCACACCACCAAGGAGCTCCCTCGTGGAGAATTGCTGCTGCTCCCAGCACACCACGAGGTTGTTTGTGTCTCCCTGCTGCTCTGGAGTGCCTGCCTGGGGCTGTCCCTGCTCCCCCCCAAAGTGTGAAACACACCACTGTTTATCACAGCCCAGCAGGCAGGATGCTGATCTTTTCAAACAGCACCACTGCACCCTTATCTCAATAGCACTAATATTATCCCCTGCCAGAGCAGACATGATATATTGAAGTATCTGTAACCCTTACAGGATCTCTGCATATTCCTTGAATTTAGCCTGCAGCAAGTCTGTCATCCATGGTGATCCTGATGTTGCAAGAAGCAGCTTAAAAACATCATCAGGGCATTGGTGCTGACTTAAAAGCAGCATAGGCACTGCTGACCTGTGAATTGAGACATGTCCATTAAAATAGGCTGCCTGCTTTTCCTCCCTCCCCACTGCTTCCTTACGTGCTGGTAGTAGCCCCCTGTCCTGGTTGCAACCCTCTGTCAGACAGAGGTGGAGTTCAGACAAAATAGCCAGAATCATAGGTTAGGTTATCTAATTTTTAAACTGTTTACAATAATTAAGAAAATATATTCTAATCCACCAAATTCTGTTTAAGTTTGGAGGAAACTTTCTTTATTTTTGCTGATGGATTAAACCTAACACCACAGTTTAGGAAAAAGGACAAGTCCAATACTGCAAACCTTTTTATGTTTTATTATCTACAATATTTGTGTACAGCGGTGCTCAATTACACCACAACAGTGCAGAGATCCAATCTTCCCAATATAATGACTTCCTGATGATCTGTCTTTAAATGAGACATGAAAAGAATATGCTGCCTTCTAGCTGCATATACAACAAAGTTTATTGCAACCCAAAACTGCTTTTTATTCCTTGGGTGGGTGGGGAGGTGTAGAAGGGAGGTTGAAACCAGACTTTTTCCTAACCTGTTCTCAGGTTATATCATTGGGATATATTTCCAGTGTTGTTCAATCTCCCTGGAATACATCTCCCTGGAATTCAAAGGGGAAAAGTGGCTGTATGGGGTTAATCTTGGGATTTTACAAAAGAGTTTAGATCAAATCAAAACCCTCAGCTATTGGTGAACCACAGGTTCTCCTTGATCGTGTAAGTCCTTCCATCACCCACTCCAGCACGGCACTTCTGAAATGCAGAAATCTGTCACTTCTGAGATAAAGCCACTAATCCACCTCTCTCCTTGACACTTTCTCTGTTCAGTGGGCAGATTTCTTATATGGATATTTTCTGTCACTTTTGCCAGTACTACCTCTGTGTCATAAGCTGATGGCTTTAACCAGTGATTTTCTGTTTTTCAGGCTCGACGTGGAAATCCAAACACCTCTCTGTGAAGTGTTTTCAGAGTTCATCCCCTGCTGAAAGTCTCCTCAAGGTAATGCTTGTGAATGACAGCAGGCGTATTGTAAGCTAAATTCTTGAAAAATGTTTCTTGCTCATCCAAAGAGCTTGTGAATTCTATAGGCTGTGCAACTCCTCTCAGAGTCAGCATCAGTCTTGCTGCTTCAATATCCATAATTGTCCTTGTTGTGATCATTTTGGGTTAATTTTTAATCACACTTTCACTTTCCATGCTGTTGTGCAAATTTTGCATTCATATCTCTGTGCTATCTTTTCATCTTTTGCAGTCACCTTATTTCTATATACTGCTTGATTTTTTTTCTCTCTGAGAAGTCAACTTGATTATTGCCTTTAACTGCTCTTAATTTTTGCCACATTTGCTCAAGCATTTAGTCTATTTCTCTCTTAAAAAATATCTCTCTTAAAAAATGCATTTGGTGTTCATTGTCATGAGCTTGTGCACTTTGTTTCTGAAATAGATCTCAATCTAGTTCCAGTGTGATTTTTATATAAACTCATTGTGTGGGTTTCAAAAGGATTTCCAGTGTAATGGTTCCTTTTGGGTTCTTCAGTGGAAGGTTTATATGTTCAGATCTTTAAGATTATGTCTGTGTACATGTGAATGCATCTGAATACCCACTTCTGTATGTATATATAAAATATATATGTGTATGTATACATACTTGTGTATATATATACACCTGCAACTCCCACAGCTGCAGTGAAAACAGACCATATAGACATGCCTATATCACTGAGTGAGGGTCTCTTTTGAGAAGAGAGGACATTGTGATGGCTGTGAGGTTCCTTATAATCTATTGATCTGCCTCCTGAGCTGTGCTGATAGGTTTGTGCTCTGCAGAATGCACAATATCCATTGTTGGACATGCTGCAGTCCTGGGGGTTTGAGATCCCTACTGGCACTTGCAGCACTCTGCTTGCCTTGTCCTGGGCTGCCTCTGGCAGGAAGTCCTGTGATTTGGGAAAATAAAAATATAGCTGTTATTCCCAGTGCTTTGGCTCCCTGGTGAAAATTCAAGGCCTAGGATGTAATCAGGAGTGTTTTAAGTGCTTGGATTGGTTGCTGCTGCTGCCTTGCTCAGGTCTGGGTGCAGCAAGGTGCTCAATGGCTCTCCCTGCCTCACTGGCTGGCAGTCTACTCTTGTAAGGAATGGCTGAGGAGGGATTTCTGTCTTCCTGTAGCTGCCCCAGCACTTCTTAATGACTCATTTCTCTGGGTGTTTAGAGGCCTGTTTCACAATATGGTTCTTTCTCTCAGCAGAAAGATCTTGTCAGCAGAAGATTATGGCACATATAAACTGGTGACACGAGGGGTTGTGTCTGTCTGCAGCTTCCCTTTGCCCTTGCAAGTCAGAGATGTACTGAAAGACCTATTTGTGAATTTTGAGAGTCAGCACAGCAACTCTCAAGGGTGCTATTTCCATGATTTCTCTGTTTGGATAATTAAAGATGATCACAGGGTTGCTCATACATGCAGCTTACACAGAAGTGCCAGATGAAAAAGCTGTAGCACATATGTGGCACAGCCAGGTGAAAAGTCATGTTAGAAGAGTGAGAAATTTAGACTGATTATTCTGGGAAAGTAGTAGTGAAATTAGAGAAAACTAACCTATTTGGTGGGGGGAAGACATGGTCAGCAACTTAGAGAAACATAAGAGTTACACAAATTGACAGTGGAAATTCTCATCCTTTCACTTGGCATGTTTCACCTGGTGATTGAATAATGTTGTCCTGTTGCCTCATCCCCAGCCTCTGGTCCCCAGGGCTCTGGCATTTGTGATGCTAATGCACCACAACCTGTAATCAAGTTGTTGGATCTGATCTCTCACTTCCCTACCTGAAAGGTCATCAGCCTCTAAGCAGGTCTCAAATATTCAAGTGCACTTTTCAGCTATGAGCTCAGGTTTTGTGCATGTGTTAATTATTCAGCACTGATAAGAAGGGGAGAAAAACAACTTGGGAAGTTGATGTTTGTATCAGAGGTCATGCCTTCAACTGTATTAATCATATTTATTCCTTCAGATCCCTAAAATGAAATGGTCAGATTGTTCATGAGGACAAAAATTTAGAATAAAGAGTTCTACTAGTAGTTTTTTAATAAGAAATGTATTAAAATAAATTAATGCAATCCAGATGTGTCGCAAACAACTGGATTAGAATATATACCAGCAATTCACAGGGGACGTTTTTTACACACTGTGTATGAATGGGGTGTATTAATCCAGTTTCTCATGAGGTGGTAATTACACTTAATGAAAATTTAACATAAGTTTCAGCAATTCAAAGCCACATTCTCTGTGGGGTTTTTGTTGAGATTCAGTTAATAGGAGAGCTCATGGTTTATGCAAAATTGTTGCTTCACACTTTTCTTCAGCTTGGGAACTCTTTCTCTGCATCTGAAGTATCATTAAATGTGATCAATTGCATTTGGAACTGACACTTTCGTTTCAATCCCAAAGGTTTTTGGGTTGTTTAGCTCCACAAACAACCTTGGAGGTCACTTGAGGAAGGGATATTGGGTAGCAAGTTTCTTTTGTCTCTGAAAGTTTCCTCTGCTTCTGTCTTGCTTTGCTGCCTCATATAATGCAAAAAAGAACACTTCTAAAAGTGCATATTTGTGGAACTGCTTTAGAAACTTAAAGTACATTGTTTCAGAAACTATGGTAAAATAGCAGAAAATAATTTAAATACAACTGCAAATATTGAGGTTGGTACCTAGAGGGATTATAAGCTAGGATTTTGCCAATCATGAATAAAAACCAAAGCTCCTGTAATTGCTGGTGTCCTGTGAAAACATTGGATGAAAAGAATAAAGAATTACACAAGTAATTTGGGCTTCTCAGTGGTAATTGGTATTTGCTCGCTAGTGGTGTTGGAACTGTTGTTTTTTTGTTTTTTTGTTTTTTTTGTGGTGGGGTCTGGTTTTTGGTTTTGGGTTTTTTCAGATACATCAAATATACTGTTTTATAATGGCCTTCATCTAACAGTGCTTAGTGGTGTAGATTCTATGATAAAGTATTTGTGGGTTTTTTCCCTCCTCAGAGCTCTTTTCCTGTCCATAAGTCTTTCAGAAAATATCTGATTTCAGTTTAGTTCCTGCAAGTATACAACTATTGTAGCACTTTCAAGAAATTCTGACGAGAAGACTTCACAGCCAGCTACAACTATTTATAAACTTGAGATTGTCTTTGATCCTAAATCAGCTTTCAATTACCATTTTAGTTATGCTGGGGAGAAAAAAAAAAAAAGATTTAATCATATCCAGGATACAGCAAACTTGGGAGGATGGAGTTATTTTAAGGCTTGTGGTACTAATTATAGCTAACTCATTACCATACATTGTTGCTGGCATTCTACAATACTTGTTTGTAGAGAACTTGTCTGGCCATTTAGCATGTTCTACTGTTGGTTCTTTCTTTAGTAATATATGAATTGCTTGATTACTTGAGTTGTGCTTTTTAATAATTGCTAAGACTTGGCTATTGAATACTGTCAGATTTTCCTTTTTGTAAATGTTAATTGGAGAGGGTAAGGCAGTAATAGTTTTGGATTTTTTTTTTATTTAGCTGCCTGGTGTTCTTCTTGCTCACTGAGTAAACAACAAAAAAAAATCCAACTTGATATTTTAACTTCCCCTATTTTAACCTTTTCATCAGTGCAGGGAAATTAATTGGAATAGTTGTTCTTCTCTCCGATATTACATCCTGTATTTTAATGCCAAATACATCCTTGTGCCAGTGTCTTTAGCAAAACAGAAAAGGGGGCTGTCCTTGTAGCAGAATATTGAGCACTGATATTGGTTTTTTGCCATTAAGCCAATGGGCATCTTAAAATTATGTTGAGGAATAGAATCTCTGTGACTCCTGTAGCAAAGCCTGCAGTGATTATCACAGCAATTCTCCATTAAGAGAAAATTCATTATTCTCACATTAAAGTGAAGTCTCCAAACTGTTCACTTTTCTTCCTGTAGTTTTCTTATGCAATAGTGAGGTATCTTTTTCATGTCAGCAGAATGGGCAATTTATGATCAAGGGTTGCATTCACTTAATGTTAGTCTCTGTTTTAAGTATAAAGAGACCTGAAGTAGGATATGAAAGTCCTATGATGGTACTGAAATCTCTCAAGGTGTTAATCAGAAAGTGCCAGCAAAAATCTTGAAAGAGCAAAATTCAAATGAAGAAAATAAGGAGTGAGTTGAGTAAAAGTGCCAAAGGGTTGTGGAATATTTTGTGTTGCTATTTTAAGTTTAGCGTGCATTTTTGGGAAAAGGTCTTTAGAGCAACATTGCTTTGCCTGTTGTGTTGGATCAGTATTCAGACCCAAATTCCTGAACATACCCATTCTTCACCAGCTGATCTAGCAAATATTTGTGATAGTAGGACTGAGCACTAGCCAAAAACATGAATAAAATGGTGGTTAGTAGCACAGCAATTGAATGCGAGTATTTTTGCACCCAGTGTGTATCTGCAGTCACAAAGGTGCAAATGTAGAGAAGGGTGAGGGGATGTGCATTTCTAAATCCAGCCAGCAACTTCCACGTGCTTACAAAGGACATGTTTTAAATAAGAAGGAAAAGCATTATATTCTTAATGTAATATTTAAGTTTATTTGCATTTTAGTTCTTTTTTAGAAAGCTGCAAGTTTTCTCTAGCAGCATTTATGTATTTGGATATAAATGCCTTAATATATGAAATACCCCGCATTTTCTACAAACTGAAGAGTAAATTCTGTTGCAATAATTTGCTCAAAAATCTTCCATGTATAGCTTGGCTGCAAGGCTGGTCATAGCCAAGGTTCTTTAGGGAATGTTTATATAAGTAGTTTGCTTGCATATCTAGTTATAAATACGATTTGTGCAAATGCTGAAATAAATATTTGTTTTCCTTTAGAGTATTGCTATTTCTACTTGAATTAGTAGAAGAATAATTAATGTGTAAATATCCTTCAGCTAATACAGCATAACTCTGTACCTTCAAGTTGTAGTTTCAAGTGAATAACCCTCAGTCTGTACAGTTTCTTTAAATGTCTAAAAGCTATAGATTGTTGTTTTTGTATGTCACACCTTGGCCAAAAATGAATGGAGAAGTGACACATGACTGATGCTCCCATATGCAGTTATGTTCTTGCCAATGAAAGAAACCAATAGAAACAAGGAAATACACCCCAGAGCTGTAGTGAAGTCTTTGTTTTTTTGGGTGAGGATCCTGTGATTTATCCAAGAGATGCTGTACTGCAGCACAGAGTGGCTTTGAGAGACAGCTCATCATAATCTCTGGGGCCATGACCTGAGAGATTAAATAGAATGATGAGGTTGTATTGTCAGAGCAATTCTGTCTAGAGGACAAAACATTTTATTTAGAGGGTAGATTGATGGGATTAAAGCTTTGCATTTATTTCCTTTACACACTCAAATTTACTTTAAGTTGTTTTTTATTGAACCAGACACTGGATTGCTAAAGGAATTATTTTAGGAGAGATAATTTCATTTAAATGAATATTGAAGGATTTATTAGTAAACTCAGTCCCTGCCATTCTTTTGCACAAAAGCAACTTAATCTTTTCTTATTTCATATTTATTTTAACTTGCAGACGATTTCAAAGAATTGGAGGCATGTAATTCAGTCTCTTCATTCCTTTTCAGCACTAAATAACTTCAATGCTGCAAGGTATTGGAATAATCAGAAATTCAAATAATTCTGAAGTCTGTTTTCTTTAAATGCTTTTAAAAAATGGCACAAATAAATAGTATATATTATTTGTCAAATAGTATATATTATTTGTCATCTCTTTATGTAGCTACAAAGCTCTGCAGAATAAACAGATGAATACACACGAAAGAACATAGTCTTTTCACAAATTTAATTCCTCACTGTAAGAAAATTACCTAAATGTTTAAATAACCACTTTACACAGAGAGCCTTTTCATTGTCTTTCCCTTTCCCTGTAGTTCTCAGCAGGTGTTTAAATGTTTTATTTTTTTCATTTCAGAATATCCGTGTCAAGGAATACCAAAAAATGTGTTAGTTTTAGATAATGCAAAATTCCCTTTGCTCAGCTTCTTAGTTCATAGTTATCTATGTGAATTAGAAATCTATTACTGAGTGTTCATTTTTCACCCAAATCTATTCACCAAGCATCAAAACTCATCAGTGAGATGGAGTAATGCCATTTAATTAGTCTTTGATATACAGTTAAATTAGGTCTTAATAAGGGGTAGTGCATCCTAAAATCAATTATCTCGCTCCTCTTAATAAGAGCAACTAATTAGTAGGTAAATCGCCACAGTTCCCCTTTTATCCTACAGTTTTTACAATCTTGTGGAGGAGATTAGGCTGAGGAAATTACTCCCTGGTAGCTCTGAGAAATTTTAGGGCATACCTTAGAAAATGTTTTCCTAAATTAACTGCAGTACAGAAAAGAAACAAAAAAGGAATGGGAAAAAAAAAAAACCACACTTAATTTCTTGATAATTTTGCCCAAATTGTTTGTGTGAGGAACAAAACAAAGAGGAACAAGGTTTTGACCTGCCTGATGCACCCTGTTCATGTACAGTGAGTTTCTGCCGCGGAATTTCCTTCAATGCAGTTATCAGCTACCCAAAATACCTATTTTCTTCATGGAAATTTGTCCAGCTGCAAAAAGGGATATTCCATGGGCCTTACACAGTCTTTCAAAATATGGTTTTATGTGGAGAATGGCTTTGTTTTAGGAGGAAAATTCCAAAGCTGAAAATTATTGCCACAACATACAAATGTGGCACAATGCTCGTGGAAAAAGCCAGGTTTTATCCATAGGTACCAAAATTTTTATGTGTTTCAAGCAAAAAATGCTGCTTTTGGGATTCCAGGCTTTGATTTAAGACTTCCAGCTTCCTCAAATGAAAGTTTCTTCTATTTTTAAATTTCTATTCCCAGTTACAACAACCTAACTGCTGAATAAAGAGCATTTTGAGGATGCTCAGGTTTTCTCCACAAGATCCATCTGTCTCAAATTGCTGCTGGACTTAGTTACTGACTTTGACAGCCCCTAATTTCATCCAGTCATGTAGGGTAATACACAGTGTATTGCTAGAGATTTGTCAAATTTGATGGTGCCTTGTTGATGTTTCACTCTCAGAACATGGTGTCATTCTCTTTCCTTGGATAATTTTTTAAAAAAATTTTTGTCATGGTCAAAAGTTTGAAGGGAACTCAAGGACAAGCTTGTGATTAATCAACAAATGCAGAGGCTTTTTTCATTCTTTATCTGCTGCTACTACATCCTGCATATACTAGTCCCTTCACACTAAACTTCCTTGCCAAGCATGTCAGAGAGATTTTATAGCTGTGAAAGTGTGATGTGATTGCTTCAGTTTCCCTTATGCTTATTGTTGCAGCTTTTCCAGACACTTTCTGGTGTTAGTCATTAATGACAACACAGTGCCCCCGTTCAGAGAGGGAGAGGTTGCCTTCTGTTCTTTGTTTTTCCTCCCTGCTGCATTACTCATAATTCTCGTGGAATGAAGCGTTCTGCAGGCAACCATTCCTCCCTGAGAGACTTGGTGAGACGATGTGACGCCAATTTGACACCTATTTCTGATTCAAACTCTTAGCCCAGCAACTCAGTTCATGGCCTCAGCAGAACTGCTGTTGGATTTGGAGCTGGCCTGGGACAGGCAGTGACAGTGGTGAATATCTGACTCCCCACCAGTGACAATTCCAGCAGCAGCTTGGGTGTTGTGGCAGTGAACTGCTTGTTGGGCATCAGCTTAAGCAGCAGAGAGTACCAAATGTGTCCAATTTCCTTCTGTGTTCCCTGGATCTAACCCCAGAATCCAGGCACAAAATATCCCTAAGCCCTCGCAGGGTGTAGGTGCCCATGTCTGTGCTCTGTGCACGTGCCCGTGAAAACAGCACTGCCTGAGCACTCACAGAAAACACCTACAGGGACTGGGGTGAGGGGGCCAGGACCACACTCAACAAAAACCTCCAGCTAACACTACTTTAGACTTGCTTTGCTACCTCAGGTGACTTTTCAAGCCTTTTTATCTTTTCTGACCCTCTCAGAAGTGGAGAATTTAGGATGGGGTGGAAATTTTCATCATCTACTATCCAATCCAGGTGCAGTTTAAGCATCTGTGTTAAACCTCCTTCTGCTGATGACCTCATGTTGAGAGGACTGAAGGAAATAAAATTAATTCATAGTGTTTTATATATACACGTTGGTGTCAAGTTTTGGGATGGACACAAGTGGAAGTTATTAAGCTATTTTAAATCATATACATTTTTGGGGTTTGTTTAATGTAAGTTTAATGTACTTACTTTGGGTTTTGTTTAATGTAAGTTGGAATGGGGGATTAAAATTGTAGAATGGTTTGGGTTGGAAAAGACCTTAAAAATTATTTAGTTCCAGCCCCTCTGCCATGGGCAGGGACACCTTCCACTAGAAGTTTGACTAACTTGCAATTTAGTAATGGAAAATTGTGGGCATTTAGGGAAAAGCCATTAAGTTTATTCCTCGCATTCTTGTTTGTATGCTGAATTTAGCATGTATGCAAATTCTTTTGAGAAAGGAGAAAAAGTCAACATGCTTCAAAATACAGCTGGAGAACATAAAATATCTGAAATCCTTTCTTTGATCACTGCAGATGAGATGTGGTTCAAAATGGGGTCTCAGAGGTCATCACCTCCCACTCCTCCTTTTCCCCAGCTGTGCATTTTCTGTGAAGGCCAAGGTGGAGCCCAAAGGGGTTGCTGGGGTTGAGCTGGGTTTCAGAACCAGCTGTGCCCCCACACCCCAGAAGGGACTTTACATTACAGCATTTTCTGAATTGCAGCAATAGGTTTGCACCAAACCACTGTCACAATGAATATTAACAAGCTGTTTAAGCAGTAACAAGGTGCTTTTACAGAGTGAAAATGAATGTTAATTGCTAGGTTTTTTTGATTTATTGTGTAGCCCTGACCAAATTATTATACCAGGTTTGTGTTGTCTTCCACATCTCTCTCCTTTTCCTGTTTGCAGTGGACTTGGTTCAGGTAGGAGTCTTTGTTCTTTCTTGGAAAATTTTGAAGGGATGGTGGCATGCCAGTTTGAGAAAGTATCTAAGTCAGCATGTTTGCTTTTAAATGAAATTAATTTTTCATTATTGAAGACTAGATGAAGAGAAAGAAAAGATATCTTTGTCCTCTTGTCTACTCCCCATTTCAGTAGCAATGCATCTTTGCCTTCCAAAGGGCATGGTGGACTCATGAAATCACCAGGCAGGACAAAATGCCATCTCCAAAGGCCTGCCTGTCTTTGACTCTGCTCTGACAGCTTTTCTTGTGTGACCCACAGCTCTGGGAAGTGAGGTGGCCTCTCCTCCTTGATAATATTTATAAGTCACCAAAGCGATTTTATGTAAAACTGAAAAAATAATGGCTAAAATCAACAACCTATGTTCAGTGTCAGGAATTGTCAGCTGTGCAGGTCTGTTCTGTTCCCTGTCATCTCATCTCCTCCAAGGAGCTCAGACACTTTGCTGCTGTCACATTGGCATGGTCACATCATGATTTACATCTGCAGCGTGTAAACAACAGCACTGAGAGCTGTTTGACAAGTGGCAGTTTCCCTGGTAAACAAATCAGGGATGCACTTAGAGTGATTAGCAGGGACTGCCAGTGTTTGAGATGGAGCTGGAGCCTGAAAGAGTTTGCTCTAAGCACATCTTCCTCTTTAGGATTGGTGGAAGAATGAAGAAACAAAAAATTCCCTGACTTCAGGTGTAATACTTGTGTAGGGTTCATGTTTAATCAGTATTTAGTATGAAATTATCGGTGGTGTTTGACCCACTGGCATGCTGTGGGTATTATTGCAAAATCTAAGACCAGAGATCTTTATTGAATAAGATTTTTCTGAGGCAGGCAGTTGTTCTGTTGGGTAAGTAAAGGAAAGGAAATGTGAGCCCATAAACCCTTGGCTGCAGTTACAGCTGTGACTTGGAGCACAAGAAGGAAGGATGGGCACTCTGACATTGGGTGACAAATGTCACCCCTTTACCCATGGGTGTTTATTTTTATCCTGTCTTTGATTATTTGTAATATGGATTTTTTCATGCATTCCAACACTTACTGATCGTGTAAGTCTTGTCTGCTGTGATCTTGAGGTAACTCTACAGAGCCTCACCCCTGGTGTCAGAGGCCTGCCTGTTTTAAGGGAAATACTTTTAAGAGCAATACAGGTGCTGCTTTTAAGAGCAATACAGGTGCTAAAGCAAAAAGAGATTTGAATCATCAGGATGAAATCTCCCTGACATTAAGATGAAATGATCACTGTAACAGTTGTTTATCATGAACTGTTCAGAATCCCACTCTTAACCTTACTATAATTTGAATTACAATGTTATTCAAAATAACCAAACCTCTGTGGCCACAAACCAGTGAGTTTCCTGTCCTTTTCCATATCTGATTTGTGTAATCCTGCATATGTGTAAAACACCACCAAAGAAGAAACACTGTGCAAGTATTTAAGAATAACTTTCTGTTGATATAAAGCACTATACAAAGAAGCTGGTGACAGAAATAACCTGGATGGCTGCATCCTGGTATTTATTATTCATGAAGGGTTGTTAGTTCATCTAGAAATGTTCTTTGCTAGGTTTGCTGCTTCCCCACACATACCTGTGTGATTTGCCTTCCTATTCCATATCTTCTCCTCAGTGACAATGAGTTGTGCTGATTTAAAGGCTAAGATTGAGATCAGAACCAAGGGACATCACAGGTTGAATGTTTTTATGTATTCATCTTTTCAGGAAGAATTTGATTCCTGTTCTCCCTCTCTTCTTTGAGATAAAGCCTTCTAGCCTCTCTGGGAGTCTGGGGAAAAAACAAAAATGTCAGCAGCTGTTCAACAAATTATAAATTTCACCTGAATTTAAAATTTAATTTAAAATAATCTAACCTTGACTTTTTAAATGCTAGAAAGTTTGATGTTTCCTTCTACGTGAACTTGAATTTACTTTCCACACTGATAGATGGCAACAAATATTCTTTACTCTTTTGGCTGTTAATCATTTTATGTTTCATCTCTGTGCTTTGGGTAAACAGAACCACGTAAAACAGTAACTGAAGAGTCATTTTCTTATCCTGTTGCTTCCTTGCTACTGCAAGTATTTCATTCCTTGGTGATGTTTTTATCTCTTGTGTCTCCCTTTCCTATTGTTTCTCACACATCTCCAGTTTGTCTTCTCTTTTCCCTCTTCTTTTAATTTTCCCCATTTACCTCTCAATTTCTCTTTCATTTTACATCCCTCTCCTCAAAACACAGCCCTGTACTAACATGGACACGAAGCAATGTCCTTCTCTATTCACTCTTGTGCCCCAAGCCCTGGGGATTCCCCTCTGCAGAGGAAAAGCTCATTACAAGCTGAGCCAAGGGCAGCGTGTAGCACTCAGAGTAAACTCAAACCTCTCCTCAGCCCCTCTGGCTCTCACTCTGGGCAGGGTAATCTCAGCACTGCTTTACTCAGAGAAATCATAGCACTTGGCCACACTGCTCAGGCTCCTTGGCATTGGAGGGGAGCAGGATGGAGGATGGCACAGAGCAAAGCAGACAGAGATGGCTGGGGCAGTTCCCAGGTTGTTGTTCCACTCTCAGCTGCTTTTGTGTGTGCTCTACCTGTGCTGTCACACAGCTGGGTAAATGTGTAAATAGTAATTGCCTCATCTTGACCCATTGTTCCATTTCAGAAACAGGTTCTTTAACAAATGAATGTCAAATGCTTTTCCCTAATTGGTGAATTGCACTGCTATAGCATGGCAAGTGTTGTGACTCTGAGGTTGGAGCTCCATAACAGGATCATTGTGAGTGTGTTACCATCCATTATGGCCATGATAAATCCTGGCTCAATACTGCTCACTCACACAGCAATCTTAGATTATCAGGGTTTTTTCTTTTGGAAAAAATATTAAGGATGTGTTGTACATTGAGCAGTCCCATTTCATGCCACCAGGATGGTGAAAATACTCTGTACAATTTCAATTCTTATTTCAGCCTGAACACTACCCCTACTGTTGTGGTGCCTTTAGAATTTCATTTACAGGGAAACACTTATCAGGATAAGTAATTTTTTCAGCACTTTTCACTTCACATTACAGTTATATTATCTGAAGACAGAATTACATAATGCACTCTCATAAATGAATATGGATTGTTTTGCTGCAAAGTGTGTGTGTGTGCCTTGCCATCAGATATGGGAAATGCAAAAACAAATGTAGAAAGGCAAATGTATCAGACATAGAGCTTTTATCTTGCTATGGAGTTCAGAAAAAAAGTATTTTTTATTATTGTAATTCATGTCCTTATTTTGATATATTCCCATTTCAGTCAGTGGAAAAATTTTGATCCAAGCACTGAATGTGTGCAGTCTTCTAAATGATGTGTATTTAAAGCTTGCTGCTCATCTCCCTTCATGAAGACCCCACAATATGACAAAGGTTCTGGACTGTTTTCACAGGGAGAAGTCTCACATCAGGAGTTCTTTTCCTCTCCAGCTCGTGGGGGCTCTCCCCCAGCCAGGCTCCTGCATCACACGGGCTCTGAGGTGTTTTGCTGCCATTGATTTTGCATTAGCTGCACCACAGTGATACTTTAAGCTTTCTAGGCTCCTGCTTTTTTATCTTTTGAGTACAGATGCAGATTACACATCTCTCCCTTCTCCTGTGCTTACAGTCTGCTGCAGAGAAGGGGGATGCACACTTCAACCAGTCCTGAGCTAAAAGCTTCTGTCACAGCAAAGAACTTTTGCACCTGCCTGCATATACCCAAACTCAGAGAGGAAATACTTTGGTCTTCCAGCTCTGATGACTTTGAATCACTCATTTCAATCACTTATTAGCTGAAGCTCTTTGTGTCAGTCTGTCCTGCATTGCCTGTTTCACTTTGAGGTCATTCTGGTCATCCCTGTGAGTGTCTGCAGTGTGGTTCCTCTGTGTGACCAAGGGATGTTGTTTATTCCTGTTCCAGTCATCTTTAGGCTATCATTGTGTTTAAAGGGCTTTTTACCCAAAGGGGAATTACAGTCTCATATTATAAGGCCCATTTGGGTCCTGATCCAAGGGAAATTATTATTCAGATGCTCTGAAGAACTGACAGATGTGACAGTACTGTTGTCCTCACTTGTACAAAGTAATTTTCATATATTTGTCCCCTGACCTTTGTCTTTATCATGGATGTTGGATTTATCCTTGCAAGCTGCCCTGTCTGGAGTTCTCAGTTTGCTTTAAATGTTGCTTGACAGGTTGTCCATTCCTTACCCAAGTCTGAAAGGTCAGGGACTACTAACACGTTTAAGGTAATATTTTCCATATTTTTTGGTCAGAATCTTTCCTCCTTCTCTGTTTTTTAAGTACAGGATTTAGTGAGACAAAATCAGATACTGCCTCTGCACAGATAATCCTGTGTACTCAAATAGGAGACAAATGTCTGTGAACTATAAAGAGGTATAAAATCATGATTTGAATACTATGGATTTATTTCCTTTTAGTTGTTTGAGACATAGGTATTCACATTTCCAACTCATTCCTCACAACCACGATAACAAAACAACTTCTGTTTCTATCAGGCAAGTTTCAGTCTTGCACAGCTGTTGTGTAGGAGAGTCTAAGAAATCAAACCGCTCATTTTGTGAACTTGCAATACCCTCATGTGGAACACAAAACAGGTTCTGTCCTGCACTAGGCTGTGGATTTTGTTTGTTTTACAAAATATAACAGCATAGGCAGATTTCTGTCTTGAGTAAATTTGTACATTCATTCTAAGCTTACCTGTTGTTTAGGTCAGTACTGCATGAGTTTCTTGATTTTTAAAAATTTTTTTTTTTACTCAAAAATGAAGGACAAATCTACTTTTTTATTATCTATGGGGTTATATTCAGCTCAGAAATTCAAATATTATTATGAATGAAATTAAGAGAAATTAGATTTACTATAATATCTTGAACACAACCTTATTTGTATTATTTGTGTAACATATTCATGTAAAACCTGAATATTTGAAATTATTTAGCCATATTTCTTTTGTTTATTGGTCTAGAAAGAAATAATCTATAATTAAGTGAGGTACTTGATTTAAATATCTCACCTTTAAAAATCAATTTAAACTCTGTACTGTTTGCTGTTGGGAT
The DNA here is from genome assembly GCF_051311805.1 of Agelaius phoeniceus. Taxonomy (NCBI): domain Eukaryota; kingdom Metazoa; phylum Chordata; class Aves; order Passeriformes; family Icteridae; genus Agelaius; species Agelaius phoeniceus. The sequence goes on from NC_135279.1 coordinate 13,329,373, forward strand.
AGTTTTTGATGATTGATTGGATTTCAGCATCCTTGATAATTGTTCAAAAGAAGTCTCTATTTTAACCTGCTGAATTTTATGCACAGGTCTACATTTGATTCTCTTTTCTGTGTATTCTAGTGTGGAATAAAGCAGCAAACCACAAAAGAGAAGCTGCATTTCTCCAATAATTTTAGCTTCATGGCAGGTTTCTCCCACAGTTTTCCTGTAAAAAGCCACAGTAACACAAGTCTGTAACTTAGAGCCATAAAATGGTCCTGTCCTATGCAAGTCTTGCAGTTTCAGATTATAGATTATCAAAGCAAGGATATGAAGAACTGAGTATCTGCAGTGTGGTCATTGCCCATAGGATGTGGGAAGATTCCTTCCTTCATTAGTCAGTGCACAATTTGAGAGAAATTGGTGAATAATGTCTATTAGCAATTAACAGATTTTTAATTGCTATTGTCTATTAGCAATTAAGAGATTTTAAGAACAAATTAAAGATTTAGAATCTTTAGCTATCTTCATCATGTATATCACGCTTTTTCATCAGTCTTATAAGAAACAGATCCACGATATTCACAAAATAGGCAGTAATCATGCTGACAAATATTTTTTAAAATATATTTTCAATGGATTAGTTTGGTTTAGGTTTTTTTTATGAGGTAGGAACATTCTAGAGTGTAAATATAAATATGGAGACAACATTATGCTGAACAATGAGGAACAGTATCTCTCATGTCACTGTAATGAAAGCAACAATAAATTCTTCTTGCCCTTCTGACTGGCTGTAATTACAGCATTGGCTGCAATTCATTTGAAGAAAATTGTTTTGGGTGTTTTACCAACATAAATTATGATAAAAATATTTATGAAACTACTTAAGCAGCTTGTCAAAAATGTGCCTCCTCTGATAAAGAAAAAAAAATGCTATTACATAGTTCACATGGTGATTTTTAGGCTCTTCCTTTTCAGCATCCCTGTTCAAGGAATTGGAAAAAAAAAAAAGAAAAGATTATTTGTTGCTTTGTTTATCTTGTTGAAAGATTATCTTAGTAAAATTTCATAACGAACACAGGCAAGTTCATTGGGGAAAATGGAAACTCATACAGCTGAGAGGAAATGACTGTGCAGTAACAGCACTGAGAGACCTTGAGGCAAAAGTGGGAGAACAAATGAGATGTTAATCTGCACTGAGAGAGCTGAGAAGTGGTCAGTGCTACCATCAGCAGCCCATAGAAAATGTTCTCAGTGTGGAGCAGGGGAAAAACCCTTTCAGCATGAGCTCATGAAATAATAAACTGAAGATCCCACATTACTGATAAGTCTGATCAATTATAATCTGCTTAGAGGAGAGCACGGGAGATAAGGGAGCTGGAATCAGATTTAGAGAACAACAATGCTTGGGAAATAGCAGCTTCATTTGGCATTTTAAGGGATGTATTGTTCATCTACTCAACTAGCCTGCAATAAAACCACAAGCTTTATTATTGCAGCATGAAGATGCTGAAGGCCACAGTTTGGTAAACTTTGCAGGCAGACAGTTCCTTTGAGATGCATGAGATGAGCTGCATGGGATATTCCATTTTCATGCAGTGCCCTCAGAGTGCACTTACATGCACAGGTATCTTCACAGTTTTTCTTTGGTGTTTAGAAAGGGACTAAACATACATTTAATGTTGAATATCTGGGGAACTTAGCTGGTTTTATTCAGGAGAAAGTAAGTGGAAACCACAATGAAGGCAACTTAGATCATACACACATATATATTTTACATACCTACGTGCAAATTAAATTAATGATCATTCTTCCTACATGCTATATGTATTTTGTGCCCTTGCTGGAAATCAAATTTTTTCAAGTGCCAGGGAGCTATATCCCCTAAAGGAACAGGCACAAACAAACTCTTAAACTTGAATCCACAAAAATAAAACAAATACAGGAATTACATCACTGAGAGCATTTTGAATCTCCTAATAAAGAATCTAAAATAAAAAGGCAACAGGCATAGTTGTTACCCAGAAAATAAAATATTTCTATATTCTTTTATCAGCAATCTCTTGAAGGTAACACTGATTTTTCTATGCTATTAACAAGAAGATTTAATCTCTTGGCACCATCTCTGGTAACTTCTTGGGCATTTTATCAAGCAATAGATATAAAAGTGAATCTATTTGACTCAGTTTGTCATGTCCCACGTTTGACACACTGTTTGAATTGCCCCGTGCTGTTTTATTAATTATGTTCATTGTAATCCAGCAGTAGCAAACAGAAAGCATGTTCACAGGGAATTTAGCTTCAGCACCATAAGCTGTTACATAAATGAAAATAGAGTTCAGGAAACATTAAAAATGTAGCTGTCAATTCAAGTTCTGTTCATCACAGAAAAATGCAAACTAATGTAACGGAGAGAAATGATGACCTATATGAGTATATCCATTTTAAAAGCCATCCAGAAAAGCTCCCACTCAGTAATTTCAGGAGTGATTGAAAGAAGTATGTATAGTTCAGCAGAAATGAAGGTGGTGGTAGCATTGTTTGGATAATTGGTTATGTCAGATATGAGGGGACTGGATATAGAAGAGGCTGTAAGCATGAACTATACCATTGATTTTTTTTCTCAATCAATGCTCCTGAAAAGCAAAAGGAAATGAAAATCTTAAGAAAAAGAAAGCATGAAAAGCCCCATTATATTCTGTGAAAACATATTCTTGTATAAAAACTTGTCATACGAGAAGCAAAAGGGTGCAGGTTTCCTTTCTCTGTTTGCTGAAGGGATGTGCAAAGCTGTTAGATTAACCAGCAAGCAGAACAGTTGATAGGAATCATTACAGACATAGGTGTTTCTTACAAAAATACTTGTTCAAAACAAGCTTATTATATAAAACAGACTTGTCAGGAACAGAGGGACTGCTTGTGATGCTTTGTCAGAAAAGGACCAAGATAGCAAATAAGCTCTGTGTTCACACTGTTCTTACAGGAACGTGCTTTGTCTAGAGTTTGAATTTACACTTTTTAAAAATGTGAATTCCAAAAGTATTGAAGAAAAGGTGGTAGCAAACACTGGAAATCAAGATCTAAATATTATCTAATAGTTTTAAATTGTGTCTTTCACACTGAAATGTGTTGAATAGGTTGTAAAACTAACACTCCCATTCTGACCTTTCTTCTTTCACCCAGTGTTTTTCTGTCTCTGGTGTGTTTCATTGACTTTTTTTTTAGCATTAATCATAGCCAAAACAAATAAGGTAGTCAATATCTCAGCACTTCTCCCTCTTCTTCCTCACCCCATTCAAAAAGACAAAACTTGTTCAGATCTTCAATCCAGTTTGGGACTTGTTCTTTTGCCTATTCTGTTAAAATCCCTCAGTATCTATCTCCCTCAATATAATGTCTGGTTTGCTTCATCCTCATTGACATCATCTGTAAGGACACACCATTCTTGGCCTTGGTTTCTCTTCAGCCTCTGACAAAGGCAACAAATTACTTGTCTGACCTGGCAATTTGTTAATATTATCTCAGTTATTCAGATCTTAAACTGTGTGATAGCAAACTCAGCCTCAATTCTGTGTTGTTCATGTAATTTTTTTTTTCCCTTTAACCTACCCCATGTTCCTGCATGAATTTTTTTTAGTTAGTTTATTTGTTCCCTAAGTTTTGTCCATTATCTTCTCTTCTTGAGCCCCTCAGTGTAAAGGACCACTTCTTTTTGAATCTTTGGACAATAGCACCCAGATTTTATGTAGACAAAGAGTTGAGTATCAATTCCAGTCTCAACAGCTCTGGTGCCTTTGCCAGTTTAAGAGAGGAATGTGAAGGATGACTTTGTCTCCTTATAGAAAGGTTCTCTGTTTGCACAGAAGTGTTTTGGGATAGCAAATCATGTCCTGAGCAGCAACTTTTCATATCTCATTCCTATGCCACTCTAGTGGAATTTCACTTTTTTCAATGTAGCCATTAAGCCTCTGGGGGGAAAAAAAAAAAAGTGTGTCATTTGCACATTTATCAAAATGAAAGATTTAAAATTTCTGCAGATTGAAATTGGATAAGTCAGTTTCAGAATTTCCAATGAATGCAAAGGAATGGCAGCAGACTGCATCTAAGTCATGCAGAAAGCTTGCCTTTATCTAGAACTTTGAGGAATTATGAAGGAAAAAAATCTCAAATTCAACATCTTTTTGTCCCATTCCATTGACCCAGAGATGCTCTAGTTGGCTTCACTTGGTTATAGTTTTCAGCTGTTGTATCCATTTGGATTATTTATGACAGAGGTAAGGATGGGATGGGTGGGCTGAGGTAAGGTTTGGGCTCTGCCTGTTGAGGAGCCAATCTGAGTGTGGCATCAACAATCCCTTCCACCCCCCTTCCTTTGAGGGATTTTCACCCTCCCTGTCATCCTCCACACCAAGCCCAAGGGGTCTTAAACAGTATTTTAGGTAACATACCAAGCATTTAATTTTCTTTAGAAGAACCCAATTATGCTAGAAATTAATAATTAAAAATTATAAATAGAATAAAGAAGAAAACACGAATATTATATCCTACGGCGACGTTTTTCAGCATGATGTGTGGGGAATTAGGTGCAAAAATCCCATTTATGTTAATGGATCTTGCATGTCTAATTCCTCATATAGTACAGTGCAAATTTACCCCCTGGTGTCTTTGATGGTACAGAGGACCAGCACAGAGGGGGAGAAGAGTGATTTATTTGATGATCTGTCAATCATAATGGCAACCACAGAAAATTGCAAAGCTGATTTTAACCTCTCTAGAAACAGCTAGTTAGACCATATGCTTTTTTTCTCTTGCCAGATGTCATCATTCATCAATTTCTCATTAAGAAAATGGCACTCAAAAAAAAAAAAAAGGGGTATAGCTTCATCTTTTTTAATTTTTTTTTTCAATGTCCAGAAAACCAAACTGTAAAACCCAGGATGAGGTAACCTGTTTCAGAAATGGAAGTGATCTATGCCCAGTATGTTTTGCAACTACAGCTCAGTCTGAAGTGCTTAAACTTTTCATGTAGTTTATTAAAAAGCTTTTACATATTTAAAATATTTCCAAACTCAGAGATCATTTTAAAAAATCTATTCATTCTGATGACCCTTAATCCTGGAGAGTAATCTAGATATTCAGGGTATAATAGCTTATATTTTCTTTCTGTGTCACTGACCTGGAGGTCACAGGTATCTACTTGAGCTCATTCAACACATGTGAATAATAGGTGTCTCCTCTGCCTGCTGTTCTGTGTTTGGTATTTCAAAATGAACCAACCAATAAACAAAAACCACTGACAGGTAACAAAGATGTTAACATCAGAATAAGGCATTATTTGTTCTTATTTTCTTCAAGGCTATCAAGAGTCAGTGCACAAAGAAAGCTTTATAGCTAAGTAAGTTGTCATTTTTACTTCTACAATGGTTAAATTTAAATACAGGTAATAGGGCTTTTTCCCTCCCCTCTCTCTCTTATTTTTATTTCTTTTTCCTCCCAAATATGTGGTTAAAGCATGCTGGAGAACCACAGGGAATCACTCATCATTTTCCAGATATGGCATTACCCTCACTTTTAAATAACACCAACATGTTTAAATGTAGGCTGCCGTTAAACAGCTGTTTTGTTATTAATATTTTATTGCCCTACGTTTTCCAAGATATTTTGACACTTGCTATTATTTCAAATGCAGCTTTTCTTGGAGTTTTTAATGGTTTGTGTATATCTCTAGACAGTTTCAAGATCTTGAAGCTGTCATAACATGTTAAGTAGGCAAATCAGCTAACACAGTAGTTTCAAGAAAGATAATTTTCTTTGCATAACTTCAATCTGCATCATTTTGCATGACTTATTAACAGGAGCTGACTCATTGACAAACAAGGCATATAGCTTATGGAATCGAGCATGGTTAAGAGTGAATGTCTTCAAAAAGCTAAGCAGTGATCAAAATTCTGAATTTTCTCTTGATGACAGTTCAGAATGTGCAGAGGCTGCTTGTGGTTAAGAGTTCATTGGAAAGCTTTCCATGAGTATATTCCAGTTTTGATATATATAAAATGTTTATCTATACAACTGTCAGGCCTTTATGCATGCAGCCTCACTCAGCACTTGAAATCTAAATTTCTAAAGACTGTGTATGGGATGGTAGTTGCTTCAACATTTTAATTTCCTTTTTATTTCTTCATTTAGTCTTTCTATTCCTGGGCTAAGCAGGGCAGTGAAGGTCAGAACAATGGTGAAAATAGAGTTGTGACTCTTTCTTCTTCTAACCAGGTCCTGTGCATGTGGTCAAAACCATCATGATGTTGCATTGTGATTAACCTGTGCCCTTCTTCTGCTTCACACCTTCCCAGGCTGAGAGAGGATTCCCAGCCTGCCAGAGCTTCAGGCTGAGTCTGATATGAACTGCTATCACAAAGCAGACCACCAAATTCTGGTTGTTTAGGAGCTTGTGTTAGACAAAACATCTGTCCTAGAGGTGAAAGGATTAATGTTTTATCTACTGAAGCAAGCCTCAGTCTTTTTCTTATAAAATGAATCACAAAGCCAGTAAAGACTGAATAGTGTTTTCACTTCTTGTGCTTTATAGCAAAACAAAAGTTAGCAAGAACTATTGCTGTTCTTTTCTGCCTGGTTGTTTGTCAGGTGCTGTGATAGTGACTTCAGAGGAGTAACTGACTCTTCCCTCCACTCCAGCAGATGGTGGCTGTTTTGAAGCTTCATATGAAGCTTTAGGAGCAGCAATCCTAAATCTGTGTTGGAGAGTTTTCATGAAAAGCAAAGAAAAAGCTGCCTGGATCCTTTGAATGCAATTATGAAGGTAGAAGTTGATGCTAAGTATTGGTCCTTTTTCAAGTAAAAGTCTGCATTCATTTCAAAGAAAACGTGCAGAAGTAAAGTCTTGAAGATTGAATTTTTAACAAATAAAGATTTTGATATTTAAATCTTTCTAACTGTCATTTTGCTTAGTAGAAAGGAAGCAGCTCTTCCCACTAAATAAGATTTATCAGGAGGACTGAAGTTTAAAAATACAAGTGAATACATTTGACTTTTTAAATATTTGAAGAACTAACACGACTTACACTACCTGGGAAGGGTGTGAAGCAGAAGAAGGGCACAGATTAATCACAATGCAACATAATGATGGTTTTGACCACATGCACAGGATCTGGTTACAATGATGACATGATGACACTTTGACTAAAGAGAGGTTATCTGTTTTATGTGTATGCATTACAAGAACACACCCAGAGCCCATTTTTTCCCTGTTGTCTGAGTGCTTGCACTGCCCCAGTGACACAATAAACAGCCTTTTGGATGCTGAGCAATTGAAGGGCTTTTTCTTATGAAAATTCTGTTGCCTAGAGAGGAAAGCATCCTTCAAGCAGCACCAGAGTGATGATGGCACTGCCGTTCTCAGTAATCCCCGAGCCAGAGGGGCCCTTGCAGCCATCAGTCACTGCACCAGGTCTGCCTGGGCTGGGGCTCAGGCCTGCACAGCTCAGGCTCCAGCCTCCCTTGCCACCCCCTGAGTGACCCCAGCAAAGCTGAGGATGGGAAATGGGAACCATAAAAATGGGAAAACTGATGTGAACAGCCAGAGCCACCGCTGAGGTTCTGAGTGTCTGTAGAAGCAGCTCAGTGCAGGGTTCTGAGTGGCAGCACTGGGTTGCTCTGTGGTCCCCCTGCAGCAGGGGTGGCCTCGTGCTGACCTGGGCAGTGACCACAAGCCTGGTTTGCTGTGTTGGCTCACTGGGGCTTTTGGTTCAGGATATGATGTGGTGTTGTGTTCTGTGGTGATTGTTATCATGCACTTTGTCTGCCTGTAAAAAACTGTTTGGATTTTATTTTGTGCCCCTGTATTTTTATTATAGTTTGTATTATAGGTGAATAGGATGTCTGTTGTTTTTTTGGTTTTTTTGATCCTTGAGCATTTTAGAAATTAAATCATTATTAATTGCAGTAGGCTCAAGAGAGAAAAGGAGAAGCAGCACAGTTTACTCTACTTGTCAGGCTCATTTAGAAACCTTTACAGGGCTTTTAATAATCCACATGCCACCAAGCATGCTGGCTCAGTGCAGTAATTGTTCAGTGTGTTAGCCCCCATTCCTAAGGCATGTACCCCAGCAGTGATGGAGAGGTCAGTGCTTCATTCTGGTGTTGAGGGATAAGCATCTGAATCTTTTTTTTTTTTTCTCTTTTGTTCTCACAAGTGGAGAGAAAACCCTCAAATTTCCAATGGCTGCCAGCAAACCAGTTCCTTATGTAGCTTTCTGCCTGAATACAGAGACAGAGAAGACTCCAGTTAGTCGATTTTCTTCCCTTTTAGATGTTTATATGAATAGAAAATTCATCTGAATTTGATTTTGTGAAATTTATAGATCAACTACTTCATTAAAACAATTTCTGAAAATTGGGAGGGGCAAAAAAAAAAAAAAAAAAGAGAGCAGCAGAGTGCTCTTTTCTTTTCCTGGAGTTGGATGTGCAGAGCAGCTCAGCATCTCACAGATATATGTGCAGCAGTCTATAGAACAAACAACAGAAGACTTCAAGTACTCCTATGTAATTCTGATGTCCTATTCATTGCACCTCCTTGCCATGCCCCACACCTAGAAATGCACAGTCTCTACACAGAGATTAAAGCAGAATCAATACAAAGCAAATGGAATGGCCATTTTCATCTTTTATCCCAACTCTTTTCCGTTCTGCACTAATTTCAATGGATCACTTCTGAAATCACTCCTGAAATTATGTTCTTGAAAGCAAGAGAAATTTTTCCTCTCATATTATTTTCTGAAGTCCATTGTTCTGGGGAGGTGGAAGATTCAAAATGCTTTAAAGGAAAATACCACACCACAAGTGTATAATAGTTGTAGTAACCTTGAGTGATATTTTTTTTAATGCATTTTAGCTACAGATACAGGGACCTGGAGCATAGGGAGTACTTGGTAGTCTATCATCAGTGACTTTTGAGAAACTTTGAGCAAATATCTATTTATTCTTGCCATCCATTTGGACTATTGTATGATATGAATTATTTTTGACTGGAGATTTGGGGTTTAAAAAGTCCTTTGAGGTGAGAAATCCACATGCCAAGAGTGATGAAGCATTCTATTCTCATAAATAATGAAGACATTTTTGTGGCTTGTTTACAGAGCAGTAGATGCCCATTCACACTGGACATTTTATATGAGGGTCATGATCACCAGAAGTGTTCCAAGCACTTATGAAGTATTTGTTAGCTGCAGTCAAGAGCAATTCATTTCCTCCTGTGACAGCAGTGGTTTAATTCCTCTAAGGAGGGGAGAGAAGAACAGTGGCAATATTTACTATTTTTAATTGCCCTCTGCAGCTGAGTCACTCACAGATGGAGCAGTATAAATGAGAGTTGACTGACTTAGAGCTGCCTAACGCTGGAGGATTGACATAAAGGCAAACCAAAATGGGAACCAACAAAGGAACCTGGAGACACAAGAGCCTGTCACTGGGCCATGCCTTGGGACACTTTGTGAGCACATCAGCTTCAGCCATTGCTTTAGCACCTTAGCTGCTTCAGTCTTCTCTTTGTGTGCCCCTGTGATCGAGCCCCTGTGGCTGTGACTGTCCCTGGTGTTCTCTGCAGGCCAGGGCTGTCACCTGCAGGCCAGGGCTGTCACCTGCAGGCCAGGGCTGTCACCTGCAGGCCAGCATTGTCACCTGCAGGCCAGCATTGTCACCTGCAGGCCAGGGTTGTCACCTGCAGGCCAGGGTTGTCACCTGCTGCCAGCATTGTCACCTGCAGGCCAGGACTGTCACCTGCTGCCAGGATTGTCACCTGCTGCCAGCATTGTCACCTGCAGGCCAGGGTTGTCACCTGCTGCCAGAGCCATGGCTCCCTTGTGAGCAGGGGACTCTCTCAAATGTTGGCTCCAGATCCCAGCACACACCAGCTTAGATTAAGCGATTCTTGGGGTGCCCAGGCCTGGAACAGTCCTGCTTTACTTTTTTCTGCCTTTAAACTGTGTTTTCACCTTTTCTGTGTAGTGCCAGTCTAGTGTCTGGGCATGGATATAATCAGAGTTGCTGAGGAGAGAGGCTGTGTGATGAGGAGGATGAACTAGATCACTGTGAGTTTGTAAAAGCACACAAGTAGCCCAAGGGAAGGGCACAGGCAGTCAGGGAGGGTGTTCTGGTGGAATCCTTGCTCAAATTGACTAAAACCACTGTGCAATCTCATGCTCAGCATGTCAGTCCTCATATGCATCAGCACCATTCCTTCTTGGAAACTCAAGGGTAATGCAAGGGCAGAGCTGAGGTTTGCCCCTTGAGCAGCCAAATAACATTTCACACTATCCAGTGTTTAATTACCACCTGCAGATGAACATTTTCCAATAAAGAGCCCAGGAATGAGCTGCAATCCCAGTCCTGTACACAGTGAGTGCATTGCTTAGAGAAGCAAAGCTGCTATGGACAGAGAACATGAATCCCCTGAGAAAATGAATCTCAAGCTGAACTGTAAGCTACAAGAATAAACCAGCAAAGCTGATTTGGGTGCATGTTATAAATAAATAAATAAATCTTCTTCTCTAATTTGCATGAAGGATTAACAAAAAAAAACCACCAAAACCAAACAACAACAACAAAAAAACTTAAAAAACATGAGGCATAGATGCAATTTTATATCTTGGGATTATAAAATAAAATACACAGTGGATATTCATCTAAAATTTTGCTTGCATAAGGTTATTCAGTGCTGTGTAATCCCTTCCAACTCACATAATCTTAACTTTGGAAATACCATACTCACAGGGCTAAGATATGCAGGTTAGTATTCAGATCTCTTATGTATGTCCAATAATACATTTATTTGAAAGTATGGTAAAATCCTCTTTTCTTTTTCTTTTTTTTCCTCCTTTTTTTTTTTAAACAAAGCAAGCAAACAGCCTTTGCAGGACTCTAGGGACGTGTGATACAAATGAAAGTGTAGATTTAAATGTCCCTCCACTGCAAGAGACATACTGTTCTTTTCAAGTCTCTGTGTGGATTGATCTTTGAAGGACAATATGAAAAATTTTATTTTTTAATGCTTTATTTTCATCCTAAATTAACTTCTTCTTCTCTAACTCCTCTTGACTATTGAATGAACCCAAGGGTAAAATGCAGATTCTGTTTTAATCTTATTTTGCATAATACATTTGCACATTGTGAGTCATGGTACCCAGAAGGAAAGAAGCAGTGTTTAATTATATAATTCTAGAATTCTTTCTGCTAACTTTAATATTTTGATTCTATTCATTTGTAGCATGTTAAAAACAAAGCCATGTTTTGAGATATGTGTTGATTAATGGCACTTTCACTTTGAAGAATACTGGTATTAAGTGTTTGTGGGCTTTCAAAAATGCTGTGCAATTTTTGTTTATTTTTGTTGCAGCCAGATAACACAAATGACAACAAATATACACATGTGTGTTTAAAACAAAATTGTGCCTGCATATAGATATTTGCCATGCATCTCTGTGGCAGGCAAGATTTCTTAATACAGATAAAGTAGATCTTTGGTTTGATCAGATTTTGAGCAAGCACAAGCAAGTTTGCAGCTGCATGAATGCTTCTCTTTGAAGCTGCCCATATTTCAGAACAGCCAGAGCTGGTTAAGTGCCTCCACAGCAAAGTTTGACAGCACAAGGGGCAGAATGGTGCCCAGCCTCTGCTGGGGCTGAGCTTGGCCTCACGTGCTCCTCTTTGGCAGCCTGAAGGCAGAGCCTGATGTGACTGATGTGATCCAGGACACTTTGCTGAGCCTGGTGGCACTTCAGTCCAGTTGACACTGCAGCTGAAAGAGCTGACTCTATAAAAGGGTGAGAACTTGCCCAGAATGGTCAGAGTTCTTCATGCACGCCTGTGCCCAAGTTTAAATGTGTTTCTTACAAGCATTGAAACTGAAAAAATCTAAATTTTGTTCTGTTTCATGGTGCATTTGGTGAGTGTTCTCTCTATTAAGGTTGCACACAGTTTTGAAGCTGAAAGTAGCTCTGAAACACTTTGCTGAATGGAATCCTTTGTCTCTGGGGTTCTCTCACACAAGGGTGTGTGTGTGTATAAAATTAAAAAGAATTATTTGGCACAATATGCTGCATTTCAATTCAGCAAGGGTCTAAAGAGTTGCTGTAGTCTGATTTATTGTAGAGGCTCTGAAAAACGAGGTTTATATTGTCCTGAGCTATTTCAATGGTGTTGCTGGCATGACACTATAATCCAAAGGACAGAATATCAATCAAGCTAGGATGTACAGGAATGTAAACAAGCTTTAGAAAAAGCATCCAACAGTTTGTTAAATAGACCACAACAAAACAAGTCCATTATCATTGCAAAAATAGCTCTGAACTTAGGATGTCTAATTATCTGAATAGCTTGGAAAAAACATAATTAATCCATCAGCAGTATAGGGTATTCTGATACTGGATAGTGAGTTTTCTGATTATGCATATTTTTGTCAATATATTGACATCTCCTGAAGATGAATAAACATAAGATTTTTTTTTTCTCCTTATGGTATTCTTATTCTGGAAGAGTTTAGGAATGTAGTCCAAATCCCAAGATACCTTTTGTTTTATAAATATCAAATGTTCTTTTCATTTAATATCGAGGAAAGTTTTTTTTGTTTCATTAATCTGATATTGTTACCATTTTGGGAAGCCATCTCAGATTGTTTTGCTGCCTCACCCATCACACCTCTGTGTTGGATGCTTCAAAGTGTAATGTATTTTATTTACATTTCAATCATGCTGAGTGAGCCCACAGATGCCCCAGTGATTTGTGCAGGGTTACCCAGTGCACTGCTGGTTTGTGTGGAGTGTGGGATGTGCTGTAAGGAGCTGACTGTGCTCCTTTGCAAAATCAGGGGGATGTGCAGGCATTGACCCTCTGGCTGGTTAACCCAGCTCTGAGGTCTCTGGGTATTTGCAGGGGGAGCAGGTGATGAAGCTCTTGAGTCCCTGCAGCAGGGGCCAGCAGGGTCAGTGTGCAGCTCTCTCTGACAAGGTATGTGTCTTTTCAGACAGTTTATATGGTTTCCAGAAGCAGAAATTGTTCCCTGGATTTATGTATACACACCCATTAGGCCTCTTTGTAAGTGCTTTTAAATCTGGTTTGTATTCCAAGTGGTACATCTTTTCCCATTTGCTCTTTCTGTTTGCTGCCTTTTCATACAGATAGCACTGAAATATGCTCATCTCTTAAAACACAAATAAATGTCTTTGGAGTTTGCAAATCAAATAATATTGGGGAAGAAATCAATATTTATGTTTCTCCAAGTTACAAAAAATGTCAGTCAAACCAGTGCTGGAAAGTAGTTTCAGGTACTTTCTTCTGTTTCTGTTTTATTCCATAGCCCTTACTTTGCCTCTACCATACCTGCTATTGAATCTCAGCTCTCTCATGGCACTGAATGAGCACAAGTGGAAGTGTTACAGAAGTTGATGCAGATGTTGGTGTAAATATATTATCACTCACTTCACATTTGGCATTCAAGACTTGACTTTGGCTTCCCACCCCTGTGTCCTTCCATCTTCAGACACGACTGGCTCTGCTCTGTGTTCCCCTGAGGTGTGCAAATTCCAGAGCTCTCAGTGCTGTGTGCTGGCTAATGGAGAGACAGCTCAGCAGAGCAGCAGCTCAGCAAGGCTCAGCCTCTCCAGAATCAGCCAGCCATGGAGCTGTGTGTGGTGATGACACTTCATCTCAGCAAAGTGTGCTCCTGGTGCTTTACAGCTCTCATATCAGTAGGAGCCTTATCTAATTGCTCTGCTCGCAGGATCTGCATGTGGATCTATTTCTTTCACCCAAATACTTGCACTAATGGCCAGTGCCTCTGCTCCTCAGTGCCTGAGACAGCTGCACACTCCTGCCCTTTGCTGCTTGGCTGATTTGTTTCCCTGTGAGCTCCCTGCCTGTTGTGTGTAAGATATCTTCAAGTGACAAACCTCTGAGAGGACTGCCAATGTGTTGAGGGCATTGACACTAAAGCAAGCTTTTCAAATCATCTTTATTAATTTTATTTATTAAAAAGATTATTGAAATTCATTATTCATTTATTTTAAAAGTTCGACTTTATTTAATAAATTTTATTTATTTTATTTATTTATTTTTACGACAGTTCTCTCTTCTTTTCCTTTTAATTCTTTCCCTTTTTGCTTTCCCATGTGCCCTTTCTACTCCCCCCCCACCTTTTTTTCCTATTTTTTTTTTCTATTTTATTTTTGATTCTCCAGAAATCATATCCTTCTCTGAATTTCTGACACATGTCCTTTTTTTGGTCATTGTCAGTGTGACAAGGGTGATCATAAAACAGAAACCTGTACTGTGAACTGAGTGGAAAACTTAAACAACTTTCTTTATAATGAAGCAAACCTTGTTATTATTTTGATTTGCAATACTCTGTTAATAAGTGAGTTGAAGTTAGCCTGAATTTTGCAATAGAAAACCACATATTTCACTGAATATGTTCCTGAGGGATTTGAGTGTGTTCTCCATTGATGATATTCTCAATGCATTATCTGACTTTTGTTTCAACCTGTGGGTGATGTCCTGGCCCCAAAACAATTAGTTCAGGCACACAGCATTTTGATTGTTGCTTTGTGAAATGCATGTGTTCTGCTCATAGCCAGCTCTGCCAAACTCCTTCCAAAATCTGTGTTTCATCCTGCATGGATATCTCAGTTGCTGCATTTCCAGTTTTGGTTTCCAGCTTAAACTTAGCAAGGATTTGGATGCTTGGTTTTAGCTTTTGGATTTGTCAGCTGTCAAAGTGCATGCCATGGTCATTGTTTTCATTTCTTGTCTCACATTGAGACAATGCCATCCCATCTAAAAAGTGTCATAAATACAAGCTGCATGTGCCAAATTGTTAATGCTGTGATGACAAACAGGAGATTTGTATGGCAAAAAATCACAGGGCTTCATGACTTCTTTAATAGCCAAGTTGTCTATTTGTTCCCATCTTAACTACAAGAGGACTTTGATTCAGCTCAGTCTGCTTGCTACAAACTTTATTTTGTGTAAGCCATGTTCCATGGCAGCAGCCCTGCTTTTGCCAGCCCTCTCTTGTCCAGAGAAATAACCTGTGTGGGCCCCAGTGCCCCCATTCCTGATCATGAGCCATTTTTCCCTTTTTAGGTTGTTTGTGGTTTTTTACAAGTTTAAACAGAATCTCAGTAATTTCACTTCCTTCATCAGCTGTTCAGCCTTTGATTTATTTTGTGGAATTGCCTCTGTGGTCTCAGGCAGCACCTGGGCAGAGTCAGCTTCAGGCCCTGTTCCCACAATCCTGAGTCCAGCTCTGGCTTTCAGAGCCTCTCACTGGAAGTCAGAACCAAAAACTGCTGGTGTAAAACCTGCAGGTGTAAATATGGACCTGTAGGTGCTTTGTTTAAATGCTAACAAATCTCAACTCCTTTCCTCTGAGCGTTGCACTTTGTAACCTGTGCCCAAACAGGTGGCAAACCTTTTTAAAGAGGCAGAGTTATTATTGAGGGGAAAGGAACTGATATTAAGAGTGGGGAGGAGAATTCTCAGTACTGTGGGACTACTGGAAAGTGGAAAAAAGCCTTTGGCAAACTTTTAAAAAATAACCATCAGCAGTGGTTCAAGGTGTATGGGTTTTTCCCAGTGATCTGATCCATCGCAGCAGTTTAAGATTGTGCAAGTGAATCTTTTAATCTAGATGGTGGATGAATGATGAAAATTTGATTTGATTTGATTACACTTCATTTAAGAGAATGAGTCACTGGTCCAACTATGAAAGCTCCTTTTTCTATCTGGCAGTGTAAACTGAGAAATATGCAGGCTAAAATGTCAGCATTTGCAGAGTCACAGGTAATGTGCAGGAAGTCTATAGGAGACTGTTCTCAGATGGGGTTTGACTCTTCATTTCTTAACCAGAGAAATTCCTTTATTGTGTGCTGGATAGTAACTGAACACAGATTTCAAGCAAGAATGCAGCAAACTAAGTTGTGATTTTGCCTTTTTGAAATAGATTTGATATTAAGTTATTCCTGCCTTTTGCGTAGAGGTGGTTTGGCAGATCTGCATTTCAGATACTGTAAAATTCATGGAAAACAAATATTCCAGACTTGGGAGAGGGGTTTTTTCCCCTGAATGACAGGGACAGGATTTCAGCTTGTAGTAAAACCAGAAAAAATGGTTAAAGGAATATTTATACTTCTAAAAGTTTTAAGGGAAATCTGAAATACTGCAAGGTCTTTTTAAAACATTAAGTCCTAGCAGTACATTTTTTCACTGGTAACTTGGTAAAAGTAGCAATGATACTGACTTTCCAATACATTCACAAGTGGCATCCAGTATTTTCTACATTAAAATAATTTGGCAAATTGAGTCTTCATGCAATGACTGAACAAAGCAAAAATACTCAGTGTAAAACTTTTGAGAAAAGGTCTGGTCCTTTAGTAGCCTAAATCCCATTAACAATGACTTTAGAATAAAACCTCGTGACTTTATTAATATTTTTATTAACTTTCCACTAAAAATATTCATAATATAGCATGTACAGGAAACAGAATCTTTTTCTTGACCTTTCAAAACAAAAACAGCAATGAAAAAGCAATAAAAAAGAGTTATTTTTAAATTTCAACAAAGGCATTAAACAATCTATTCTTAATATATATAATGCATTATTTTATTAATAATTCTGTTAAAGAATTTGTTTGAACATTACTTGCATTGATATCACCTGCAAGCTAAAATTATATTATTCCTGAGGATAACAATATTTTTTTTTCTATCCCAGTGTATGTTCAAGCTTCTATGAGACCAGTGTTTAGATATTTCTTTTACTGCTATCAAACAGAATTAAAACAACTAAATGTCATGGGGAAAAATGGCCATGCTAAATGCATGCAAAGGGTGGATTGCAGATCTCGCTGCTCTGTGGCTGTTTGAAGGTGCCTGGTCTCCAGGATTGCAAAGGGATGCTCAGCAATAGGATTTTCCATCTCTGGAGAGCACTGATAGCAGAGCTTTTGTCTTGTCAGTTTGAGTGAAATGTATCAGCAAACACAAAGCAAACTGAGGGGAATGGAGTGAAAAGAGAGGAATGTGGGTCCTTATGGGGCGAGTGATCTGGGGAATGTTGCCCCAATAGCTGAGTGCACCTTTGTTTTATGTAGTAGCAGTTTTTTACAGTCTTCTCCCACATTTCCTGATTAAATGTTCGTGTAATGATTTGCACAAAATGAGGAGGGCTGGAATTTTCTAGTACTTTTTCTTCACAGTAGACCTTTAAGTACAGCTGCAGTTAGAAGAAGATTGTAAATCAATATGTTATTATTCCACATCTCATGTGTTCTGCTTTCTGCTGCTCTCTCCAAACATTCAAGGCTTGTACCTGTTTGGTGGGATTGTGCCTATTGTGCATTGAAATCAGCACAAGATTTGGCTCTGCACTGCACAGAGCTGCTCACAGGCACTTGTTGCTGTTCTGTTGTGCAAAGAGAAATCACATGAGCGTGGTGTTGTGATATTTTTTTTCACAAAAGCATATTTTGCTATTCAGTGTAGGCTTTTTATACCCAATAATTATGTGAAAAGCATTCATTTAGTGTTATCCTGATTTTCAGAGCTGCTGAACACAGTCATTTTTTCACTGAAACTGAAGAGAATGCTCTGTTTTCGTTATCTTCAGAAGGATGGCCAGATAGGCACAGTGGAGTGATCCTGCTGCACAAGAAGGAGCTTTTCACTCAGATTTTGCTTTCTGCAGTTCATGAGTGGCTCTTGCTGGTTTTTGTCAGCTGTCCTGGAGGAAGATTTGAGCAGTGATCAGTCTCTTAATTGCATTCTTCTCTAAATTATTTACATCTTGGTAGAAGAAATCTTTGCTCTCTCTAAATATTCTGCAGGACCTGGTTTAAAATCAGATACTGTCAGAGTTGTTAAAGTGTAAATAGCCTCAGGTGAAAAAGCATCAATTCACTCTCCACTTCATGTCCAATAACTCAGCATTTACTTAGGGGAAAAAAAAAACAAAACAACCCAAAGGCCCTAATTAAAAAAAAAAAAAAATTTACTATTCTCCAGAAAACAAAGGAACTGTCTGCATTATCCCTAATTACATACTGTGTACTTTGAAAACCACCCAGAAAAATATCACACTAGAATTACAGAGAAACCAGTCCTCATTATCTCTCTTAGGAAATTAAAGAAATAGCAGTTTGCACAAAAATGTACAAATTTAAGGGGCATTTAAAATGGATGAAAAAGGGAGAAGCCAACCAACTTCCTCTATATTGCTATATTTAGAAATTTAGGAAAATGAAAAAATATTTTTTTTACTTTTATGAAACTGTGTTTCATTTTCAAAAGTGACTTTTATTAGAAAAAAGATCTGTGCTGTGTAAAGGATTTGTTGGTGGATTCTCAGAGTTCTTATAGATTGAAACCAGTGCACCCTGGAACCTGTGATCACTGCTGCCTCTGCTTTTCAAACTGCCTTGAAAAAGAACTGGTCTGTGCATGCTTAGAAGACCCTGCTTCTGTTTTACACTCAGAGATTTGATGTTTGCCTGCTCTGGGAATATGTTTAGCTGTGGGAATTAAGAAAATAAAACCCTAGGAAAGTACCCCAAAGGACCGAGAATTTAATAATTTAAATTAGAAGGACTGTTTAATTAGGATTTTTTTATTATTGATCCTCTTGGCAGCTCTCCTGTAATTGTGATGTCTAGAAATGCTTCAGACTGCTCTTCTTTTGATCAACAAATTTTCCTGGGAAAACAAGAAATGCAGGTAGTTCTTCAGCAGAATTTAAAAAGCATTGTATTCCAAGGAAACACAATTACCACAGCCTTACCCCCAAATATTAGTCAGGGAAAAGTAGAACAGCCATTAAACACAGGAAAAGGGGACATAAACATTGATGTTATTCTATTACTTTATAGACTGTTGTTTAAAGAGAATTTATTGATGAAAGAAATTTGCTTCATTTTCTCTGAAGAATCAGTTTTCAAGCATTTGTGATTTTCTTTACTATGATGTAATTCTCAAAAAGGAATCATTGTGAACTCTTTTTGCTTTTATTTTTTTACACACCAGATATGGGTATGTTTGTTCAGAAATGTAGTTGCTGAATTTTGGCTCTTTATATTAAATACCATGAGGTTTTCTGATTTTCAAGCAACAAGCTTATTCAAAATTTGAGCAAATACTCCTCCAGTGTAATAAAGGATGTGCAAATAATGCAAGGATAATTCAATATATATTTGTCTCTGACAGCAATACTGAAGAATCTCTAGTCAGCACAGCCTCAAGTGTGTACATCTGTGATTTTTAAGTTTTCATCATTTTACTTCCAGTTTTTATCCACTTCTTTCCTCCCCCTTCTTTTTCTCCACTGATAAATAAGATCATTTAGAAAAGTCACCTTTCCTGTGGGTCCCACGGGGTTATTTGGTCATAACAAGTAAGATTGTAATTTCTGTTGAGGCTTTTTAGAACTAATGAAAATTATCAACATGTCACACAGCTGCATTTCAGTTTTGTTTGTCAAAGCCCAGAACAGAATTGATTTTATAAATAGATACTAAATATGAGCACAGAATATGCATACTGATGAGCTTATGATAAAACTTTGTTTGGAAATACTTTTACAATTTGCCCATGAAGAGGAAAAAGAATTATATGTCAAATAGAACAATATAAAGCAATTTTTTATAAAGTCATTTATGCAACTTCATATCCTTCACAATTTATCTTCCATAAGTGTCTTTTTTTTTTCTTTATTCTCCTTGATGAGATAAAAGAAGGTTTCATGTGTAGTAGAAAGGAATCACATGCTTGGAAAATAGAACATCTTGTTTGACTGTGCCACAGATTCAATGAGTCTGACAGGAGTTTTTAGATAAAGTTAGTTAAAATCAAATTGATCGGGGCACTCTTTCCATACTTAAAGTGACTGGATAATTCCTACTGCTTGTAGAATGATTAAATTTCTATTAAGCAACAAAGGAGGAGGAGTAGGGTTCTTACCAAGCCTGGTTTCCAACACACTCTTCACCAGTCTTACAGACCTGTTGATTATTTGGTACAACTTTCAGGTGTGTCTTTAGGAGTATCCAAATTCATCTGCTGTGACAACCTGGAAATATTTTCTCTCCAAATTTATTCTAATAATCAGACTTGTTAAAATTCATATTTTAACAATCAGATTGTTATTATTGATGCTTGTTGATTATTGTTATTATTGATTGTTGTTATTGACTATTCTAATAATCAGATTGTTAAAATATAAAAGCTGTTTGGATCACGATACTGTGGCTCTGGTTAACAAAGCTGTTTATATTGAGGAAAAAGAAGCAAATACCAGATACAGCACTCTTTCCATCAAAGCTGAAATGTGTTGTGCTGTTTTGAATGACAGAGCAGGTGTGTGCCCTCTCAGTGACATCCAGCTGCCAAGGTGTGACCTCAGTGAATCCATAAAATATGAGTGGGAGCAAACTGTGCTGGTGATGGAGCTGTCAAGTGGCCCAGTGGTGTGGCTGGGATTGGAGGTGTCGCTCTCGAGAGCCCATGCGCTCCAGCTAATGCTGCTGGCCTGACATTAAAAAGGTTCTTGTCTAAATCACTGCTTCTAATAATCATTCTGGTTTCTGGTGTTTGGAAAATAATGTCTGTGCCACACAACAGCTGAGGATAGCTCTGAAAAGATCAACATCACTGATGGGAAAGGAAAGAGCTGCTCAGGTTCCCAGGTATTGGCCTTTTGCATTGAGCATAACCAGCGTGGCTGATGTTGTTAACAAGAATAACAGGAGCAAAAATTGAGATATTTAAAACATTGATCAGAACTGAAATACCATCTGCAGCACGTATAAGTGAAAATAATTTTGCTGGGTTTTTTCTGTTTTGTTTTAAAAATTAATGTGTCTTGTTTTCTCATTAGTTTTCATATTATATCAAGAACAGTCAGTGATTCAGTTTCCTTTAAGTTATAATTTGCCAGCTGTATTTCACCACCAGGTTATTTTGTCACTGCTGTGCTACATACCCTTCTAAAGTGATTTAACTTGATAGTAAGGACTCAAAAATAATATGCATGGCTGAAAATTTTTGATTCAGCCATTCTGCAGAAGTGAGCATCATCCTTGGCTTTGATTTTGACAGATTAATACCTCTGCCTTCACTCTCTCTAAATGTAAAGTTGACAACACAGCTGATAGATTAGACCTTTTCTTAAGTCCTAAAACCTCATTTCTAGCTATGAATTAATGTGTTGTACAAAATTAATGTGTAGAACAATGGCTGTCAGAGCGTGGTTCAAGACTTAAGCAGGTCCTTTTACTTTGGAGAGATTAAAATACATCTTTCATTTTTGAAGGAAAGATATTTTTAAGAGTTAATCTGCATTCTGTAATTTTGAAAATCTCACTCTTAGTAGTTTAGGCCTGTGAGTTAGGGTAAATAGATGTACTGATGCAAATCCATGGTTTGATTTCAAGTTGGATTGGTCTTTGTAATTCTGTGCCACAAATTTAACAGAAGGTGCCTTATACAAATTACATCTTGTTCGAAATGTAGCTGCCAGAATATTAATTTGAACAAAATATTCACAACCCACATTTTTCCCAACTTCTGGATCTTTTGCTGAATTTTCCAATCTGTTGATTCTGTGCTTCTGTGTATTTCCTGATTAACTGGCAAGTTTTTGAAAAAATGCCATCTTAGGGATTCCTTGTGCTCCTCTGAAGCCAGGCTGATTTCTGGCTCCTTTGTCATGCTCTTTTGCATATCTGCTGGTCAGTCCAGCACATACAAATGAGTGAGTGGTGTTTATTTGTGAGTTATTTCATTTTGAAACAGACTGCATCAATTCATTCTGGCTGATACACAGGAGATTTTTCCAGCCTCACTTAACTAGACCTGAGAGCCTGACTTAGATTTTCTGAAGGATTGAAGTGCTTTCAAGTGGCAGGTGATGGAAGCTGATGTGGCTTTCATACCTGAGCTGGACATGGCCCCTCTTCCATGTTCTCAGCACTGTGTGCTCCTGGAGAGCAGCTCTGAGTGCAGACCAGGACCTACATCCTGCCTCCCCCTCTGGCCAGGCTTTGGGATCAGACACCTGACTCATGGGGGCTGTTTGAGAGTCAACTGAAAGAGTAGAGAGGAGCTTAGAGCTAAAAAATAATGTGTAAGCATCTGTCAAAGACTGGCAGAGGGGTATCTCTGCCTCCCATGGCAAGGGAACCTGAGATAGAACAGAGCTGTCCCAGTGCTGTGGATGGGATGGGATGGGATCCATGGGCTGGGATAGGGTGGGATTGTGGATTTCGCATTTTCTGAAAAATCCCTTTGCCCGGGATTTTTCTCCTGGGAAGCTGAGAAGCCTCAGAGAAAAATGAAAACAATAATTATCTCATTTGCTTCTCCTCTGTTTTGCTCATGTGGAATGTGTTTGGAGATTGTTTATCAAACAGGTGACTGTTTCATTGGTTTCTGGTGTGAGTTGTTTTCACTCTTTGGCCAATCAGGGCCAAGCTGTGTCGGGACTCTGAGGAGAGTCACGAGTTTTCATTATTATCTTTTTAGCCTTCTGTAAGTAGCCTTTCTGTATTCTTTAGTATAGTTTAGTATAGCATTCTTTAATGTAATATAGTACCATCAAATAATAAATTAGCCTTCTGAGAACATGGAGTCAAATTCATCATTCCTTCCTTCATGGGGGCTCCCAGCAAATACAATATGGCCTGGCATATGGGGCAGGATAAGGTCTGTGTCCAGCCTCTCACAAAACAGACTTCTAAAGCAGTTGCAAAGTTGAAGATTACATTAAGGGATATTAATACACTGGTTTGATTGTATTTGGATTGCTTCCTAAGGAGAAAATGTTATTTATATTACAACTGTCAGAGAATGGAAGAAGAATTGCCTTAACAAACGCATTACATCCATGTGTTTATAGATCCAGGCTCCCTTAGGGAATGCTGCCAAAGATGATATTCCTCACATTTGGTTTGTGTGTTGCATCTTACAGTAGAAAAATACACACTGTAAAGGCATTATTATCCTCATAAATGAGGTCTTGATTAAAAAGAAAATTTATACGTATCCTTAAATCTCACTAAGGCCAGGGGGGCACAAAAATAAGCTGAAAATTAAGTATATGTTCAGCATCTTTAATAACTTGACTATACTATTGCTGGGCCCAGAATTTTAGGAAATGTATTTCTGAAATTATTCACATGTGGTGCAGTGTATTTATGAAATAAACATCCTTCTTCTTTCTTTTTTTTAATGTCTTTTTGTTTGGGTTTTTTTTCACAATATACTGATTTTAAAGGTTAGATTTAACAATATAGGCGAGTTTTTTACTGTAGTTTAATGGTGTCCTGGTTTTTAAAAGGAATAGCAAGTAAATGTAAAGTAGTCCTGTCTTTTATCTTACTTTCAGGATAACATATTTTCCAGTGTAATCAAGGATAGCAAAATCTGGTGTATACATTAGGAAAGCACTGCGTGCTTGAGAGTTTTAGGTAGGGTACCTTAGGAACAGGGCTCTTAGTGCTGACATGGAGATCAGTGCCCAGGTCCTTGGCTTTATTTGTCATTTAAAATTAATTTCTGTGAAGGAAGTTTCCATAAAAGACATGAGGGGAATGGGAGTGGGTGCTGAAGTTGAAGCTTGATGTTGACAACATGAGATTTAGTCTCATGAGATCTTGATGCTGTTTTCTGAGGTGCTGTAAAATCCAATATCCTATTAAAGTAATTTTCCACCATGAGTTGAATAGTAGGTTAAGGAAATAGAGAAAAAGAAATCTTTTTATAACATATATTTCAGAATTATTTCTTACATACTTGATATTTCCACATTGTTTAAACATGATCTCTGTAAGCTTAAGTGAAATGCTGAAAAAACTTTGGAAGTGTGTCCTGCTTGAACACAAGGAATGGATGTACAAATACGTGCTCACAAACACACTGACTTACTTTTTTTCTCTGCTAATAGATTACATTTTATAAAACTTTAGGAAATACCATTACATTTGAAGCCTGGATTTAGTGAACTTTGATTGAGGGAAGATGTTAGAGATTCTCGAGGAGGAGCAAGTGAGGCTGTCAGCTTTCTGCAGCTCGCTGCTGATGTGCTGTTGCTTCTAGAGCTGAGAGTAAAGGAGCCCTTTGCTGCCTCCCATGAGGAAGTTATCATCTACAGCTGGGAGCAGCTCTAGGACTGGAGGGGCATTGTCTCCATCCATCTTCCCAAGGGTATTTTTCCTTATTTCGTCAGGGGCATCACCATAAATGCCAGTACAAGTCACACAGAAATGTCTGCTGGCCAGCAATGCTGTAGTGCTGCACTTAAAAGGTGAATTTTCCCACAGAGCTGGGGATTTAGGGGGACAGAAATGTGCTGTGAAGTCCTAAAAAAAAAAAAAAAAAAAGAGAAAAGAGAGACTTAGGACAACTCTTACATTTAGGAATGTAAGGTGTAGCTGTGGGCCCTGATCTGCAGGAAGAAGGCAGATGTCTTTTCTTGGCTTATGATATGAAGTGTGTTTCAAAGCACTTGGAGCTGTTAGCTGATAAATAAACAGGTTTTACTGGAAGCTTTTCATGTGAATTTTTGGATTGTGTATTACAAGCAATGAAAATCTCGTAACACTGGAATGCAAAAAGCAAGGTACCTTATCAGCTTTTGTGAAAAATAAACCATATTACATGTATTTACACTAATTGTATAATTAGACATTCAAATTACAGTATGTAAATACTTAGTAATCAGCTGAAATTTGCTTTGAAAAACAAGATAATTCCCTCAACACAGGCTACCTTAAAAGAATGTTAAGTTAGGAGAAACCCCACGAAAGTACAATGAGAAAATTAGCCTGCAGTAATCAAAACCTCAATAACAGGGGAGCAATGTGTAATTCCATCATTTCCTTTTGTGTGCAGCTATTTTTAATGATTTGAAGCCTAATCAGGTGATGTGCTGAGCACAGTGAAATAAATAAGACTTCTCCAGGCTCTGTAAAACTAAAGCCTAGCTAAGGATTTGCGGGGGGAATCCCTCTTTTCCTTTGAGGAAACCTCTTGCTCTTTAGGAGATGTCTTGGAAGATACACAGAGTGAGGAGCTGGATGTGGCAATGAGCCACACAGTGAAACCACAGCCAAACACACTTTAAAAGGCAGTCCCAGGCCCGGGGAGTTTTGCTGAATTAGCAGAACACATAGCATTTGTTATGGTTACTCCTTCTCAGCCTAAAGCTGTTCTAGATACAGTGTGTAAATAGAAACTCTTCTCCCTGAGGAATGTTCCCCTTTCAGCGTTAAATAATCGAGCATCATTTTTGTAAATTGCTGGTTGTTGTTTTTGACTGACATGTTTACTCAGATAAAGTAACAGTTTTTCCTCAAAGAAATCTACTTAGTGTCTAGATGACATAAACCCGTTGGGGGTTTTTGGTGGAAGAAAGAATTCCCAAGTGTTCTTTACAGTTCTGCCTAACTCTCTTTCAGGCTTACAGCCTTATTTAATGTTTTTCTTTCCCTACCACTGGCTCAGTTACAGTCTGTGTTTTCCTGTATCTGGAAAAACGTGCATTTGGTGAGTGTAGGACTGGTGTTTGCTTAGGCAACACCTTCTTGCTGTGTAGACTGAGCCTCATGAATCAAATATAGCCTGTTCTGCTGGCTGGCATGAGTGGATGTGATAAGCCACAAACTTTGTTTGACACTGATCTTTGCAACTCTAGCTTGCTTCACTTTGCTAAATGTGGCCCTTCTGGTGGTGAGATGAGAGGTGAGGGGCTGCAGCCACATGACAAAAGTCAGCATGGCTTTCATGTGAGAAAATGTTCTTCAGGGCTACTGACTCAGAAAATGATGGCTAAAGCCTGTGTGCTGACACTTCTTCACTTCTGTGGTATGACAGCACATGCAAAGAGTGAAGGGCTGAGAGAATTTGGAGATGATGAGAATTTTGGGAAAGAGAGAGGGGGGCGAGAGTGTCATGAGATGTACCCCCATGCCAGGTTTTCTTAGCAGATGGAAGGCTTTTAAAATTTAGCTCAGAATTACAATGAAATCTGAAGCAGCAATAAAAGAACCAGTACAGCAGCAGCACTAATGCTTTACTAAAATGATGACATGGTCATATAACCAGTATTATTAATTTATACTCAGAAAAAAAAATTAAAATAGTAACTATTGATGGTTAAAACCTTATTCTTGTTGGTCCCCAATACCTAAGTGGAGAGGTTTTCATTTTGTGACAAAACTGGAAGATCTCAAACTATTTACCAGGCAGGGAACTACTGCATGTTCCTTTCTGGCTATCCACAGTAGGTAGGAGAGCCAGTAAACAGATAAACAGAGTCCTCAGCTCTGTCATCTCACTGCCTGGATCACTGAGCAGCCCCTGGCAGGTGCTGCAGCCAAGTGGGGTTTGCAGCCACCCAAGGGCAGTGCCAGAGCATGGCTTTCTTTCCCAAACATGAAGTGTGCTGCTGAGGACATTTAGCAGGTGTGAGAAAAGCTGCCTTACACAGAAGTAGGATGTGAGTGGATCAGCATCATCCCCTGGCTGCAGCGGGAGCCTGGAGCAGCTGCTCAGCCCCAGCTCCAGCCCCTCTGTGAGCCTTTGCCCTGGCATCTGCATTTCAGGGTGCTGAGCATCTGGTGGTAAAGGAGTATGAGATGATGTGCAGCAGCAGCTTGGAACTGTTGAATCATGGTCCTCTTGCCCAGCTCTTGCAGGCTTTGTGCTTGCAGGTTATATATTCAAAAGCCTGAGTTGGGTAAATTCACTGGTAAATTGAAGTAATCCAAGCATGGCAAGAGAACATCCTCTGTAATCCAAATGTGTGGTCAGGATAACCACGAATGTGTTTTGCACTGAATCCATGCTGCAGCAGCTTAGAACAGAGGCTTGCTGCAAAGGCAGACCTGGAGAGCAGGGTCTGGAGTGCAGCTGCTGGACACAAAGGCTCCAGCAGTCACTGACAGGGTCCCAATGCCTTTGGTTTGCATTGCAAAGTTATTTTGATTTGCTACTTGAGTGAAGACAACCTTGATGAAAACCAAAAAGTGACTTCTGGAAAGACTCTGGGCAGTGCTGTGATCCCAAAATAAAATGCAGAGGCTGACAAGGCTGAGTCATTCCACTCAAAAACAGTGTAGTCATTACTACTGGTTAAGATGCTAAAAAGATTTCTTTGACATTTCTCATATTTGGATTATTATATCCATTTCTATCCATTAAGTCTTAAAGAAGATACCTGACTTGATAAAACTGTAGGATTTGTATGCAATAGATTCATGGTGGCATCTGGGGAGTTTTGGGCAGTTTCCCAGTTTGTCTAGGCAAACAATAGATTGTCATGCTCTAACAGAAAGAACTACAGTCAAGAATTAGAATAGCCAAACAAATCCATAAGGATTTCCAGGAAACAACAATTGAACCCACCATGTCAAGATGGCAGTGGCTTTAAAAAAAACTGTCCTTCATTCCAAGATGGGCAAAATTCCCAGGATGGCAGCAAGTTTCTCCAGTAACTCAGTTAAAGGCAATTTAGATCATTTTCTCTGAGACAAAAGAGCATGTTTGAACACACCACAGTCCCAGGTCCAGGTACAAACCAAAAAGAGTGTCAGCTCTAAAATCCAGTGTAATACTTCAGTGCTGTGCTCTTAGAGGGTCTCTTGCATACAGTGTTTTTGTTTTTATGCCACCAGCCATCATGTATCCAAACTGCAGACTCCTTGCTTCATCACATGCTGGAAATACACACAGGAAAATACTCTCACAGTTGTCAAAGACTAATTTAAAATTACTAGCAGTTCAGCAGCCAAAACTTGCCATAATAATCTATCTCTGTATAAAACAGGACTTTCTGAATGTGTTCATATTTGACCAATGCATATTATCTCATCATGTCAATGAGGATAATCATTCTGTGTAGCTTTCCCTTATCTGAGGGGATATATTTGGTCAAAAAACTCTTTAGGCATTCTTATGTTAACACCTTCTGTCTAAAGGGAAACTGATAGCTTAGTTTTCGTATGAGAGCTTATCATTGACCCCAATACATGGACATTTAGTAATGGTTTTCCCTTGAGCTTTGCTTATTTTTAATAGAACCAGAAGCTTCAAATCACAGCAATTTGAAAAATCTGATTCTACTTCTTGTAATTTAAGGTGTCTTGTCATGTGTGCATTTGGACAAACACTGTGCATGGTTTGTGTTCAGAGCAGCTCAGTGAAAAGCAGTGTCATTAATATTTGTCCCAGCCCTGCTGCTCTGTTTCCTTTTGTTGTTTCCTGTGTACATAGCTGTCAGTGCTGCTGACATCCTTCTTCGGGGAGACTTGATTAACATCACTAAGTTATTGGGAAGTGCTCAATTAGCAGCGTCTCACTCCTGGTGCTGACACCTGCTGAGCCTCCCGTAGTGCTTTAGGTACAATATTTCTGCAGGACTTTTCAGGCCATGTCCATGAGCCAGATGAGAAGTGCAGCAAGGATCTGTGGTGTGTTTTTGGTGGGAGCTGGCCAGGACACAGTGACAGGCACAGGGAGAGGAGCCTGAAGTGCTGTGAGCATACCAGGCACTTCAGTGCCTCAGAGACACAGTTAAATAAAAGGGAATGACTGGGAGCCAAGTGCTCTGTCCTTAGGTTTCAGTTCAGTCTTTGATATCTCCCCTTTGTCCATGATAAATAGTGATATCAAAAGATTTTTTTTCTTTCCACTAGGTTCAAGCCCACTGTGCAAACCAGGTTATTTTACTGTGAGGTGAAATTTCAGGATTTCAATTTCACGGACACAGCTATAAAGTGCTGTCACTAAGAATTTGTGTCAGTTATTTGTACTAATTAATAATTCCTGTCTGTGTCATTGTGTGCCAGCATTTCAATGCAAAATATTGCTTCCCAATTTCCCTTTATTAACCACACCTAAACTTCATTCTAACCAAACAAAAAACCAGATTACTTAGGAATGCAGTCTCTGTCAAACTGTCAAGCATTTACAGGAAGAGAGCAATTAGGCAAAGCTGGAAGCAGTTTGAAGGCAGCCTCAGATTGATGGGCAAAGGAGCTTTCCCAGACCTTTGGCTGACCATGAGATGTTAACATGTGCAAGCATCTTTATGTTTTTGAGAATGCATTTTCTTTCTGTGCTTCTTGGAGGCGTTCATCACCTGGTATCTGATCCTCCATCTCATGAGGTACCTGGTTGATACATTGTTGGTTTTTTCCCAAATTTTATATTATAGAGTACATGTACATAGCTTGTCATACTTGGATTTGGAAAACAGAGTATTCGAATGAATTATTCAGAGTTTTAGTTGTTTTCAAAGCACTGAATAGATTTTTTTTTCCTGGTGCCTTAGTAACTCTTATTACCTCAGATTTGGGAGAGCCACTCACCGCTTTTATGTGTGGGTGGCACGGACTCCCTTCAGTAGCATTTGCCACTAGAAAGTACATGGGACTTGAAGAAAGTCACTTTTCTTGGAACTGTTAAAAATAAAATGAATAAAAATAAAGGCTTTCAAGCATCTACATGTACTTGTTTAGTTTATCAAAATATTAGCTTTGCTTTGATTTTGGTAATTTCCAAATAGACGAGTGTGAAATGTGTGCAGTCTGCTGACTGTTTTGCACACTGCTGCAGTGACAAATTGAGATTGGCAGGAAGGGTTTCAGCTCAGCACCTTCCCCAGTGCCGTGGTACCTCAGCACAGCTCTCCTGAGCCCCTTTTGGGCCTCCCCAAGGCTTCCTGAGGCCATCACCCTCCTGCCCTGGGGCTCCTGGAGTGCCCTCATGGAGCCTCTGTGGTGGGTTGGGAGCTGAGTGAGAAGTCAAGTCAAGACCCCAGACTGAGGAAGAGCTCGTGCCCATTGTCCTTCTCTGACCCTTTGTAGTTTACCCTGAAAGGACCACACCACACCTTGTCCCTGAGCCCCACCCCAGGGAGCTGTTCCAGGAGCCCTTCCTGACTGCACAGCCTGTACCCAGCCCAGTCTCAAAGCCAGAGGTCACTCATTTTACAGTTCTTGTTGTTGGGGCATAAAAGTCACATTACATCTTCTAAGTATCAGGGTATCCCATGTTTTCTTATGGTTGGGATGAAGGGAAGGTAAGGCACAGTGCTTTACATGATGAATTACATTTGTACTTCTCTAATTAGAAAATGTGAGACTGTGCACAGGAAAAATAACTCTTCTGAGGCTTTAAAATCAAAGGTGTGTTTTAATTTGGATTATAACGAATAACAACTAATATTTGGATTCTAACTAATTTCTCTTGGCTACTTTGTACTTCATTTCCTTCCTTCTCACTCATGTTGAACTTCCCTGCTTAAAATTTTAGGATTCATTCTCTCTCTGAAGTACTACATCCCTCTCCAATAATTGTCATTTTCCAAGTGAATTTTTCTTTCTTCTTTTTTCATTACAGTGCAACACTGTTACTTTGTTGACCTTATTTTTGGTTTCTCACCATCCTTTTTCCTTCACTTGCCATGTCTATGCCCAATGTTCTTTAACACACTCTCACCTTGTTTAATTGCTATCCCCTCTGAACTCCTCCAATTCCCACCTCCCTATTCTGAGTCCCATATTTCATCGGTGCCAATTTTTATTACTGCCACTTTTATCTGTGTGTCTCCTTCAAGCTTCCATCACCATTTGTGTTACCTCAAACCAATGTTCAGGTGGGAAGTATATCTGCTCTTTCATTTTTCCTTCCCGCAACAGCAGTGTGATTAATCCTGCTCTCTCTGATTGGCCCTTGCAGGGATGATTGAGCTGTTGCTCAGACTTTCACCCTGTCCTAGCACTGGTAGGAGATTGAGCTTCAAACCCTGAGAGCATCAGCACTGCCAGGAGCATGGGAGGCAGTCATTTACAAAGTGCCTGTGTCTCAGGCACTTCCCCAAGTTATGAGTGCAGAAAATGCTCTGTAGGACTCACTAATGAATCAGGATACAGCAGTGCCACTGCATTACGAAGCCTTGCATCCCTTGAGATGAATGAATTATGGATACAAAACCATTATCACTTCCTCTTGGCAACATTTTCACTCTCTGTCAAGCTGTTTACCTGTGACTTGTTGGCAGTGCTTTATTTCCTTCCTCCCCCAGTAGATTGCAAAGCTCCTGGAAGCTTTGTATTTCTATTATTTTTTTGTAGAACTGCTTTAATTATTTTCCCTCTGAATTCCCTCTCCCTTTGTTGTTACACCATTAACCTCTCAAAGCTTACATTTATTGCTTTATTCATTTTAATAATTTTAGTTCCATGAATGAGAAGTATCATATAATGCAAAGTGTTTTCAAAATCACTAAGAATTAAAATTGATAATACCAAGGTTCCACTGTATTTATATTGGACTTTCTAATGTGGAAAATTCAAAAGTTTAGAGAGAGAGACCACGAGAAAAACTGCCTTTGTCAAAAGTATGGGTACCTAATTAAAAATATGAACATGTGGTCCTTTAAAATTCTGATCATGATACTGGAAGAAAAAATGTATGAAAATGCAACTCTTCTTATTAATAAGCGAAGTAATTTTTTTACATCTCCAACTAAGATTTGAGACTTTTTTTATTTTAATGCAAATGTCCTCTCTTTCTGATCAAAAAGCCTATATGCCCTTCCCATGTGTGAAGTTCCTTTAATGGCATCTTTTCAAATATATCATAGTGCATATTCAGTATAATTTATAAATAATGTGGTGTGTTAGGTCAAAGCATCTTATAACATTACATCAAGGGATGGGGATATGCAGTCTTCCAGGCTCTGCTCCTGTAGAGGCAGGCACTGTAATAATCTCCTTTTGGTTTTCATTTTCACTCTTCCTTCTCTTTATAATCCACTTTTGCAAGTGGTAACTAAAATGAACAGAGAATATTGAAGGGAATGAGGGACTTGTCTTTACAAACAAAGTGTGGGTCTGCATGTAGATGAAACAATGGGAATGATTCCACTGATGATAAAGGGAATGAGAGATTTGTCTTTGCAAACAAACTCTAGGTCTGCTGATAAATAAAATTGGATACTGAGATGAAAGAAACCATTCTTGTGGAAGAACCAAAAATTCCATAAGAATTTGACTGATTGACCCAGGAAAAAGAAAAGGTATAGGGGGTATACATTAGAATTGGGTCTTAGATACTGGACATTTAGGGAAGTCTGTACCTCTCAAGTACGTCTGCCAATGGGTAAAGAGAGAGGGAAATGCAGCCAGGAAATTGGGATAAAAGGAGGCTGTGTCCTCCAAAGATTTTAGAGACCCCAAGGGAAATGCCCCTTGCCTCTCCCTTTATTCAAATAAAGTTACAAGATGCTTCTGTCTCCTTTTTGGGCATAAACCTTTGGTGTTTGTGGATCAGTTTTCCTGACAATGGCCTTTAAAAGGCCCAGTGAAATGGTTTCTATGAAATCTGCCTGTGTAGGAACGGGCCAGTGAAATTGGCTCAAAGTCAAATAAAAGAGAGAGAGAGATTAATTCATTTTTTGTCACTAGTGAGAGCAGAGTTCAAACGCTCCAAGGAGACAAAAAAGACCTTTTGCATGTGTGTTTAGCATGTACAGGGAGGGGCTTCAAGGTGCTCTGTCCCAGTTCTTGGTTCAGGGAAGGATCACAGCCCTGAGCACAAGGTCTGGGGGTTGGGAGCTGAGCTTTGTTTGCAGCAGGGGAGAAGTTAAGGTGCCACAGGAAAGGCCTGATCAAGGGACGCCACACCAGCAGACAAACTGCTTCCAATCCTATGGAAATTAACACTTCTTAATCAAATAAAATATTACAAAATGCATCTGATAGTTTTCTCAAAATGTTTGTAACTCCTGTAGAAAACAATAGAATAATTTTTAACTTTTTAAACCACAAGGCATATTTCTGTAGTATTATTAAATCAATTTATTAAAGCTTTAGGAAAAAAAAAATGTCTAGAGGTTTAATATTTTACTATTTTCCATTTTCTTCTGTGGAATATTGAAATAAAGGCAGAGGGCAAAGTTTTACTCTTTTTAGCAGCAGTAAAATGGCAGTTTAGAAGAAAGAAAAAAGTGGAGGGTATGTCAGGAGGATGTAACTGGATGGCATGAGTAGCAGGTGAGCATTTCTGCAGTAAAACAAGGGAGATGAGGCTGTGTTTTTTAATTATGGCAGTGTTAGCATGGACACTTTGTGCAACAGCTGCACAAGATGTAATCTGGAATGACAAATACCTTTTAATACTCAGAGGACATTAGTTCAGTGCTGTTTCCAGAAAGGTGCTATTCTCTGAATTTATGTAGCAACTTCCCAGAACACTTCTTTTGGTTGAAATAAAAACTGAGGCAAGAAAAAATCAGATTTTTCTGGTGAGCCACAGCAGTAACTGGATCTGTTCAGCAAAGGAACTGGACTGACAGAGCACAGCAGCACAGCTGCCATCAGTGCTCTGTGGGAAGATTGCATGATTTGTCTCCATGTTTTAAACCCAAAGATTCCAGTTCCTTAACAGCCCTGTAAGCACAAGCAGGATCTTTCTTGCCAGTTTTGCACGTTGCAGATGTGAAAGCACAAAAAAAAGGACAAATGTTGCATTTTTCTTATTGCAAAAATGTGTGGGGTTTTTTATCTGCTCACTGGTTTATTGACAGCTGTAGCTGTACTTTGCTTGAGCTCAGCTAAGGAGGCTGTGACTGGGCAAAGGACCCTGCAAAGCTCCCAGAACAGGGAACAAGGACATGATTCACTCACAAGGATCACTTGGATCCACCTCTCCTTTATTCTAAATACCTCTGCTTCCCTATTGTTTTCCTCTTCTTTTTGTTATATTCTTGTGACATCCTTTGCCTGGACTCATGGAAGATTCTTTACCAAGTCTTTCTGGGATTACTTTGTTCTTTTAACTGGAAGTGCCATCCTGGGTCAAACAAGTTCAGCAGTGACTCTGTGCAGGTATTTCTTCTCAGCATTTTGCCTGCAGGTTTTTTTTTCTTTCCATCTGTTAATTATATGTAGTGACATATGATGGATTACATTAAAACATTTAAAATAATTGGTATGATGGGGCTGCTATTAGTCACCATTATCACCAAGAGGTGATAATTTTCTGCTTTGTCCTTTCTGTTTGGGGATAATGCAGGGTAAATCTGGTAATGGGGAAAGAAATGCTGACTAGATTAAAGAAATGTTGGACTTGATTCATTTCTCATGTGCTATATCTTCAGTGGTTTCACAGAAACACTCTTCCTTTATATCAGTTTAATATAGGAGAAAATAATTTTCTTAAACTGTACTATTGTATGCCATTCCTCTTGTGTTTTATCAGCATAAAATGCATATATAGTATATTTAATATTGATCTGCATATCATTCAAATCATAATCACATATTTAAACTAAAATATTACCTGTTATAACAGAGTAGTGGTTTTTATTCTGTAGGCATCTTTATGATATGATATGGTCTTCATCCTGTTTCCTGTAAGACTTGAGATTTTAAATTTATTTATTTATTTATTTATTTAAAATTCCTTGAGCAAAGAATTTTGTTCTCAGTATACATCAGGCATTCTGATTGATTAGAGTAGAGGTGGGGACTTGAAAAGATGTGGTCTGATATGCTGGAAAAGATAGAACTTAATACAAATATAGTTAAATGAAAGTAGTATTGTACTTTTCTGAAAGAATGTTTTCTCAACAGGGACAGGTTAGAAAGACAACTCTGCAATTTTCTTAAGATTCTGAATTTGGTGCAAAATGTAAAAATTACATTTGTGGATAAATAATTAAAAACTATTGCATAGTTTTCCTTAAGAAGAAGCAAAAATGTTTCTAGTTGGAAGGGTGGATGTGACCTACAGCTGTGGCTGAATATGATAATATGATGCAGAGGCTTGTTAATCAGCCTCTGTTGCCTATTTCTACAGGCAACATAATTATTAAGGTGCAGTGTCCTACTGAAGAGCTGAGTACATAATGAAAAACTAGTGATTAATTCACAAATTCTGTCTGAGACACAAATTGC
This sequence comes from Agelaius phoeniceus, assembly GCF_051311805.1. Lineage (NCBI taxonomy): Eukaryota > Metazoa > Chordata > Aves > Passeriformes > Icteridae > Agelaius > Agelaius phoeniceus. Next base: position 13,364,370 of record NC_135279.1, read on the forward strand.
AATATTGCTGTGTGTTTTTTAATGTACAGATGTTCCCAAATACTTCTCATGTTTGATGAAAAAGGTCTCCTGATCCTAAAAACACCCTAAATTTTAGCATAAACTGAAAGTGTACATTAGCCTTGACCTTAGGCTATTTATTATTTAATCACTTGCTTTAGAAAGAGTCATATAACAGTGACTGACACTTGCAGTGACTGGCAATTGAAAGGAAGCATCCATAGTTTGTAAAATCATAAGCAATTTATGAGAGTGACAAAAGAAGGGTGCATTTGTAATTAATGTTTTTCACCACAGAGCTTTGACAGCTACAGCGAAGAAAAGGAAAGAAGCCATATTTAGGGTAGGGGTGCACACAATCAGTCTATTGTACTTAAGTCCTCCTAAAATGCCTTTATTCTCTTCACCAAAAAAACTCACAAAAACACAGAAACAAAGAAACCCACCACACAACCCCACAAATAAGAAGCCCTAAGAAAACTTTTGGGCATCTTTGGAATGATAAAGCTGTAGCTGCATTAAAAGAGAGTAAAATTACAGGAGGGAGGACTGGGTGTAGGGGATGAATCTGAAGGAAGAGTCAGAAAGGTAAAGGCTCTAAATGAGGTACCATTAGTAAACCATGTAAAAGGCAGGAAGGACATGCTTTTAAAATGCATAAGAGGCCAAGGAATAACCAAAGGAATTGTCAGTCCTCTGCTTAAGAGAAATGTAAGTAGAGGAAAAAAGGTATGTAGAGAGCTGAAAGGCTTAATAGCTATTTTGTGTTAGCCCTTCACTAAAATGACAGTAGTTAAAGGCTTAATGTGCTATTAGTAATAACAGAGGTGAGATGGAATCAGGAAGGAACAGGTTAAAAAGTGCCTACCAATTTAACATGGAACACATTAAAATAATCTCTGGAGAGCCAGACAAAATTCTCCCTGGAGTGAGGTAGCATCAGTATCAAAGCCACCGGCAATTTAATTAGTGGATTCATGGAGGGGAGGGAATTTCACAGGGGCTGGAAATGAATGTCATAGAAGGAAATCAGGCAGGTATGGGATCCTCATACCCAAATTTCCCTTTTTCAGTTCAGATCTGTAGGCCCAAAGGAATAGTCTGTGCTCTGCAAATCCATTGTTCAGTGGGTGCATGGCCCTGCCTGAGCAGCCTGTGCGCCTCCTTTGGCAGGGGGCACTGCATGGCAACCAGCCAGCCTTGGGGGCTGTGGGGACACCCTCTGCAGAGACCTGGGCTTGGGGTGCCAAATGTGACATGCTATCATTGCCTCAGTCAACCTCCCATTGGCCAGCAGTATGATCTGCTTGATAATTCACATTATTTTTTAAAGTTGAGGGACTCGACAATATTGTGCTAAACACACATGAAGAGCAAGCATGAAATCACTGTGGTTGCTGTCCAATCTTTTCTTTATAATTATTTCATAAGCTGCCATCTGTAATTAAGTTTAAAATGTCAGTGGTTCCATAGCATAGTGGTGTCATTGATAATAACATGTACACAATTATATAATCCTTTCTATTGGGAAGCATGAAAAAATCATGGCTGAGAATGCAGAATGTTTTTGGGTTTTTTTCAAATGAGAGCAGATAAAACAGAAATTTCAATGGACTTCTATAACTGCATATTCTTATTGTTGTTTTCCTTCTTTTTTTTTCATTTTTTGTTTCTGCAAATGGGATATTTTTGAAACTAGAATATTTCAGCATTTTCTTTGTTAAACAGTCCTCCTCAGATAGGTCAGGTTCCCATTTTAGGCTGAGAAAGCCAACAGCGGCAGTGGGCAGTTATGGTTTTGCTTTCAGAATAACACATGGGTCATTTCCTCTGGGACAGTTTGTCCAGGTAGTTCAGTCACCTGTTTACACCCTTTCCAGTTTTCATGATGTGGAGGAGGTTGTCAAAATCTGTCCTTTCTTTGGGGGCAGCTTATGCAACCGAGCACATGATTCTTCTGGCCCTTTAGGCTGTCGCTGTTAAAATGTTCCATCAAAGCTGAAAGCAGCTGCACACCAAGCCATGGCAGGAGCACAGCAGCAGCTCAGAAATGTTGCAGGCCCTCCTCAGAATAAAAGAGCATGTTCAATAAAAGCAGAATGACGAGTTTCTCCAGGCTCTCCTCTCCCCTGGGGCCCCTGTGGGAAGTCTGCCATGCAGGAGTGGTTCTCACTCTGTGGGCAAATCACCGGGTTCACCAGCCAAGCACACAAGAGGAATGAAGTGCAATTGCTTCACCCTGTTTCTGTGAAAGATGATGTAAATAGTCCTGGGTTTATAGAATATACATAGCAAGCTCAATTACCATATATGTAATGGTATGGATGGGTGTATATCTGTATTTGTACAGAGTAAATCACTGCAGGCCTTTGGAGTTTCAGTTGGAAGAATCTGCATCACACTTCACTCTTCCCCTTCCTCCCCACACTCCAAGCTACTGGCCAAGACTATTTATTTCCATCTCACCCACCTTTAGAGGCGGGATATTGTCATATCCCTGAGTTGTGCTTCTGCCTGTACCTGGGAAAGTTGCTTCTCCCTTTCCAAATAATAAAGGAGGCAAAACTCTCTCTTCTAGGCTATCTCTGGTGACTTTTCAGTCTCATTTCCTCTTCTCAGCATTAATTTCTGAGAGCCTCTCATTCTGTTTGTGAGCCCATCTGGGATTAGGTGTTATGTTAACCCACAGTTATGTGTTTGCCAAAGCCTTTTGAATTTCTCTGTAAATGATACAACAAATCTTCACTGTACAGCAGCACCTTGGGAATGGGTGGGGTTCAGTCATGGTAGGGAGACCATGCCATTGCCAGGCTGCTGTTAAGTGTCCTCAAATAGTTGTGGTGGCTGTGGAAAGTTCTTCATTGTAGGAAAAAGCAAAGTTACACCTGATTTGGTGAAAGGTGAGGAGGGTCCCCCAGGGAGAATCTGGGTGTCCTAGTGGAAAAGAAATTGACTGTAAGACAACTTAGCCTCCTTTTAAAGGGAAGATGTTAGACCATTTGTTATATGATGTCAAGGTGACCTTCTCACCTTAGCTTTTCTATGATTTTTTTATTTCTCTGACTTGGGTAGGCATAGGATTCCCAGCTCTTGCCTCACAATTTCATCCATCTTTATGTCCCAGTGCTCCAGGAACACTCCCAGAGCTATCCATGCACCATGTAGGGAGGTCACTGGATTTGTTCCTTGCTGCCAGAAGGGCTCTGGGGTCTGTGGAGTTGGCACCAGGAGGCTGCCTGAGGTCTGGCTTCTTTCTCTGGTTGTGCTGAAGGTGCTGAAAAAGCCTGTGGCACTTTGTGTCACCTGTGCATGGAGAAACTGTGCTCCATGCAAGAGGACTTGGAGACAGAGCAGGGTGATCACTCAGGAGCTGCTCTGGTTGGATTCATCTCTTATTCTTATGGTGTTTTGCCAACACTATAAACTGTGGTTGCAGCCATGTGGCACTTCCATTGCTCCTTCAGTGGGCACTCGTGTCGTGTCAGGGGAGTTGGATTGCAGAACACATTTGAGATCAGTCTGTTTAATGTGTGCTGCTATTTCTGCCATTTTGGACTATTCCTACAGAATATTTGGGAGTAGTGCTCACCTTTTAAGGAGGTAAAAGCAAGAGGGCTTGTATATCTCCAATATACAATATGGGGCATTGGATCTGTGAGTTACCTGTAGTGTAGATAGGAATTTCCCTGGAGACAGTGGGTGACAGTGAGGGCAGGGGGGCTTGCAGATAAGGACTATCTGCTATCTTGGCATGAAATATTAGTAGCAAACATTCAATGTAGTTTTGGTTCTGTACTTGATTTCAAAAGCAGAATTATATGTGTTTTGTTGCATTAAAACAAATAAGCAACCCTGTCAATGCTTACACTTTATCTAACTTTTCTAGATGGTGAACCACACCAGCGAGGACAGATCATTTTAAGAAGCTATGTTAAAGAAAGCAGAAAAAGAAACCTTTGTAATTATAAACCCTGGTTATGTAAAGTAGTCAGATATGGGCTTTTGGCTTGGGTTGTTGTTTCTCTTTTAGAAGAGACTTGTTTAGAAGTCCAAGTGTTAAAATGGAGGTTTTTCACTTAGCATTTAAAATTAAATTACCCATCTGATTCCTTGGTGTGTCGAGCTCTGCCTGCAGTGTTTAGGTTCAGCTTGTTTAGCTGTACAGCAGCATTCCTGTTTGCTGCTTGGGTTCCTACCGTGCTGCCCCTCCTCATTTTGTTATCATAAAATTCAAAACACTTGAGGAAAAGGACTTCACAGACTACAGCACAATCAGCCTTCCCAACATCAAAGTGAGGACAGACTGTGAGATGAGCCATCTTGACCAACATGAAACAAGACTTTGACATTGTAATGCATTGACATCACTCTCGTTTAATCTTTTTTTCTCTTTTTTCTCCCTTTTTTTCTTTCTTTCTTTTTTTTTTTAAATTTATCTAGGACAGTAAAAAGAGCATATCCTAAGGACATTTTATGACATATACAAGCCGTAAGTGGCAGCGGTGTAAAAAACATCTGTATCCACACTTTTTCTTTAAAAACAGAATCAAATCTATCAAACAACATAAGGGAGTGCCTAGCTGAATCACATATAGGGCTCAATGAGCTGAAGTTTCTTGCTGGCAACTAAAATAGATTTATTATATCAGTTCACAGCAAATAAATAGCACTGGTAACACACTGGAACATGAAAATACACAAGCATTATAGGGTATGTCAAATAAATTCAACTCTTGACAAAAAATTATCTTTAATAATGACAAAAAATTAAAATCCTCTTCTTTGCTATTCCAAATTCAGCTTCAGCAAGCTAATGTCTTTAATACTGAAAAATATAGGTCCTTAAAGATGAGTTGGAAAAAAGTTATTAGAATCATATTATCACTATAGGACAGTGGAGTTATTTAGCACCTGGAAATACCTGTGTTTGATGTGGAGTTCATGGAAGGCAGGTATTTACACACTCAGGAAAACTGAGAAGTGCTTTATGCAGTAAATGTCACAATGTCTCAGTTCCTGGAAGATTATCCCAAGTTTTGTATTAGGCTGCCTGAGGACAAGATCTCTTTGTTAAATGCTAAAATATTTGACTTATTGTGCTTAAATATGTGTTGTTGTGAATATTCAATAGACAAATACACAAAATTCTTTATCCTCAGTGTGACACTCACAGTCTACGTGTTATGTTTTGAAAGTGTCAAGTGTAAAATACTGAAAGAAAAAAATTTAAAAGCATGAAAAAGAAAACCTGAAGCTTGTTGGGGTATTTTCCAATGCTATCTGCAGCACAGCATGATGTTGTGCTGTTTAGGCTGGGTAAGCAGAGCTGTGAATGAAAACGAAGTAATTGCTTCTGAGGAAAAACCCCACAATTTAAGGATTATTGTAGTTCTAGTGTTTTGACTTTTTTAACATTTAAGAAATAAGTTCAATGAACATATGTCTCACTGACATCTTTGAGCTAAATTCTGTATTTATGGACATAATGAATTTATGAAATATTGGACAGAATATATTGATGAAAATAGTATGACCAGCATTATAATTATATGATTAATAGATTATTATATTTTATTTCTGTAGGCTCCTCATGTGTTTTATTAAACAAGTGTTTATTAATGGCTTAATTAGAAGTTTCTTTTAAATACAATACAGTTTGCTGTGTATGGAATGTGAAGTCAAAACTTCACAGAAAGATATCAGCCCTTTAAATAACAATGTAAATAGCCTCCATAAGTCAGCTTGAACAGAAGTCAGCACAATTCATATCAATAACTGAATTTGTTTTTTCCTTGACTGCTTTGTCTCTGGATGCATGAGAACATCTCTAGCACTGTTGTGATAAGTAATTATCTGTTGAATCATTTAGAGCTTGTGCAGTGAAGGTGGCACAGAGTGTACACCCCTGGCAGAACTGATAGGGAATGCTGCAGAGAAGGAAGGCATTGCACAAAAGTAATAATATTTATGTGATAGAGTTTTGGTTTTTTTATGGCAAGCAGCTGCCTTTATCTCACCATCTCATCATCAGAACATTTATTTTGTATTATTCTGTGCTGTGACTTAGACACAATGCTGTGCATTTATGACAGGATGAAAAATATACATTAAAAGAGCATGAAATTAAGATAACAAAATGTTTGAATTGTTAGTAAATACAGAAAAGGATCGTGCACCTCCTGCTCTCTCTGATGTAGCCACAAGTAAGCAAGTCCTGCTGTGTTTTTCAAGTGTGCTGAGGGTGTGCATGGAGAGAGGAGGAGAATGCTGATGTGTAGATAAGTGGTCACTGGTTCTGCTTTAGAAAGGACTTGGAGCAAGCAAAGGAGGAAACTCTTTTCCTGCAGCAATGCAGTGAAATCTGTTGTTGCTATGGTCTCAACTGGGTGCCTGGAAGCGCTGATGTACATGTGAAATGTTTTCATATCACAAGCATGTTAGCAATTGACTTGATACCAAGCACAGAAAAAGAAACCCATACTGTTCATGCATATCCTTGTTTTCCTCCTTTGTGTATGCTGCTGTAAAGTGAGGGTGTTGGCAGCCAGTTTGATGTCAGGTCTGTCTGTGATTCTTTCTTTGTGCCCATCAGGGTGCCCACAGACTAAAGCCATCCAGCATGAAGAGATTCTGCACATCACAGTTGCAGAAGCAAAATGCTTCTTGCCAAGCAAAGAAAATACCAACAAACATTACATATTCACATTTCCCTTTTGTTGTTTAATAAGGGAAAGGTGTCCTGGTGATTGCTCAGCCATCAAGCAGGAAAAATCACAACTCCTTTTCTTCTGTTTTTGCTCTTTTGTCAACACAGAGTCTCCTTCCCTCAGCCTTCTGCTGTAAACTACAGAGAGCCTATGGAGAGTCTCAATAGGAGACATAATGGGAAAAGAGGAAATTGCCCAGCTCAGTTGCCAGTCACAAATGAAGGCTCTTCTCCTCTTGGCTGCATGTGGGTTCCTTTGTCAGCCAGAATTGTTTCCCTGATGTTCAGAGGCCTGTTTATATATTTGGCATACCTCTCTTTCTTCCAACACTCTGCTGTAAGATTTATAATTGAGTTGTATGTGCACAACCTGGATGTCCCCCTTGGTTTTTTTGGGGGGTTGTTTTGCTGTGCCAGCTCTCACCTCTGAGGTGTGGGGGCACAGGGCACTGCTCTGCAGCGTGGTCTGAGGGGCTGCCCTTGGAATAACCAATCCATGGAGTGTGTGTGTGTCAATGAAACTCTGTGCCTGAAAGTCAGATTTGCCTAATTTTAGTGCTGCCTCCCTCTCCTCTCTACTTATACTGTGAGTTTCTGCTCATTGAGAAAAAGAAAATTTGTCCTCCCCTTTTTTTTTTCTTTTATCCTTTTCAAAATGACAAAATCCAGATCATGCCAAAATATTTATGGAAATTCCTCCTTCTTTAAGCTTGAAATATCTTTACTAATCTTTGGGTCTGCTAACTTACTCTGTCTGCCAGCATGAATTTGGCTCAGTTCCTTACATGACACTAAACCACTACTAAACTACTGTTACTATCCTAATCTCATTAGTATGCCAGTAGTCATAATAAACCAGCAATAGAAATACCATCAGTAGACACAAATATTAAGGATTTTCTATTCTGGAGAGGGGGGTGTGTGTTTGTTTTCGGTGGGGTTGGTTTTTTTTTTGTTGGTTTTGTTTGGTTTTGTTCTTTTTAATTTTTGGGGGGTAGTTTTGGTTTGTTTTTGGGGAGTTGGGATTTTTTGTTTATAATAATAAAGAATGGAAATTGAAATAAATATGAAGCCTTCTCATTATTTTGGACAGTTTTGTTCTCAGCCTTTGTGCTCATCTCAGTGGTAGGTGTGCACTTTTACTGATTGCAGAAGTGAGCTACAGTGTGCTGCAAATCTGAATATATACACATATAGATATCTGTGTGTATGTATGCATATATATATACAGATATGTGTGTGTATATATATATATAGACTATACATACATACATATATATAGATATGTATGTTTTTTTTCCTTTAAATGGACTCCATCTTCAAAGGAGGTGTCCTTCCAGGAACTTGCTTATTTTCCAAGTATGTGGAGGTTAACTTTTCTTATAGATAAAATTGTAAATGTAGTAAATCAGGCAGTGTTTCAGCAGTGCTGTTTATAGAGAGTATCCCAGTATTTTACAAATATCCACTTCTATGTCTTCTTAAATGTGTAAGTTGGGCACAGCCTCCTTTGCTGGCAGACCCTTTACATCTGAATGCTTGTCAAAATATTCTCACACTTGGACTTCTTTAGTAAATATAGTATCTAGTACTGTATACAGATAAAATTAAACCCTTTTTTTGTTTTTTGTAGCACCTGTAACAGAAGTATCTAGGAAAAACATAAGAAACATGTAGATGAACTCTCAGGCAGTCATCTAGTGCCAGTTTTCTCAAGTAGAAGTTATTTTCCCAGTAAATTCTGATAATAATTTTGTTTAGTATGTTAATTTAGAAAGTATTCATACAAAGCTTATATATATATTAATTTATATTTAGGGTACTGGGAACAATCCTTATGTAGCTCCATATTAGACTACAATGTGATTTCTGTTTTCATTATAAGATATGAATTTATATGACTGGCTGCTCTGGGAAGTTCTGGTAAGAGTTTTCTAATATATTGCTTGGCAAAATAATCATACTGTATTGAATGAATTCATACATTAGCATGACTCACATACAAGGCTGAGCAGTTGCACAGTTAAGCCAGCCACTTCCAGTAAATAGAATTCAAAATCTCATGTTTATTTTAATTTTATTTACTGTATTGCATATGCATATTTTCATGTTTTTCCAAGTAAACATTATTACTCCCCCTGCCTGCACCACTCTAATTGGAAGATAGGAGTGGCACCTTCTCAGATGGCTGAAAAACAACTTTCTCCAGTGGAGTAATATTTTTCAGAAACCAAATATCTTTTAGAAAGCAGGTCCCTATATGTAAATGAGTATGGAAAGATAATGCTGAAAACCTGCCTGGTAGAAAACAGTTAAAGCTGTTTGACCACAAGGTCTGGTCAAAATATAATTGTTGTATAAATGTGTTTCCAATTTAAAGAAAAAATAATTCAAAGTTACCTGAAAAAAAGGGAAATATTTAGAGAGAAATACAAGCACAAGATACCAACACATTTGGAGTCTTTGAAACTCTCCTCTTCTCTTTAGGAAATAATTGAAGTCTTATTGAAAGAAGTGCTTTTCCTATCACTGCATGCAAAGAGGATTTTGATTTCAGATACTGGATTAAAATTTAAATGTTTTTCAGGATACAGGGTTAAACTGAATCTCTTTCAACTCTTTTCTAAGATTTCAGATTTTAAAAATTATTGTACAATTTAGCTTAACCTTTGGATGTTCCTCTTTCTGGTGAATGGGGCACAAAGGGTTCCCAAGGATCTTCAAATATTCAGTTTTTTCAGCCCACTCTCGTGGGATACTTGTCATCATCCACTGCTGCCATCTGCCCTGGGAGGTGTGGCCAGAATCTGGCAATTCCCCACACTGAGACTTGGACAGTAAAATTGTACTCTAAATTATAATCTGTAATTTTCTGGGATTACAGCAGTGCAGATTCATGCTCAGTGATTTAGCTTTGATAGTTGAGGCAAAGGGCAGTAAGGAGGTGACTTCTTGCCTTCTGAGAAGCCTCTCATTTCCCTCTGGTGGGGTTCTTGTATGGCATTCTTCTAATGGACTCTCCCTGCTGTGCTCAATAGCAAGCTTGTTAAATAAGATTATACACAAATACAAGTGGAATTCGTTCTGTGATTTTTTTAAGTGATGGGTAGGGAGAATCTTTTGCTGTAGTGTGTGTTAGAAAAGCATTGTGGAGTTTCACACAGTTCCTAACTGATGGGGAGGTGCCAGGAAAAACTGCAGCAGGGATTTTGTAACATTCAGGGAAGGAGAGGTTTCTGGGATTAATGTGTCATTGCTGGGGATTAGAAACTTGCATTTTTGTCTCCAATCACAGCCTTATTTTCAGTTCAGCTGTAGTTAAAGGTAATTTGGGGCAGTGAGTGTCATCAAAATCTTGAGTTGCTTAAACTTGCTTCTTGTTCATTTACCCTTCTGCTATAATGTGGGGGGATAGAATATAAGAAAATAGAGTAGAAAGTAATCTCACCCCTAAGGAGTTGCAGCTGGGCCAATTATCAAAGATTAGGAGCAGGCCTGACTTTACCAGGCCACAGCTGTAAGCAATGAGCAGAAGATGCTATAAAAGAGTGGGGGTGGCTGGGTGAGAGGGGAACTGGAGTCAGTGGCTGCTTTGTGAAGAGGAAAGAGTCAGTGCTCTGAGGAGCTGCCCATGAGAAACACCATGAAGGTTTGGAACTTTTGTGATAAGGAGACAGCAGCATGGAACCCTGCAATGAGATGACCACACTATAATATCTGACATCTTGGCTTTTTTTGATCCATCATTCTATCTGATAATAGCATCCTGTGATCTTCTGGGCTGGCAGAGACCTCAGGATCAAGTCCAAACCACCTGGTTGGAGCAGGGGCACCTCTGAGGTCAGCCCCTGGTCTGGTCTGGTCTTGCAAATCTCCAGGGACAGGGACAGCACAGCTTGATCAGAGCCTGAACATCCTGTGACCCACCAGGTTCTGCTCTCCACAGTGCCCAAGGGGAACTGAGCTCAGTCTGAACTTTGCTGAAGGTAACTTGAGTTACAGAGTCACCTCCAGGATCTCAATCATTATTTAAGAAAGCATTTGTATCAGGAAAAAAAAGATCCAGGTGAAAGTAAGAGTCTGGTAAGAACAAATCACATAACAGTGAAATCAGTGTCTGTAAGGGGTTAGTTTGCAGTGTGGTTGTTTCAGTGAGCTGAGTTCTTCTGGAGTTTTCCTCAGATCACCTGGTTATTCAGATCACCTCTATAATGAGGTGATTACTCCTGGAAAATCTAAAAAACTGGGGCAGAAGAGAAAACCCATTCTCTGAACTAAGCATTTTAACCAGATGTATTCCTTCATAGCAGGAACTCTGCTGGGGTTTCTTGGTGGGTTTTGAGTGACTGACAACTTCCAAGCCTTCTCTTACCAGCAAAGTTAGGAACAGTTCAGTAGTCCCTAAAGGAATTTGTACTAAGAACTGATAACTTTTGTAAAGCATTTGGACAGGTGGGGGAAAAGGAAGAAGAGGAACAAGCAGTTTAAGAACTGTGCAAACAAAATTTATGGGTGAGAAGTGATTTTCATGCTAAGAACATCAAAATTATTTAGGATATGCTTATAACCTCATCTTAAGAATTTTTTTGTGTGTATTATCCTATTTTTTTTTTTGTGCTCACAACTGAAAATGGATGGATGAATTTCTTATTGCAGGGCCCACATCAGAGTGGACACTAGAAATAAAACTAGCTGGGGGTATCAGTCCTTAACTCCAAGTCCCAAAATTCACTCAAGGTGATTTAAAATTCACTCAAGCTGCTGCAAACCCTTCCTGGGGGTCATCACTGCTGTAGCACCAGTGCCAAGGCACTGGTCCACACTCCCCTCTCAGCTGCCAATGCTTCTGCATTTCTTTCATTTTCAGACATATTAAAAATTTATCACAAACATTTAAAGGAGAAAAATGCATTGACTTTTCTGAAAGCAATTTGTTAATTAACATCAAAGGGATGAAATTTGCCTTGCATTGCCTGGTGAGTGGCATTCTTCCATCCTCCTGGTTGCTATGGGGATGAAGGAAACTCTTGTTCCGGGTCACTCCTAAATTTGCACATGAAAGCATTAGAGATTACTGCTGTCTAATCAAGTTATATGGAAAAGTTTAAAGGGAGGTACAATGTTTTACAGCCAGCAACCTTCAACTGAATAAAACACAATGGCTGTGAAAAAGGATTATCTCCTGCTTTTAAAAATATACTAGGGAAGTTCAAAGTGGTATGAAAGCTTTTTTAGCCAAACATCTTGACTTTTTTTTTAATGCTATTTTACAAATGAGGAATGTAAAATAACATTTCTAATAGAGAATTAGTGTATGCATTGCCCAACTCCAGGGCTGTCTTCAGCATAATGAAGGAGGGATGTGCTATGCATTCATTAAATGATTTTACTTTTGAACTTCAGATTCTTCTGTGTCAAAGTCCTTGATATTGTCACATCAGTATTGAAGTACAAAAAAAATTTTAGTCTGAGTATGAACTAAAATCTCAAAAGAAAAGAAGTCAGAACTGACACCAAACTTCCCAGAGGGAGCCTCAGGAGGAGCCCAAATGCTGTGCAGGTCCTTCCTGGCAGCGGGGTCTGTGAGCAGCATGTGCAGAATTCCTTCTGCCATGAGAAAGGTGCTCTGCAAGGCTTTAGGAGATTCCAGGTGCATTCCAGGGCACAGAAAACGGGTTTGGGCATGAGCTTGTGTTTTTATTTTCATGTGTGAATTAGGGTTTTTCCTCTTTTTTTTTTTTTTTTAATTGTTGTTTTTGTGTATTTGTTTTAGGGTTATTATTTTCTTTTTTTTTTTATGACTTGTGAGTTCCAAATAACATGGCAATCATTTAAATGCTTTCTTAATGGGAAAGTCTAAAGCTTTAACAGCAGTTCTGTAAACAGCTCCATAACAGAACATGAAGTTACCTTAATTTTGAATATTTATGATTTAATAGTACTGCTCAGAGACCACAACTGAAGAAACATGATGAGTTCTTCAAGTTATCTTTTAAATTCAATACAAACAAGCATACAGTGTCCTTAATTATATATGAGGATACTCTTGCTATAAAATAGCATTGTTGTCATGGAAGCAATCAAGACTCAGCAACAAGGAAACTGTGTTTGATTGACCAAGGCTGGTTCTAACAATGCAGTGAAAAAATATCCATTTTACAGTGACTGCTGAAGAAATGGATCTACTTAAATGTTGGCTTAGTTTTCAGTGCAAAACTGGCATCTTTCACTGGTAAACCAAAATATAAGATGTTTTTGTGATGGTACAAGGAAGTACCACAAAAACGTAGAAGGAGGCTGTGCCTACCCACAGATGCTCAGTGAGGAGGGCTGAGCTGCAGCAGCAGAACTCTGAGTTATACACACACGTTTGCCTGGGTGTGAGCAAGGGCCAATGAAGAAGGATGTGTTAGCTACACACATTTAGTTATCTGCATCTTTTATTGTCCCATACTACCAAGAGATTCACCTCTAAACCTCTTGATTCTCCTTCTGGTGTTTGCGTCTCAATTTGAGAATTTCATGTGTCATTCTCCCCCTGTTACTTTCCTGTGGAGCAAAAATATGCTTATTTTCTAGATTAGTCTCTCTGATCCATGACCTAGGTCCAAAAACTATTTGAATTTAGAAAGCTCCTCTGTTCCTTGTTTTATTGGCTATTTTTAAGCTGGGTTTATTTGTGGGACGACTGTTCTTTGTATAAAAGTGGCCCTAACCATTTAGAAGCAAAGATATTCTGACATGAGGAGGCATATTTTCTGTTCTTCCTTTTAGAAGTGTTTTGTCTACACCAGGAACAAAAGTGATACAGTGATTTTAGCTGACCAATTGCACATCATGAATAATGCAGAGTGAAATGAATAACTCATCAGGAACTCTGATGCTGAGATATGTTCTCACCCAGGGTCCACTAATTGTGATCTGATTCATATAAAGTAGTCTGCTTATAAATGTATTGTGAACAAAAACAAGGAATACAATCTCAAATAGTATAGTCAATAATTTTACCAGCCTCAGTCACGACTTTTCATTTAAATTCAAAATCTTGTCCTTATTCTGTGCCCTATTTTGACCTGAAATGATAGAATTAATTTTTTTCTGTATTCAGCATTTAAGAACCATCCATTTCCCAATTCAGCTGCACAGCAAATCCCACAGTTGGTTACTTTTTAAACACACAAGCAAAACTACTTCATGAAAATGTATCAGAAGGACTAGATATTTACTGTGCTTGTTCTTCCCTTTCTCTGAGTTGCTGAAGGGAGGAAAAGAGAAAAACATGTTACATTCCCTTTAGCCCTTTTCACGTCCTTGAAATATACAATTCTATGTAATAAGCAATTGGTAATTCTCAGAAAAAGTTGTGGTTATGAATGATGAATAACCACTGCATCATGTTGCATTTTCATTTTTATTTTCAAATTGTGATTCTACACTCAGAACTGAGTATAGAATGGATATATTGATAATGTAATAGGAGATGAAAAGAGGGTTTGTTTCTTTTTTTCCTTTTAAGTCAGTGCAAGTAAGAAAGAATGGTTACTTAAGGAATGACTTTTTTTAGAAGATGCATTGTTAAGGAATGGAACCTGAGCAGCTTGCTAAATACCTAGAGAGCAGAAGAGATGGAAAAGTTATTGAGAAGAAAGATGGGGTTTAAAAAGCAAGGGACAGAAAGCTGACAGCTGAGGGCCCAGGTTTCCCTGGATTTTTTTTTCCAGATGAGGGTTCTGGGATTCTCACATGGGAGAATGAGCAGGTCCTGAATTGCCCCTCCTGTGCCTTTTGCACAGTGTCAGGATATGGGGAGGGTCTGGAGAGGTGGGGGTGATCTTTTGGGGATTGCTCACATGGGCTGATGGCTTCACAGGCTGCTCAGGGACCAGGGGAATTAAGCAGGATGATCCAGGGGTCACTGGGAGTATCAGTATGTGTTCCCCTTGCACTGAAATTGGGTGATCAATACATTCCTCTTTTCACAGAAATTGCTTAAAACATTTTAAGCTCCTTTCATCCCTCTTTGTTCATATTCAGAGCAATTTTCACAATGTCAGAATTTCACAGAATCAGAAAAGGAGAGAATGTGGAGATGTTCTTTTTGTGCTGAACAGCACCAGCCCCTTGTGCCCCATCCTCCCAGCCCTTGTCCAGCTGGGGCAGCTCAGTGTGCTTCACTTCATCCTCCCCACAGAGACAGCAGTGCTGCCCACGCTCCTCCCAGCCTGAGGGAAAAATTAACCCAGACTAGTCATGTTCAGGGACCTTGGTGCCAGTGGCAGGTAGAAATGTGAGCACTTCTGCTCTTAGTCAACACTGTCTTAGAGCTGGCACAGGTTTGCAGCTATGGGAGTGTTCATTGCTCAGAGGCAGGGGCTCACATCCCAAGCCTCAGGCTGCAGTGAGATATAATTAACAACCTGTGACAGTCTCAGAGACCACATGAGCTGGGGAGGCTGAAAAACCCAGTTTCTGTTGCAGATGAGATCTTCAAGCCTGAGGAATTTTGCTGAGAGCGTTGAGAAGTCCACACTGCTGCTTTAGCTCTTCTGCTGATAGTCTGGATATTGGGGACTGGGACTGTGGAATCTCCCACTAGCCTTAAAACACCTTTTCCCTAATATTAAGTAAATTATTAGAATAATAAAAATCTGGCATGTAAGTATGAAATGCATGAGAACCTTCACAGTTATTTAAATTAGTTTTGATCCTCCTAAAAGGAAAAATAAGGCAGAAAAAAATTGAAACAGCGCTGTCTTGCAGCGTGAAATCTTTCTGGCATTGGTGAAGCAGGCTGTGTTCCACCTCTCCCAGTACTCATTGTTTTTTTCCAGATTTGTTACAGTAATATTGCTTTTTCCAGCACTATATTGTTGTGATAAATGCGTGTGTGTTTTCTTCAGCCCTGAGTTTTGGCTTCAAGGAATCGATTCACACTGGTATTTTTCACAAATAAGCTATTATAAGAACTTCTGAGAGAGAAAATAATTTGAGCTTTCAAAATGAATTGGCTGCTGAGATCAGGAGCTGGAAATGTCAGGTGTGGCCCCTGCAGTTCCCTCTGACTTTGAGGGTCATGTGCAGGCACAGGAGTCAGGAAGAACTTGCCTTCCAAAGGTGCTGGAATCCCTGAGAGTTCTTAGCATTTCTGATTTATTTCTGGTGGTTATTTTAGGACTGAATCTTTAGCTTCTGAAAAACGTTTATATGCTGTTTAATTGCTGCAAACAGAGTATAACTTGGCTGTTTGTTTGATTTCCCTAGAAGTTGATGAATTTTGTGTGACGTGCAAGCCTTCCCAAAATACTCAGAAAATGAAGCATTCTCTAGTAGCTCCTTACCTTCTGAAAGGTACTTATTTGCTTGCCAAAAATCAGGTAGACAGTCCAGTTTTCTAAAGGTTTAATGGAATATAATCACTAGTGATTTGCTAATTTTCCTCCTATGTTTTTAGTCATATGGCAGGCTGTGAGAATTAAATGGAAACAGAAATACAAGGGAATGTTGTGAAGTAACAACTGTTGCTGCACTAGACTGCACATACATACAGCATGTATTGAGTGTGATGTGTCTGAATTTCCTGGCAGGTTCCATATTTCAGCTATTTTGCTTTCCTTAGTTCATTGGTCTGAAAAAGTAGAAGTAAAACTTCCACCTTTACACAGTGGGAACAAGAATCATAAGTTGCAAATTACTGCATTAACTTTTGAGTTACTGCAAGGTATCAAATATACACACATCATTTCAGAGGCATCCCCCAGGTTTTTGTTCTCTGCACACTTCTCAACTATTTCCAAATGAAAGTGACTTAAAGTACACTCGTGAATAATAATATAAAATATAGTATTAAGAGCTAATCCAGTTAAATCTCCATCAGAGTCTGTAATTCTACCCATTTGTCATTCATGCAAAAGCAGATTTTTCAGGCACAGCCTTTAAAATGCCTCAGGTTCATTTTCCACTCTTCCTTAGCTTGCAGCCTCAGAATAAAGAAGGAAAAGTGCTGGTAATGTAGACAGAAATGAAATGTGTTTGTTTCTCTCAGCTTTTTTCTGTTCTGCGTGGCTCACAAACTGCTGTGTACTTGGCACTAAATCCACATGAGAAAGTAGAGTTATATTGTGAAATGGCAGCAGTTACTGCAGCATGGTTTCAGGACAAACTCACAGCTGTCAGCTCTTGGATCAGTCAAGTGTGGAGTTAGTGCAGGGAAAATGTTGAGCCTCAAGAGGGGGAAAGCCAGCTGCCATGTCCATTAGCACCCTTTGTTGACCATCCAAGAACAGCAGCAGCATCCAAGGCAGCTCTGTCCCCAGCTCTCTTTGCTGGAGGGAATCATTGGAAGATGCCCAGTGAGTGAGCAGAGAATGGCACGGGTGGAAATAAGGCAGAGGTGGAAATGCATTTATATTTTGAGGTGTAGGTTGTTTGATTCTTTGGGCATCCTCAAGTGAGGCTTAATTTGCACCTGTCCTGTCAAAGAGAGAGGGATTATTGAAACACAAGACAGGAACAGAGAGTCCCTTTGCCCTGCCTGGCAAATGCAGAAAGAAGAGGCCCCTCAAAAGGATAATCAACGGAATGTGCTAATGTTTGAGCCAGCACTTTCAAAATCCTCAATTAATTTTGGGGCTGAGGATATTGGGTGCTCAATCTGAGCACTCCAGCTGCACTTGAATTATCTGAGAGCATAGATGCTTGGGATCTCCTAAAATGAGATCCCAGCTGTTTCTGGTTGATAAGTCTAAAATTAGTAATCACTTTTGTCAATTTTATTTTAAATTAAAAATTAAGTGCTTTCATTCATTATTTGTATTACATCATAGCACTTGGGAGCCCAGTCACAAATCAGGACACTGCATTATTCAGTACACACAGGCAAAGAACAAAAGATTGTTCATGTCCCAGAGATCCTACACTTTAACTATAGGACTCTTGATGGGAAAAGAAGTCAAGAGTACAAGGATATGTGAGACCTGATTCATCAGGATTGTTTCAGCATAACCACAGCACTAACCACTGGCAATCTCGCCCTTTGTAAAATTGGGTTGTCATTGTTTTGGGGGATTTTTTGGGTCTTCTTTGTTTAAAAGGCAAAAGTTTAAGGAAAGATAAAAAAATCAAACCTCTTTTGGATTCCATGTCAAGCTGTGCATCTCTCACCCCTTGCACACATTGCTGCAGTTGGTGTGCACAGCTATCCCCATCCCTGCAATGGCTGCATGTGAGTGGTTTAATTTCAATACCCTACCAGTCATTCTTTGGCTAAATTTTTAACAGGTTTTTTGTGGTTTTTTTTTTTTTTCCCTCCACAATTCTTCCTAGGACTATAATCAACAGATGAAGCATTATTTTTGTATAGATTATAGTTATTGAGTTGAATAATAGGATAAGGCAAGACAGAAAAATTGCTGTTGATGTCCAGATAAATATCACTTTACAGCAATTCTCAACTTTAAAAGTTAAGAGAAGTTAAGTACTAAGGAGAAAAGGGCACAGCTGTGATCAAAACTCACATATTAATGCAGTGCATTTGTATTCTGTACTAATTTCCTCCAGAGAGTGTTTGTGTGTGTGCATGGAGTTGTGTTTTCCTGGATTGTGTGGATGGATGAAAACAAAACATACAGGGAAATATCGGAGTACTTTGTTCTCCTTTTGTGTAGCATTGCTATTATTCCCCAAGTAATTCTTGTTATAAAGCTGAAGCTTTGTATTTCAATCTGGGAAAAAAGAAAAGGCATTGTTTAAAAAACAATGTAGAGGCAGGAATTTGAGTCCTGACAGAATGCTGTAAACACAGAGAATGAAATCCTTAGCAGGTTGCTTGAGTGTGGTTATGTCGAGGGTGGTGCATCCTCACTGCTCTAAGTACACACTAGATAAAGAGTATTTATGTGTGCACTTATAACAAAAGGAGAAATTGTATTGACAATGTGGACAAAGAATTTTTGAAGAGTTGTTTACTGTTTGCTGGAGTAGAGGAATAGTAAAAAACCTCCTATGGTATATAAATGTGTATAGTCACCATTTCTTTATCGTTTTTACTTTTTAATTAATTTTTATTAATCAGACCAAGCCAAAATTCTGAATCTGATCCTCATATTTGGATGAGAGGAGGGAACAGATGTGAATTTTAGCAT
The DNA here is from genome assembly GCF_051311805.1 of Agelaius phoeniceus. Classification (NCBI taxonomy): domain Eukaryota; kingdom Metazoa; phylum Chordata; class Aves; order Passeriformes; family Icteridae; genus Agelaius; species Agelaius phoeniceus. Next base: position 13,383,216 of record NC_135279.1, read on the forward strand.
TCAAATATGTCCTGGCTATCTGACTGGCTCTCTGCTGGCTATTTTTTATGGTTTTAATCACTTCCTCAAGTACATGACACATTCTTGATCTGGGCCACCAACACTTTTCCATCTTGGCATGAAGCAATAAGGAATTATTTCTCTGTGTAGGTGCAGGTGCAATGCAGAATTATCCTGAGTGCTCATGGCTTTCTAATTCAAATGAGACAATCACAGAAGGTTGTACCAATCCACTAACAGCTGAGAACACCCCTGAAATATCCAAGTAAACATCCTACAAGAAGTGTTCTCACATTGACCCTAAAGGCACTTTTATACATCTGAAAGTTTCTTGTGAAGCTCTGTTTAAAATATCATCTTTACTTCAGACTTTCTTGTCTTCTGCAGGACACTCTAGCCCTGAAAAGCTTTCTTATCCTCCTACACTCCATATTCAGCTTGCTCTTGATTACAGTTATTTCACCCCTGTAAGGATTCTACTTCCAAAAATACATATAAAAGCTTTTATTTCTGTGCTATTCAGCAGAAAATAACCACAGCATGGAGGCCACAGAAAACTGTAGATCCTGTGTTCTGCCTGCATTAAACAGTGGAGAACTAAAGCCACCAAACCATTCCCACCCACCTCTGTGTGTCTGTCCTCTGCAGACCTGAAATGGAGCTTTCTGTCTCGAATAAGCTCTTCCACTTGGTTTACAAAATCTGATCTTCATACTCCAAAACAACATTTTGTCTGATTATTTAGAAAACTCTAGACTCAATGTCTTCCACAATCACTTCCAATGAGGGTCTTGTCCTGACAGGAGGAAAGAAAAAAAGGAAAAATGCAGTTCTGGATTTAAATCCCTGTCCCAAACAAGAGGGTATAATAATTTAGAAATACTTTTCTTCTAGATTATCAAGGCTTTACTTCCAGTTTTAGCTGGAGATCCTTGAGCCAGACTTGAAAGAAGATTTTCAGGAAGATTCAGCAGTGTCTGATGTGGTCAGTTCCAGAACTTCCAGAGGAGATACTAATCCTGATTGTTCCCAGTTCATGAAGAAGGGACAGAGGGGACAATGAGGCAAAATGCCAAATGGTCAGGCTTATTTACTTGGACTTCTTTTATTTTTCCTTCAGGAATTAGAGTTCCTAGATTATCTTTAGCTGGTTAAGCAAGAAGGGCCAATGTTTGAGAATCTCTCAGTTTAGCTGAAAGGAGACATCCCACATCCTTGTTTTCCAGAAAGTGATTTTTATTATAAATAAAACAGGTTTTATTTAAAAAGTGTAAAAACAGGGCAGTGTATCAATAGTTAGATATGGGTTTAGTGATTTTCATTTCCCATTAGGTGATTTGAGTACACTTTTATGGAATCTAACCTAAATATTTATTTTGAAGGTGCTGTCAATATAACAAATGTGAGAAGAATAAAACTGCAGGAAAATGTTGCCATGTTCCTGCCAATTAATGGTTGTACAAAGTAGAGACACAGGAAGTGGCTATGGAGGGAGGGGGAGTTTTGGCCATTCAACCAACCCTTACAGCAAACCCATCTTTTTTAAAATTTTTAATATATTGACATTTTTCAGCAGGAAAATCCAAGTGATATATTTCCCTGTGGAGTGGAATTTCCTACCAATAGATGAAATTTTTCCTTTAGCATGGAGGTTGATCATCACTGTAGCCCCATTTTGAGTACAAGTTCAATTAGTGAAATTTACATCTTAATATCTAAAACATTTTCTCTGGCATCATTTGATTTTCTTCTGCCTGCATGGTTTTTAAATGTTCCCCCTTAGTCACCTCTGCACCATATTAAAGAGCTCTCCTTTTGCAGAGCTGAACACCAGCTTCTCCTGGCAGTTTATTTCTTCAGCAGCCTTACCCCAGCTGACAGAGCCCTCTCATTCTCTGGTCTGTGCGTCCCAAATTAGCACCAGGACCTCCACAGGGCAGAGGATGAGGCTCTCTCTGGATTCCACTTTTCTGGATGCTTTGTTCATCAGCTTGATGGAGTTAGAGATGGGATTTTATGTCAGAAAGGTCAGGTAATCTGATTTCTGCCTCTTGGCACAGAGTAGGTCTTTATCTAATTATTCCTGTATAAGAGGAATGACTTGTTTTTATGAGTTTTTATGAATAGTATATTTTGGAAATCCATTCAGTCTGAGTTTAAAGATTTTAGGAAATGAGAATGAAAAAATTCACTTGGTCATTTTTTCCAGCGATTAATTGATGTTAATGTGACATATCATTGGAGTAGAAAAAGAAAAAATATTCTGACATGACTATAATGGGAAAATTCTCAGCTTTAGAAATAAGAGATATTTCATTGTGTTTAATTTTTCCTTTTATTTATGAGTTACTGGAAATATTTCTTGATAATCTGAATTGGAATTGGAGAGGTTCTAGTAATAAATTCCATTAACTATTCTGTTTACTATCTAAAAACCATCAGAATGAGATTCTGTTGGTTTGTTTTGAGGAGTTTTTTGTATATTATTTTAGGATTTGGGTTTGATTTTTTGTTTGTTTTTTTTTGTTTTTTTTTTTTTTTTCCCATTTTTGTTTTCTGTACAGGAAGTGATAAAACTGAGTGATATCCATGGGGTTTTTTTTAATTTTTTGCAATCTTAAAACAGGCCTTTCAGTAAAAGGGTGCACATATAAACCAACACAAGATGTATATTTAGGAAACAGCAGTTGCTGCAGAGCAGAGCCCTCTGAGATTTCAAAATCTAGGAGGGGTGTTTCAAATAATGTTTAGGTTTTGAACTGAGACTGCACAGGATGAATTTCACTGCCAGAAATGTGGAAATGAGGAACTCCAGTGTACATCTAGGAGTGTTTAATAATAAGGTTTAAAAAAAATTACTTTATTGTGTCATTAACAATTCAAAGACAATCAAAAACAACACACAGTATCAGAAGAGTTTATTGCCTTAAATTTTATGATGTTTTCCTTGCAAACTGTTGGGTTTTTTTCATTAGAGTAAAAAAAATCATGTACTCCCCTACTTCAGAACTTGTGAGACCAAGCAACTTTGTGGATTTTCTTCATCTTCTCATATTTTAATAATTTTCTTGCTGCTGTAGAGAAGATGGTAATAGAATGGGCACAACATTCTGGGAAAAGCATCTAAAATTTCAAATGGTGGTAGAAAACCCCTGAGGAAAAATATTTCCATCACAAAGTGTTCTCTTTTCAAGGAATCTTTGAAGTCTGTCATAGGACTCCACATTCAAAAATCTCCATGCTTTGTTTCTTTTTTAAATTAATCATTTGAACATTTTGGGGGCTTCAAATGTTTACTGGTGATTATTAAGACACTGAAGTACTGCAGAAGACTCATGAGGCTGCATATTTACCCTCATAGCCTTTTTATATTTTATTTTGACAAACCATCAATTGGAATTTTTAATTCCAACTATTCTCAAATGTTACAGCATTTTTACACAGTATATTATCAAAGTATCTAGTCCTTTGATAAGGGTAATTAAACATGCCAAGTTTGTTTCCACAGCCCTAAGTCTGCAATTGCTTCGTCTTTGGTTCTGCTCATGGCTGACTTCAGCTCTCTCTGTTTATTCCCAGCAAAGCCAATGGCAGTGCTCCATCCCTCTAAATGGGGGCATATTTAGATCAGAATTCATGATAAACCATTATTTTGGGATAGATAATAAAGCAATGTACATTAGAAAGTGCAATCACAGGTAAAAAAAGTCCACATTGATTATTGATGAGAGTTGTCTGATTAGAACAAGAGTGTTGTTTGTCCTTTACTTGGGGTGATGGAGGAAATAAAAAGAGCATCCCTATTTATCTGGAAAAAAAATATTTGAATAAGTTACATGAAATTATTATTTTAAAAGAAATTAAATGGAGCATAGACTTTGTGCATTTTAACCAAGTTTAAATGTAGGTTTTGTGAGATTTTACAAACTCATACCTGCCAGATAGTAAGTGGTTGTTTTGAAAGAAACTCTTCTTGGAATTAGAACTCAAATGTTCTGGTTGTGAGATCATTTTCCCTGTCTTTAAGCTGGCACTGAGTAAGGTGTTTGGTTTTTTTTTTTTCTTTTTCTAGCCAGGGAATGGCAAGGAATTCTCTAACATTCTTTAATTGTCTTGATTTCACAACATAATGCCAGCTTTGTGTCACGCACCCTGCCTGATGCTTTTTATTTTCTTTCTCATTGGGAGGGCTGGGACTGCAGGGGCCGTGAATTTGTCATTGGAATACATCCTACCATAAATTTCGGTTCACAGAGCAGGGTCCTCTTTATTTTAGATTTGTGTAGAAGCAAACAAATTGCAAGTATTAAAATAAAGGCAGTAGTGATAGCTCAGGAATAAGGTTTAGACTTGGTGTCTGTGCCAGGGAGTACATTAGTGAAAAATAAAAGCATGTGAAATGGCGTGCTACTGACATGGGCTGATTATGATAATGCCTTAGTACAAATTTTTGAAAATCAGATACTACAGAAATATACCATTAACTTTATGTTAATAAAATATTTTGCTTGATGCCTTTTAAATTATTCATTTGAAGTAGTCTAAAAATATAAAAGAACTCTTATTATCATTCAATTTACATGATTACTTTAAGTTCACTTTTTTGGTTTAACGTAAACAGAGTATAAAATCCCCATCAAGGTTTTAGATATTTAAAATGTATCATTTTTATGCAAAAATTGGAGCCTGTTAGGATGTTAAGGTTGTCATTAGTACAAATATAACTCCAATTTCTGATTTGAAACTATTTTACACATAGAAATTACTGCGTTTGCTGATTTGTCTCATTATTTCTACTTTGATTATTCATATACTCTATTGAAAAACACAGTTTTACAAAATAAAAGCTTAAAAACTATAAACTGACTTAATACTGCTATGAGCCTTTCTTGTCAGTAACACAGGAATGAAGGGAGCCAGGGAAGGAGACATTTGGCTTTTTGAATATGGGAGTTGTTATTTTCTAGGTAAGCTGAGCTTTCTCTGACAGTGGCATCAATCCCAGTGTGGCTGAGGCACACTAGAACTCACCAAAAATTTCTAGTGGTGCAGAGTTTTATTTTTTTTAATAAGGAGGACCTCATGAGCCCTAGCAGGGAGGCTGAGAGAGGTTTCTGCATCATCTGCTGATGGCTGAAATTTGGAGAAGGTGTTACCTGACCCTCTGCTGTCTCTGACAGTGTGAGATCGCAGACTCAAACAACTTTCTGACATTTATCATCACTTTAGTTTCCTAAAATTGGTGACAGCTTCTAGAGGCTGAATGATATTTTTTTGTTTTCCTTTCTACTTCTATTTGACTGTGAAGTCTATTTCCTTTGGCTATAGAGACGATTTTAACAGCACAGACTTGTCCTCAGGCTCCTGAGTCTCATTTGTCCATCTCCAGGAACACTCAGTCCCTCCAACACCCAGGGTCCCCCTCCACGAGGCCCCCAGGCTCAGCAAGGGGTGGGAAGAGGATGCTGCTTGCAAAAGCCAACTCTCAGCACTCAGTTTTGTAGTGATGGAAGAGAATTTTATTTGGGACTTCCTGTGGAGAGCTGTGTGCACAGAGGATTGCGGGGCGAGGGAGATAAACCTCGGCACTGGAGTGCGGCCACGAAATGAATGAGGCAGCTCTGCAGTCATTCACAGGGGATCCAGCCTGAAATCAGCTCAGCCTGCATTGCCATCAGCCAGCATATGCAGGGGATTCTCACAGCTGCTGTGCTCGAGCCTTGTTTGTTGGAGGAGGTCACAGAAAATAGATGGTTTCATTTCTTATTTCTGAGAGCCATCTCTGTTTTCTGTGCTACGGACTTAATCCCCACCAAAGCCACTCTGGCTGAGAAACACTAGACAGTGTTATTTCCCTCTGATTAGCACTTTTTCCCAAATGGTTGTTTAATCTCCATATCTGGGTTAATTTGAAATAGCAACTGAGAACACAGAGACTTCCAAGAAGGAAGGAAATATATTGTACTGCTTTGCTAAAAAATTATCTTCACAAAGTAAAAGCAGTTGGATGAGGTGTTCACTGTTAAAAGGCTCTTTCCAGGCCTGCTACCATTCACTATTTCAGAATTTACAGACAGAAAATGTAGTCATTCCTAAAGGGAGGTCCAGAAGCAAGATCTTTTCTTTCTTTAAACTCAGAAGTCGTCTTGTGGTGCATCATATCAGGTCATGTCAGCCAAACAGGGACTTGGTTTAGTGATGGCCTTGGCAGTGCTGGGTTAACATTTGGACTTGGTGACCCTAAAGGTCTTTTCCATCCTAAGGGGTACTATGATTATTCCCTGTTATAACAGTTTGGATCCGTCAGCAACTTTTTTTTAAAAATTGACATCATAGGGGAAAAAACCCAAAACCTTCAGCATTTAATACCTATTTCCACATTCACTTTTCATCTTGCATTGTACAACTGTCTTAGCTGAGAGTAAAAAATGCTAAATTTAGTGCTTGTACACTGCATGACCCTACTAGCTGGAGAGAAAGCAGGCTGTTATGCAACTAAGAGTGATTTTACTTTGTGCATTATCTTTTAGCTTCAGGGGTTTTTTAAAGTTTGATTTAGTTTCTTTTTTAGCTCTTATTTTCTTTGTTACTTTGTTCTCCTTTTCTTTTGGTCAGCTCTCACAAGGCTCACGCCAAGGTGTGAAATGCTCAGCATTGTTTTGCAGCAGTATTTGTCTCTCTGGGAGGAATCAGAGTTTGTTTCACTGGCAACTCTGAAATCACCTCTGGGTCTGTCATGTGGTTAAGCTGCAGATGGTTTGCATGAGTTGCTTGTTTGAACTGCATGAAATGTCCCTCTGGAGTCTGCTGTGATTCTGAGGAATATATGCACTATCAGTCACATGAAAACCAATCCATGTTTTACTTTTCTGTGACATTAATCCTCACTAGCCATAGGTTGGGTAGTACAGTTCAGCTGCTTCTTCAGGTGAGGGGAGAGGCACTGGTGGGATGCCACAGGGAGCTATAACAAACCTTTCACAGGCATCACAGCCTGTGCAAACCTCAGGAGGTACCACTGCAGATAGTCAGGGATGGATGGGGAAGAAAATTCTCACAAACAAGTTGATGTCAAGTATCATATTGGAAAGGAAACTTTTTCTCTCTCAATGGATTGCCAATACAAGGAGGTTTCAAATAAACACAATAAGTAGTTTTCTCCTCTGCAGTAGTTTTTAAAGGATGAATTCTCTTTTTCAGAGGAGTATCTATAAAACTGATGCTGTGGTGGTCAGGCTGCTTTTCTTCAGTGTGGTAACATTTTTATACTCAGCTATGCTTGATATGAAAGCCACAGGCAATGCTGCAGCTTGCTGTTGATGGTTTGTCACTCACAGAGTTTCCCTGGCACAATTTCTGTATATGCAAATACAACGGCTTGTCATGCTGCTAGATATTTTAAATGTCAAAAAACTCTGGTTACCCTGAACACCAGCACAGGATTACAGCCTTGCATGGCATTGTGGCTCAGAGAGAGATTACAGAGCAGCTGCAACCATAGTCATGCTTCACATTGAAAATACAGAATACACTTAGGAGGAGAGAGAGAATGCATCAATTATTGAATTTATGAATTTAGGGCTCATGAAAGGTGTTCAGTTATCATTTCAGTTATCATTTCAGGGGTCTCATCTCTAATTACTGTTAACCTAAGACACAGCACATTGTGATTAGAGACAGCAGGGCAATGCTTTCAAAAAGTTTGTTCATCATTTAAATGCTGAATGACCACACTTTCAAATATTTTCATTATGTGAAATATTGACCACTTTAAATGTCTGGAGAGAAATTCCAGTAGGGACACCCTTGAGTGCTTAGTCCTTCTAAAAATCTCCCATTTATTTTTATCAAACTTCAAAAATCTCAAAATAAAATTTCTGTTACTCAGATTCAGGATTTAGCTGTCTCACTGATTTTCTAATTAAATATATTCTATGCTATTTCAAAAATGCTGATTAATATTTTAGATTCCAGAGGCTGTAACTCTAACTGAATATTGGAATCCCACTAAAATGGGATGTTTAATTTGACACAACATGGAACAGGAGGACAGAAGGCTAGGCTGGACAAACTCTGGGTAAATAAGGTGATAACTGAACTACAAACATATCTGAGTTCAATTAGACTTGAAATTGTCAGTCTTAAGCTGTAGGTGAGATGCAGAAATATTTTCCTAATGAGTTGCTTTCAAGAAGAAGTAATGGCTTTGGTGTGAAAATCTGCAAGCCAGCCTTGTTGCAATAGGTGCCTTTCCTACCTTAAAAAAAGTTTACTTTGATCCTGTGGCACAACACTCGGATTGCAAGACTGAGAGCTGCATTTCTCCTTATTTTGATCCAAGAGCCAGCCCCATGCTCAGCTGTGTGTATCACAAGGCAGGCTGTGGTCAGCTGTCACACCTCTGTGATGCTCTGGGGACACAATGTGAAACCACGGGGTCTACAAATTGCAGGATACAAACTTTGCACCTTCCTTATTTCCTCTTTCTCTTCTAGGAAGTTGCAAATTAAAGAGAAAAGAGGAGTTTCTGCTGTTCAGAAGCTCACAGCGACTCTGGGAGTCTGGAACTGTTTGCCAATGGCAGCTTGGTTTTATTTGTGTGGAAATTGCTCAGCTCTGACATTTGTAGTATGATTGTTGCTCTGCTCAGGTCCTTCCCTGATATATTGATCTGTGCTTTCTTTTCTGCTAACAAGGTATTCCATCCTCATTTAAAAATCCTTGAAATTAGCAAAAGGCATCACCATAATATTTTGGTGTAAACTGGGGATTTACAAATTGCTGAAAGGTCATAATGTGTGTAGGAAAAAATGTGCTCTGGCTTCCAATCCTGGCAGTGCTCATCCAAAAGCAGAGGTGCCTCCCATGCAAGCCTAAAGTGTGGGCTCATGTTCTGAATTTGCTTTCCCCTCTCATTAGCAGAGTTGGAAAAAACATCTTTGGCAAAGAGCTGCCTTGCATAGCGCTGGAGAGTGCAGGTTTTGATGCCATCCTACACCCTCCTGGGTGTGAAATATGCTGGGAAATGATCCCACACTACCTGTGACCAGCTGGGGAGTCTCCTGTGCTGGACCAGCACTAAACCAAGCTTAGGCAGGTCTGTCCTGAGGGAGGAGCCCTGCACCTCCCTCCTCTGCACCATACGCAAGTGTAGAAAAGCAGATCATGTAGAAATTAAACTAGCAGTTTGTCTAAAATATATTAAATATGATTTTATAGATAATATTGAATAATATGAAATATAACAGTAAACCCCAAGTCAGTTTTTAATTTATAAGGAATTGGTTGATGATATCTTGCAGAAGTTGTACAGATGCAGATCAAGATGGGTATTTTTTTTTTATTTCAGCACTCATAAAGTTTAGTGGCAACTTCTGAAAATGTTTTGGGAGCTGTAGTCCATTTCTCAATTGTTGCATGTCAGTACTACCAAAAAAGATGCATTTTTTCATATTTTCTAAGGAGAGAACCAGAAAAGCACTCAACAGTGAGTGAATGATTTCCATGCTAAATCCCATGCATTACCCTTCACTTCATTTGGAGAAGTGAAATTTCTCACTCATGAGAGACCAGGCTGTTGGGACCCACAAAATCTGTGTGGATCAGGATGATAACAGACTGTGCCATACATGGAAATATATTTTGCCAAAAGCTTCACTAGCAAATGTTTTGCTTCATTTATAAATTTCAGACCTAAAACACTACCAATATTCTCTTAAGAGATCCTGACTGAAATTTAATATGGATTTCTTCAAACAACATAGAGGGTTAAGACAGCAGGAGAAAAGAGAAGTTTTACAGGAACTGTTTATTTATTAAGCAGGGCACATAGCTGGAAATGGAAATGGATTAGGTATGCTGGCAGATCATCAAGGATCATAGAGGAGTTTAACGTGGTTTGACATTTTTCTATAGGGTTCTGTTTCATAACTATTGAGAAGTAGTTGTTGATAGCTGCCATAAAGGAGTCACTCCCAAGCAGCAGAAATTACCAGCAGTATGCACAAAATATCAGAATTCATTTTGGATGTCAATAAGTAAAAATAACAAAAAAATGGACATGAATGTATGAATAAAAACTTCTTATTGCTCTTTTAAAAAACCACAACTTTTAGAGTCACTTGGAAATGTAGAGAATAATAGATGTGCTGTTTAGATGTAAAAAAGAAAAAATATTTTAGAAAAATATTCTAGAAGTTATTTTCAACATCTTGGATTATCTCCATTTGAAAATTAGCTATCAAACATTTAGCTACCAAAAAATATGGACAATAGCTACCTGCTTGCTTTTCAGGATTTTTTACCTTTCCTTTCTTCTTTTCTTTCTTCAACTGTGTCTGAATTTCTCATGGTTTATTCTTCATCCACCCCTAATTTACTTCCATCTTTTAATTCATTTAAGGCTACTAAAATTACTGACTTGCACGATATTCCGAATTTTTAGCTGAACACAGGGAGCAAAAGCCACTGCTTGAATATATAACTGAACATGTACTGCTAAACCAACAGCACTCAGCTGAGTGTAATAGCCAAAAATGCCTGGTGCAGTCACAGTTCATGAAGTCTTGTTCATTTGATGAGGAAACCTTCATGATGCACTTAATGCAAGAGAAATCCAGGCTGTTGAACATTAGGAGTCCCTTAAATGCACTCTGAGGCAGCATCTGATTCTTTATTGTCCTACAACCTGTACCAGACTTGAATTGTTGCACTCACGTGTTCAGTTCCTGCTTAGTATTTTCACTCAATAAATATGGATTTGGCTTATATATGAACTGTTTACTATTTATGTTCTTTTTGCCCTTTTTTTCCATTTGAAATTCTTAAGTGTGTTGAGGAAGAAAACTGACTTATCATGAGCAGACTTACTTGAATTTAATTTTCTTTTGTCATCTGGTTGCCTGCAAGTCCATTTGCAAGAATAGTAGTTTAACTGTGAACTGAATCTTTTTAACAGATATATGTATGCTCTGTGTGTGTATGTGTTTAGAAAAATAGCAACTTCTCATTCCAGTTCTTGGAGAACTCATGTAAATCTTCATCTGACTCAGATGGCCAAATTTTTCACATGTAAAGATTCATCAGAAACCTCATGTAGTCTCTAAGTTCCTCTGTAAAAGGTCAAAATTATTTTTCCTACCAGAAAAATTGGTGATCCAAATCAGATTTTCAGATATTTATCCTTAATAAAGGGGCATTAAAAATTATTGCAATTAAAATATTGTGACTTTGCAGGGGGGTGATGATTTTAATGAGGAAAAGCACAAAAACTATCCCCTGCCTCCATGTTTAGTTTACACACTGTCTTTCTTTAGATGAAGTATTCTGCTCTGTTAAAAAGGATAATTTTTCTAAAAAAATGTAGGAAGGAAAGAAAATGGTCAAAACCTCAGCTATTATTATATGGGTAGCTAGAGAGAGGAATGAAATTCCTACAAGTGCCCAAGTTTTTATTAAAACTGCTAATGTCTTTTCTATTTAGATGCACATAAAATAAACAGCACATCAAATTTAATACATATATATAATCGATGATCTGAGATAAACTGTAGCCTTTATTCCAAATTTGTAAGCATTATTCTCACTTATAATTGCATTTTCCATTGTGAGGCAAACACAATAGGAATTCTCACATTATTAAAAAAAAAGATATAAAATCTAGAGAACAATTATTCACTGTAGTTGCCTGTAATCTTCCAGAATCTTTTTCCTTTTGTGCAGATACTCCCTTAAAAGTACATTAATAAAGAGTAAATCTAAACAAGATAAGAAGAGTAAATTAGAAGCCTTCTCAATACATTTTCTTCCCCACAGCCGGAATTATAAAATAATTTTGTTTCTTTTTTCCAGTTCTTTGCTGTTGCCCAGCCAACACCTGAGGGATCACGAACAAACCTTGGAGTAAGTAATTAAAATTCAAAGCTCCAGCATTCAGATGGTTTTTACACTTTCTTTTGCTTCCAACTAGCAAGGAATTTTCCAGACAAGCTTTTAATTAACAGGTGAGCTTAACTGATATGTGAATTTTCTTTAAATGGAAAGGATATCAGTGAGAAGTATGGCAGGACTCTTTCATACTCACAGTTTAAGACCATTAGTTTGTTTGCATGTTGATGAATGTTTTCTTTAGTGAATAAATCAAACTGAGAATACAAGCATTGGGAAAAGGTGAGGCAGAATTAACTGGAATTCTGCTGATTTTCATAGCACCTCCTCAAAGGAAACTCTACCTCAGCTCTATCTGACAGATTAGCCTGTGGTCTGGAGTAAGAAACAAGTGATGGAAATTCACAGGCACCAAGAGCAATCTGTTTTGCCTAAATAAACCTTACATGATTTCCTTAGGTTGGATTTAATTTCCCTGTTTGCCATCTAAAGCAGAGGTGACCACTGGATTTATGTTGCAGCAAGAGGAGATTCAGAGTGGTGAATCCACCTGAAAATGAGAAGAGCCATGTTCTGTATGTGGCCAAAAGCTTGGCTGCAACGTGCCTGTATACCTACAAGTATTTATTCATTTGGAATTAAATGTGAGCAATGACTGCTACAACAATGCTGTAGTCAAATACATAAAATTTGGGGTTCAGACAAGAACTTCAGAACTCAGCCACACTTCTAATTACCAGAACACCCTGTGTCTCTGTGCACTGACCAGCCAGGGAACACGCCTGCCTTTTCTTCTAAAACAGATGGTGCTTTCAGCGTACTGTAAGGTCACCAAATTCAAGCTGTTACAAACCAAAAAACCAGCTCCAAAGTTGTGCAGCTCTCACAGAGATGGCCTTGCCAAGCAGCTCACTCTGCTGTAGTGGGGAGGAGCTGGTGCACTGGGCACAGTGGTGGCAGAATGTCACCGAGCGGCCGGGAGGCTGATCTAAGTCACTGCTTGGGACTGATCCAAGGATTGCAGAGCAAAGGCTTAGAGCCACCTTCAACTTCCCAGGAGTTGAATTTGGCATCATAATTCCAGCCCAAAGAGCTGGCTCAAAGCTTTATGAAATTGTAGAATATGTGAAAGCAAGCTGTGAAGATTTAATCCAGATAATATCACAGTGGTATAACGATGGGCTGGGGTAGCAACTGGGAGATTTGGCAGGGGCTGTGTTGCAAAATGGCCAGCATTTCCTTCCTCAGGATTATTATTTCTTTGTTAAAATAAAGGATAGGTTGTTAAAACAAATATTTTCAAAGTATTTCACCGTATACTGAACAGTGAGCACTGCTGTACGCTGAGAAACAAATTAATGAGTCAAACATTGCAGCACTATCCACAGGGGCTCGTTTAAAAGCAAATGCATGACAGAGCTGGGAACCAGCTTAAATGCAAATGAGCGAATGTGATGAAATCTGTAATGTTTGATTCATTAATTTGTCTCTCATCGTACAGCAGTGATCATTGTTTAGCGTGTGCTACTAATGAAAGACCTTTATAGGCAAGGATTTCCAAATTTATAGATGAGCTTTAACAGAGTTCTGTCACAAAATCCTTCATGGCCATGAGATTCTTGCATCTGTACTAATTAGCTTTTTAACATAAGAATTTAATATATATATTAGTTTTCTTATTATGCAGGCTAGCAGATGGAAAGAAGGAGAGCCAGCATTATCTGATCCTCTAATTTTCAAAGGCCACCAGCAGCTAATATGTTTAAAGGAGAAAAATACTGGAAAAAATAATATCTTGGCTATGAGATGAAAAGAAAAGCCCTCTTCCCAGTCTTTATAAACAATTACTTTCCAGATTTTAATCTACTGATGAAACATGACTAAATCCCCAAAAGGGGTGGAGGAGGGTGTTCGGTGTTATTGTTTCCCTTTTATAGGAGTATAACTATGAAATGTCAATCTGACAGATACAATGGTAATTTATATTTAGTCCTGCACAGCAGTGGCATCAGCCTCTGTTTGTCTGCTCCTTCACTCTCAGCCTGTAGCTGGGATTCCCTTTGCAGTTGTTCCCTCTAAATTGGGGCAGACAGGACAGAAAAGTATGATTGAAGTAAACAGCCACTGTAAAGCATAACATGACATTTATCAATTTAGGTTCGAATGGCAAACAAAGTTTACCTCGGTATCAGCATTTGCATCTTTACCTGCAGAAATTTGTACAGGTTCCTTCTTGTTTATTTTTGCATTTTGCTGGGATTCATCAGTGTGATGGTGACTTTGCTTAGTAAGGATCACCACATGGCATTTTGAGAGGTGGGTGGCACGAACCTCCCAGTCCACCAGGAAAAAAGAAAGAGTCTTTTGTAGCATATCAGCAGCACAGAATAAAAAATTGGCTCAGTTAGGAACCACATTTCCAAGACTCCTGCTCCAAATCCAAACAACATGCACCAGGCCAATCTGTCTATTTATTTCCATTCTGTATTTACAGTGTGGTGACATTTAGGCAAGTACAGTGCTAATTGCCTTGCAGGTACCTCTTGGTATTGACATCTGCAATTAATCACTAAGCAGGCAACTCTGGATTCAAACATTCTGATTTTGATCACGTCGCCATAGAAATGTGATATGTTTACCAGCTTCTGGAGCCCTTGTTTTCTGACAGGACACTTTCTGTTCTCTTGGCTTTTTCTGAGATTGCAAACCAAGATGTCAAATAATGTCTGCTACAAAACAGCGAGGTCTTGGGGGCAGCTGGGGATGGTTGTAATGCCATTGGTAATGACATGTAAAGGTTCTTCTGTGAAAATGGCTGTCTAAAATAATAGAAAATCTGGTTCTGCTGTAAACAGAATTTGGTTTTTACAGCCTACTATATACTGGAGCAAAAGAATACATGCTTTTTCAATGGTTACCAAAATTGATTGAAATAGGCATTTAGAAGTGTATGAATCATGACAAATATTTCCTCATTGAAAAGTTTCTGAAGCCTTCTGTCTGGAAGTCTTCTGTCTTTTCTTTTGTTGGCTGGGAAAACAGCCAACAAAAGAAAAGAAATCTGCATGCAAAGATATCAAAAAGTAAATTCCATGAAGATTTTATTTCTGTTTTCATATAGCATTAGACTTCAGTCTTTTTTTGCCTAAATCTCTTTTTCTATGTATAGTTTTTCATGGCAGTCAGTTAGTTTTCAGCTTCTCCAGCACTACTTAAACTTGCTTTCTCCACCCTATCTTACTGCAGACCAATGTCACTGTGTATTCTCTCAGGATTCAAAATTATTTTCAAATTTTTAAGAAAAAAACTTTTAGCCCATTACTAGCTAGTTCTGTTCTGCTAAAGCCAGGGGCAAAAATCCTCCTCATGTCAATGACTCAAAACCAAGACACAAGAAAACAGCAGTGTATTTTGCATGAAACCATAGTTTTACCTGCTGTTTTCCTTTAATCCAGTAAAAATTTTATTTTATACTTATTTTTGACCTTAGAAAACTGGTATTCCATATAATGGCTGCATCTTCTACCCTTGAACCACTATGACATGTAATTAAGTACCTATTGCATGCCTCTCTTTTGAATGTATTATTATTCCCTAATGTCTGCAATTAGAAATACAATATCTAGTGGGCTTTCCACCCAGGCACGGTGGTTGTGTGGCTTCTCTCTGGCACATCAGTTGTGCATTCTCTGGCTGGAGTGAGAGCAGGGTGGGAAGGGCAGAGCAGGACAGAGCAGTGTCCTGCAGCCAGGGAGGGCAGTGCAGGTGCTGCAGGGGTGCAGAGCAGGCTCGGGAGCTGAGTGGAGGCAGCCTCTGCTGTGGTGCTGAAATATTTATTGTCTGTAACCACTGAAATCATTCCACAGCATTGGCATCAAAGGGTTAACAGGGTTAGAGTTGATCTTGGTCTTAGTTGGATTTTTTTGTCTTTCTTCTTTTGTAGTTTTTGTGTTATTCATTTCTGTCTGTTGCAGTAAAGTCTTTGAAGTCCTACCTACCGTGCAGGGTTTTTTTCTTCAAAACAGTTTTTACTTATTTTGAAATTCACAGCTCCATTGTGGCTCTTCTGTTGATAAAGCATTTTCTCATAGTTATGTTTATTTCCATTTGTGGATCTATTGCTTCTCTCCTGAATGTTGTTCCATTTCTTAGCAGCCTCTTTTCACCATCTCTTTTAGCATGTCCAATCCTTTACATCAGTCTTTTGGAGGGTTTAATTCCTGAATTCTTCCTCTGATGGTATCAGACCTGTTTATGTTACCAGGCACAGCCAAAGAATTATAACTTGTATGCCCTGTTCCGCTTCATGCCCATGTTTATTAGGAAGCTGGTAATGTTGTGAGAAGTTGCAGTAGCCATTGCCTGATGCAGTGTGCAAAAATTACAGTGTAGTAATTCAAAAATGTGTTATCTCAAAAGGAGGTTGTTCTTAGGAACTTTGACTTGATTCAAGTTCCAGCAGGTGGTTTTAGCTAGTTAGAGGAAACTTTTTAAACTTTCTTCTCTTAGCTAATTTTAGGTATTGTAGAAGCTTTACAAATCAAAAGGGTGGTATTGCTAAACAACTGAACTACTTCACATGCCACTAGAAATTTTATTTTAGCATCATCCAAAGTGTCTCCACTGAACAACAAAACATTGTACTTTTCTCTTTAGTGACATTTTATTTTAATGTTATGTAAAGCAGCTTTCAAAAGGGACAGTCACTACTGCTAGTCCACAGTCTATGTCCAAGGACATTTTTAGTTTTTCCAAGTGTTTATGAAATAGCTTTGTAGCTTATGCATAGGCATGAGAAAACAAACCAGAGATAACAAAAGAGACTTCAAATTTAAAAAAAAAAAAAAAAGTTACAATTCCTTAAAATTCCTTAAAAGTGTTTCCAAGGCCACCAACCTGTATGTTTAATACCTTGGAAGACATCTGGGAAGGTCTGAAGGCTCTGATGTGGTGGTTAGTGCAGAGTGCCCCAGGGAGCAGCAAGGCCCAGCATCTCTGAGATCTCTGAGCTCAGCCATGGGTGTCCCCAGGAGCTCAGGGTCCTGGCAGGGCTGCAGCTGCCTGTGCCAGCACTGCCAGGCTGCCCTGGGCCCTGCTGGTATAAAAGGGACTCTGTAATGCTGCTCCACAGGGGCCCAAGAGCAGAGAGCTTTATTAGTTTTATTCTTGTCATTCTTCTCAGGGATTCTGCACTAAACAGACTGAAGTGTTATGAAGAAATGTTGAATGGGTTGTTTTCTCAGAGTGCAAATAAAACTGGAAGAATTTTTAATTTTAAAAGGGTTTTTTTTTAAATTGGAGCTGACCTGTGAAAGATGATGAGTAATATCTAAACTCCATTGAGAATGGTGCTGTCATGGCCACCTTCTCCCTATCCACAAGCCTTGACACAAGGAAAAAGCCCTTTCTCTGGGGGCAGTCCAGCACTGGAGCAGGTTTCCCAGGGAGGCTGTGGAGTGTCCATCCCTGCATTCTTTCAGGACTGGAATGACCCCTGTGTTGGGCTGAGGGCTGGGGCTCCCTCAGTCTCCTCCAACCTCAGTTGTTGTCCTCTCCTGTGTTTGCAACCCCACCGATTGCCTGGGCTGCCTTTTCTAGCAGGGAATTGCTCAGGAACAGCAGCACAGCTCAACTCCCAGCCAGCATCTTCCCATTAATGAACCTCCAGGTACCTCTGAGAGGAGATACAGGTGGTTTGGGGAATAACTGGGACAGAATGAGCTTGTTAAAGGTCACCATGCAGGCAATTTGGGGCTGGTGACAGCCAACAAATCTGCTGCTCCCTTTATCCATGACACACTCCCCTGGGATTGCAGAGGGGCATGGCCTGGCTGGAACTGTCCCTGAGCCACATGGCATTGTGCTGGAGACCCAAAAGGGGAACAGCTCCTAAAGGATGGTCCTGTGACTCCTCAGCAAGCCTGAGTGGTTTGGGAACAGCATCAGGCTGCCACAGGCAGACTGGTTCATCTTCGGGGCTGGCTACCCTGTTCTGCTAACAGGAGCCCACTGCACCATCCTCAGTTCTGGGTCCTGGACTGCCTGATGCCATTGAGAGGGGCAATGTGGTTTTGTGTTCCTATGATACAGAGGTTATTACATATTTTTAAATTATATTTTACATACAGATTTCTGAGAAAACTTGTAACCCCCACTACTAAAGCTCTCCTGCCTGTCAGAGAAAGCACAGGAGCCAGTTCTGGTCTCTGAACCAGTCACCTGAAAAGCCTAAACTGCATAAAAAGCCCCTCAAAGTGAAGTTCACTGTGCAGTACATAAAACTAGATGAGCTGTAGCACCTTATCCCAGTATTCTTCGTGCTTCTAGGTATTTCAGGAGAGTGCACAGGAGCTACCCTGGGACTGTTCCCAAACTGAGTGTGTGCTCACAGCCAGTGTACCTGTGTTACAGTCAGCTATGTTGGGTGTGTGGTGCTTCTTAGAAGCTGGTTCCACCCTTTGTATAAGTTATGGGTGTTATTAGCAACAGAAATTGATCCCCTGCAAGCAGCAGAACATGAATAGATCACTTCTGAAGACTCATTACCAGAATAAGCGAATACAATGTATCATGTTTTGTAATGGATTCTCTTATTTAATTTTTAACTACCACATAGCTGATCAATCAAAAAGCACTAGCACTGTCCATTCTTCTCTTGTGTAAAGTTTAATTTAATATTTGTGAGGAATCTTTAAGAAATAACATCAGGAATTGCAGTAAATGTTAAAGACATTGTAGAGAAAACCCTCAGAGACTTTCTAGTTAGTTAACTGGTCTTGAGTTTCCCCTCCTTGTGTTGTAAAACACAAGACTAAACCAATTTGGTGTTTAATCTCTAGAACAGGCTGTGAACCTCACCTGCCTGTTTTTGTGTCAGTGCTTACTTGACTATGACTACAGATGGGAAAAATTGAATAGTAATAAGTCTCTTGCCTCTATTCAATATGTGATTTTTTGATGGTTCATGCTATTTCCATATATACATTTGCCCAGAACTAGTCTTTAAAATTACTTTTTACTTATCTTCGTGCCTCTAGACTTTGAAGTAATACTTCAATGGCAGCTGAACTGAGACATTTTAACAGGGTCTGAACAGACCTCTCAGTATTCTGTGCCATGCTAAAGAACTCCTTTGCTCTTGGAAGTTTTATCATGTAGGAGGCCTTTAAAGGCACGAGTTTAGGCTGAGGCAGGAATAAATCCTGGCTCGTGCTGATGATGTCATTGCAGTGGTCAATAAAATACATGGAAGCAAACTCTTCTCATGTTACTGAGATCAGCTAACCAAATCAGGATACACGAGCAATTAACTCTTTAATTAAGATGAATGGATGACATTAGCCGTCCTTAAACCCTGCTCGTCAGCATTTACAAATAGAAAAAGACGGATGTCTCCTTCCCCAGAAATCCAGCTTTTATTTTTCATTCTTTGACAGCATCTCATTCTTTCCACTTTGTAAACAAATTCACTGATGAACACTGCCAACCACAGAGATTTAAACAGCCCCGCTCAATCAGGGCTATTGCTCACAGGTGATGGATATGGATTTCATCTATTTTCTTGGCAACTTGCATTGAATCTATGTTTCTAATTAAGAAAATATAAAGGGCTTCTGATGCCCAAATATACAGGATCATATGAATTCAATGAGCATGACATGTTAGAGGCCACATAATTAAGTACTATGAAAATTCTTGCCTTTGAAGTGCGTTATTATTTCTGACAAAGGTGTGTGTGTAAACTGAAGGAATAAAGTCTCAGTTTTCTGTCCTTGAAAATCAGAATAATCTGTCTGGAAGGAGATACATTACCCCTACCTACTTTTAATGCATGTATTGCAGTATATTTTCATAACCATTCAAATTTCCCAATGAATGAAATGTTATTGCCCTTTTGTTTTCCTAAAAAATTATAGGTTTCCCACTAATAAAGTCATTTTCTTGCTACTTTCTATTTTAATGACATATGGTGCATGTATAAATTCTGGAAAGGAGCATTTTTTTTTCCTGCTACCTGTATTCAAATAGGATACCCTCACATGTGGGACTCAGATTGGAACCAACATAACTGTTGAAAATAGGAATTTATTAGCATCTGCACTAAAATCCTACATGTGTATAATGTTTTCAGGAACAACTTTTATCTGTACCAATGTTACTGTTGGTAATTTTTGTGAAGCAGAATTTTGTGAGACAACATTAAGACATTGCTTTTTACTTCTGCAACAAGTTCTGTGTTCAGAGTCAGAAATGCAGGGCATGTATTTAAACCCAGCTTCTCTAAAAAACAGAAAGTCTGTGTGACATTTCCTCC
The DNA here is from genome assembly GCF_051311805.1 of Agelaius phoeniceus. NCBI lineage: Eukaryota > Metazoa > Chordata > Aves > Passeriformes > Icteridae > Agelaius > Agelaius phoeniceus. The sequence goes on from NC_135279.1 coordinate 13,403,416, forward strand.
CACAGTTGCATTGTCAACTGTGGAAAAAAATCTCAAGTTCTTGTTTCAGGTGCAGCAGTGTGGGGTGCAGCAAAACAACAGAAAAGATCTTCTTGAAACATAAATTTTTGCATTGCTGTTGGTTTAACAACAGTTAAGAAAAATGTTGTTTTCAGCTTTCACATACACTTACCCACACTTTAAAAATAGGATACCAACATTTTTTGTAATCCATCTCTCTGTCCTGGCCTAATGGATCTATAGCCTTCTGTTGGTGTCAGGTGCATGGAACTATTCAGATAATTTTCTGTGATGTTCTGTTAGCCACAAGCCCCATCCCGTGGGTAATTCTTATGAGACGCTTTGCCCAGAATGTTTTAGGGTTTTTTTATTTAAAAATGTAGTTTGAGAAGGTGGATAGGAACATGTAGGAATGAAGAGGGAAGTGGAAGGGTTAGGAGTAAATAGCTGATGACACAGCGTGTGGCTGTACCGGGGTGCAGAGAAGGTGGTGGCAGTCACTGGCCTGGTCCCTTCATCCCAGAGGTGTTGCAGAGGGGCTTCCCATTCCTGGTCCAGATGCATCCAGAATTGGCTTTAACTTTGCTTAAAGCAGCAAAGGAGAATTGAACTTGTGCCCCGATTTAAACAGCAACAACCGAAAGGCGTGGTAGTAGCAGGATATTCTTGATGCCCTTTTCTAGGTTGAAAACCAACAGAGCCCTTTATGAAAGGGATTTTTGAACCCCTGACACAGCTGCCTGTAGTGAGGCTGTGTGGGACATGGGGGAAGGACAAGACTGGAGGAGCAATGGTGTCATTTGCTTTATGTAAACAGAAATTCCCATCCCTTTGGGGTTATGGTTTGCCCAGCAGTCTCCCTTGCAGTGCAACCACTAACCTGCATAGGCAAGTTCTGGCTCCAGTGTTCTTCCTGCTGTGTGGCTGCTGCCATGCAAGACTGGAACGTGGGGACACAATCCCTGCAAGCTATTTTTGTCATGCTGTCCTCATGGCACAAGGCCTGGGAGGACCTGTGATATATTTATGACATTGTGCCTGCAGCACCCCGAGCCTGAGGCAGTCACCCAGCAGTGCTGTCTGCAGCAGGACTGTCTCATCCACCATCAAAACACCCTCACAGAGCAGCTTGTAGCTCTTCCCTGAAAATAGAAGGTGCAAAACCTCCCTGCTCAGGGATACCAACACAGAGAAATGTGGTTGAAGTGGTGGGGGGATCGGCGGAGGAGGTGGATGATGACAGGGAAATAGCCATCTGTGTTTCAAGCAGATTTTTTGGATTCCTGACAGAAAATGGAATAATGCAGCTATTTGAGCTGCCCCATGATTGTCTTACCCACAAGTCCAGTCAAGTGAGATTTTCTTTCAAAAAGCTCCAGATGATAAAAAAACCTACACGCACAGAGAAAGAATTATGAAGGGCACAAACCCAAACTGCACAGATTTTATAAGTGAACTCTTGCAGTTATTAAAATGTTTTGGCTTTGTAACAGGATACAAATCTGCAGTTTTGCCAAAACCTGGATGTGAGGCCTGTGTGGAGGTGACAGTGTCAGTGCTAGAGCAGGGGGAGCAGTTTGGCACAGGGGGCTGCTGACGTGGGCAGAGCTGCCTCACTCGTCTGTCTGCTCTGGGGGGTGCTGGGGACAGCCATACACTCTCCTGGCCTGCTTGTGCTGGGCTCTTGGAATCCACACTGATGGCTTTTCTAGCCAACTTCTTCAGATAAGGAATGGAAACCATGTTTTATAGTATTAGTAGCTTTGCAGTGTGTTGGTGTGACGACTTTTCATAATTTCGTGCTTACTTATTGCTAGACTTGCCACCAAATTCCCATCTTTAGATTACAATTTTCATTATTTTGGGTTTAGAAGGCTCAAGAGGATTGCACTGGGTTGTGAGGATGCCTTTAACCTCCAAGTCAGCCTTCCCTGGGGTTATCTTGCAGATTGGTGCCTGTCCAGTGCTGCTGAGTCGGCAGGTTACCCATGTGCCATGGCTGTGCTTATCTGTGGTCATTATTGGCTTTAGCACTGATAGCCCAGATTAAAACATCACAGGCTGGGTCCCTGCCAGGCAGCTCTGCTGGCACAGACTGGGGACTGCTGCCACCTCTGGGTGCTCCCTTGTCACCTCTGGGTTCTCCCCTGCCACCTCTGGGTGCTCCACAGCTGCTGCCCACCTGCAGCACCCAACATGGATTTGGGTAAAATAATTCTCTGTAGTTGGGACTTGCCTTTGAGTATAAGTATTGGTCACTGCTTCTAGCAATGGCCACAGCTTCAAGATGAGTTTGGAGCATTTGGCCTCCATACCCACATGGGCAAGTCCCCAAAGTGATGCTCACTTCTAGAGGCCAGGCCTGGAGTGAAGTTCTAAAGGAGAATTTAGTTCTTTGCTGTCTCAATCGGAAGTCATTCTGCTTCTTGAAATCTTAATAGAAAAAACATTGGAAATTTCACATGGAATCCTTCTATAACAGAAAATCATTGATGACAATTAAAGATGGGCATGGGACTGTAAAAGCCATTCAGAAGCAGTTCAGAAGTAAACCTGTTCAGAAATTAATATAACTTATGCATCAGTTTCTTAAAAATTTTTGGCAATTCTATTGCTGTTTAAGGCAGGAGTTTGAATTATTGTTATATACATACACCTAAGCCTATGTTTCCCTATAGAAAAGTAAATACAAAAATATTTTCAAATTCATATATTTATATATGTGGTTATAGGGAAAAGGAACTGAACTGTTCAAATTTTGCATCCAGCTGGCTGGGAAATCAGTGCTTATGAAAAGGCAGCACTCACCACTTATATATTTGTAAAAAGGTAAAGTGGTGCTATTTAAAAATGTAAGAGCACATTAAGATGGAAGACATAAAATAAACAAAAAGTCCATGGTGGAAATGGAGAAATGATCAGAAAGAAAGTTGATTATTTCATTTTACAACTGACAATTCAGTGACGTTCCTGTTTTAATATTATGTGCAAGCCAAACTGCCAGGTTTTATTTATCATCTGCTATAACTCTAGCTCTGGTCCAGGGTACTGGAAAAACCTCTCTTGTAGAGTTTTACCTCTTTAACCTCAAATGAAAACTGGCATTCCATCTGGATAGTGTCCAATGTGTCACATTTTGGTAGTCATCAACCAGCTCGCCTTATAAATCAAGAGCACTGATTAAATAATCAAGATTTTTGAAATGCCTTGAGGGAGCTGAACGTTTTTTGCATCAGTGATTAGTATTCAGTGGCAATACTGAAATCTATTTGAGCTGCAGCTATAAAACTGCATTTTGCATACTAGGCATAATCAGAGAGATTATATTCAGAAAGTGTGCTTCCCCTAAGACAGCAGAAGGTTATGACTTTTGCCACGGCTCCATTGTTAGTTTAAGTGAGCTTTGTCCTTGCTGTTGTTCAGCCCTTCATTCACCAGAATAAAATCTTTTCTGCAGCTGTGTACTGGGAAAATGAAAACTTTAGGTAATAACTTTCATAGGGCAGCTGGTTAAAGAAAACTGTAGCCCCTGAATAGAAAGCAATTTTAATTAAAGATCTTTTTAGTTATTAAAGCTTAGTTTATATTGTGTCATTTCTTTTGTTGTTGCAAGTTAGCATTTTGTCATTTAAATCATTTCCCCAAATCACATATTACTGGCAACAAGAGGGGCTGCAGTTTACAAAAGAGACAATAGTTATTGGCTGCAGGAGAGACTGGCTAAGAAATAAGTTATTGTTCATATCAAAAAATAGAATCTAAGCATTGCATTCAGTAATGAACTTGTAAGAAGTACAGCAATATAAATCAAAAAATGCTTTCTGGAATACCCATGCTCAGGCTGTGCAAAACTCTGCAGGTTGTGTCAGATGTTTCTGCATCTCTCCTCCTTTCTAAAGGGGGGTTCTGCCCCTCTGGGACCTGAGTGAGAGAGCAAAGTGCCCCAAGGGCAGCAGTGGCAGGTGCTGAGCTGCCTGGGGGCTCAGGGCTGTTCTGCACACGTGGAACCTTCCTGGGCAAAGCTGAGCATGCAGTACCCTCCCTTCTGCAGGCTCATCTTCCCAGCCCCCAGACAGATGGGTTTTAGCCACGGGCAAGTGTCCCTTGTTACCCTTCTGATGGGCTGCAGAGTGTCTTGGACAGTGCTGTATTGTCCCAGGCTTGTTAGGATAGCATGCCATGGCGTTAAAAAAATATATTTAAATTTCTCTTACTTCAAACATTTAAAAAGTAAAAAAACAAACAAAAAAACCAACAAAAAAACAACCAAACAAACAACCAAACAAACAAAAAAACCAAACAAAAACCAACCAAACAAACAAAAAACCCCATGTAACTGTCAAATGAATGTTTATGCCTTGACATGGAGCTTTGCCATACATGGATCCATATATCTCATGTAACCTTGCAGTGTGATGTGTAATAATAATTAACACAGTCTGCATAAGTGGGCTTAATGCATGCTCATCACTGGCCTGGAGGTGATTAGAGATGATGGTGTACAATAATTTGGAAGGGAGAATGGAATTATGATTTGGGGCTGATCTGTGGCCCTTCCTAGCCCTGCCTTTGCTGGATGCTCTGACAGCCTCCCATATCAATTTGGATCCCACTGGAAGGCAATGGTATCAGTTCCAGTGCCCATCCTGCCTACCAACAAATCTCCAGACCTGAAAATAGGGGGGGTTTGGTGTCACTGCCTTAGTTAGCCATAGAAAGACTTTTCCTGCAGGTTTTTCTTGTACTTTAATTTATCGTGACTACAACAATAATTGTAGTCTAAAACCAGAGCTTTCTCCCAAGGATATGGAGAGCCTGAGTTCATGGTCTTTTCACTCAAGTCACTCTCACACTCAGCTGAGGTTCTGCCATGTGCAGAAGGGGATTCAAGCCCTATTCCACAGGTGGGAAAGGGCACCAGAAATATCATGGGCTGTAGCACAGGGAGCCTTTCCTTTCAGCTCTCACAGCTCTGCACTGGGTCTGTGCTTTGTGCTAAAGGCTCCTGGGTAAAAATGCAGGAGGTGAGCAGAGGGGTGTGTGTGGTGAGGGCATTGGGGTGAGCCTGGCATGGCCCCAGTGTCAGGCACGTGGGTGGATTTCCTGAGAGCCATCCCAGAGGCTGGGAGCTGCCTGTGCCCAGGGCTGTCACCTCCCCTGCGAGCAGGGGCTGCCTGACAGGGGCTGCCTTGGGCCAAAGGCACACTGAGGACAAAGCTAAACATGCTCACACCCAAACCTGGCCCAAGTGTAACCTCTGCCCTCCTAGCTGGTGGAATCCTTACAAACCAGGTGGAAGTCCTTCCCTGAGTCCAGCCTTTAGGCACCACTGCACACGCTGCTCCAGATGGGATGCTCAAAGCATGTGAAGTATTTTCAGATTCCACAGTGAAAGGAAGTGATGAAAGGTGGTGTTGCTGCATTGTTTTGACAAACACATGCAAACATTGTTATAGACACACACAAAATGCAGAAAAAGCTTAGGATAAAAGTGTGGCTTCTAATACCCCCCCTTCTCCTTGTCCTGTGATAGGGGAGGCATTGCTAAATAATCTCAGCTGTGGTCAAAATCATACAGTCATTAGGATTCATTTTCTAGAGTACTCAAGCAGAAGCTGATCTTAGGTGAGGAAAAAAAAGGATTAGGGTGTAAATGTAGATATTGTGCAATTTAAAACACACATATTTTTCTAGGGTGAACTCATAGCTAATTCCACTGGCATGTAATGTGTTAGAGATTGTGGAATGTGATCTCTGCATGTTCCAATTGAATGCTTCTTCATTTCATACAGTAAAGTGGAGATTACAGATGTTTGACCCTCTCACAGGATTGTTTTGGTGTTTGATGATCATATGTCCATCAAGTGCTCAGTTTGTTGGTTATCTGATATTGATGCAGACTTTGCTTGTCTTACTTTTTAAGAGAGGAACATTTTTATCCTCTCCATTGCACCCTGATATAAAAAGAAATAGCATACTTTGTGAGAAGTTCAGCTACTTACTTTTTAAGTTCATTATTATTCAGTGCTGTTAACTTCCAAGCTACTGCAGTAACCAATTTACTGTTAATCAGTACATGATCTTGTGTGGCTAAATCCTCCTTGTCTTTATTTTCCTAAAATTAATACCATATAATAATTTGTCATTGACCCTTGTTTCATCCCTTTCCTTTACTTGATTTCATCCTGTTGGCATCAAGAATTATGCACCATTAACTTTTGAGGTATTCATATTTTTTATATATATATTTTTTGGGTCAAGCTTTACAGACTTGTAATTTAACTATTCTGCAATGCCACTTTTCTACACAGTGGTTCCTTTCAGTGGCTGTTCATTCAGTAGATCTCCTCCCTCCCTTACAGGCTTGCTGCTTTCCCTGGAAGTGGTTTTCTCTGGTTTTATGGCTGCTTGAAAAGCAGCTGCTTTTCAAGTGTTTCCATGGGCTTCCAATTCAAGCCTCCTATTTCACCTGAAATATATATGTACTTATCATTGGCTTTATTTGGGTGTCTTTAATACAGACTTAGTGGTTTTAATTTTTTTTTTTTTTTTGCTTTGCCCTAAAGTGTGATATTTTCATTCTTCAGCTTTAATTGAGTTACATCTTGGCATATGTAAGAGGTAAAGTACATGGACAGAGAGGATTCTTAACAAAAGGATAGAAAGACAGTTTTGTGGTTTGGTAGAAAAATCAACTTTAGAGATTTAAGGGCTCATGTGCTGGGTACAAAACATTACTAGCTGATCTCAGGAAAATTCTGTGCTGAGGTTTGTGAATGTTTTGGTGGGAATGAGCAGGGAATACTGAGCAGAGCCCATTGATGTGGGTATTTAAATTTTGTGCCTCTTAGCTTGATACAGAACATTAAATTACTCTGCTGAACAATTAGGCATTTGTAAAGGAAAATAGATACTTATTAATGGGTGGTTTGCCATGTTTCATCCTCCCCACTACAGACATGCTTACTATTCTATTGTTTAGCATGCAAAAAGTTCTCTGCATTCATTTACTCAGTTATGCACTTGAAATCTCATTCCCTTTGTGTCTGCATGTACAAACATTTGACTCCAATTTTCCTAATTTTTTTAAGCTGTAAGTTCTCATAATTCAGTGGCAGTATTAGTTTATGTATTATTGTGAGTAAATGTTATCCTTGTGGTATCTGCAGCACTGTGTCCAGTTCTGGGCTCCCCAGTAGAAAAGAGATCTGGAGGTGCTGGAGAGAGTGCAGCAAAGGGCCAGGAAGGTGCTGGAGGGGCTGAACCATCTCCAGCCTGTCCAAGGGAATGCTTGGGGGTCTCAGCCACGTGTGTGAGCTCCACAAGGGAGGCTGTGAGGAAGATGGAGCCAGGCTTCCCTCAGTGCTGCTCCAGTGGCAGGCCATGGCAGTGGGCACAAAGTGACAAAGCACAAGGGGCTCTGTGGGGGTCCCTCTGAGGGTCCCTGGGCACTACAGTAGGGTCCCTGCAGGGCCTGAGGGTGGCCACTCAGGGGACATTCAGGAGCACAGGGGGCTCTGGGTCACTGGGAGGTTCACTGGGCTCTGCAGCAGGGTCCCTACAGTGTTGGAATTATTACCAATACAGCTGGATTGGTAATATTGGACCAATCAGGACATGCCTGAGCTTGTCTGGCCCTTGCTGCTTGACCAAAAGGTGGCAACTGTGGTGTTTCACCCCACAGACACCCTTGGCTGGCTGAGTGTGTGGTGTTTCACTCCAGAGACACCTTTGGCTGGCTGGGTGTGTGGTGTTTCACCCCACAGACACTTAGGGCTGGCTGGGTGTGTGGTGTTTCACCCTACAGACACCTTTGGCTGGCTGGGTGTGTGGTGTTTCACCCCACAGACACCTTTGGCTGGCTGGGTGTGTGGTGTTTCACCCACAGACACCTTTGGCTGGCTGGGTGTGTGGTGTTTCACCCCACAGACACCTTTGGCTGGCTGGGTGTGTGGTGTTTCACCCCACAGACACCCTTGGCTGGCTGGGTGTGTGGTGTTTCACCCCACAGACACCTTTGGCTGGCTGGGTGTGTGGTGTTACACCCCACAGACACCTTTGGCTGGCTGGGTGTGTGGTGTTTCACCCCACAGACACCCTTGGCTGGCTGGGTGTGTGGTGTTTCACCCCACAGACACCCTTGGCCAGCTGGATGTGTGGTGTTTCACCCTTAGAGACACCTTTGGCTGGCTGGGTGTGTGGTATTTCACTCCAGAGACACCTTTGGCCAGCTGGATGTGTGGTGTTTCACCCCACAGACACTTTTGGCTGGCTGGGTGTGTGGTGTTTCACCCCACAGACACCTTTGGCCAGCTGGATGTGTGGTGTTTCACCCCACAGACACCTTTGGCTGGCTGGGTGTGTGGTGTTTCACCCCACAGACACCTTTGGCTGGCTGGGTGTGTGGTGTTTCACCCTACAGACACCCTTGGCTGGCTGGGTGTGTGGTGTTTCACCCCACAGACACCCTTGGCTGGCTGGGTGTGTGGTGTTTCACCCCACAGACACCCTTGGCTGGCTGGGTGTTACACCTGGGTGCTTGAAGACAAGTCCAGGCTTGCAGGAGCTCAGGTTTCCCTCTGCTGGAAAAGCTTTAAGGGGATGGTGAAGGAAAGGAGTCGGTTCTGATGGAGGGTTTGGATCCAGAGCTTTATTCTGGCCCTCAGGCCTCTGGATCCAGCACCAGCTCCAACAGAACTCCCTGAGCCCGTGGCTGCTGCTCCTTTGAACCCCGGGGAGAGGGGCAGGGAAGGGGCAGGGAGCCACCAACCAGGCACAGGAGGGGAGGGACAAAGGGACAAAGGACACTTGGATGGCCCAATGTCCCCTCAGGAGTGGGGCATCTTTTGAACTCTGCCAATCACTCAGTGCCCTTCTGGAATGCCAGGACTGACAGACAGACAGTGCTGGGCAGGGGTTAGGGAGGGGAAAGGAGGCATGATTGACACACCTGGCAGGGAATTATCAGGGAGGAGCCTGGGGTATCTGAGGCAAACCACGACATCACACCACAACCCTGCAGGGCCTGGGGGTGGCCACCCCTGGGGACATCAGGAGCTGTCTGGGTGTGCTCCTGGGCAGCAGCTCTGAGCTGGCCTTGCTTGAGCAGGGACAAGGTGATCCCCAGAGGTTCCTGCCAGCCCTGATTCTGTGTGACAATGACCAAACTGACCAGAGAAAGGCAGATGTAGTGAGAAGAGCAGGTGCCACCTTTCTGCTGACATGCATGGCTGTGTTGGGTACCTGTGACTCCCAGTAAAATATGGGCACGCTGCAGCAGTTAATTTGATAAAACACCAGTGGCTAAAATAGCATTTCTAAAATGCACATAAGAGATGTGATGCATTGTAGCTAAGAGCATGCACAAGCCTTTCTGTTGTATCTAAATACTTCTTGTTACTGAAAAACCCCTTTTTCCCCTGATACCCGGGAAGCAGGGAGGCACTAATAAACAGGATTTGAAGGAGTTGAAAAGGAAAACTGCAACAATAAGTGGTCTGAGTTTTTTAAGTGTTCTATCTATTGTTAGTTACTTGTAAAGAATTATCTAAGAAATAATATATTCAGCAAGTAACATAAGTGATGGAATTATACAAGGATCAAGCACTGATTGATCAAGGGTTGAAGTCCATGCCCACTGAATGCAATAGCCAGAGTCTCATGGGCTAAATTTAGATCAAACATCAAATAAAACAGTTTGATTAGTGCTTTTTGACCAGTATAACTGCAAGTCTGTGTGAACTTAGCCTTATGCTGCGTTTCCAGCATATTTAAAATTATTCTAACATAATGCTGACATGCTATAAAACTTGAGACTATTGAACTCAGTGTATATTAGTTTTAATTAAAGAAAATTTATTTTAAACATAGGTGGATGTTTGCATCTCCTTTCCAATTCACATGATGCAAATCTTTATCACTTTGCAAACTCATGTTCTCCATGCTAACCTGACTGGCTGAGTTGTAAATGGGATGTATTGGGATGTGTATTGTCACAAATGCAGCTGCTCAGGGCAGGTACAATTCCCAGCCCTGGCAGAATGAGGAGCAAGTTCTGCAGGTTGTGCCCAGTCAGTAGCACTGACCACACATCTGCAGCTCACAGCTGTGGGAGGGAAAACAACCCCAACCACTGGTGAAGTTTATAGAAAGATTGAAGTGATAGAAGCTTGAATTCCCCCTGTGTGCTCCAGTCTGGGCAGACACGGCTCTGGCAGCAGTGCCTGGAGGGGTGGAAGGTTTCTGTCTCTGAGAATTGTCCCAGCAGTGAAACCCTGCAGTGACTACCAGGGCATTTTGTGCATTTCTGCTCACTTAGCTGAGTTGTTTCTCCACGTGGAGGGGAGGGATAGCTCACCTCCCTCCCAGAACTGCTGCACTCCAGCTGGCAAACACTGCCAGAGCTGAACAAGCCTGACAAGTATTTATAATAAGCTATTGCAGCTGTTCCAGCTCATTCTTTGCTTTTGTATATCAGATTTTACATTTAGTATTTTCTTTTATGATTTCATCTGTTATAGGAGCTAGATTACTCACAGATTCACTCCAAATAGTAACAACAAATTATACTACCATTAACAGAATTGTATTGTGTTTCTACTAGTAATGAAATATTTTTCCACAATTTAGGCTACATGAAGTGGAATAAACAGAAATTCTGCTATTCCTTGGTGGCCCTGCTTCTTCTCAATAGGAGGCAGTGAGTCTTTCATTTCAGCTTGCTATCCTCAAAGTTCATGCTATTTGGAGGCAAAGCTGTGGATGACAAACTACAAAGCTGACAGGAAAACATGCAAGGTTGATATATAAAACAAGCCACACTGCTCGTGCTTTGACTGTCACCACTGCTTTCAGGAAAATGAATAATACTGCCTCAGTCCAAGGCTCCTTAAGAGTTTCTTCAGCTTCCATGGGGGATATTACAATTCCTTCAGTCTAAATTTGGAACCTAAGAGCACAGTTTTCTAAAAGAAATTCAAAAAATAACTCTTTTTTTCCCCCCAACCAAATTCCTAGAAGAAAATAAGCTTGTATAACTTGTTCCCAAATTGAACAAAGCTAACAGAAATTGATGGTCCCTTTCATGAACTGTGAAAAATGCTGTGGATGTTTCTCTGGTTTAACAACTGAGTGAAAACATTCTCTGTTCACCACTTTCTCTGCAAATTTTGCTGCAAGCACCAACAGCTTTACACCAAGAAGACCCAAAGGAATTTTCCATCAAAGCAAAACTGTGCATCACATGAGCAGGTGAAAATGTGATGGAGAAAGGTGTGATGTCTCTGTAAACTTAACCCATGCCAGCCTCCATCTAATGTGCAGTATTTTGTTTTATTTTCAAATTCCTGTGGATTTAGTAATTGAACATTATTCTTGTGGGAAAGTGTTATTTGGCATTCATGTACATAATGATATGCTGAGAAAAAATAATTTTTTCCTTAAGAAAAAATAATCAGAATTCATCTTGTCTGTTAACAGGCTTTGAATTGTGCATGTAATAGAAATGGATATTTAAAACATCTTTATTTCATTATCTCATTTATCATATTGTAGGTTGGCAACTAATTAGTATAGATATTTGAAGTTATAGATTGAGGAAACTAAATTAGTGCACTATGATATAATTAATCACAGAAAACTTTTGTTCAGCAGCTAATCTATCAGCTACTTTGCTTCTTGTTGATACTCGTAACTTTGATTAAGGTTTTCAGTACTTTATTTAACATCATACCTTGTTAATATGAAATCCACTGATTATCTCCTATCTCTGAATAACATTCCTGGAAAAACTTGCCATGAAAATCCTCCTGGTGCTAGACTTCAACAAGAAATAGCCTATAGAGACCACCAAGGGCCACTGTGTGCCAGCAGTCCCCTAGCAAAGGATGCCTCAGGGTATCAGAAATGCTTTTCATTTCTGCCCTCCCCTCTGGTTATCCTCATGTGCTTCCACATGTTCCACCATGAAGTATTACAGCCCAGCTGAAGGTGCTGGAAGCAAGCAGTAATCCAAACCAGGACCAAGATTCTTGCTTCAGAAACCACAGAGGGCAGGCTGGGGGTTTGTGAGCATCCCTGGAGTGCTCCCTGGTGCATCCCTGGAGTGCTCCCTGGTGCCTGGGAGAGCAGGGCAGGGGCTGTGCAGGCACTGGGTGCAATGGGGATGAGACATTTCTTGCTTTTCTCCTGGAATTGCCATGCTGTTCCTGTCCTTTCATCCACCTGCTGAGAGGCAGAAATACATGGTAAGATGTCAGAATTCAAAATTAATTATCCCTTCATAAAGTTCAGAAGAATTGTCCTGAGCTTCTCTGACTGAGTACATCAGTGGGCAAGGGAAGAGCTACCAATGGTATTTATCTGGACTTCTCTAAAGCCCCTGGCACACTCCTCAACTTCTTAAACAAATCCTTGCTGGTGTAACCAAAGCTACTATTTCAGACACTTAATTACCCTGCCTGTTTTCATTGCTAGTATAATTGTAAAGACTTATTAAGCTATGAAACTAAACCTCTAAGTGCCTGATCTGAACACTTTTTACTCTGTGGGATTTTATCCAGTCAAATGGTTACCACTTGCAGCTTTCAACATATGAATGAAATATCTGAGCAATGCTTTGGAAATGCCAAATAAACAGAATGACAGGCTATTGACCAGTCATTGGGAAACACTGTTTAGTTCATTTACTAAATGTTAGAATATTTAAGTGAGTTGTTTTTACTGTGACATGGTGCTATTTAGAATATGCCAAAAGAAAATAACTATTTTTAAAATTGTGCTTTTTGTTGGGGGAACATATTGGTAAACTTCTAGAAGCCCCAGTTGTTGGTTTCACTGAGTCTTTTGTGTGAGGCTTTTGGTGCATTTTGACACAAACATAACCTATCTTCATATGTTAACTGTGTTTTTATGTTTGATAGTTACAATTCATGCCCCAGTGGTCATTTATATAATTTTACTTATCCTGTCAGCCAGCTTTGACATTATCACATGACTCCAATTTGTTATTTGCTTTGACTAATGAACAGCAAATAGGTCAAGACTAAGCAAAGCCAAAAAACCTTTTTAAGAATAACAAACCAGAAACTGATAGAGTAGCAATAAAATACATATAGCAAACTCTTTCTCTTAACCAAAATCCCCTTTATGGAATGTTTGAAAATCTTCTGGACAGATTGCCTGCTAAAGCAATATTTCTGGCTCAAATAATGATATTAATACAATTGAACATGGATATTTGTTGTAGGAGACCATAAGTCTTTAGAAAGTAAAACTAGTTTCCTGACTTTAGTTTAGTAAGGGACTAGTATCCTTTCTTGTATATATTTGAAGGCTTTTTTTTCCTCCCATATATCATTATACTGTGTTTACTTATTGAAAAAAAAAGTGGCAAATGGCATACAAATAACTATTGTATCCTGGTGAACAGCTTCAGGTATCTTTCAAGACTTTATTTTGAAAACTGGATAATGAGGAAAGTCTGAAAACTCAACACCCAAAATATTTGTAAGAGCAGAAGTATACACAAAGGATAAATGCAAGATTTTTCCTTCCATAATTCAGATTAATTTTTAGTTGCATTGTGTTATTATCAAAGATTAGTATTTGATATTACAAGTTTGTATGACACAGATTTCTTTAAACACCAGTTTTATAATGTGCATATAAAGTAAAATGCATGTATGTGGAACATGAGGCTCTGAGAGGCTGCAATAGTTTAGAGTTAGGTCTTCAGGATATTTATACTGTAATTTACTAGTTTTCATTTTTCTTAACGTTGCTTGAAAGCAAAAAGCCAACTGCATTACTTTATGAATACAAAATAATTGTCCATTTTACAGAGCCAGGAATCAGAATCAGAAATAGGTGAGCTCTGACCTCTGGTTTTGCTTCATGACACTGCTTGATTTCTCTGTAAAAATGTGACTTGCATGGAGATCATCTGTAAATGATCATGACTCAGCACATGAATGGACTCCTCCTTGTCCAAATTCCCAGTGACATCAGCAGTGCCTCCTTGGAGGGAGCTGTGATGTGAATGTCAGCACACAGCCCCAGTTGGAGGTCTCTGAACAAACCCACAGATTTTTGATGTTACACTTACAGCTCCTGGGACTTTTCTGTTCCAGCTCTTTTATTGCTGCAGAGAAGCTGCACTGCTAATACCAATGGTGGGAAACAGTGAACAAAAATGCACTTGATGCTCTCCCATTAGGAAATTAATATGCCCGTTCTCCTCCTTAGGCCTTGATCTCGCCGTGAAATTACAAACACGCAAGTCATAATTCTACTTAAACACATTTTTACTGGCACCATTCATGGCCAAAGCTGTCAGTAATCAGGCACAGGTATCATTACTGTGTATGGGCTCACAAACAGATCAGTAGAGGTACAGGAATCACAGACTTGCAGCAGGATCACCTGCTGAGGGCCAGAGGGGATCATTACACTGTGTAACCTGACCTTCTCTCCAGCATATCTGTCATTTCATCCATTTACTCTGTTCTGAGCCCAATAACTTCTGTTTGACTAACACAGCTCTTCTCTATTTGCCTTTATATTGAGTTTCTTGGCCAAAAATCCATTACCATTTTAGTCAGGTCTGCCATCACCTGAAAGAACTTCTGAGGATTTCTTGTACTCTATTAGAGACCTGCCATTGGGAAGGTGGGACCAAGCTCCCTTTAGGAGCAGTGATTATCCTGGAGTCTACAGCAGGCCATGATCAGCAGTGTTTGTGTCAGGCTTTGGGATTCTTCTGAGTGAAATATGCACCAAAATCTATTACTGCCTCCCCTAGTTTCTTATTTGCAGGTTTCTTTTAGGAAGTATTAACCATTTTTTAAGAAACTGGTCACATTAGTAAAAACCCAATGGTTCTACAATTTTCAAAAGAAACGTGATATACTCAAAACACATTCTGTCACCATGCAGAGCCTTCCTCCCAATCTTTTTTTTTTTTTATCTTATGTAATTCATAACAACATCTGACAGGCTCCTGCTAGCTTCAGATGATTTGAGAAGGATTTTTAAACAGGAAAGGGAGATTTGGGCACACATAGATTTGGACTGTGTTGTTGCTGCCACCAAAGTGGACATTGCCAGCATTCTTCAGCTTCCCAGATGTATATTGGCTCATGAAATCACTCTTGTTTAAAAGAGCCATCTACTCCAGGCTGTTACAGAATTGAATTCCCAGAATTTATTGTTTGTCTGTTGTGAACTTTTCTTTAATATGTATTTAGGAGAAATGTCTTTACATCACATATATCACATAATCTTTTTTTTTTCCCCAGGCGAAATTTTAGGCTAAACAAAAATATTTTTGATTATCAATATATAAACTATTTCAGTAAATTTGATTCCTGTAATATGTTCCTTAAGATATTCCTTATCTTCCCCATAAAAAAACCACAAAATAATAAAGCAAAGAGCAGATATCCCTCTTATAGATCTCTTTGTAATTGAAGAGAGGAGGCTTTTATCTTGCTGGCTGGCTTAGAGCTGCTCTTTACTCCCTGTAAAGGTAATGAAGACTCAGAAATACAGCTGGATCTGTTAAATTAGAAGTCTCTCTCCCTCACAGTACAGTTTGTGTTCCTGCAGACACTTGAGCCCACTGGTGTGAGCCCCTGTGGGGAGCCTGTTTGTGGATGCAGTGGCAGAATCCAGCTCCAGTTGTGTGAAATACACTGAAAGCACAACATGAATTCCACAAACTGGCATTTTTTCTGAATTCTTTACACACTCACTCAAGAGTGGTGCCATATTTTCAACAGCAATAAGGAAAACAATGGCACCTTCATGCACAGACTGGGGAAGGTTTTGATCTCCACAGATGAGCATGAGAGCTTTAAGCATCTTGGAAAATTAATTGGAGGGGAGCGAACAGTTTGTGCACACTGCTCATGCCTGCCATCACTTCTGAGAAGTTGGTTTGTTATTTGTTTAAAGGTGATCATGCCTTTTTGGCAAACCTACTGCTTTCAGGTATTTTTAATACATTCAGGGTACAAAGTATGTGAAGTACAGAGATGTTTATAATGAGCAGCAAAACCCAGAGGTATTTTATTAGGCTGTGTAACTATTGCTTGATGACTACTTTTAATTGGTGAAATAATAACTAATTCCTGGTTTATTTCTTTAATATTTTAACCTACTAACTGCATGATTTTTATGAAACATCTCTTTTGGAAGCAGCTAAAACCTTTCTCAGTGGTTTTGTTCACAAACTTTTAAATTGATTTCTGGTATTAGTTCAGAGAATCAGAGAATCATCACTTACTTAGGGTGGGAAGAGACCTTTAAAGGTCATCTAAGGCCAACCCCCTGCCCTGAGCAGGGACATTTTCATTTCCAGTAGACTGTGTAGTTAATATACATCTCTAGCAGTGTACTTATGAGTCTCCACTAACATGGTGCTGGTTTTTTGCAGCTTTTTGTGTGATTTTTTCAAATGAAATAATTTTTTTCAACCAGCTCCTAAACACCAGTTCACATAGAAGCAATTGCATTATTATGATATCTATTATCTTTTATAGATACATATGTAAAACACCTGATAGACCTGAGAGCAGTTGTCTCCAACAATCTGAGAAACAACTAATTCACTTAGGTTTTTTTTTTAATTAAATGTATCACTGTGAAGTCAGACCTAATGAGTTACTTCTTCAAATTATTTTCCCTTCTCAGACTGTTAGAATATTTCTTCAGAATTCTGTATATTTTCTTGCATCTAAATGAGACCATTCTTATTCATAACCTATTTAATATGAAAACCTATCCTCTGAAATTGATTCTAATATAAAAAGGTGTACACGTGCACTGATATCCTTTCCTTGAGCAAAGCAGAAATTACCTTATTAATCATATTCAATTGTTATGGGCCTCCACTCTGAAAGAAGTTAGCCCACATAGAAAACTGGGCTTCACAGGAATAAATGCCCCTGTAGAGATTTTCCTGACAGGGAAAAACCACAGCTGCCACACTCCAAAAAGATTCTGGTAGACCCAAGAAGAATGGATTTATATATAGAAAAAACCCAAACTGACCTGAAACCTTTAAAAAGAAAACAAACTAAAAACCACACACAAACAACAACATCAAAAAATCTACCTTGAAGGTATTATTTTAGTCAAGCAAAGATTAATCTCTTACTTTACCCAGTTAATCTCTACAAATGCAGTAGAAGTTCTATGGACAGAGGCATTACAAAGTTCAGGAATCCTACCCCTAAAGCACTGGCATCTGGTTTTAGTCAAGTGATGAATTTAATTTAAATTATTAATTTAATTTATAACTTTAATTTATTTATTTAATTAATTCATTTAGCGGCCCTTTGAAAGTATCCTAGGATTTTCTTGTAGAAGTGCTCATTCTGAGGGAAGTAATGCATTAATTTGGAATTCATATGGACATTAGTCTGCTTGTATTCTCTTAGCAGAAGAGAAATATTAGAAATAGCCAAAAAACCATGAGGCAGTGTCATCAACTCTCCCTCTTCCAAAGAATAGAATTAACAGAAAAGGACACCTGGATATTTTGTAATATTTATTAATGCAAACCACCCTGCAACTCTTTACTGAAGTAATGACTGAGAACAAATTTCTGGTTTAATTAATGGAAGAGGGATGTTTTAAGAAAAAAAAACAAATAAATTGGCTATCCCTTTTGTTTTGTGGCTTTTTAAAAATAGAAATAGCTTTGCTGGTTTGTCAGTGCTCATCCCTCCTGACTGGCTCCTCCTTGCCTGGCCAAATTCAGCCCTTGGGTCAGTGATGCGGATTCTTCCAAGTGAGGAGATTGCTCACTCGTTTGGAGCTGCTCTCAGCTATGCTGACCTGTTTCCAGCTTCATCTGATGTTTAAGCTGGAGACTAAAACATCTTATTGGATGGTAACACAGACAAAAATAATCGTAGGAAAAATCCTATTATCAGATAAATATTTTTAGTAATGAGAGAGCAGGATGTAGTCATGCAAGATGCTTAATCTCAAGGCCAACAACTCTTCAAATGACAATGCAGTTGTAACATTTTCCATTTCCAAACAATGAGCAATCAAACATTAGCTAATTAAATGCTTTCAGTGGTGAAAGAAAATATAAAAATACATGAAATTATCAAATAAAAAAACCAAGTGACTAATTTGTCAGCCTCAGCATCACTTTACAAATAGCAGCAGCCAAGTTATCCCTACACTGCATATCAATCAATTTTACTTTTTACAGCTGATAAGATATTCTCTAATTAAATTATGTTTTAATTGCCTTTGACTTTCAGTGCAAGGAAAATGACAATATGCTTTCCATGAAAGTACTCCCTACTCATTTCTGTATGCTGTGACTGTCATTATGCAGTTAACAGTTGTTCCACATAGGGATCAAGACTCCACATTTTCTCCTGAAATAGGATCCTGAAATAAATCTGATTCAGAAAGGGTTATTTTCTATATGCTAATATAATTCTTTTAATTGTTTGCAACACTGAGGTCTGCCCACTTGCAGTCTATTGCCATTCTCAGAGTTTTTCAAAGAGCATCTCCAGAGCCATTTGATCCTATGTGTTACTGCATTTACAATGAGAATGCCAGTCCTGGAAAACACAATCTCCTGGTTTTCACACTGAGCTCCTTACTAATTACCTTTCAAAATATTTGGTTTTTATAAGGCTACCATGAAGTGCATAGATCGAAATCATGCTGCTGCTTTATGATATGATAATTAAGTTAATTATAGCACCAAAATGTGTGTCAGTAAGAAGGTGCCAGAATTAGGGCAGGAGACCCAGCTCAGGCTCAGCACTGGGACACAGGGGATGCACTGACAAACAGGGCAGGCCCAGGAGGTCAAGCACCTTTCTCTAAGTGCCTCTTCTGCATCTGCAAAGCAAAGGAGGGGAAAAGAAGCAGCAAATGCCTCCATAGTTCCCACTCCTCAAGTCTGAACACACAGGAGAGGTTTGGGTGAAGGCATTTTGGGTGATTCAAACCAGACTTCATCTTAATTCAGCTGAGAAGGAAAGGAAGGTAAGCAAGCTGTAAACAGACACTGCTGCAAGATATGAAAGCAAAAGCAGAAAAACAGTAAAGAAAAGACAACTTCTTTCTCTGGGCTTTGAGATAAGCAGAAGGAAGGAAAATTTGAAGCGCAGCCCTACTGCGTTTAGTTGGGTCTCTAACCCAAAACTTAATTTCTACACCAGTTACAAAGAAAACATCACCTCAGGGTTGTACATGAAGGCTTTGGTCACACTGTGACACAGTTACTCAATATTTCACATCCACTTGTTGGAATATGGACCTGATAGATGCTCCTTATATGCTTGATTTACAAATAAAGTCAGCAGTTGTATTTTCCAGCCATTCCTCCAGTGAGCAGATAATGATATAGCCAGTGCTGGGACATTTGATGTAAGTAGTGGACATTTCAGTCACTGCATGAGTCCTTCATCTCCCTAGGATCCAGGGGAAGAAAATTATTTGATATGAGAGCATTTGATATTACAAGTTGTATTTAACATTTCAAGGCTCATTTGAATCAGCTCAGCTCACTGAACTGCTAAAGCATACAGGACAGCACATCCTGTCCTGAGGAGAAACCTATAGATGTGTTTAGTAGCCTAAAGGTATATTACAAAAAAATGAGTCGCTGAAGATGAGGCCCAAAATTGCATTGGTGCTGCTCATTTCAGATGTGATCTGACAGCCAGGCCTGGTGCATTACAGCACAGAAGGGTGGATGGATCAGCAGCAGAAAATACTGCTGAGGTCTGTGGTGCACTGGGAACTTCTCAAGACAGAAATTCTGTCATGACCCACAAATACCTGTAGAGCACAAGTTAGTGACATTTGATATTGATGAAAAAATACTGTATCATAGCACTATATCATAACACTGCATCATAACACAATATCCTGAGTTCTTTTCCCATGTTTTAATCCATCAGGATGCTAGAAAACTTGAGTTTTTAGTAGGGATGTGCAGGCAGTAACATCTGCTTCCTGTGCCTTGGCAAAGGACTAATGGCTGCTGCAAAACATTTCCTGTAAGCATTCAGCCAGGTTTCTGCCCCCAGCAAATAAATGAATAAGGATGTTTAGTTCTGCCCATGTAAACACAGCATTTTGTAACCTCGGTACAAAGTGGAAACAGTAATTTCAGGGGTTATGTATTTTGTGGTACACTGAGGATGGAATACTAACCAGAAGGTTTTATGCCATTAGAAAATTGTGTATTTGTGCATCTCAAAGAGCTTGGTTTCTAAGCACAGCACTGGGGCTTTCTGAGTGCTTTCTGCAGGTCTCTACCAAAGTGTGTGCTGAAAAAGGAGAGACAATCCTGAGGCTTCCCCTGGCTGGCCCATTCTCAGTGACCCAGGGGGACAGATTTTGCCAGGGGGTTGTTCATGTTATCAGGCCTGAAGGGTTAAACTTGCATTTATTTTCTAAGAGCAGACAGCTTTGGACAAGACACTTGTTTCTGCTGGTGGTATGAAGTGATGGCAAAGAAAAGATAGAATACCATGTGCACATTTTCTTCTCATGGTGTTTCTTAGAGAGACAACATGAGTCAGTGGTCTAAGAATCAAAATTTCACAAAATTCAGGGGGGGTAAAAAGATATTGTTACAGGAAGTCAGACTGCCTGATATATCAGCTTATATTGGTAAAATGAGTAATTCTACACAAGAGTGTAGAAGCACAAAAGGATATGGTGATACATCACCCAGTTCCTGTAGGAGCTCTGCTCTGAGTTCTGAGAAGTCAGTAAAATTTTCTGTGTTAATTCCAATCAATTGTGGGTCATGTCCTAGATTTATAATAATTACATTTAAAGTGTTGTGATTAAAAACAAGCCCTAGCTTTTATAAATGCAGGAGGAATTAACACACACCTTACGAGATCTTTCACAAATGCAGTCAATGTGCATGGGCTTAATTTTTTTAATATCTGGTCTTTTTCTGTTTTAGGCAATAATCAGAATCCAGAGGAAAAGGTTGCAATCTACAGGAAGCTGGTAGGTCAAATTTTAAAATTATATAAATGCCAGTACAATTAGAGAGAAAAAAATGTAAGCGGTAAGGTAATGAAACTTGCATTTACTGGATATTCAGAGAATATGCAAAATCATTTAAATTTACATACTGAGGGGGTGAAAATGTGGTTTAGCAGAGGCAATTAACATGAGAAAGTAAGACAGATGCTGTGCAAATAATTCATAATGAATAATTTCTTTGCTCCATTATGTGTTTGCAAGTTTTCCAAACAAACTAGTTTTTCTGATGTATATGTTCAAACTGTTTGCTGAATAATATCTACGCATAATTTTTTATGTAATTCATTCATAAGCAGAGCTTTTTGAATATTCAAGCTCTTTTTGAATGGGTATGTAGGTTGTGCAACACATTTCTCTTTTCCAATTGGAGAAACATGACTTATAGGTTCTGCTATGAATAATCACAATATTTAACAATATTTGCTTCATTATTTTACCAAACATTCCTGCTAGTAAACTCATTTGTTAAGATAATCATGGAAAAAGAGATGCAAACAAAAGCAAATAAATTAGCCTGGCATCCTCTCTTTTCTTTCTCACTTAAGAAAAATAATTTGCACTGTCCATAATTCTGTTTGTCTTTCATTAAAATATACGAGGAAGCTGAAAATGCAAAATCATATTGTTAAACAGACTTGAGTTTCCTATGGCTGTGGAGTCACACTCAATGCACAGAGTGCCAGCCCAGCCCTTTGGAGCTGCCTTTGGCCCCCTCCCACAGGGGCAGCCCCTGGGATGGCTGAATCTGTGTCCCTTTCATGGAATCTGTGTTCCTTCCATGGAATCTGTGTCCCTTCCATGGAATCTGTGTCCCTTCCATGGAATCCTTGTCCCTTCCATGGAATCCTTGTGCCTTCCATGGAATCCAGGTCCCTTCATGGAATACACATTATTTCCATGGAATCCTCATCCTGTCCATGGAATCCACCTCCCTTCCACAGAATCCTTCTCCCTTCCATGGAATCCACCTCCCTTCTATGGACTCCTCATCCCTTCCATGGAATCCTCATCTCTTCCATGGAATCTGTGTCCCTTCCATGGAATCCACCTCCCTTCCATGGACTCCTCATCCCTTCCATGGAATCTGTGTCCCTTCCATGGAATCCACCTCCCTTCCATGGACTCCTCATCCCTTCCACGGAATCCAAGTCCCTTCCATGGAATACACATTATTTCCATGGAATCCTCATCCTGTCCATGGAATCCAGGTCCCTTCCATGGAATCCAGGTCCCTTCCATGGAATACACATTATTTCCATGGAATCCTCATCCTGTCCATGGACTTCTCCTCCCTTCCATGGAATCCAGGTCCCTTCCATGGAATACACATTATTTCCATGGAATCCACCTCCCTTCCATGGACTCCTCATCCCTTCCATGGAATCCAGGTCCCTTCCATGGAATCCTCACCCTGTCCATGGAATCCACCTCCCTTCCATGGAATCCAGGTCCCTTCCATGGAATCCACATAATTTCCATGGAATCCACCTCCCTTCCATGGACTCCACCTCCCTTCCATGGAATCCAGGTCCCTTCCAGCCAATCCTTGTCCCTTCAGCAGGCAGACAGGTGTTTGGAGCTCCTGCTCCATGGCACAAAGGGCAGGCTCCCATGCAGGAGGCTAATGAAGACAAACACGCTGTTTCTTGGCATGCAAGGTGATTAATTGCCAGAGGCAAGCTTAATTATGCCAGGAGTAACAATCGGCGTCAGGGACAGACACCAAGTTTTGTGCGGCCCATTGTTAGACATGTGTTGGAGTTTGAATTTGAACATGAATGAATTAGTATGGATTGTGTCTTCCTACAGAGCTGCCACATATTATATTTAGAGTCATATTTATTTGGAAAAGTCAGTTTTTCTCTAAGTGAAGCAGGTCATCAGACCTGAGAGACTGCAGCATGCTCAGGATCAATTGTGCATGATGAACTCAAGGATGAGTGAATTCCAGTTCCAGAATCTTACTAGCAATGTAAAGACTGCATTTGATTTTCTATATTAATTTTTTTTGTACAAGTTTTTATACTGAATATATCATATTTCAGAGTTTCTATATCAGTTTACTATTTCAATAGTGATAATTTGGAAAAAAGTAATATTGGTATTAGTAAAATAAGTTTCACTTTCCTCAGGAGACAGTGAAAGAATTTAAAGTTCTGTTTTTGAGGTACCTATATATCCCATGTATATGCTCTCATTGAGGATCTGACAGTCTCAGTTTACACCTTTTTTTCCTGAAATCAGAAATTATGACAGGAATAGTACAAAGGATTCCCTGCACCTTTTTAACACTAACAGGACAGGAGAATGCAGAGAACATATAAATAGAGTTTCACAAATGTCAGTTCTGCAAAAGTGTATCAGTGTGAAAATGTGCCATTTTCACATTTTACACTGAATAATGAGAGCACTGACACAAGTATTTTAAATAACTGAAGTATACCTACATGCCTTTGGAAGAGAATAGAAAGAATAACTTAATAAAATAACTTGCTGAACAAGTACTGGTGCTAACCAGCATTTTCAAATTCCTTTGGAGGCAAAGAAATAATTGCTTTAATGAGCACTGAAAGTGAAACTGTTTGAAAATACAGAAAAATTACAGTGAAGTGACATTAAACCTAGAAGGAAATTGTGGATCACTAAGTTGGCAGATTTTATATGGCAAACATGACATTTTTAAAAATCATATATATATATATTAAAATAAGAAAACAACAGAAAAGAAAACACACATTAAACCAATCTTGTTGAGTAAATAGTCTCTTTATTCCTTGGATTACTTGCATTCTCTTCCCTTTTCCAGCATTTTAAATTTCTACTTTATAAAACATCCAGACATAATAAACCCTTCAATTCAGTTTTGGTTTATTCTTTCCTATTTATCTACAGTTAAAAAAAATCATGTTTCACTAGTGATGAAAAAATAATTTCATTAGTGATTCTTGGTATTTTTGTAACTTTAAAACACACATTGTAGATTCTACATCCCTGAAAACATATTTCCTGCTCAAACTTCCCATTCTTCTATGGCTGCCTTAATTTCTTTTTGCACTGCAGGAGTTCATACTGGTAGAAGTGATAAATGGATGTCTTTCTTTGCATTATACATATTTACAGCAAGTAAACTGTGTCTACCATATCACTTTATAAATCTATTGCCCAGTGCTGCTATAGCCAATGCATTAAATATTGGGCTTCTCAGGGACTGCTCAGTGCAGTTTAACACAACAGATAATGAAAGGAGATCAGGCATGAAAAGTTCCTCTTTATCTTGCACCTTTCCTCACACAAAGTAGCTGATAACAGCTAAGTTCATCATCCTTCTTTCATACAGTATTCAGGAAATCAGGCACTTAAACCACGACCTTCACAGAGAGAGGACTGTGTCATCCTCTTTAGTCAGTAGCAAAAAAAGGGCTCTGATCCTGAATGGAGTTGTTGGATTTTGTCAGAAGATAAATTAAGCAGCTGAATACTTTTGTGTGCTTGTATGGAAGTCCTTTTCAAGGAAATACTTTGCATTAAAAGAAAAGAGGGCATAAGAAGGCACAGAACATAAAAGTTAGCAATGAAAGATGGGGCCAAATTAAGGTTGAACAGAGCAAAAGTAAAATTAACTAACAGCTTCCTTAAAGACCCACCTCTAATATTTAATTATTTTATTAAAAATGCTGTGCAATGCCAGAGAATTCATGGTAACTGCTGGAAAAAAAAATGTTATCCCAATTCTGAAAATGTATGTTGGTTTATTATTATCTAGCATTTTTCATTCTCTTGATAGACCTTGTGTACTAAGAAAAAATATTGTTCTATTATATTTCATAATGGGAAGTGAGCCTGTGAAAGCTAAAATATTCACTGATCTGTGAAAGTATTTTCAGACCACAAATTCCACTTTCCCCACCCTCTAATTCCTCCCTCAGTCTCCAGAGTGTTTTTATTTAAAAGGAACAAATTCTGTTGGTGAAGTTTGCATTGGCAGTTAATATAGGGGTATATATATAGGGGTAGATGTGTCTCACTCAGAAGGCAAACTGTCACAAACTGCACATTCTGTTTATGTGTTGGCTACTTCTAGTTTTGCCTTGGCTTTTTGTGGTGTTTTTGTTTTTGTTTTGTGTTTTTTTGGTTTGGTTTGGTTTGGTTTTGCTTTTTGTTTTTTTTGGGTTTTTTCTCTTCATTGCGTCCCCAGTTATTCCTTGCATTTTCACATGCACCTTCCAGTTCACAGGCTCACTGCTGAAGCAGACTGCAAACTTAACATTTGCTTTTGAGGCTGGCTTCAAATCTTGGACTGACTGAAGTAATTTCAATCTTATGTAAAATAGCTACTTCATCCTTTACACCTTCCTACTTGCCTTTTTTTCCTTCTCTGGATAATGTTCCAGATATTTTATTCTACCACTTGTGACTAAACCAATCGAAGTGACCTTTCACTTAGACTAGGTACTAGAATTGTCTGTGTGTGGTGCCATTTACCTAAAATCAGCCTCATTCCATCTCGTGCAGAGTGTGTGTCTGTGGGCTACCTCATCCACACCAATACCACTTCAGGCAGAGCTGAGCTAAAACCACTCCTGACATCAGAAATAAATGTTGAATTCATCCTCAGCTCGCTCTGTCAGTGAACTCATTGCTGCCATCCAGAACACCCCCTGACCTCCATGGTTTTTATCATAATCACCTGGTGGTATTTTCTCCCACTCTCAAAAACCATATACAGACAAGTACATAAAGCAAATAGTTTTTCTTAATGTAATGGCTACAACCTCTCAGTAATTGCAGCAGGAATACAAGTGAAACTGTTCATCCTCTGTGGTGTCTGAGTCATTAAAATGGCTGAGAGAATTAACATTGCAATTACACTCAGGAGCTCGCCAAGCCAAACTGAGGAATAGTTAACAACTGTATCTTCCATTAATGTTACAAGAGCAATGACAATACTCAGATTTCAGTATTTGGGATCTGGCATCTAAAAAGTCACTGGAAACCAGTATGACTCCAGTAACTGGTTGGGCCAGAAGAAGGTAAGAGACCTGGGCCCTGATTCACAGAGTAAGAATGGCCCTGATATTTATGTCTTTACTTAACAATTGTATTAGTGCTTTAGGATTATCACATAAGCCTTATGTGATAATCCTAAACATAACTACTCTGGAAGCAGGGCATCCTACCAATTCTGCAACAGTGACACCTAATTTTAACACCCACAATGTGTTTTTCCTGAGAGCTGAACAATTTAAACACAAAAATTCTTCTCAGTGACTGGTGAATTCTCCTCTTGGTCAGCCAGATGAGCAAAGACTCCTCATTTGCTTCCAGCTGGTACTAATCCACTTTACACTTTGTTGACAGCCATATTTTCCAAACTCCTTTCAACTATTTGTGGTCAGCTGTAGGGAAAAAGGAGGCCAGGTGTGTCAGTTCAGAGTTTGCTGTGTACAGAACACACACCAAGGCACACAGGGGGTGTTCTGCAGAGTTCTGCATCCACTAGGGATGGCTGTGCATGCTGAACCTGCTCATCTGCAGACAGCAATTCCTCAAAGTACAACAGCATTCCATGCCTATAAAAGTCTTCACATTTTCTTAACTTTCCACTGAGCAGGTGGAAGGACTTTCCATCTTTTTTTGCCCCCTCTTCTTCTTCCAAAACTGCAACTTTGTTGATGGCTTTGCATTGTTGAGAGCTGTTCAAGCACATTGCAAGTGGCTTTCTACCTGCTTGGTGCTTCCATTTGAGCCACTTCAAAGACAGGCTATCATTCTTACAATTATAAGAAGAAGGCTGCCTATAAAAGGGAAGGGGAGAAAAAAGGCTAAAGAGACTGGAAACTACCTGAAAATACTAGTACAATTTCAACATCTTTCCTTTCTTTTTGTCTGATGAATTACACCGAGCTTCTGGCAATATTTAGGAGGTGAAACAAACTTGCTTATTGCAATGTCAAACATACACCACACTTACTGAATTACCAAAGAAGGTAATTCCAGTGTGTTAAAATTGTGTATCATGCCACTCCTTCTCTGCTAGGTGCTCACTACATGATAAACAGCTACTTCTCCCATACCATGGTGTGGTTACTTCCTTGGAAAAGAGAGAAATACTCTTATGTGTATTTTTTTATTGTTATTAATTTTTCCATAATTTCTTACTATGCAATTGCAGACATAGGATTAAGAATGAAAATTGGACATTTAAATCAGGTGCACGACTGACTAATGATATTGCAGTATATATGATAAAGGTAGGAAATTGTACCAATTAATTAAAATAATCCTCTTTACAACACATTAAAACATTTGAGAGGCATTGTTCAGGAAGATAAGCTCTCTCTTTATTCTGAAGAGTCTTATGTTGTTACAATGGATCATTGCATTTCACAATTTCCAGCTTACAGGGTTGGAAAAAATTATGGCTATCAGCTGGAGTGACCTCTTGTGTGATGCCAGCCAGTGAACTTCCCCCAGGTAACCACTCCATCAATCCTGTAACTTACATTTCAGATGCAATATAACTTTCAGAAAGATCCTATTTTGAATCTAAGCAAGACCAGAATACACATTCCATAGGTAAAATGTTCCTATTACTAACAAGCTGCACTCCTAAAATTTCCCCTTCATTGTAAAATGTATTTATATAGCATCAGCTTCCAGAAATCCTTTTATCATGCCTGTTTTGATCAAGCTATAGCAGTGTGTGTGGTGGAGCATATCCATACTAATAGAGAAATAATGATGTATAGGGACACACTGAAAAATCAGCAGTTCCAGGTTAGAAAATTCAAACGTGTGCTTAAAAGGCAAGAGGACAGGCATCCAGCAGTTACCACCAGTAAACTGCTAATCTTTCTTGTTGCCTCCTTTCTTCTTTCCTTTCAAATCACACTGAAGGTCAATTTTTCAAAGAAGTGTGAAAAGAGAGAGCCATGGCCCTTCTGAGAGTGGACAAGATGCTCTCCTGTCAGCAGGCTCTGAGAGTGACAAGGTGATCCTGAGAGAGCCCCTGAAGGCATTGAGGGCTGGGAACATGTGCAGGCTCCAGGCTGTGCCTTTTCAGCTCAGCCATGGAGCACTGGCTGATGCAGCAACAGCAACGGGGCAGTGACACAGCTGCAGCCTCATTCCCCAAACTCCTTAATAAAAGCTGAAGAAACACACTTAAATTCACTTCAG
This sequence comes from Agelaius phoeniceus, assembly GCF_051311805.1. NCBI lineage: Eukaryota > Metazoa > Chordata > Aves > Passeriformes > Icteridae > Agelaius > Agelaius phoeniceus. The sequence goes on from NC_135279.1 coordinate 13,431,649, forward strand.
ATTTGCTGCCTGGAACTTGTTCTTGAAGGTAGGCATGCACATTCTTTCCTCCAAAGAACTAAACAGAGCTAATGTATTAAATCTGCTAAAGGAGGAGTAGCCTATGGTCACCTTTTACTGACTAATCCAGTAGTTAGAGACCTAACCCAAGAAAATTAGGTGTTTGGGTTATTCTCTGCAGCCTCATGCATATTCACTGCACCTCCCAGGAGAATACCCTTACCTGCAGATAAAAGGGATAGGAACAAACCTGTCTTCCATTGAAGCTGTACCAGCTGTACCACCACATCTGAAGGAATCCAAGATCAATTTAAACAGAGAACAAGAGGAAGAGGAAGCATGGTTCCCTGTCTTCTGTTAGGACACTCACTTTAGGGATAAGACACACTTATTCTTCTAAAACTTGTAATAACTGTCTCTCAGATATTCTGGATTTATATAGTTAACTTTAATCCTGAATGTGGACACAAAGCCAGTATTCCCACATTGGTCTTAGTGATACTGCCTCAACTTGTAAGTTCTGGTTATTTTTGTTTTGATACTCATCCACTCCCAGCTGTCACTTTCACTAACCCAGAACAGTGGGAGCATGTACTCAGTTATTCACCAGGACAAACTCATGCTGCTTATAGTAAACTGCCTTCCAGAAAACAATCCCCCAACCTGAAATGTCACCCGTGTTCTTTTTCACTAGATGCCTGACCTTGACTTCAGCAGCTCTGTGGAACAAATGAGGCCACCTTACCAAGGCAACTGGCTTGGTCTGTGCCATTAACCCAAATCCATCATAATTGACCAGCTACACACCCTTGCTGCATGGCATTTAATAAGACATTTGCTTGTTCTCTCTCAAATCACTGGTTTGTTTAAGTAGCTTTCTAATATTCTCTAAGTCACTCCAATGAGGTGAAGATTTCCAAGTATCTTTAGATTGTATGAGCTGAATGAATTCTGAATTTTGTTAATTTGCCTAATCATCATAAGCATCAAGTCAAATGTTTTATGGGCTGCTATTACAGACTTTCCATTACCTTTTTCACTGATACTTACATCCATCATAATGTAGTTTGACAAGATTTACTTCCCAGCTCAGTGTAATTCTGTCTTTCTTTCCTGATAGGGACAACTCATTACTTAACTGCAACAGTCTTTTTAAGACTTCTCTAGCATTCATGTCTGCAATCTACTTTATTTTCAAGCAGAAATGTTATTTCCAGTAAAATGACTGCCACAGTATATCTGCACACAAGTTTCTCTGCAGAATCAACATCACTGCATATACATTAAAATCTTGACCACAGCTTTAGAGACAAGGACATATCTTGAAATCTGTGAAATGCCATGGAAAGAGACAAGGCCAGGGAGAAGTTGTAGTTCTGTGGATCTTCTTCACTCCTGTGAATAGATGCAGTCCTCAAGCAATAGCATTGCATGTAATTTACCAAGCTCTACCAGTATGCTCAACTCTCCCCTTTTCTCAATTAACCTTGAAAAGCTGAGAGATGCTTCCCTGCTGGTTTCTGGATTGCCCCTTAAAACTCTGGCTCTTTGTTGACAGTTACAGAACTACAGTTGCAGTTGGAAAATTAACTCTGCTGTAGTTTCTCTCTAATCAGAAATTTACAGTGCACTTTCCCCAACTACAGCGAATCCAATGTGCTCCAGTTTGCTGCATTTCTCTACAGGGATTTTCTGTGGTATGGAATAGTCATGAAGTCAATCTGTGGCACTGTTAGCCCTGCTGCTGTGCATTGCCCATGTCCAAGGCTCCTTTTCACTGCTGTTTCTGATTCCTGGCTAATTTCAGTTGCTACTTTCCTCCTGGCCTTGCCAAAAATACATACTGAGTTTTACAGGTTGCCATCAGCTTGTGCCTTGTACTTTGTCACTCTCTTGTTTCCTGATTTACTCTGCTTTAACACTTCTGGTTTTGGTGGTCTGACAGATGTGTAGCAATGTGGAGGGAGAAATTAAAGGTTAAATAATAGTCAACGTTTAATGATTTCAGAGAAAAGATAAGTATTCTGCGCACAAATTGGAAGTAACATTATGTAGAACACGATGATTGAGGCAAAAGCAGTTGCAGTTCTGCTCTGCAGAAGTGACAACAGTCGTTGGAACGGCTCTAACTCGTGGCAAGAAGATGGAAGCGATTTTTTAACAATTCTTTATTTTTCCCCCTCCTGCCCAGATTTTGTTGTCGCCTCCGCGCGCTCCTCGGGCTGCGCAGCGGCGGCCGCGGTAAGGGACCCTCCCCTCCGACCCGCATCCCCTCCGACCCGCATCCCTTCCCGAGCCGCATCCCTTCCCGAGCCGCATCCCCTCCGACCCGCATCCCCTCCCGACCCGCACGAGCATCCCGCCGCCAGGGACTCCGGGCGTCCCCGCCTCCCGCGCCGCTGCGGCAGCGCCCGGCCGGGGCAGCGGCCCGCTGTGCGCAGGGACGGTCAAGGCAACAAGGACGCGCTGGCGGCGGCGGCTCCGGTGCTGCCGCTCCCGTCCGTGTCCCCGTCCCCGTCCCCGTCCCCATCCCCATCCCCGCGCCGCCGCCGCCGCCGCGCGCGCCCGCCAGCGCGCGCCCGTGCGCGGAGCGCGGCGATTGGCTGCGGCGCGCGCGCGGCACCCGCGGGGAGGGCCGTGCGCGCGCCTCGGGACCGCGGCGCGTGCGCGCGCGCGCGCTCCCCCTGCCCACCCGCCCGCCCGCTCTCCCGGCGCGCGCTCCCCCCGCGGCCGCGGCTCCCGCGCTCCCCGGGGGCGGCGCGAGGCTGAGGCGCTGCTGCCGCTGCCGCTGCCCGGAGCCGCCGCTGCCGCCTCCGCTCCGGTGTCAGCGGGGACGGGACGCGCAGCGAGAGCAGAGCCAAGGCGGGGAAGGGCAGGGAAGGAAGGGGTGTCCCCTCCTCACTGAAGGAATCCGCACCGGTGCGAAGTTATCGCCCAGAGACGGTGAGAGGCGCTCGGGCTGCTCAACCTGCTGCCGCCGCCGCTGCTGCCGGTAAATGCTCTTCACTTCTTACTTGCCGACATGCCCGGGGCTCTCCTCCCCTCTCCGCAGCGCTCGGGGCTCCGTGGCCCCGGCAGCCCCCGCTGTAATTGCGCGGTGGAGTTGCCAAGTTGGGATGCGTGTGCGGGTGCGGGTGTCGGAGCCGCGGGATTCAGCACTTGGAGAGGTCATTACTTGCATGAGTTCCAGGCAAGGAGGATAGGAGGATTCTCCGTGCCTCCGCAATAACTGCCGCTGCTGCCCATTAATCCTCATCCTTAACCGCTGGTATTTCTTATGTTTTCACCGTGTTTTAATGTAGTCTTCGCTTTTTTTTTTTTTTTAAGCTGCTGGGGTTTAATTTGTTTATTTACTTTCTTTTCCCCCTTTTCTTCCGAGATTGTAGTACAATGGTATTATTTATTTCTTCAGTGTTTGCCAACAGTGTGGGAAGGTATCGCTGATTCAGAAACTATTGTCCACAGTGCGTCTCGGCTAGGAACAGGCAGCAATAGGAGAAGGCAGGCATTTGTATTCCGAAAGGGAATTTAAAAAAAAAAAAAAAAAAAGCTGCTTTGCATCATTGCCGCAGATTTGCGGGGAGCACAGCACGGAGGGACGGTGATATTTTGTTGTTTGCGAAGGTAATAAACACCGAAGCGCTTCGGTGTTTGACGCGTAGCCCCGCGATTGAGCTGTTTGGGAATGGCTGTGGATAATAAATTCCTGGCTGTGGAGGCAGGGGTTGCTGGCATGTATCACATCCAGCGCTCAGACAATGTTCCGGCGTGTGCTGACACCGGAGCGCGTCCCTGCTACACCTGCCGTGGAGTGGCACTTTGACAAGAGACTGCTCTGGCTCCTGCATACACCCCGACTGAAATTGAAATCAGGTGCGAATTGAGCTCTTAACTCTCTGCCTTTCAACCAGACTCCTTCTTCAGCACTTCTTGTTAGGATTCTTGTGTAAACATCTCTTTGTAGCAATTTCGGGAGATTTAATAGTACTGATGTCCTAATATGTGCTTTTATGCCTTTTTTTTTTTTTTTTTTTTACTTCCTGCTTAAGTGTTCTGTCCTTCTAAAAGGCTCAGAATGAAATGGCAAGTACTGTCTGTGTGTGGGTATATGTGTGTGCATAAATATTTAAATATTTATATATAATGTTTGGCTTGTACTTGTTTAAATTTACGGATTCTTGCATTATGTGGAGGAAACAGAATTAAAATGCAGGAACACAGAATTAAAGGAGACTTTGTTTGTAAGGTTCAGTTGTGTAGTTAGAAGATTATGTAAGATCAAAGATATTCAAAATGCATGTGTCCTAGAGAAGTAAAGTGTAGAAGGAGCAGCATTTTAGCAATTTAAGAATATAAAGCTTTGCTGTAACAATACAGAATGCAGACTGTCAATAAGTCTCTGTAGCCATCCAGCATCCTCACAGGGCATTTTATGGAATGCTGTTTAAAATCTGTTGTAATTAAACCACAGCCTCTGTTAAGGGCAGTGTTAATGAAAGAGCAGCCTCACCTGTTAGTATGGTTACTTGAGGTAAGTGTAACAGCTTACAGTGGTTGTACAGACTCCAAAGTTTTTCTTCAAACTTCAGTGGAATTGAGAAAGATGGTTCTTTCTGTAAGATATTTGTATTTGTCATTCAGCTGGTACAGAAGCACTGGACAGAATAGCAACTGGTCTGTTCTAGAGGTAAAGTCAGTTCTTACAAGGGGATGACAACCTGATGATAAGGAACATTTCTTGCTTTGTCAAGATTTAAAATATATACAAACAATGTATCTGAGCAACATTTTCCTGTGCCTTGGCAAATCAGGTTGATGATTAATTTGGCTTGGCCCATATGCTGAGGTTCCTACTTGCTGAGTAATAAATAAAAACTAGTCTTACATTACACCCATATAGATTGTGTGGTATGCAAAAAACCAACTGTGAGGTCTGAGTTTTAATTCATTTTAAGAGGAAAACTTTTCTAGCTGTCGTTTCTTAGTGCCCTGGCAATGCCTGAGAACTCAAAGAAGTAATTTTTAATCCAATTATTAACATGTTTACAGCATTTTTTTTAAAGAAAAAGTTTTGGTCCAGACAATGTTTGAATTTTTATTCTGCTTTTAAAAAAACATTTCTATTAAGACAGTGCTCATAGGAAACAATAACATTTTAGTGCTTTACATGTTATTTTTAATAGGGATAATTAAAATAATGGTCTTTCTGTGTGATTAGCTTTTAACTGCTTGTGTTGCATGGGGAGAATTAACACGTGAGCATCACTAGCAATGTTTTCCTGTAATTAACCTGAACTGTAATTTCACTTGTAATGTTTCACACTAAAAGTCAAAGCTGCAGGAAAGAATTGAGGAGGTGCTTTCTCTTGTTAGGTCACAGAGATTACCAGAGGTTATTGATTTGAGGGGGCTAATAGGTGCATTTCTTTGCCTTTTTAAAGAACTGTTTTATTTCTGATGTATATATATGTACATCAACTTTCCATACATGGACATGGTTTTGGCATTTTCCTGTCAAATACTGACATTTTTGTTTCTGCAGTCAAAGTACATTTCCTGTGAGCAGCTTTACTGTTAGAGTAAGTCATGGTGTTAGCTGTATTAGTGATTGTGTGCTTAAAATTATTTAGAACAACATAGGAAAGGGAAATTGTTGAGTTCAATCAAGTTCAATGTCTAGACTTTCTTGTCTGAGAGGTCAAACTAAACTGAAAGTCAAATTGGATGAAGACAAAGCTCTATCCACTATTAGAGTACTCAAGTCAATATACCAATGTTTGTTTTGTGTTTGTTTGCATTTTACTGTGAATTCAATCCCTCAGTCCTTAATGTTTCTGGCAAAAGATGCACATAGGAGCACCACTGAAGTCCATGCTTAAAGATAAGACCAAAAAATTATTGGGCTGATCCTTGAAACAATAATATTCTTTTATATAAATGGATAGTTCTAAAAAGTTTGCCCTTCCTTGCCCTGGATCTGTAATAGAAAATACAACCTTACAATATAAATTAAATTCATTTCTACTAAACTAATTAAGATAAGAGATGTTTTAGTCCTTACTTGCTCTTTCAGAAGGTTAATATTTAATGGAAATGGCAAGTTTTTTCCCAGGCTTTTTTTTTTTTTTTGAACTCTGCTTTACTTACAATTTCACAAGATCTTTATCAGGAAGAACAGTTTAATATAATACTCACTGTGCTACAACAGCAAAGAAGGTTTTGCTGATACTCAGTACAAGCAGAGCTGGTCCCCACTTTGTGACCGGAGGTGTCACATCCCAGAGCCTTCATGCCAATGGATGGTGACTCATCTTTCTAATTCCTTCCTGCACAAAGCAGCTCCTGCACAGAGTGCTCTTAGTGGAGCACAGAGTGGCTCTGGCTGTGTCACCCTGTTCCAGCCACAGGCTGCTCCAGCTCTGTTTGCTGGCTGTGGCTGCAGCCTCGGAGAGCCCCTGCTCCTGCTGCTCTCACTGTGGCTCCCTGCAGCACAGCCTCCCCTGATCCTCACAGCACTGACAAGAGACTCTGGGCCATGCTCTGTTAGCTCCGTTTTGTCTCACAATTATTGCTCTGCAGTGGGATCCCATAATGCTGGTGAAGTTCAAATACATTGGTTTAAATCCACCTGGCTGACTAACTCAATATAATCAGATAGACTTTTCAGATAAGCAGGAAGCATGCTAAGCTTAGATATTATTCATTTTTTATTATTTTTAAATAGATTCTTTTTAGTTGAATTGATTGACATTCAGTGCCAAATAGTAATAAATTGTCTACTTTCATCTTTATTGCTGAGCATTAATAACCCAGTAGTCATCCAAACAGGGATGTAATTATAAGATTTTTAGTGACAAGCTGCACAACATTGGATTACAAACTTCTGTGCTTAGCTGAGCAGGTTGTGAATGGATACATGGTGCACACACTGCTTTACACCAGTGGCTGTATTCAGACTCATTCTGGGCAATAGTCAGGCAAACAGCTGATCTTAAGCCATGCCTTTTCCTTTCCCTCAGGAACAGGTTTTACAGAAGATACAGTTTTATCTCTGATGAATGGAAATAAAGTTTCACTTTGGAAGGGTGGTTTGGCTTTGGGGATTTTTTTGTTGTGATTATTTTCTTTGAGTTGTTTTGATTTTAACTATAATGCAACTCAATATGGTGAAATTAAGAACAGGATATCACCCTTTTTGATTTTGGATAATAGGATGTTCGTTCTTTTTGTTTGTTCTGAAGAGACTTAGCAAAAACACATTTAGGCAAAATGTTTAACTAACCTTTCAGAACTACAAATATGTGTTAAAATAGTATAAAATACATAAGTAGATTCTCTTGGAGGGATTTTCTTAGTAATTTGGGGCACCTTGCCTTTACCTTTAGTAGCATCCTTTAAAGCTTTGAATTGGTGTCAGTTCTCCAGATTTATCTGTTGTTTCTCAGCCCACGCAGGCAAGGAAAACACCAGGGCTTGTTCAGAGGGTGGTGCAAGGCTATCCAAAATCCTTAATGAGCATATCAGTGAAACCCTTGAGGAGGATAGAAATGGCTTCTGGGTGCAGTCTGTGTGAAGAACGTGGAGAGAAGGCCAGGCTGGACCTGTGCACTGGGAGAGGCACCCGAGCAATGGTTTCATCTCAGGTGCTGTCTGGGGGGAGCAGGCAAAGGGACAGAAACAAAACTGCCTCTGCTGCTTATCCAGGGCACTGTCAGGCACAGGGACAGCACCAGGGTCGGGTTTTTGACCCAGTCCCAGAGGAGCTTTCCCCACCAGTGTGCCCAGGTACAGAAGCTGAGCCTGTCTCCAGGTGGGTGCTGCTGGGCCTCCTGGGAACTTTCAGGTGTGTTCCCTTAACTCTCAACAGGGTTCTTTCTTTTTTTACTTACTATTTACTTTACTTTACTTTTTTTACTTACTATTGCTTTTGGGGATAATTTTTAGGGAAGTCACTTTTCCTAAACAATTGATTGAGGAGTGTTGGTTCTGCTCTGGTTTTGAGTGGCCCTGTACAGTGTTGTCAGCTGTGTTGTAGAAATCTGTCTTGTATTAAGTTTAAGAGGTGTAGATAACTGTATGTAAGTGGAAACTATAAAAATTCTTTTATGAAGCCATTGTGTAGGAGTGTAGGGCTTAGATGTAAAACAGCAAAATACAGGAAATCCTACTAAATATAAATAATAGATTTTTCCAAAGCTTTTTCTGAGTGTAATTGCCTAGTGACTTTTCTAATCTCTCTAAAAAAAGGAGAATAAGTTATCATAATAGTGTGCTCCAATACTTGTACCACATACTAAACTGATGGTAAGTACCTTTTCCAACAATGACAACAACAAAAATAATAAATTAATGTTTAGAAAGGCAGAATACCAGATATTGAAATATAACAATGACACCAGAAAGAAGCTTTCTGGTCTTGAAAATAAAGTTCACTTTACTTGCCAATGTTTCAGTAAATCCTATGTTTGATTCAGATTCTGGAGGAAAAATGAGTCTACTGAAATAAAGTAAATATTAAATTTATCCTACTGTATAAAAATACATTCCCTAGGGAAAAGTGTTTTACACTTCATGCTTGCCACATTAAATGAGTTTTCTGAACCAAATAAAACAAGTGGTATGCAGTTCTGCTGTCACTGTGTAGATACCTAATTGGCCATTACTAGAGATTTAGATATATTAAAATATATATATATATATACACATATATATTTATATAGTTATACTTTCCACCCTAGTTCCTGATTACAGATGCTGTAGGGTGAGATGTTCACATGCAGGCTCTTGGTGTGTTTGGTTTTGGGTCTGGGCTCAGAGGGTTGTGCTCCTTCAGGAGGTGGCAAAAGCATAATCTGGAACACAGACCTTTCTCTTCTGGGATGTTTTCTAGGGTGGGCACTTCTCCTAACATTTCTCCATGTACTTTGACACGGAAAATATTTTCACATTGTCTATGGTTTTTGGGAGAGTGAGCTCTAGCTGGTTTCTGGTTTCCCATGAGAACATGCACATGTGAGCATCCACAAAAATAAGCCCTACTTCAACATAGCTGACAGCATTAAAATCAAAAGAATTATTACTGGGTCTCACAAAGAAGATTTTTTGTCAGACCCCTTCTAATCATAGTAAAATTTTAGGCAAATCTTATTTTATAGAATAATATTTGAATGAGTTGAAACTTGATAAATTTAACTACAGCTTTGAGTAAACACAAAAGTACCATGGAAGTGGATTAGCAATTTTAATAATCCTGTAGCAGTTTCATTTGTTTGTGGTGTTTCTATAACGTGTTCAGTTAGCTAAAACATGACAGAGTTTATGTAAACATACAAGTGACACACGGGGGTCCAGCTTGCAATGAAGATACAGAAAATTCCCATAGTGAATGCCTTTGATCTGTTCCTTCTGGTTTGGGAACCTGTGGCCCAAAAATCAGCTAAAGAACACACAAAAACACTGTTAAGGGAAACTGTAAATTGCTGTTGAGAGTGAGGCAATACAGAAGAGGTTTTTGAAGAAAGTTTACTATTTAAAGATGAGTGGGTGCCTATAAGATGATGAAAAAAATCCTGTTTGCTGTATTCAAGTTGAGTTCTTAGTGTCCTTCTGGACTTGGTCTTGGATCTCTGTGTGTGGAAAATCCTTGAAAAAAAAAAGCACTATAAAAGTATTTCTGTTCAAGTCACCTGAAATAAATGCATGTGCTTGGTAGTTGAGTCTTTTCAGGAAAGATTTATGGGAAGTGGACTGTCAGGTAGATTATTAATAATCTAAAAAGCAAGGATAGTAATAAAGATTTGTGTTATAGCCTTGGCTACAAAAGGAACTTAACCATTTTTGTTTTAGCAGAGAAGTCAGCTTGCTTTACTTCTCTCCCTGCATAGAGACCAACCTGAGTCTTCTCTTTGCCCATCTCTGCAGCCGCTTGTTGTGGGCACAGAGCAAAACTCTCTTAGTGCAGTGCTGAATTTGGAGGTCACAGCTTTATTAAGCAATTCTGAAGTGTGTGGTATTGCAGTGCAAATCCTAGCTGACACCACTGGCCTCAGCTGTGGAGTAAAGAATAAGCTGTGCAGCTGTCTTTTCTTTCAGCTTTTCTACCTGCTAAGGAATGCTGACTGGAATCCAGAACATTGTCACCTTCTTTGCTCTGTGCAGCATCCCTGAGGCTGAGAGATGACACCAGAGTGGAGCTGCACAAAACAGATTTCAGAATCATGGCAGTGGCCAGGACCAGTGCTGAAGCACAATTTGCTGCAGCATTTTTCCAGGCTATCAAAGTCACAATTATTTCAGTACTCCTTATAAAGCAGGCCCTCTGGAAATATCATCATGGCACTTTGTTTCAGCATTGCAGGGCAAAGGAGAGACAGAGCTCTCCATGTGCATAACCAAAATGCCTTGCACAAGAACAAAGCTGAGATAGTGACTCCTCAATGGATTGCTGTCATCACTCTCTTCCTCCTGCTCCCTTCAGATCATTCTCCAGCAAGGTGCTACCCCTTGCTTCAGCAGCCTGCCTATAAACAGCAAGCTCCTTCCCTCTGGGCCATGAAGAAGGGGAGAAGGAGAAAAACACAGGGAAAAAAGTGACCTGGATAATGCCTCAGTGCCCTGGGGTGTGTGTTTGTGTCTCAGAGTGCCCTTGGGGCCGTGGCTCCACCGGAGCTTGGCTGCTGTGGGTGAGCACCTGGGAGAGCCCTGTGCTGCCCTGGGAGCCTGCAGGGAGAGCTGCAGCTCCTCTGCTTCTGTGTCCCTTGTTGTGCTTCCAGTGAGGATTAGTGACTGATGAGCTGAGAGAGAGAGAGAGCTTCCCCTTGCCTTGCACAAGCAGATGTCACTGCTGGAGAGAAGTGGTGAGAGGTGAGGAGAACCTGTGGATTGCCTGTGGAGTATTTATTCTTCTATTGAAGCTCTAATTACCTCACTGCAACTCTTCTTCCATCTCTCCAGTAGTCCCAGAGGCCTCTGTAAGTTCCTCTCGTTCAGCTGGCATTCTGTATCAGCCACCTCCAGGCTTAAATTGCCTTTCTTTTCCTTTAAAGGAGGAGTAATCACTTCCCTCTGTGTTTCTTAGTCCAAAATATAAGCCCTTAATAGATTTCTCTTTTACAGAGCAGCTTATGCATTACCTCCATGCCTGTCTCTCTCCCCATAACCTTCACTGACTGTGAACATTGGAATTTATACATTATCTGCTCTGTAGATCTTGTGTTACAGGATGAAAATTTGCAGTTGTACCCCAGTTAGTTTTAGGCCAGCTTCCTGATGACCTTTTCCCACACAAGGATACTGGGATAGTGAGATTTGTGTCATTCTCTTTGTCTCAGCAGTGTGCTTGGGAAAATCAGAATTGGGAGTCTGTTGATACTCCCCACTTGGATGCTCACTCCCTCCTTGCCTGGTGGGTCCTTGCAAAGGAGACAGCTTTTCTCATTCCTCTGCTCCTGCAGAAGAGAACACAATGAAGTGTGGGGTTTAGATCCTTTGTAAAGCTGCAGTGATTGCTGCTTTGTTCTGCCTCCATTTACTAAAGGTCTTCCATCTAGCCCTGGACACAAAAGAGTCTCTAATTATTGTAATTCCTAGCCCTTGTAATGAAATGTTAGAAGTCTGATGTGTAGTCAGACTGGGTTAGTCCTTGTCAGGAGGAAATCTGGTGGGTATTCAAAAAATATTTAAGCTGCTTTTTTTGAAAACAAGTAACTCATCCCATGTATTATAGAATAGAAATGTCTTTAAATTTGCAATGTAAAAATACTTAGATAAAATGACAGTTAAACCTGAATTAGGTATGTTTCACTATTAAGGTCTGATCCTGAAAATAGTCATTATTGCCCTGCTGTTGTTCAAATGAGTGTGCATGGGAAAGGATCACCTGCTTAGGGCAGCCTCTACTAGAACATGTTTTTCCTATTGTTGTCCATTTGCAGTTTAATTTATACATTTCAAAGAAGGACACTTATAAGATGGTTAGAGCCACTTCAATTTTGCTAATGAAATGCTGTTTTGTACTTAGTAGACCATAATATTGGCACAGCAGAACCTATCATTTATAGCTAGTAGGTATTATTTTCAAACTAAGCAGCAAGAAACATATATATGAGCTTGAACTTGTGGTAGTTGAAGTTTATTTATGCCTTGTAGTGATTGTAGTGACTTGGGATCAAATCTTGCTTATCCATGCTACAGGTTTAGCTGGGTAGGGAGGCTCACTTCTTGTTTCTAGGTTTTTTTCTTTATAGAAAAAGGGAAACAAATGAGGCTTGGCACCACACATTGCAAAAAGAATTGCTGAGGTTAAAGAAAAAGGTGCTCAATATTTGGTTTGAGATTGTTTTCCATTTAGGCAGTGTGAGCAGAAGTGCAAGCAGGGGCTCTCGTGGTAGTTCAAGAGCAGCTATGTGCTACTCCATCTGGGTCTTGCTTGTTTGCAAGAAAGGATCTTGGCAGGCATGGCAGATGGAAGCACTATGGCTGGTGTGCTGTTTCCTGGGTCCAGATAGTAAACTAGCAAAAATGTGCTTTAAAAATGTTTTACTCTCTTCCTTCTTGTATCACTTATCTACTCTAGACTTAAGTCTGGCACAGCTGGATGTAATCCTCCAGGATCTAAGCTCCATAACCAAGGGTTATCTGGTTTAGTTCAGTCAGTTCATGAATATTTTGGACTGTAATTCCCCAAATTTATTATGAATGCACCTGTGTCAGAAGTCATGGTAACCATATTCATGTGTATTTTAACATAGTGCTTTCTGTGTCAGGTGGTGGTCATTTATGCCATGACCCTAAAAGGAATCTCTTTGGTTGGATGGTGGTATTTTTTCTCCCTTCACCTTTCTTTTTCCCATTTCCCTACCCTGCTCCCCTCAGGCATGACATTGCTGGGAAGATTTTACAAGTATAGTTTAAAGTTTGGAGTTGACTAATTATCTTATTGCCAGAAATTGTATATGTACTCAGTGCCATTTCTTCTGTTTGTATGAACTCTTGTTTGTGTCCACTACCAGCAGATTATAGCTAAATGCTGAATGTTAGGAATTGATGTTTTTTCCCACTTTGATTACTTGCAGATCCATAGAGCTGTTTATTCATCTTCTCTACTTAGCAATTATTTAACATCCCGGTTTGCTCACATAGTAAATCTGTAATAGCTTTGTGTATTATGGAAAACAATCCTTCCTTGAGTAAGGACACAGTGCTGCAGGACAAACTAATGCATTGAAAAATAAGTTTAGTCTCCACTTAGAAAAAGAGCTGTTGCAGTCCTGCAGATGAGGGTCTGCATCTGTTGCCTCTGAACAGCACAAAATTCTGCTGGTCCCTTCACACACTGAGCTCACAAACTGTGCTGTCCTTCCAGCCCTGCCATCGTAGGTGCATTTGGGGACTGCATTTACTGCCTGAAATGTATCAGTTTTGTGGAAAGATGTGTGCCTTTGGGTTTGTTAATTACACACCTTTTGCAATTGTGATTTTTTTTTCGTTTGTTTCTAATTGCGAATGTTTCAATTAGAAAGTGTTTTGGAAGATGATAGAAATTGGATGATGTTCTAGTAGTGTAGGAGGGAAAAAATTAATCCAGTTTTTAATTTCAGATAAACAGCTTTATTATAGAGGCTATCTTCCCTCTTTGTGATTAGTCTGAACATTGACAAGAGTATTTTGAAAAAAAAGCTAAGCTGGCTGTATTATTTTGGAATATGTGGCAGCAGGATGGCCCATTCGCTGATTGCTTTTAGCCCATTATGGAACCATATTCTTCTTTCAATTACCAAGGCTCAGGTTTACTCAAATAATGTTTAGCCCTTCTGTGTAAAATCCTCCAAGGCTGAAATCCTTTGGTCAGGGGGCTGGATGTGCCTCCCTGCTGACCAGGGCTGTGCCATACAGGTGCCAGAAGTGCCTGTGCCCCAAATTAAACCTGGGTGGCAGCACTAAAATCCCAGCCTCACCTTATTACCCATGTCCTTGTCATCTCTGAAGCCCTGTGTTGACTAAAAGCTGAAATTCTGGAATACAAGAGCTGTGCTTCTTTTAACTCCTGGGACACACCTGACAAGGAATATTTCCTAGTCTTCTCTGACTTAATCCATTATCCCCCTGAGTAATGGAATACAGGGGAATAATGGAATAATGTGGTTCACAGTGAAATATGGGGTCTCAATGGGAAGCATGTTTTTGGGAGAACTGAGTAAGTTAGATCTTGGAGCTGTCTGCTTTTCTTAAGTGGTTTATTTATAGCTGTCTCTGAGTCTGTTGCCTGTGAGTTATCAAAGACTTTGCAAGATTAATTTGCAGTTTCATTGCAGAGAGTAGCTTCTTTCACCATGAGACAGACTTTTTTCCCCCCTCCTCCTTCCTGTGTCTGTGTACTGCAGTTAAGGACACTGTTATCTTCTCTTCTGAGTGTCATGACTTACAATGGAAACCTAGCCAGAAAAGGAGTGCTTAACCTGGCTGCTCAGTTCCCTCAGCTACCATTTCACAGCTTTTGGGTTCTGTTCACTACAGTTTTGAGGTCCACAGGACTTCTCCTCAGACCTTCTTACCCTTCTTCTTTTCCCACTTTCTTGCAGGAATTGCAGCCCAGAAAGATTATTTGTTCTTTACCCCAGTGTGCACAGTTCAGTTCGTGTACCCTTTGAACAACCCTGCTCTCTGTGGGACTTCCTTAAAGCTTCCACCAAGTGAGACTGAGGTTAAAAATTAGAGAAAAGAAATAAACCCCAAACCCCAAATCCCCTTTCAAATGATAATAGCAAAGCACAGAATATCTGCAGTGGCTGTGAAATCCTCACCATTACTGATATTACAGTACAGACCAGCCAGCCATCCATCTGGGATGATAGCATTACCATTGATACTGTCCTGCATGAAGGGGTCACATTCGACACCTTTGCAGTGGGGATCTCTCCCAGCTGTATTTTTCTGCAATGTACTGGACTAGCACTTCATAATAGAAATAGGTAGATTTAAAGAGATGTCTACCAAAAACCCTCTAAGTTTTTTCAAGGTCTGTTTCTTAGAAATCAAAAGTATTTCTCAAGTGACTGAACTGGAATTTTGAGTTAGGACAGCTAAAAACATGGATAGAGAAGGGTAAAAAACTTGTGCCTGGATATAAAAATCCTTGCAATAACAAGGTAGGATATTGTGTTGTTTCCATTAAATTGTTTTTTTCTTTTTCAGGCTCTCTATCTAAGCAAGCCCTTACTGTATGGAAAGCAGTTAAGACCATAAGATAACTTTTACTGAGCTGTTCTGTTCATGCTGCAGCATGAACTACATAGCTGGAATTTTGCAGTAATAAGTATCTGTATATCCCAGGCAATTCATTTGGCATCATGTATCCAAACAGCAGCTGAGACTTCACCAAGTGCCATGTAAATACAATGACAGTGTCCTCATTTGGTGACAGACCTGATGTGAGAAACAAAAGCCCAGAAAATTAGCTCATGATTTACATCATACAGGGACACTGTGAGGAGAGGATAATAGGAGCAAAGTCTTCATGGTAGTCCCTGGAATGCACATGAAATGGAGCAAGATGAAAGATTGAAGCTATAA
This sequence comes from Agelaius phoeniceus, assembly GCF_051311805.1. Lineage (NCBI taxonomy): Eukaryota > Metazoa > Chordata > Aves > Passeriformes > Icteridae > Agelaius > Agelaius phoeniceus. Next base: position 13,447,219 of record NC_135279.1, read on the forward strand.
TAGCTTTGAGAGGGAATGCCCTGCCTCTCTCCTTGTTTCCCTGCATTGCATCAGTACTGATCTTTTTAAAAGTAGAAATAGGTGCCCTCTGTGACTACCACTGTATCAGTACTGCAGAGCAGCTCCTTGAACTCTGAATTCCACTGAGGTATCCCCAGATGCCCTAGATACTGCTGAGGCTTTCCCTAGAAAACAAAATAGCTCAGGAAAAATGACCGATTATCCAGGCTGCCATAACCTTCCCACATACTTTCAAATATAAATTACAGTGGAATTAGCAAGTAAAATATTGGATATTGTCTCTTTTAATGCTGTCCTTTGAAATTAATGGTAATGATGATTCCCCAGTTTGGAGTACATGGTAGTGACTTTCTAGTGACTAATTGCCTCAGTCAGTAATGTAATAGATTTTTGCAACATGATAATGAAGGAAATTCTAATGAAGGTCAGATAGCAAATGGCTACTGAATTTTTAGTTGAAAAAATCTGTCAAAATGTGTAATAATTTCTTCAGGTTTTGTTAGGAAGGCTTTTTGACCCCTGGTGACAGGCGTGTGATCATTAAAGGTATTTCAGTGATTTTATGGGAAAACCAGTCCTATTCTGTCAGGCTCCTGAAGAAGGGAATTAATGCTGCTTAGCTTGATGCATGATGTTGAGGTGCAGCTGGATTTTCAGCCCTTTTAGGGGAGAGGCATTTTTGTGTTACCTGCTGGCTGAACAGCCATCGTGGGCAGCTCCATGGTGTGATGCAAGGGGAGAGATCACCGTGGAAAGACAATTTTTGTTTCCCTCTACATGCCTTCACTGGACATGACTGAATCAGCCACTTAGTGATGCAGGAATACCTGCCTTTTAGACACTTCTGGCTTTGCCAGTTTGTAGGGCTTTTTGTCTGCAGTATTGTGAGCTGTTCCAGCAGTGGGATTCTGCAGGGGGTCGTGGCAGTGTTGATTTGGATTAATGGATGAGGCTTTTCATGTTCAGGTAAAGGACTTTGACAAGGGCATTGGAAGGAATGTGTCATGGCTTGTAAACAATCTTGGAAATGCAGTTCTAAATTGTGGCTAAAATCAAATGTGTTATTGTAGAATATTTTCCCCTCATTTGCATTTGTGAATCATTCATCTGTTTATCATCAGCTGGTGGTATTTCTGTAGTAAGTGAGTTTCCATTAGAGAACTCATGATGAAGATGCCTTTTGCTGTGATTCAGTAGTTCAGAGTGAAGGTAATACTATAAAAGTATATTTCAAGTGAAGACTTGGCCAGCAATCCCACATAAAACCCTTGCTTCTCAGAATGTGTTTGGGAGAAGCTCAACACCGTACAGGTGTTATTTTTTTCTTGTGTTGAGATAAATTTGTTTGGCTTTTAGAAGGATATGCATGTATACATATGACTTCCTTCAAAAAGAAGTGGGTGTGGGAAGTTTCTGATTATTGGTTCTGTGAAGATGGAAAAGAGAGTCTCAAATTCGTTTTAAGAGGAGGTATTGGCTATAAGATTATTATTGAATTAAATAACTCATGTCTAGCTTTTTAATACTAAAATATTGTTGCCTAGTTTGAGATTGGAATCTGAAAACTGGAAAGGAATACAGATATTTTCTATTTTTAAAAATACTCAAAGTCTTCATCAGATACAAAGAGACTTCTAACAGTTGCTTAAAAAATAATTCTTTTTTATTCAATGTATTGGAAAAGAGGGTTATGCCTTACTTCCAGATATAAACCAAGTCACAATATAGTACAAAGTACAGTGTAGTGCTTGATTGTACTATATGTGCAAAATATTGTATTAAGATTTGCTTTTTTCAAATTAAAAATAAATCAGGTTAGAGCTGCTGCAGAAAAAATATCTGTGTACTTCAGTATGTTTCATTTAGCAATATGTTTCATTTTGTTCTAGCAAAACTAGGCAAATGAATACATGCAATCTGCAACTCTTAAATAATTTTACTGTGTTAGAGAATTTAGAAAAAAAACTCTTAAAACTTTATTAATTTAGTTGCTCATTTTCTAAAGCATTTCTCCCTTTAATTTGCTTCTCTGTTACACTTTCACAATATGCATTTTTGGGGTAAAACCCATCTGAACAGATTTCTCATACATCTTCAGCGTAGCGATTATTTCTGCGCAGTGACTGTTAAATCCTTGATTATGCTGTGGGAAAAATGTAATAAAGTCACCAAGTTCCTTTTCTGAGAAGGAATAGCTGTTGTGTTCTGAATAAGTTTGGTGTGGTGCTTATGGAGCTTTCTGAGGTGAGATGTAAAGCAGGAAATTTATATATTGTGGAGCTGCTGCACTGAAGGTTACAAATGCGTTTGCTTGTTGCAGCTATGCAGAGTGACAGGAATGCAGGTTAGAGGGCACAGAGTTAATGGTCCTGCTGGCTCTGAATTGGTTATGGTCCTAATCTCTGTGATTTTTCTTGTCTGTGATGCAGAAAACTAGAGAACGTGTTTTGTCTGTTGAGCAGTTCACGCTGCTGCCTGATGACCAAGGCATGTCAAAAGCAATTGCATAACATGGTGTTGTCATCTAATATTTACCTTTTGCTGCTGCAGCGTGAGCCAGGCCTGGCTGCTGGCAGAGCTGCTTGGGTCGGTTCTGTGCAGCAGCAGGAGCCCCTTCAGTTCAGTCTCTGCTGCCTTTACCATGCCCTTGCTAAGAGAATGGCTGCCATGCTGCAGCCGGGGGTGTCGCCCTTGCTGAGTCTGTGTTGAGAATCACAGCCTCACCAGGGTTGGAAGAGACCTCCAGGGTCACTGAGTCCAGCCTTTGGCTGATCCCCGCCGTGTCAGCCAGACCAGAGCTCTGAGTGCCATGTCTGGTTGTTCCTTGAACATCTGCAGGGATGGGGACTCCTCCACCTCCCTGGGCAGCCCATCCCAAGGCCTGACCACCCTTAGTGGAGAAATTCTTCCTGATGTCCAACCTGAACTTCCTCTGGCACAGCTTGAAGCCATTTCTGCTTGTCCTGCTGGTGGTTCCCTGGGAGCAGAATGAGAAGGTGCCCCCTGAGCCTCCTTTTCCTCAGGCTGAGCCCCCACAGCTCCCTCAGCAGCTCCTCGTGTACTTTTGATAACTAAAGCAGAAGTACTCAGTGAATGGATTATGCTGGTTCAGAAGGGTAGGAATTCTTAGATTTGGTATTGGGGTGAGCTGTTTTCTCCTCTCACTTTTAACAGTGATGCTGTTTTATTGTTTTATTGGCATGGTACCTGGTGTGAGAGGCTAAAGGAGTGGATGCCGATTCCTAGAACAGAGTTTTCATTTTGTAATCTGTGACAAGCTGACAGAACATGAGAAAACACGATGGCCTTTCTCCCTCAGACATATCTATCTGTCTGGGGGTGAATACACAGCCTGTGACAGCAGCCTGTGCAGATCAAGTACATGTGATGATTGGATACACAGGGATATGCCTAGCCATCTCCAAATTAGATGTATAAAGTATTGTGGGTGAACTTTTTAAACCCAAGTGTGTTGTCACAGGTCTTTCTTGCACACTTTATGAACTTTCATACTTGATCTCAATCTGCTGGCACTTTGGATTCTGTCTGGAACGGTGAAGCAAGGTTTATTCCATTATTCTCACTGCCACATTCTTATTTAGTGGACTTTTCATTTGTTGTGTGTGCTTGGAAGCGGAATATTGAAGCCCAGATAGCTGTACCCTGATACCTTCCCACAGCTGAAAATGCAGGATCTCCCCTTAGCCATGATTTCTCTCTCACACAGGATGTGCTAAGTGTAGAAAATGCCATGAATGAACTTAAAAATCTCATCTCAGCTGCAGCCAACTCCTTTTGATAGATCTGAAGAAAATAAGGTATTCCTTTATCCTGGCCACTCGAAAGTATCATCTATATCATCTAAAATTTGCATAGTAGGCACATCATTTCAGGGGAGCTTGGTAATAAAAAGTGTGTGGTTTATCACCCTGGTTAAAGGTGATACAGTTCAGAAACAAGAAGTACAAGAAATAGGAATTCTGTGTGTGATTCAGACTGCAAGTACTATGGATTTCTTTCATTCTTTCACAGTTCACAGAAAATATATTCTCAAAGAGACTGTATTTTATAATACTAAAAAAAAAAAGAAGCTGCAATAGCTATATTGGATTTTTAAGTCAGCTTTGATTCCTGCCCTGCTGAATAGAAATGAGCAGTCTGATGTGGAGTCTTCAGAATGCTTCACAAGTGACGGTCAAACACCTGGAGTTACATCCAAACGTATGGCAAATAGCTCTGCCTCTGACAAGTGCTCATTATTCCACCAAAGAACCTCGTTTTTGGTACAGTCTCTTATGCAGAATTGTTAAGACACATGAGAAGAATCTTCTCTTTCCTGTTTCCTTCCCAGTATTTGAGACAGATGATGGAGAAGCTCACATTTCATGGTCTTGATGCACTTTCTGTTGCAGGAGATTTGAATGATTGCATCCCCATCTGGTCATTTGATGGGAACATTCTGAAGCTTTAACAGTCTGTTTAGATTCAATGACATTTCACAGCTTGGAGAGATCTTCCCCAGCATTACTGTGCTGTCTGATTGAGTCTGCATTTACCAGAGATTACAGTTGTGATTATATAACCAAGAGATGCAGGCAGATAGATAAAGATGAAAATCCTTTGTATTATTTGGCTTTGATTTTGTTTTGTTGTGGGTTGTTTTGTTTTGCTTTTCCCTCACAGATTGGAGTTGAATGTAGAAACTTGAGAGAAAGAACTAGAACACAGACTAGGAAAAGAAAGGCAGTAAATTGCTGTTGGAAACCATATAAATCAGGGGTTTTGAGAAGGTGCATTGCCTTTACTATATATATATATATATAGATATATAAATCTATATCTCTATATATATATATTTGTGTATGTGCCTACACACATATGTGGAAAAGCTTACAATGCAATGCCCTTGCTGTGATTTAAGAATATTTTTTTTTCCTCTAGAAAATGTTCTTTGTTAATTGTTAATTTTTATCTGGCCATTTTTTATTTGGGTGAAGATGGTAGGGTAAGTAATTGTTTTGCAGTAGAAGAATTCAAACTTCATTAGGAAAACATAAAGCTATCTTCTTTGCCATCTTATTCTTTATGGAAGCAGGATTTTATACACAGCCACATTAATTACAATTAACTATAGCATTCTAATTTGTTGACTTTATTTATTCAGAACTCTATTAGTGTTAAACAATTAATGGTAAGTTGAACTTTAAAGTGGATAAGAACGTCATTCTAAGCTGTAATAGCTTAGTGGATGAGCATATTGTCCTAAATTGGCTTAGCTGCATCGTTCAATGCTTGTTGTATACAGGCTGTGTAATTATATGATGACTGAATGCTATTAAACCTATCTCTCTCTTAGGCACATGCCATGATATCACAGCAAATGATCCCAAAATTTCCAGCTACGAAAAAATGTTGTTGTTAGCACTATCTTTAAATGTTCACTGGATTAATTCTAGATCAATTTGCAAAAATATACAGGTCAGAGGATTTCACTTATTCCCCAAATCTGGTTTTGCAGGTGTGTTTACTGTTTGGCAGCATTGTTTTCCAGTTGTGCTGGGAGAAAAATTATTTTACCATTTGCTCAATAGCTTTATTCTTTTTCTATACGCTTTCACTTACAGAGGATTTGCATTTGTAACACGTTTTTCCATTTAACATGCTTTATATTATTGTAGGAAATGGAGAAGAAAAATTGCCAAGCTGTTTAAAAATTCAAATAAATACTTGTTTGTCCTGTGAGTTACATTTGAATTCATATTTTTTTTTCCCAAACTGCTAAGTGCAGTGAGGACACAATCCATTGATGAAGTAATCAGTTTTCTAAAATAAAAATATGCTAGCACACACAGTTTAAAATAAATGTCTGTAGGAAGGATATTTTCTCTTTGCATTTGCATTAATGTGCGTGGGAAGGATATTTTCTCCTTACTTTTGCATTACAACCAGATGCACACACACACTCAGACAGAGCTATTTATCTCTCTGTATTTATAAATATAGGCAACTCCTTTCAAGCTGTAGTAAGGCAGTGTGTGTAGTGGGAGCAGTCCAAGGCAGAAATAGTGTGACTGAAAACAGCTGTTGCATCCCGGCTCCCCCTCTTGCTCCCAGGAGAAATAAAATGTTGCTTATCTCCAGACAGTAGTTGATTATTTTCTCCTCCACGCTGCCTGGCTGTTAGTGGGCTCATGGACGAGATGAGCAGAATCCCAGCACCACATGCTCTGCTTAACTCGAGAGAGGGAATTGTGCCCTTTGTAGGCTCTTCTCTCCAGCAGTGGCCTACACAGGAGAGTGACTAATTCATGCTCTCTGACCTTCTGCATGTAAAACAAGCAATATTATCATCCTCATTTGCACTTCTTTATTATTTGCTCTGGTGATAAAACCCGAGGTTCACAGATGGGTTTGAGGCGCCGCTGTCCTGGGCTCTGCCCGTGCAGGAATTGGCAGCGGCTGCCCAGGAGGATGAGGGATGATGGAAACGGGCTCCCGAGGGATCCAGGGGCTCAGGTGTGCTCCCTGCTGTCCTGCTGCATGCCCCAGTGCTGCTGTGCTTCCCTGCTGCTCTCCAGCAGCGCTGGCTGCTCCTCTGTCCCCAGGGATGCCAGCACCCCCAGGGCTCCTGCGCAGCCTCTGCTTTCCCGGCTTAGCCTGTGCAATATCGCATACTCGGGAGTTAAGAGCTGCCTTACCTCCTGCCTCATTTCACAGACTGCCACAGCCTTGAGAGGGGATTATTTTGTGTTTAACCTGCTATCTGCAAATCACCTTTAGCTCAGGTCAGGCAAGGGACACAACGCTGACTGAAGGCAGTCAGTGCCCAAACAAAACAACAGCAGTGTTGCTACAAAGGGTGTAAATGAGAAGATTCTGAATCAGTTTTTAACTAAAAGATTGCAGGAAGTTCTCCCTCACCTTCCAGCTGTCATCTGACCTGTAGGTTTTCCTGGCCATCTTTCCTTTTGCACCTAGAATCTCTTATGAGAGCTATTGCAGAGAACAACTTCTCGGTGAAACAGCATTTACTGCCTATCCTGTTTGTCCTTGGCCTTAAAGGAGAAAGTTGTTTTCTTTCTCTCCAAAACTAGTTTATTTCTTACACCAGAAAACAGTGCAGCTATTCTGTAAATTGATGGGTTTTGTCACTTTCTAGAAGCTCCCTGTCTGTTACTCATGTTGTGTTCCCTGTACTTACCTGCCTCTTGGTGACTCCTCCCTTCCCCTTTTGGTGATTCAATGTTTGTTTCCCAGCATGAACTCTGTTGGGTTTTTTTTGGGTTTTTTTTCTGAACTTAGGATTTTTCTGTCTTCATCCTTGAACGAGCATAGTTGATACAAATGTCAAAAGGGGGTGGGTGTAGGTGGCTGCAGGTTGAGCAGAGCACTGTGGTAATCACCATTCTGTGAACACCAGGGCTTGGAGCAATTGACCTCCATCATCACAATTTCAGAGTACAGAAACACAGGGTTTCAGAGGCAAGGCAGAAGCACAAAACAGTAGGTCTTAATTAATTGCCATTTTAAATGACACCTTTCCAAATTTTCTTTTGACTCTGGTCCTCCCTGTTCTTTGTTGAGCAGCTCTCCAGAGCTCTCTATCAGTGTGACTGAGGATGCTGAATGTCATCTTTATCAGATCACAAGATCACCCTTACCATTAGTGTAGTTACACTCCTTTTTTAGTGGTCTATCAACAGCATCTTCATCAAGAAACCATTTTATAGCAAGGTTTTAGTGTGTTTTTTTTTTTCTTTCTGTCTTTTTACAGCTGGCACAACAGCTCTACTTTTCTCTTTGAACATAAATGGTAGATCATATAAGAAGTTACTCCTGGAGCTCAAGATGGAGCTGGTTTTGCCACATCACAAGTGCTTTGTGATGCTCCAAAATCAGGCTGTGTTGCTCCACAGTCAGCTTGTGGGTTTTCCCTGTGGATTCAGATTTGGAGGAGAAGGCAGGCTAGATGTGGCACCATGACCCCACACTCCTTTATTGCATAAGAGGGAAAACGAAGCATGTGTGCTCAGAGGGAACAGATGTGGACAGTTAATTCTGTTGCCCTGACCAAGTGATTAAGGGAATTAAACCTGGCCCATTGCATTATGCTGAGTGTCCTTACACCCACTCCTGTTTAGAAGCAAAATGCTGCTTAAAGTGAAGAGTTATTGAAAAGCAGAGCACAAAACAAACATTATCAATCACACAAGTGACATCTGACCTCTGTGCCTAAACACATGCCTTGATGAATACAAGATTTCATTGCTGTGATCCATTGAATTAGACTTTTCAAAAAAAGAATAGAGTGAGACACCCATTTGAGCTGTGCTTTGTGGTTAGACTTCATGAAAATTGCATCTATTAAAAAGGAGTAGGGGAGTAAATGCACACAAAAATTACAGTGTGTTTTCTTTTTAGTGTTAGGATATATTTTGATACTGGTTTTGAAAAGTATTGCTCTGTGCTTTTCTATCAAGTTTTGTCCGAGGGTGATGGTTTAGAATTTTTAATTTAACTTTGTCTGTCATGACAAATGTAGAGAACTAGACAGCTGGGAAACTGTAAAGTTGGTTTGAGAGGGAATTGCCAAATACCTCCACTCCAGTGGATGTAGCAAACCAAATGTTACCAGTATAACACTGATTCTGCTTGCTGAACTAAAAGCACAGTGTTGTTGTAAAATATGGCTATGCTAATAATTTGGAATTTTTCATAATTAAAGGACCATAATATTCCAGAACTGCTCTCCTGTAATATTAATAGATGATTAAGGATGGGCTGCAGCCTTGAACTTCAAGCTTTGACTTCAATCTTTGGAACTTTGTATAATGTGGTGAATATAAAAGGAAGGGTTACCAGCACCTTGACTGGCTTTTCAAAACCTGAAGTATTTTTATTTAAACCCCAAATTCTGGCAACTGTGTGACTCATGAAATACTCTTATTTATTAGCATAGAAAATTGACATTCTCAGCCAAAAAGAGATGGAAGGCAGGAAGAGGGTGAAAGTGGATGGCAGGTAAGATCAGCAGGAGTTCTTTATCTCCCTCTTCCATCAGAAGAGAGTGCTGTGGTATTTCTGCCCTACCACACCCTTGGACACACATTATGCTTTGCAGACACCCCAGGCAGGTGGGTGATCAAGAAATGCGGTGGTTCAAGGAAATGGCCTCAAAATCTCTAAGGATGCACAACTACTGTCATGTCTTCACCCTGTCTTCAAAGCCTCCTGCCTGTAGGTGATGGCAGCAAAAGACAGATATCCTATTCTCTCTGTTCTTCACACTCCCTGCTTCTCTCAAGGAAATATTGGAGTTCAGCCCTATGACTTTCTGAAGCTGTAGCTGCGGCATAAAAAATAAATTGCAAAACCTCCCACATGTTTCTGAACAAGAGCTGTGAAACTTGTCTTTGCCAGTTGTTTCATTCTAATACTCATCAATATCCTGAGCTAGAGGAGACGTGCTGGAACTGCCCATGGACTGAGGAGAGGAATTCTGTGGCTGTTAACTCCTGAACTAAGTGGTGCCATTGAAGCCCTGTGGATGGAAATGTTGCTGTTTGAATTTTACAGAAGCTGATAGCTTAGACCACTGCTCACTAGGGAAGCATGTTCAAGTGTATTTTTCAAGTGTTGATACATTACACTGCTTAATTTTATGGTCCTGTGACTGAATGTAATTAATAATTTTAAATTAATTTAAAGCAACCTACTTAGCATTCTGTATTAGTAGGAATTAATGCTAGTACCTATTTTGTTTTTCTGTGCAGAGTTACTTTACAAATACTTGTTTTTGTTGCTGCTGTTTGTAAACAAAATGAAAGCCTTTTATTTAAAATGGAAAAAAATGTTCCTGTTTTTCCAAAACTGAAGTAAGTCTAATGAGAGTATTTGGACAGGAACTATATTTCAGCATTAAGGAACTAAAACTAATTTTTCTTTTCCTTGCTTTTAATATGCTGCAGAATAGTTAATTTCAGATACATTTTTTCAAGACATTGAACTTGGTTGGTTCTCTTTTACTATGGCTGTACCTGCAGCCTCAGTTTTTGGGCATATCTTAGACCAGTTTTTCTCATCATACCTTTTGAGCTCTTCAAGGTGCAGTGGTATTTGTCAATGTTTGAATCAAAGGTGTTTCTACACAAATTTTAACTTTACATATCAGGAGCAATTGTATGCTTGCACAGTTGGGCTTTCACTAATGTTGGGGCTCATTTGTTTTGATTCTGGCTATCCTTTATTTCTGCAAGCTTTGCAGCACCACTTATAGTCTTACATAATCTTTCACCTGCTGGTAGGGGAAGGCTGAATTTAATAATGATGAATGCAAGTGCAATGGGCTGTTCCTCAGTTCTTAGCTGGAGGATTGGTGAACCTGAATCAGCTCTTCTCTACTTCTTGTTGCCAGTGTTGCACCCACGGCTGGGACAAACTAGAGAACCTCTGGGATTTCCTCCCCTGGGCCCCAGAGGGATGGCCCTGACTGATGAGAGATCTGGGTCCATACACACTGTCTGTCTGTCCTGCCCTGTGTCTGAGACCCACAGGCAGGAGCAGGAGTTGTGCAGGGAACTGATCAGAACAGAAAAAACATGAAGTGAGACTCAGAAGTATGACTTCTGTTTTTCTAACCTCTAAAGCAGTATGGACTTATTTTCCTTTCTTCTTGTGCAGACTATTAGGTAATATTCTGGTTTCTGACAGCAGGAAGACCCAGTAAGCCTGACAGTGGCCAAAGGGGCACATTCCTTCCAGTAGGCTTCTGTGGGAGGGTGGGAGTTTTGGTGAAGCTGTGTGGAGTGAGGACTGTGGAAGGATAGAGAGCTTAGGAGGGTGCATTTGTGTGTGTGTGTCCATGTATTTATTTCTGGTAACATGAGTTGTCATGGAAAAGGTACAATAAATTCTGGGGGTCTTGGTTTAATTACCGTGTTTTTCTGGTTTCAGGACAATTTCACTTTGAAGTGTCCAGCTGATGTTACACAGGGGTGGTCTCTCCTAACTTTTAGCTGCTGTCTTTTGCCACATGACTTTTGGTGTGTTCTATTAATCTTGCAGTCATTGCCCTTCTGGTGGAATGCTGTTTGATTTGTATCCTGCAGGATGTTGGAAAGAATGGCAGAAGGAAAGACAAAATGCAAAGTTAGAAGAACGAGATGAAAGAAGAGTCTTGGATCAAATGCTGCAATAGCAAGCAGCATTTTCTTTTTATGTCATCCTAAGTCAAACACAAGGTAGAAATACCTGGGATACTTCTTGTCTAATAAACTAAACCATGAAACCACTGTGGATCTATTCATCTGCTGCAAAGAATCCTCTCTGCTGGTTATTGTTACTGTACTGGGGAAGGGAAGGAAGAAGAAAAGAGAAAATGCTTCATTTTTTTTCACTGCTGTCATCACTCATCCTAATGAGGACAAAAAAGGTTACCTCTACTAGGAGCATGATGCTTTCATGTACTCTGAAACCCACCTGCTCACTTCTTAATGAGAATGTGAGGTTTGGAGATACTGTGATCGTGTTAGGTTATTTCTGAAATACATTACACAAGAAATAACTGTCAGCTGCCTATTTGGTAACCAAGACTTTTTAAATTCAGACATCTTGTGAAATGCTCTTGAAATAAATGTTGAAATCCTTTATTCTTACTGGTTTAGACCTTGTCAAGTGTCAGGCATCAGCAGTATTTGAGTCTTGGAGATTTACAAGTTGCATTTTATGCAAACATTTTTCAGCATCTGCACATATAATATGCAGTAGATATGTAGGTATATGTAAATAAATATTCAGATCAGCATCGTGGTTTGAATTTAGAGAAGATGTGACATCTATGAGCTTACAGAGATTATTAGTAAGATGAAACAATTTTTCATAAAATATTTTGACATATCTGACCCATAAATTTCACCTGGTGTTCTGCTTCTGAGTTTGTGTATGTACCTTGAAGTGTCATCACCATGCTGTGCTTTACTGCTGGGGTGTAAAGGGGAGTCTGAAATTATTAAGATGAGCAGGATATAGTTTTATTTTGAGACTGAAAGCTGTGGATGAATTTAGAGAGGCTTTTTTTTTTTTTTCTCCTTGGAAGTTAGGGCATACTGCACACCATATTTCATACAAAACAAGACATACAGCTTGTTTTTATCTTGCACCTGTGTGTTATTCCACTTGCTGCTAAGTGTAGAAAACATAAAAAGTCTATCTGTAAACTTCAGTGGGTAAAACCGTCTCAAATCTGAAATAAACAATGCATTATAACCTCATTTGTGGTCTCTGAAACCCACCAACTGTGTGAAAACTTGAGCTTTGGAGCTTTGTCGGTGACCATAAAGTCACCCAGCTTTTTCAAGTCCTGACTGAACATCTTTCAGCACAGATGTTTTGCTCCACCCTCTCCATTTTGTCCGTGTGGGTATTGCTCCTGTTAAAAGCTGCACGCAGAGGAAGGAGATCCTCCACAGGCAGCTGCCAGATCCTGCCTGCACTCCAGGGGAAAACCCAACTCTTGGGCTTCCTCAAGCCCTTCTGCATAGAGCAAATCTGAGCTGGTATTAGTATCTTTGTGTCTGTAGGTCATTTAGATTAGGCAGTTCACGGCTGCTTTTAGTGTTTACAGTTTTGTTTCATTTAATTAGTCTGCTTTATAACTTGACCTTCTGACTTCCAGTGAAACACAAGGGTTTTTTCAGCTTGCTTGATAACAGATAGATCTGGCTGCTCACACAGCACGTGGGGGTTTGTTTGTTTGCTCCTTGGTTACTTACATGGTGTATGATAAGGAATCAGCTTGCCTGGGAGGCACAGGTTTACAGTAGCAATCAATTGCTTCCTCTAACACAACACAGTTAAACTTGATGGAAGAATTGCTTAAGTTGATTTGTGCTGAATAGCTGTCCCTTGTCAAAAATTCATTATGGTCATTGGCCTGCTAATAAAAGTAGCTCATAGAGCAAAGTAATTTTGAGTTAGAGGAGCAGATGTAGGCTCATTAGTGTCAAGGAGTTCACCATCAGGAGTTCAAGCTGAGTAATGATTAGCCAATGGAAAGTATGACTTAAAATCTTAACATTCTGTTAACCCTTGCACATTCACATCTTTTAAGGGCCAGATTGAGTTGCCAATTCACAATGCAGCCAGTGTGTATCAGACTCCTGAAAAAACTGCTCCAGAGGTGGCAGGTGGGCTTAGTAGAAGCTCAAAGAGATGGAGTTAATGCTCAGTGTGGAGAGGGGAAGTGGGGGCACATCATCTTGCCCCCTCCTTCCCCATTTTATCAAGGATTGGGAGGGGGATTTGTGCTCTTTGTCCCTTAAATTTTTTAAAGGTCCCTAAGCAGTGGCATGGGCTTCACCCTAACTGTGAAAGTAATCTGTCCATGTGCTTTTTGGATTCATTTACGTTTCATTTGAGGGGAGTAGAAGGAATTGAGGTGACATGGCAAGATTTGGCTATTGCAGTGTTGTAAATCTGCCCTGGCTATGGCTGCTGGTGTTTAACAGATTTTTAGGCTGATTTGAGATTCTTCACCTGATGTTTCTGGTACAGGAGTTCTTCTGTTGCCTCTGAGCCTTTTACCAGCTCTCCAGCATTTAGAAAGAAGCAGAGCCTGGAGTGCAGGGGCTCCCACCACCTTTGCTGGGACCTTGGAGTAACAGGGAGATGAGCACAGCACTGCCATAGCTTGCTCCAGAGGGTGCTCACTTCTCCAGTGAGTGAGTTGTGCTATTGCTCTGTGTGGGGGAGTTCCATAATCCCATGGCATAATTACAATAATATTTTAATCATTACATTGTGTTTAAACTCAGACATCAGCTTGGAATCACTGAATGAAGAAACACATGAAGATTTCTAATATTACTGCAGCATATTCCCCCAGGTCATAATAGAAAGATTAGTGTTACATAAAGATTTTCATAACAAAAATTCATATTCTGATGAAAAATAGATTGTGTTCATGATGTGAAACTACTGGAAGAGAGTCATACATATAACAATCATATGTTAGAGAAGTGTAACATTTTATCCTTCAACCTATTTTTCTTCCTACTGTGTATTTTTTGTTCACTTTCACAGAAGTATTTCCTGTATGTGGTAGATAAACTCAAAAGAAATGCTTGATAGGTGTACATTGGACAGAAATGCTTCCACTTCTGAAACATCAGCATAGCTGTATCTTCTCATCTGCCTTTTAACTGTGATTTAGCTGGGAGCTGAAGCACAGTCACTTCCATTAATCAGCACTGAATCAACTCTGCAAGCTTCATACTAAGATTGAAGTGGAGAAACCTTTATTTTGTAGCTTGCCAAACTCCACCCCTGAATTTTCTTTCTCTTGTAGCAGCTGATAACATCACTTAACTCCTCAGGACAATTGGAACACTATTTCTGGTGGTGATTTAAGTGATAGTGATAATCTCTCTTCCTGCTCCACTGAGTGAATGCTCTAAGCTTAGGTCTGCACATAGAAGTAAAGGGAATATTTCAAATGCATTGTTTGGAAATATGTGCCTATTGTTTAAAACTCTTCTTCTATAAGGATTTAATACAGCTTTTCTATGAATAGAAAGTTGTTTTGGGTTATCCAGGCTATGAAGACAGAGAGGGACACAGCAATGGGAGGTTTAGTTGGTGCTGGTTAAAAATGGAAATTATCACAATTCCCATTATTAGAAAACTGCAAAATGGAGCTCTTATATATAGCAAAAAACATTTGAAAAAAACAACAACAGCAACAAAAAAAATACCACACAAAAAACCCCCCCAAAAAAACAACCCCAAAATACTCTGGACTGCATAATAGATAAATATTCAGGATAGTTATAGATGAAATTTAAGGTCACATTTTTGAGAAAAACATTATCCTTTAGCTCAAAGATCGGATAGATAACCTTATTCCTCCCTTTCACTCAACTGTATGTCTGTATTTATCAATATAAGTGCAAAGATCTTATTTTTTAATTAACTTTACTGTAGAAAATATATTTTAGCCATACTTATACTCCCATGTGGTCACCTAGGTGCCTTTTTGTGCTTCTTGTGCCACTTCTGTGACACCCACCTACACTGATTTATGATAAACAAGAATACTTAATATTAGATGATGCTGCAAGCAGTGTCTTTTCTTCAGTCTACTTCATCACTGTGTTGCAACTTCATTTTGCCTTTCAAAAAGCCCATTTGTTGGCCCAGAATAAAACTGTCATGAGCACAGACAGTGAAAAGCATCTCTGAAAAAACCAGGCAGATCTTGCTCTTTTCCACCTAGGCAGTGAGAGCATCACTCATCCCATTCCACTGGTCTCAGCTCTAAGGATGCAACAGGATGGAAGCTCTAGAGGACAAGGAGACCACAATTTTTATTTTTTCCTGTTTTGACTTTTAAGTAGGCAATGTGGGAAATGTTAAGGAAGAGAAATCATGGGTCACTGGAGAAATTCCTGTCATAGGATTTTGTGACCTGAGGAAGTATAAACCCATCAACTGCCAGGCATAACAAAAATGGGAAGATAAAATTAGCTAGTACGACATTGCTTTATTCTCTCCTCCATTTTTAATAATTTTTCAATTGTCATCCCAGGCTCTTCTGTCTTACACATCATGAACTGTTGAATAAAATGAAGAATAGCATTAATGTACACTATTATTACAATGTGCAGTAATATTTGGCTCAATAAATGAACTGTTATCTGTTACAGTATCTGTCAAAGATAGGGACAGATGTGTTTCATCCACTGGTCTGTGTATGGTGCTCTGAAGAGAATTTCAAATATGCATGTGCCCAAATTTTTAATTCTCTATTTATATGTCTGAATTAGTAAAAGAAAAAGTGTGAGTACATTAGTATTTTAAAGATATTTTTATAGAATAAGCTTTCAGCACTCAATCAGGCTAGAATTCTAGATTCAATTTTCCAGTTTTGTTAAAGCAGGAAGATCTGTGTAAATCACAGCTAGATCCCCAATTTACCCCTGAAATCCAGGTGCTCTGGGCTTACCTGCTGAAGCTGCAGAGCTGGCTGGGGTGTGTGCCTTGCCTGAGCCATTTTATTTTGCCCTCATCCCTGCTGTGCTCAGCTCGGGGCAGGAGTCATTTACTGGCTGGATCTTACTACAACCCTGGGCTTGTTTGGATCATACAAAAATCTTTATTTTTTTCTCAGTTTCTTCCTTCTTTTAGCAATCTCGGTAATACTTCCCTGAATCGTTTTCTGCTTGTCAGTTGTACTGTGCTGCACTTTCATTAACAGAGAAATGAGTATTATTCTTGTTAGAAAAAGAGCTGAAGTCTTATATGGGTCACAAATCCTGTTGCAGTTTGTGGAATTCAGACCTACTTGTCAGATCAAAGCATTTAAATTCCACCAAGGTACTCCTCCTTAACTCTGACTTTGTTTTTGCCAAGGCTGCATCTATAGCATAGTCATAGGAGACTATTTGGATATTCTCTCACTAAATATTGGCAGTGATCCATGGTAGCTGATATTTACATATTTGTATTTAAATGTTGGTGATAATATGTCTTCTTCTGTTAACCTTTCTACTAGCTAGTGATAGGATTGTATTTTAACATTGCTTTAACATTACACCTTATTCAGCTTCTGATGTTTATTTTGAACAAATCCTTTCTTTGCTTCAGCAGCACTGCAACAGTACCTACAAAGTTATATCAAATATATATATTTGTATCTATATATATAAACTAGTTAGGTTAGCACAGTGCAGTAAGACCCATGGAAGTTAATTCTAACCTCTAAAACAGAAGGTGCCTCTAGGGCTGTTTTAAAGGCACAAGTTTATTTGCACTCTTCCTTCCTCCACTCAGAGATCTTTCTGAATTAGTTTAGATACTGCTCTCTGAGGAAAGAATGGGATTTTTAATATTATTTCTGTGGACAATAATTTTTTCATAATTAAAGTATTTCATTACTTGATTCTAAATGCTGTTTTCCTCTTGACATTAAAAGGGATGAGTTGATCTCCAGATGAAGGAAAACTGTAATTTGAAGTTAATATTCAGATTGCTTCACACTGTTATGAATTTTTACTTTCTCCTTTAGTGCAGAAAAACCTAAAATACTTAATTACAGCTAAAGTCAAGACTAATTTCTTCCCACGTGATTCAGACACTAGTCCCACTCTCCTGACCCTCATTAAGGTGTTTTTCTTAGACCTACTCACAGACAGAGCAGTGGTATCAATTATTGGGCTCTTGCTGGATGATCAGGTAGCTGTGATTGCCAAGAAAGTTTGATTTTTAATTTATTAAAAAAAAAAAAAGTTCTTTCTTGGTTGGTCATTTTTTCCATCACAGACAGCAGCTATTGGAGGGTGTTTTTCCAAGGCTTGCACTGAGGTGATGTGGAAGCATGAGATGTTGGAGTAGCTCTGGCTACCACTGAGGATCTTTGCTTCATCTCTGTGTTTCTCCAGCCCTGGAGTTTATTCTTTATAGAACTTGCAGCTGCTGGCAGCTGAATGCCTTCACCTTTTCTACCTTTCCTCGTGTTTTACTTCTTTAGAAGTCCTTTGATGAAGAGAGCCCCAAGTTCAGAGTGTGCTGCAAGCTCTTCCTTTCCTCTTCTGGAGGGAGCTGTCTGTCCCTTGGGGAGGAGGGTGCAACTCAGTCACATTTTGGAGACCTGGTATAAAATGTGACTCTGATCTTTTGTCTTTTATGTGTAATATTTACACAAATATTTTGAAGTTAGCTCAAATAGAAAGGTTAAAAAGTAAATAGATTATTTATGATTATTAATTTTGCCCTGTGTGTAAATAGTAGAAGAATATTGACATCTGTTAGTGAGGCAGCAAAGAAACAAAGGATATAAATGAGCATAACAGGATTAATAGTGATGCTTATCTGGAAGTTGTGGTAATATGAGCAGATTGCTTTAAGAATGAAGCTTTTTTTCCTGAGGAGCTAAGATGGATAACCAGATTTCTTTGGGATTTAAATTAAGTATCTCACTATTTCTGTTAACACAGTGTGCCCACTTCTGTTATGATAGTTCATCATACACTTCTGTGGTGCTGAATATTTTTCTGTGAGCTTCAACCTTGGAACATGGGTCATGCTGTTATAATTTTCATTAGAAATGATTATGTAGAGCTGCTGATATTCACTAATGAAAAATCAAGTTCTTGAACATCCACACAAGTAGGTTTAATTTACACATCTTTTATATATACATGTCAAATTAATACCTATACATTAATGTGCTCATTAATGACATCCAAAAGAAATTTTATATTTGGATATTTTACATTCCTAGAGTTTTACTTTGTATTGTTGTCTACATTAACCTTGTTAAAAGAGCTGAACTTGTGCATAATAGTTCTGTCACCACACTGGAATTCTGTTACTAAGTATTTCATGGCTGTTTGCCTTAGAGAAGTTGAACTACTACCTGTAGGTAGCTTTTGAGGCTGAATTTGCTGAGTACCTATGTCTACAGCTGTGAACCAATGCACAGCCCTCAGCTATGTAATTTTAGAATTTGGTGTCTTAATCAGATCAAATGAGTAATTACACAGAGCTCAGCCTGCTGCCTTCACTCACGTTGAGTTGCAGTCTACACCAGGATTGATTATAGGGGAGGGAAGTGCAAGTGCAGCATTTAGAGACTTGGCGTGTTTTGGAGTCTTTGTTTCAAAAACCACCAGCACTGGTAATGAAAACTTGTTTGTAACTATTAGAATCAATCAAATTAATCAAATACGGATAGCTCCATGGTATTTTTTTTTTCTTTTAATACTTAATAATGTTTTCACATAAAACTCTTTGTGCTGTGCTTTTGCTGAGCTGGAGGTATGTTGTAGTTCTCTGGAGAGGTGGAAAACAGCAGCTTTGGCTCTGTCCCAGGGCAGCTGGGTTTGTAGACTGGGGATGTTATCAGGGTCACTGTTATCAGGGTCACTGTTATCGGGTCACTGTTATCAGGGTGATTGTTATCAGGGTCATTGTTATCAGGGTCACTGCTATCAGGGTCATTGATATCAGGGTCACTGTTATCAGGGTCACTGTTATCAGGGTCATTGTTATCAGGGTCACTGATATCAGGGTCATTGTTATCAGGGTCATTGATATCAGGGTCATTGTTATCAGGGTCACTGTTATCAGGGTCATTGTTATCAGGGTCACTGCTATCAGGGTCATTGATATCAGGGTCACAGTTATCAGGGTCACAGTTATCAGGGTCATTGTTATCAGGGTCACTGTTATCAGGGTCACTGTTATCAGGGTCACTGTTATCAGGGTGATTGTTATCAGGGTCACTGTTACCAGGGTCACTGCTATCAGGGTCACTGTTATCAGGGTCACTGTTATCAGGGCCATTGTTACCAAGGTCATTGATATCAGGGTCACTGTTATCAGGGTCACTGCTATCAGGGTCACTGCTATCAGGGTCACTGCTATCAGGGTCACTGTTATCAGGGTCACTGCTATCAGGGTCACTGCTATCAGGGTCACTGTTATCAGGGTGATTGTTATCAGGGTCACTGCTATCAGGGTCACTGTTATCAGGGTCACTGTTATCAGGGTCACTGCCATGACCCTGTGGTCAGAGATAAAGAGCAGGGCTCAGTGGGCTGGGGTGTCTAGGTTTGTCTCCTTGTTTTCAGATGTCACCTGAGCTGTGTTGCTGGGGTTTTGGCAGGTGCACAGCCCTTTGGACAGTGGGTACCCACAGCAGCTCTAAACATCTCCCTGCCTTCCATCAGCTCTGCACTTTAACAGAGGTTCAGGTGTTCACTTTAGTGGTTCTCTTCACCAGGATTGTTACAGCCCAGAATGAAATACACTGGCAGGAAATGTGTGAATGGCACTGAAAAGCAGTATTTGAACGTTTTTCAGCATCTGAAATTCAGAAAAATGAGGAATGTTCAGACTCTCACAGAAATTGTTGCTGAGTTACCACAGTCTCTAAAGATAACTAGGGATGTTAAGATCCTATAGTTGCCTCTGTATAGGCAGAATCCAAAAAGTTGGGTCAGAAGCAAAAAAGAACCTCTATTGTCTACAGTAGATTTAAATTTGAAAGGCATTTTTCTGTATCTTATTCTAAGAATTTAAAGAAACAAAAAAGGGTCACTAAGAATGTTAATGCATCACACTTACACTATGAACTCATCTTGCTGTGTCCTATTTTGGACAGGACTTGGCATGTTGATGGTAAGGACATGGTCAATGTCAAGGACATGGTAATATCAAATATTCAACCCATAATTAATTCCAAGACTTTCCATGTCTGTTTCTGTAGAGAAATCTTCTGTTCTGGAGACAGACTTGGAATAACTGCAGGTTGAACATCCAGACATCACTGCTGGGAAGGATACTGTGAATCTTTCAAAAGTATCATTTACAAAGAAATAAGCAATAGGGATGTAATTCTCAGTATGTGCAGCTTTACAGGAAGTGAATCATGAGCAAGCTTAATTTCAGTATTTAAAGAAGTTCAAAGGTTTGGCTGACAAAGGTGAAGGTGTAGCTCTAACAGCCCTTTTAGTAAGACAGTTCTTTGCATTGCATGACATTCCAGTTTGAAAAATAGCAATGCCCTGTATCAGTGAAGCACAAGTTAAAAGGATTAAGAACTGGCCAACTGACAAACCTAAAAAATTAGTCATAATAATAGAGTGCAGCTCCATAGGGATCAGCACTGTGCCTGACACCATTTAACAGTTTCAGCATTGATCTGGAGGACATGGAACTGTGGTAAAATTTGCAAATGACTCGAAGATTACCAAAGCAGTAAATAATGAGGGCAGGGAGTAATACAGAATTATCTGTACTGATCCTGCCTGTATTCAGCCATAATTCTGATTCAGTCAGATGCTAAGCTTTACAGCTAAGAAGGAAAGGCATTTTAAGTTACCATTCCATCCACTATAAAAATAAGAATAATAAAAAATCAAATAACGAGAAACTTCAGGACTCAGGAATGACAAATCAGCAGAAGTTTTATCCAATTGCAAGAAAGGGCCCAAACCATCCTTATCTGGTTAGACAGAGAAATGGAGAGTGCTGGACTGACCTGTAAGCATTAGGATCAAGTCCCAAAGGACAGGTGTCATCCATCTCTCTGAATCTTTACATCTAGAGTAGGAGTTTTGCCATTGCTTAACATGGATTCTTGGTCTCAACCAGGAGTCACCAAATGCCCCAGCATGTTGATGTGCAGGAGGTCAGGCTATGGACAAGAATTGCCCCTTGACCTTGAACTGGAATTATAAAAAGTGCTAAATTGACTCACAAAATTGTTTGACAGACTTCTCTTGAGAAACTGTTCTATCTAATGGGAAATTACTTGTGCCTTTAATTTAAGGTTGAAGCTTTATTTTTAGACTCTACTAAAATGTGCCTTTCCCCACATACTAAATTTAGACAAATTAAATTGTCATTTTTTCTGGCACAATAACATGCTGGTCTAGAATGCTGGGCATTTTTTTTGTTGTTTGTTTTTCCTTTTAGCTTTGAGGCAAAATGTGTATACAAATTAAAGGCTTTCCGGAATGAGATATGGTTTTCATATACTTTTGTGACTTGTGATAAGAAGACATTTTGGCCTAAGAATGAAACTTATTTTTGGCACAGAGAGTGAACTTCTTTCAAGACATGGAAAGTAGGAGTATTTATTTCAAAATGTTTTAAGAGCAGATTTAGAGTTGAAGCCTGAACACCTGTTGTCAGGCTTATACTAATCACCTGTGAACTTTTAAGTAGGGTGACAGAGTGCTGTGTTGTGCTGCTCACATTCTTAAGCATCTTCACAGGGACTGAAATTCTGTCATGGCAGTACTGGAAATGTGGAGGCTCTTGCCAGTCTTTTCCAACACGTTTTGTGGTGGCAGATACTCTGCTCAATCCCTGGTGTGTGGCATTCACATTCTCTGAAAAAATCCCTTCACCCGGGATTTTTCTTCTGGGAAGCTGAGAAGCCTCAGAGAAAAGGAAAACAATTCTTACCTCATTTGCTTCTCCTCTGTTTTGTTTATGTGGAATGTGTTTGGGGATTGTTTACCCACAGGTGATTGTTCCATTGGATTCTGCTGTGAGTTGTGTTGACTCATTGGCCAAGCTGTGTTGGGACTCTGGAGAGAGTCATGAGTTTTCATTATCTTTTTAGCATTCAGTAAGTATCCTTTCTGTATTCTTTAGTATAGTTTAGTACAGTATTCTTTAATATAATATAGTACCATAAAGTAATAAATTAGCCTTCTAAGAACATGGAGTCAGATTCATCCTTCCTGCCATCGTCAAGACATTCCCTGCAGATACAATACTGGTGTCTCAGTTTTTCATCTTTACTTTGCACTTTCTGTGCCTCAGCCCCGGCTGGGAGCCATCTCAGCAGTGGGGATGGAGCAGCATCAGGGGGCACTGACAAACCCCTGCCAGGTGGGGCTCAGCCCCTGCAGCATCACTGCCTGTGCCAGCAGAGCTGCCTGCGGGGGGCTGCGGACCAGAACCTCTCTGCTTCTCCCTCTTCCCACAGCTGCTTTTCCCTATTTCCCTACTTAGGCTGGTGGGCCCTCATGCTGCTCAGAACTGGGGGGCAGTCGTGTCCCGTAAATAAGAAACTGCCAACTTCACTTGCTGAAGGTTACATTTTCTCCCATAGGCAGTGAGATATTTCAAGAATGATTCAGACTTGGATGTAGGTTAAGGAAATATTCTTTAGAAGTTTTACAAGGAGTATAAGTGCCTATGGCTTGTCTGCCTTTAAATTCCTAACACTTGTGTTACCATTCCATCCACTATAAAAAGTTTTCTATAAAGTAGTATTTTTAGATGTAAAGATGAACTGATCTCATCTCCGACTTGAAATTTTTTTGTAGTCATTGAATAAAGCAAAAATCAAGGCTCTTTTATTCACCTTTCTGCATGTTTTGTTTTGTTGTGAGCTTTTTTGAAGTGTGGCCTGGATTTTTTGTTTCCCAGTCCTGACAAAATTTTAATTTGCTTTTTAAGTTAAATTGCAATGTTCTTTCAAATCACCTTCCAAAAGAAGGTTTAGTTAGAAAGCTATCCAGAGAGCACCTGCATGTGGCAGTGCTCTTTGTGGAAGGAGGGAATGGCAGGGTGGGAGAGATGCTGTTTTTCTTGTGAGTTAATTTTAATCTTTGGTATATTTCCATTAAATGTGATGATTTGAGCTGCTAGAGGAAAAAAAAAATGCTGTTCATGTATTGCAAGACAGCAATGAGGGTGTCCTGCTGCTGAAAACTACAGGTGGAATATTGCAAGGTTATTACCTCAATAGCCTTTAAATGAAGTGCACGCTAATAAGATGTGCTTTGTTTTCTATAGACTGCACAAAAAACCTATTGGAATCCATTGGATTGACAGGGCAAACACATGATGAGATTAGTATTATGTTCTGAGGAACAGTAAAAAAAATACATTCCTTCAGGAAAATTGGAGTTGCGTAGTGTGAGATTGTAATACAGCCATGAAAGAGCAGAGCCAAGTAGGAATTTTCTGCTCTCATTGAATAAGGCTCTACAGATCTTTTATCTTGATTCAGGCTCACATATGGTTATTATGCTGACTCACTTGGTAGTCCTATGATGTGAGGCCTGTTCATATGAACCCAGACTTGTAAAAACACTTGAGCTTTTCTTTAAAGAAAGGGGGAACTTGGGACAAAGAATTCGATAACAACAAAGCACCAACAGTACAACGAAGGTGTAGAATTGGGTGGCAAAGGTCAGAAGAATACTCTTGGTTCTCTTGTATGAATTAGGGCAAAAAGAAACATCTTGGAAATAGGACACTAGGATATGTGTCTTTGAGAAGAGGTTTTTTATGGTATTCCACTAAAGAGCATGAAGTAAATCTTGCTTGGAGTGCTTGTGTCAGCCACAGCACCATGGAGGTGCTTGGAGTGTAGTCTGAGAAATTTGTAAAATTCACACCCAAAGTAGGGTTTTGAAGTCAAAGTACACCTGAGCAGCTGAAAATAAAGCACACAGCATGAGTATGAGCAAAGAGGAAGTTCATTTCACATGTGGTGACCCCAGGTGAAGAAGGCAAACGAGCTCACACAGAACTGTGCTGCTGCAGCACGTTCTCCAGCTTGCAGTTCAGGCCAGTGAATCTTGTGAAAACCCAAAACCTCCTCATTCTAATGCAAGTCATTGCTTTTGTCAAGGGAAAAGGAGAATATTCAGATTTTTGGAAACTTTTTCTATGACTATGAAAGATTCGGTCTCTGCATGATTCCCTTCACAACTGAGAGATGTGTGATAAACCTTCAACCCCCGCCACACACGCACCAGTGCAGCACTTTGAGGTGGTATAAAATCCTCGTGCTGGACAGGAGCATTTGACTGTTCCACCAAATCAGGGCTGGTCCAAAAATGCACAACAGTGCCTTTTACCAGCCAGCACCATTCTCTGAGCTCTAGGATGTGACATCAGTGGGTTTTGCACTGGACTTCTCCCATTAACCTCTCTGTATGAGGAATGCCACTGGTTTGCTGGGATTCAGGGCATGCTTGAATGACATTAATGGCTGGAGACTTGCTGTTGGAGGGGAGGGTTTTAATGACAAGGAATAGCAAGCAAAATCAAGTAATAGTTGCAGTTATAGCAGTCATAGACCATTAGATAACATGGCCAACTCCAGCCAAGCAGAAATGATAGCATCATACAAAAATAGGACTGGAGATGACTCTAAGAGGGACTCTGGTTGGTTTCTTGCCTGAGGACAAGATACAGTCTCTTAATGGCACTGGCACCAGGTATTTGGCTAAGCCATTTTTAAAGGCCTCAAATGATGGTCAATTTATGAAACCTCTGTCCCACCTATCATTCTCTATCATTAAAAAGTATTTCATAACCTCAACCTTTGCTTTGGTTTGTGCAATTCGCATGCTGTTGCTGGCTTCATGAATATGAATAAACCTCTTCCTTTTCTTCTTACTTTTGCATTATCTGCAGTTGAAAGTGTTTTATCTTATCCTATCCCCTTCTTCTACCACATCAACTCCTCTTTAAACTAAACAATCAAGATTTTTTTCTGTCTGGTTTTATTTAGGTCATGTTTTGTCTGATTATCTTTGTGGCATTCTTCTGGACCTTGTCTGGCTTTCCTTGTTCTTGAAGTGCAAAGCTGCAAACTGTGCAGAACTGTGACTGAGCAGAGTTGGAAGGATTATTTCAGTCTGTTTTCTTGTTTATACATCCCTATATAAATATAAACATAGTATATATTTAGAGAGTGAGGAACAGCATGATATTGTTGATTCATGTGCAGCTTGTGATCTGCTGCAGCCAAAAGCTTTTTTTTTTTTTTAACTGCAGAATTACTTGTTTCTCATCTATTTGTGTGCAGTTGAGTATTTTTGCATAAAGAAAAATCTTGCCCGTTTTCTCACTGTCGTGGGTTCTTTTCTTCTGAAACATTTTGACCATATGTCAAGATGAATTTTAATTTGAAACCTGCCCAGTAGCGCACCACCTCCTCATCTTTATGTTGCTTCTAGATTTAAATAGTCCATTTTATTCTGTATAATACAAGAACTGTTTAGTTGGAAGGTTGTTTGTGCAAGCCCTTGCTGCAGCTGCTCAGTGAAGGTGTTTGTTGCTCTAGATCCAGCACACATCTCTACAGATCTTGACACCATGCACTGTATTTGGTCTGTGACCCCTTGGAGTATTCTGGAAATCACTTTCTCCCTTTTCCCCGTACTTGTCTAACTCGACTGTGCTTCACCAGTTTGGTCAGCTTGTCCCTTCTACTGTCAGTTAGGAGGTCAAACTGTGAGATTTGCAGAGGAAAACCACTTTAGTTTCTCAGTACAGCTTTACTTCAGGGTTAAACAAAAGCTTTAGGTAGTCCATGTAAGCATGAACTGGCTCCTACCTGGGGGATTTTAATCTGGTATTTCCTTGAAGCACTCCCTGGTTGTGAGCTGCATATGGTCAGGGCATGGCTTTACTATTTAGAATACAGAGTAATTCCAGCTGCATCTGCTCCTAAGTTCCAGCTCCCTTCAGACTGCCAGGCTTGGACATTTTGGGAAGAAGGGGCAATGGGAAAAATGCAGTATTGGTAATAGTTGTTGCTGTAAATCCCTTGTTTTGAGCCAATGCCCATCAGTTTGAGCAGTCTGATGAGCTGGGGCTCAGAGGGGCTGGTGCTGAGTTCTGTTGGAGCTGTGTCCAAGGGAGAGGGAGGCAGAGCTGGTGTGAAAGGTGCTGCAGTTGGGCTAGCCCAGCAAGGAGGGGTTCTGGAGCTGTATCCTGCAGGAATAATGATCCAATACTGCCAGGGACTGGGTGGAGAAAAGCCTTGGCCGTGTGTGCTCTGATGGGCTGGGTCAGGGCCTGGGTTAGGATTTGGTCCTGAGGCTGTGAGACTGTGGGACAGGTTCTGGTGGTGGCTGGACAAGCTAACTCATTTAATATCAGAATTACAGATTTCTTTAACAAAGACCAAGTTAGAGCTACTTAATGGCTTAAACCAATGTCTGCTGCTGTACTTTTTTTTGATACAAAATGTTCTGTGTGCTAAGCATGCAAAAGGAGCTTAATAGCAAGGTTTGACTTAAAAAAACGCAACTTTTTAATAAGGTGTGATTCATCTTTGCTATTCTCTAGTCTAATTAAAGATTAAAAATCCACCACAGAATACAAAATTGTAACATCATTCTACAGTTGCATAATTTTGTAGCACTTAAAAAGCATCTTTTCTAGTTCCTTCACTACAAGTAAAGTATTTGGATGAGCTTGAGTATCCTGTACTGCCCCACATTACAGCCTGCAGTGCTCATACTTTGCTCAGGTCAAATTCCCTGATAATCCTGCTGCCCTAGTCTCAAGTGGAGGTTAAGGGGACTCGATGGAAAAGATTTGCAGTGATTTGGGAAGTTTGGGATCAGGAAAAGCACAGCCCTTTGTCATGTATGTTCCTGTTTGCTCAGAAAAAATGGATGTTGGGCTTTTCTGGAAAGCTGGTACATTGCTGCTGATCTGAGGTGATAAATACTGCTTTGTTACCAGATGCTTTCATTGGGAAACAGAAGGCAGAAGTATCAAGACCTTTAATATCGGCAAAGCTCAGGAATTGTGTGTTTTGGGGTGAGGGAGAAATGCTGAGGAGAGAAAAGCTCAAGTGTCCTAGGGAAATTATTTGTCTTTACAGCCTGTATCTTTCTCTGCAAGACTGTTCTGAGAAACTTAGCTGTGTTCTCTATGGGGTGTTCTGTTCTAGGATGGTCTTTTAAGAGATCCTTCCTTGCTAATACTAAAAGTAAAAAAAATTGCAGAGAAGGACATCAGTCCTTGTAGATGAAAAGATTTTTTTAAATACCTGAATGGGCAAAAGAGCTGGATTTTTTTTTTAATCTGGTTACAGATAGCAGTATTTATCATTCAGCCAACCAGAGAGCCTTTCTACAGACATCCTAACAAAAAGCCCTAATAATATTTTTAAAGCAGATTAGAAATAATCTTGCTGTATGCCCTTGCCTCGGTGACCTGCTGGTTTGGTGCTTTCTGGCTGGGCTGTGATCAGGGAAGCTGTGGTGTTTGTGAGGGTCCCCAGGATGAGGTGAGAGATGAGAATCTGACTCCATGGTCTCAGAAGGCTGATTTACTATTATATATTATATTATATTATATTATATTATATTATATTATATTATATTATATTATATTATATTATATTATTCTATACTATACTAAAACTATACTAAAGAAAGATACAGACAGAAGGCTTAACAAGAATGAATAATAAAAACTTGTGACTGACTCCTCAGAGTCCAACACAGCTGATGGTGATTGGTCATTGTAATATATATTATACAATAATTTGTGCTAAAGGAAATTATAAACCACAGCATTTTGTGTACTAAAGCCGGCGTTGGGCACCAAGCAGTAACAGGCTAAGTGATAAGAATGGAGATTCAAACACCAGGAGGACACTGTCTCCAGAGATGGATATTCCAAGGGATTTTTTTTTTGTCTGACAAGACCCCAGCAGTTATTCACCAGTTCTGAGAAAACAGTAGCAGGAAAGAAAAAACTACAATAATATGCCAAAGAAGGGCCCCTTCCAGAGCCCAAAAGACTGTATGAAACAGACCCCTCAGAAATGACATTTGGAGACCCACAGGGACTTGGGTGTGATAGAGGCCAAATCCTGGGTATCCCTGACTATGATCACCTGGCTCAGAGTCGAATTGCTTGTGGCTTTTTCCAAATTTATACTCTGATTATTTAATACATTTTCTTGATTATTAAATTGGAGTATTCATTTATAACAGTCATTAAGTAAAAACAATTCACATGAAACCAAGCAAACATCCACCTGTTGGTAAACAATGTCCAGACCACATTCCAAAGCAGCCAAACACAGGAGAAGCCAATCAGATAATTATAATTTACATTTTTCTCTGAGGCTTCTCAGCTTCCCAGGAGAAGAAATCCTGGTGAAGGGATTTTTCAGGAAATGCCACGGTGGCAGGAAGCAGCATTTTGGGTGTGTTAGGTGGCCCAGTGCCACACAGAGCCAGGTGGGCAGAGCAGTGCCCTGCATGGAGCATCCCTCTCACTGGGACACTGCCAGACAGTGACAGCCTTGGGGACACTGAGAGAAACACAATACTGAGATACTGAGCATCTCTAACACTTCTTTTGCTTTAATTTGATCTCAATGTCTAATTATTTAGTATGATTCCCTTGTTTACCAAGTAATTATAGCTTTAAAATCTGTTTGGGTTAGCATTTAGAGTCTCTCCATCCAAGGGGATCATAATATTGATGGAATATGTATTAGCCTGTTCTTGTGAGCAAAAGTAATTAAAAATATATCTTTATTATTTCTCAGTGTGATAGCAACCTATAATAAATTTTGAAATGAGCTGTTCAAACAAAATATCCAAGTAATGTGCTTCTCTTCCTTTGCATATAGAAAATGAAGTCAAACCTCTTTAGTTTTACAAGATTTTAATTAAATTAAGGGCTTCTAAAATGACATAAATTACAGAAGTGAAGCATGAGTGGTTTAGTACTGGGAAAAAAGTCTTGACACCAAAATTTAAACAGTGTAACACAAACATTAAAGTGGCCTTCAACAATGACTTGAGGATTAGAACTGTGGATATCAAGAATTAAAGGATTTTAAAGGAATAATCTTTCTGTTTTGATTATTACAAGCTAGTACTGATATATTTGACCTACAGAAAAGCTTTTCCCTTTAGCTATGTGCCATCTAATAGCTTTTATTGTTATTCTCATTATAAAGAGAATATCTGTAAATGAGTGCTTGAATGTTTGCTATTTTTCTCATTTGGCTGTGGTATCATTGGGAGATAAATCCAGAAAAGTAATTATTATTCCAACTTAATAATACAAGCTTGTTCTTACTGTACACACTTCCTAGATTGCAGTAGATGAAGATTTATATTCTAAAATTCTGATTGCTGTAAATCATCTTTTGAAGCTTCAAGCATGGTACATGATACATAGACAAAGCAGAAGACACTTAACAGTGCTCTAACTCACACTGAAGGTAACTGAAGTGATAAGGTAGATTCAGAGATAATTCTTATCTTCTAAGCTCCTACAGTATATGGAACCCTGACATTCTTAAACTCACAGTTATTGTTTTAAAATATCATTTATATTAGGCTTTTTGAAGGGAAGCATTTTACTACCCTACATCTGTCGATTCAGACACACAGCCACGCTGCAGGAAAAAAATTCTAAATGCAAATTCTGATGATTTCTTTTTTATAACCTGGAAAATTCATGAGGTCAGTTTCTTGACTTTAAAACTCAATGAGAATTTGGTACTTGAGGTACAATTCTGCAGAATCTGAGCAATGAAAGTGCATGGTGTTCAAGATATCGTGATAAATTGCAAATATTTTTATTTCTATAATGCTTGTAGGTTTTGTCTTGTTTTCCTTAAAAAATCCCCAAAATAATATTTTTGCTACCTCTATGAAAGTGCTTTCTTTGAAATATGCATAGACACAGAAATATTTAAAAGGAAAGTGTTTTTGTTGTATGAACATACTGAATTATGTGTATTGCAGAAGTACGTTGTTCAATCATAATGTTTTGGCAGAACTGGAATATTGACAAATCATTTCAGGTTTTTGTATTTCTACAGATATAGTAATTGCTTGAAAATGGAAAAAATTAAGATTTTGCATTGTACATAGCTCTGCCCCCTTTTTTTTCCTCCCAAGTATATGCTTAAAATGTGATTGTTGATTCTCCTTTCTGCGCTTGGCCTTCCAAAAAAACCCGAATTTGAGTATCAGATATTTTCTAGGTTCTCCCTGTTATGAAAGGGTTTTGGAGTGTGAGTAGTGCCCTACTACCTGAGGAGGGCAAATTTCAGCATAAACATCAGTCAGTGTCGCCTTTATTTATTTAAACTATAGATCAACGTAAAACCAGCCTAATTTTAAGGTTAGTTTTGACTGACCATTACCAAAACTGAACTGAAATTGTTTGGTCAGTCACAGATAGAATATTTTGAGTTTCCTGTAGCTTGATGTCACACACATACAGTTACAGATATTCAAGCACATCTCCAGTGTGAGCACAAGTGTCGCTATAGGACACGAAATAAAACAATGCAGCTCTCCAAGGTAAAAAAGAGAGTGTTTAATTTCTGACTCCAACATTTATAGAGTTCCAAAAGTGACAGTGGATTGGAGGATGACAGTGCCACCTCTCCAATGACACTGGACAAACCAACAGTCCATCAAATTTCTCCTCCTCCATAAAAGAATGCAAAACAATAAGTTACTTACATAAAGTGTGTGACAAAGTTCCTTACAAGAATGTAAACATCAGAAGGCTTAGAAATCTTAAAAAACCAGAGTGACACACAAGATATTCAGGTGAGCAAGTTTGCATTCCATGGAGGAGGTTGGAGATTTTGGTTCAGGCCAGAGCTCTGTGCCCAGGGCCTGGCACAGAGGTGGCTGCAGTGGTGCCCTGCGACCCTGGCACTGCTGGCCGTGACCACCCAGCGCTCAATCCTGCCCAGGCTGGGCAGGGCTGCAGGGATGAGGCTCTCCAAGGCCTCTTGAACAGATCCTGGGCATCTTCCCAGAGCCCTGAGGGTGCCCTGGGCTGAGGACAGGACAGGAATGGTTCCTGCTGGCCAAGTGCAGCCAGGGTTGATGGTCACTCTTAGCAGCCAGACCAAGCTCTTGCAAACAGTGACTCAAGTGCTATAGATTTTGAGTGGGGGCATAATTGAGCCTTTGAGTTGCTTTTTTTTTATTTTGGAAAAAGCTTTTTTTAACTTTGTTTTGTTTGTTTGTCTGTTTGTTTGTTTTTCCATGAAGACAGCTGTTGCTGATGGAAAAAAACCAAAAACCTTTCACCTGAATGTCATAAGACTTAGTAAAGCAGTACTTGTTTCTAGTGAAGCAGCAGTTAAAAATATTCTTAGCTTTTTTGTTGTTTATTTTTTTTTCTCCCTTGGTGGGAGGTAGCCCAGACATGGGCATTTAATGGTTCTATTTACTGGTTATGCAGTGCCCAGAGAGAGGAGTGCTCAGTTACTCTGCTTATTCTCTGCTTCCCCCTCGTCTGTCCTCAGTAATGATATTCAGCCTGTGGAGGGATTGAAATATCAGCCTCATATCTGAAGACAAATTTACATTTCACTCCAAACACCTTAATTTAATGAAGGTATTATGCTGTTGGTGGGTACTTAATTATGCTAGAGGCAGAGCTGAAATTTAATACTGTTCCACATGCAGGGAAGATTTACTAGTAGCTTATTTTCAAAAGTCCTCTAAAAGACTAATGCTTATGCAGTCTACTCTTGTTTTTTAAAGCAGATTAGAATAACCCAAACTTTCATAAATAAAATTTCATTTTAATTGCTCAATGAAGATAATGTATGTCTTTTTAGATTATGGGTTTTTGAGGAGATATCTGGATTAGCTGGCTCTGCAGCAATGATCAATGCAACATTTGCTGCCCTTAGCATCTAAACCTTGATGATTTACACCTAAACAAATATAATCATTCAGGACAAGTAGTGCTGTATGTGCTCATCTAATATATAAATCAAAGTGACAATTTGAAAATTATTGCAGAGCACACCTGTTGGTTTCTCTGTAACAGTTCCTCTCCCACAGCAGAATTCTGCCTTTTTAATCTCAGTTTACCGTGTTCTTTCTAATAAGAGGACACTACTCTGAGATATCATTTCTCAGCTTCAGAAATCACAGCAAAGTCACAGCACCTTCTTTTCCGAGGCTGTGGGGTGCAAGTGTGGTGGCTGCTGGAGGGGTGTCACTGTGATGGGACAATTCTGAGAGACTGAGACTCCAGGAAAAGCCAAACCAGCATTTGTTTATGTCCAAGCACTAGGAAACCTCTCCAATTACAGAGAAAACCAGTCAGTAATTAGGAGTATGAGCCCAGCAGGGCTGAGCTGAGCTGGCCCAGGCTGGCTGGGAGGGTTGCTCGGTTTGAGATGCCCTCACTGCAGGCTCTGTGTGGGAGGGAGTGGTGTGGTGTCACTGCTCCACCAGCCCATTTGTGCACATCAGCCCAGCTTATCTCTCTTTGTGGGTCACTCAGGCTGCTCTGGCACAGCTGTTCTGCCTGGAGCTCAGTCCCAGCCAGCTGCAGCCTGAGGATCACAGCTCAGGGCTTTAGGGAGCTGCAGGCTGGATATTGTTGATTTGTATTTCTTGTGTTTCTACCCCCACACTGAGGTGGGTTTACTTGTGCCACTGAATGAGGCTGTCTGGAGATATGTCTGGGTGCAGGGCAAACAGAATGGCTTAGAATATGCTACAATACACAGATTAAATTTACACAGGACAGTAATGTGAAAATACAAGCTGGAATGCTGATGGGAGATGTCATAGTAGGGTTTAGTGATGACAGAGACAGTGTAACTGAGAACTCAGTGAAACAAAAAATTGCTGTAATTAATATCAGTTGTAATTTTATCTGTAATTAATATCAGCTAGTAATTTTATCTTAATTACACCCAACAATTTCGGCCCAGTGCATCAAGATACTGTACTGGGGGTTTGAGTTTTTTACTGCTACTACTCTGTTGCCCAGGTAGTGAGATGTCTTGTTTGCCTTGCTTTGTTCAACTAAACTTGGCAGAGCTGTTTCTTCAGTTCAGACTTTTTCTAATGAAGCCTTTAAAACAAAATCTGCTGCCATTTTGGGGGTACATTTTTTTTTATTCAAAGCTATCATCTCATTTAAACGTGTGACAGTTTCATGCCTGATAACTTTCCTAGCACTGATTCCTTTTCACTGAGAACCTAAAATGACAGTTCTGAGTCCTAGATGTCCTGTTTCTTGTCACTGGGCAAGAGAATTAGACTGAGTGACTTCAGCTGGGGAAACAGCTGCTGTAGTTCTGAGCTGATTGCTGGCTTTTGGCTACCTCAGCTGTAAATCATTCTGTTGTTAAAAGAATCCATTTTGGAGTTTTAGAAGAGAAGTTCTTGCAGCAGCACCAAGTCCTAAAGCAGAGATATTTTTAAAAGGTGAGGAAAAGCTTTTGAGTAATTTCAGATATGTTTCACTATTACTGCAGCTGTTTATATTTGGGGGATTCTTGGTAGAAGGAATTTTTCAGTACAGCAGAACTTGGAGTCAGTGTTTCTGAGAGAGCTCACAGTGAGTTTGGTTCAGCAAGGGAGGTGCTGTTTCATTTGGGCTGCTTGCCCCTTGCCTAAAAACATCTTTACTTTCTGCCTTCCACCGGTTGGGGAGGGAAAGAAGTTTTGCAGCTGTCTGGCTGTTGCTCCAAAGCTGAAGGCACGTGCTGTGTGTTTGAGCTGCAAGAAGCCCTGCAGCAAAGCAGGTTAGTCCCTGGTGGAGGCTGAGGGTGCCATCATTGTGCAGGGACAGCAGCTGAGGACAGGGGACAAGGGACAGTGCAGGCTGAAACTGCAAGGGAGCTGGGTGTGCTCCACATCAGAAAGTGCTGTGCAATAGCAGGGATGTGGCTCTGCTCTGCAGAAAGAGGAGAAGGTTGCCTAATGGCATGTCGTGCTTTTAAGATTGATTTAGTGCTTTTGCCATAATAACCAAAAGACTTAAGCAAACAGCTTTGATGTTTAATTCCTTCTTTGCTTTGAGACAACCCGTTGTTGTTTCTGGGCTTCCAGCACATTTTACTTTGAAACAAAAGAAATTAAAATCCTAAAGAGATTTAGTCTGGTATACTTTTCTTTCCTGTGAAGCATATCCCTTATGTAAGCAGCTTAGGTGAGGAGCATATTATATTGGAGTTGGGACCTCAAAAATTACACTGGAGAAGTGGCAAGTCTCAAAAACAATATTATGTACATGATCAGCCTGGTAAACAGTGAGCTCAGGATTCTGGCTCTGTGTTGCTGTTAAGCATCTCTGACAAATCAGGGCTGCAGAGCCAGAGTAGCACTAGTGGAGAAAAAAAGATAGCAGCACGTTGAGGGAGTGCTGCAGAGAGCAGGAATCTGGGGAATCTGGAGCAAAGGGAAAGGTGGTGCAATAAGCTGAAGGGGCAGAGTAGCCAGCTGCTTGTTTTGGAACCTAAGAGATGTGCCATTTGCCAACCACGAATATTATCTACAAATCTGGGGAAATATGGAAGGATTTTAACAAGTCACAAAAAGTGAGATGAAAGTGCCGAGGTAATCCCTATTTAAACCCGCATTTTGGTATATTTTTTGTAAATATTAGTATTATCGTACAGATTGCTGGAGCATGTGGCATGTTTGTTTGCTTGCCACTTGTCTAAAGCAGCATACTCTTCAAAACATTAACAGCATATTTCTCTCGAGTTTTTAACTGTCATAAAAATGTTTCTGAGCAGTTTAAAACAGGGAATAAAACAACTGCAAGATGTAATCTCTGTCCTGTTTAGAGGAAGCAGAAAGGAAAATAACTTTAGCCACATTTCCCTGCAGATGTTCCACTTGACTATTGAATTGATATGGTGCACAAGAGATGCTTATGCAAGTGATATTTGACAGTGCCACCTATTGCTGGAAAAGCAGAACTCAAACGAGTATTTTTGTTATAAGCATGCCTAAATTGAGCAGAAAAATGAATTTGTCTTTTAATTATTTCAAGGTCATTTAGCCATATAGATATAAGCTTGCCTTTGTCTTTATGTCTATGAAATGAACTGCACTTTTGAAAACTGGATTTATCATACAGTTGCATCAGATGGTGAAATAAATTTCTGTTCCAGAAAACTTGCAACTATTGGCATGTGGTTGAATGCCAGTGACTGTATTTTGGCTAAATCTGTTAAGCCTGATTGTTCCTCCCCCTTTAATTGATGACAGAAGATTGATCCTAAAAATCCTCAAACTGCCTTAGATTTAGCAAAAGACAGGAAGTTAGTTTTTTCTAGTGCTTGGAGTTTATGTTAATGTGAAAAAAATAAAATGTTTTTTAGCATGATTCCAAAATTTCTATGAAAAGTAACTGGCTAATGAGGAAAATTCTTTGAAGACAAAGACTTAATGATCTGGATGCATCTTAATGCTTCCTATCCTTTATCAGGTCTTTCAGTTAGCAAGCATGAAAGCTGATTTCTCTACCTGCCCTTTCAAGGATGGTATTTGTTTTATTATAGAAGTCTAACTAATGCTAATGGTAGGAATAATGAAAGATTTATAGGGGCAGCCTGAGGTCAATTTTAAGTTTTAATTGTGGTTTTTATTTCTGATCCTTCTTACTACCTCAGTCTTGTTGCTCATCTCTATTAGAGGGACACCCAACCCTAAACCTCCTCCTGATTTTTGGCTTGTAATCTTTAATGGAAAGAAAAAAAAAATTCTCTGTGTTGTTTTTTTCTTGATGGATCTAAAAGGCAAGGTAAGAGCAGGAAAAGATGGAGCAGTAATTTGCTGTTTCTCAGGTCCAGGCAGGTATCCGTGAGGAGTTTATTGCTGCTTTACATAACTAATATTCTTTGGCTGAAGCTGTCCTCCTTCCTCAAAGATAGACCAGTCTTCTGTTACCCCTGCTGAGCTTCTGAAGAGCTGGATTGCTGTGAAGCTTAGGGGAATCAAAGGAGCAGCTCTCGAGTATTTAGGCATCTGTAGATTTAGAGAAGGTTCAGAAGGAAAAATCAAGTATCATGTGCCCACCTCCTGACCATAGAAAAATGGTGTGGAGAAATCTGACTTCATCACCCTCGTTAAGTTCAGGGCTGAAATCTAAATAACATCAGCCAAAGTGAAAACGACTTACTTATTTCATGGATGGGTTTTTGCATGCTCTCTCTTCTCGAATCTCCTTGCTGAATCTCCTCTGCACTCTGTTCCTATACATTTAATCTACTTTATCACTGTAGCTACCTGCTCTCTTGGTGTTCTTCATCTTCAGTTCACCTGTTTGGTCATCCTCTTGTTCATTCATCTGCTGCCCCCCACCCACAGAATCAGAGCATCTGAGCCAAGCCAAGAGACCTTCTGTTGCCCTGGTTTTTTTAAGATTTTCTAAGCCTTCTGATGTTTACATTCTTGTAATGAACTTTCTCACACACTTTATGTAAATAACTTATTCTTTTGCATTCTTTTATGGAGGAGGAGAAATTTGATGGACTGTTGGTTTGTCCAGTGTCATTGGAGAGGTGGCACTGTCACCCTCCAAGCCACTGTCACCTTTGGAACTCTATAAATGTTGGAGTCAGAAATTAAACACTCTCTTTTTTGCCTTGGAGAGCTGTGTGTCCACGTCATTTTATTTCGTGTCCTATAGCGACAATCTTCAATTCTAGCTGCGAAGTTTAAACCCCCTTTTATAACTGTCCCTTATTCAGCTTATTCTGTAGAGGTAAAAAGGAGAACAACCCTCAGTGATGAAATTCGGTGTCTCTGGAGGGGTCTGGGTGTGATGGTGCTGAAGTTCCCCGCTCCAGTCCGAGGGCCAGCAGAGGGCACTTCAGCCTGGGCGCGGGAACGCGCTCGGGGCTGCCTTGGGTTAAAAATGGGATTTCTTTCTTTCTTTTACATGTTAATGGCAGCCATTTAGGCAAGGGGTGTTTCTGTCGTGATTGTCCTTTGTTGGCGCTGTCCTCTACAAACTATCCGTGGCCTAACGCTGTTGTACAGTGGAAGAATTAGGGAGCTGGAGAAGAAAAAATGTTCCCTGTTTAGTTTAAGGTGTGACTTTACTGAAAGAAATGACACCTTTGTTGTTGACCTTCTATCATCTGAAATTGAACATAATGGTGGGTGTTAAAACCATCCTTGAAAAGCTTTTTTTCCCCAATGTAAAGCTTCTAATTTCTTTTTAGTTGTGATTTGATTTACTCTTTTAATTAAAAAGCAACTGAAATTGGAGAACACTACAACCGACTAACTGATTTTTGTGGATGATGGTGAGAGTTACTTAACAACAAATCACAAGCTATTTCCCCTTCCAATCCAGTGCCGATATTGTTATCTTGTAATACAATACTAACAGATGATTATATCTGCCAATAATGCATTTAACAGGAGATGACAAATTTTATTATGCTAAGAAGCACCTCATGCTCTTTCATTTGTCCCGGTGTAAATCAGGAGTTACTGCCTTGGATTGAAAAGATTTGTTCTTGTGTAAGAACTTACTGGTGTAAATGAGGATAGTCAAGCCTGACATGTGGTGATGTACCAAATTATATTACAGGATATTTAAATTCTGTCTCCCACTGTGAACAGCAGGATACCGTTTTTATCCTTCCTGTTGAATGCAGAATCACTTTTCCATTTATAAATCGAGCCTGAACAGAGCGCTCTTGGTATTGGCTGTTCCTCTGTTACTCCACATGCAGAGTATATTGAGACACCTGTTCATTCTTGTAAGGCAAACCACAAACAAACCAAAATACTTTCCTAAAAACAAATTGTTCTGTGATTAGTGGAACTAATGAAGCTTCACTGCCTGCAGGTTTCTGTCCTTTATCCCCGGTCCCCTCACAGCAAGCCTCCCACCAGAAGGATGTACTAGTTTATCTTTGCTCATATTTACTAGCATCTTCCATGTGATCATATTTCATGGGATCTTCCCTTTGTCCTTTTTGCCCTGCAGTAATGCCAGTTCCTGTTTCCCTCTATCCTGTCACCCTTCCTCAGGTTCCTCCTGCCCTGTGAGCAGCAGCAGCAGCATTTCTGCCTGGCCCTGGGGTGCTGGGTGGGAGCTGCTCAGGTAGCCTCAGATACCTCAGAGGGGAGGATAATTCAAATCTCTTGTTTTACTATCTGACAGATTTTCCCAGCACTCAGGGGAATTTAATATCTTCAAGGTGATTGCCCTCTGTTCAGTTTCATAGAAATGGACCAGCAGATATTAAGAGTTTTTATTCCCTACTCCTTGTTCTGGTGATTGGTCTTTGGGAGAATATTTTTTTTTTTGTTCAATTGCTGCTTTTTTCTGTCTTTCTCTCTTGCTTTGCAAATCAAGCACAGTGGTTACCAGTGATGTTGTTAACTGGATAGGAAACAAGCACAGATCAGGAAAGGAGAGTTTACCCCCTTACTATTTTTTAAGGGCATGTACACAACTTAATATCTTGCAGCTCTTGCACTTGAGAACAGCGTGAAATGATTGGCTTTAGGCATACCAAAAACACAAGTGGAAGATGAATGCTGAAAACTTTAGCTGGAAGGAACTTGTGGAGTCCTGCCAGTTCCTTGTACTTGAGAATCCCCTTTGAGGTTTTAGTCTGCTCCCTGCCCAAGCAGGGCCCACCAGAGCAGGTTGCTCAGGACACATGCAGTGGGGTTTGGGGTATCCCCACAGATGAGCCTCCAGAGCCTCTCTGAGTGACCAGCTCCAGCGTTGGACCCCAGTGTTTGGGTGCTGTCTGTGCCCTCTGCTTCTTGTCCTGTCAGTAAGCCCTGGGCAGGTGCACCCTCCCTCCAGGACTCTGTGATTTTGGTCCATAAGGCACCATGTTGGAATTTTTTCTTTTGTGTCATGTTACAAATGGTCAGCCAATCTGTTTATAAAGTCTTGTATTTCATCTGTTTTTTTTTTGTCCTTTTTTCATCAGAAGTATTTGTTTGGATTTCTGAACATCTATGTGCAACTCAGAGTATTCTTTTCTAAACCAAGCATTTTTCAAAATATTGACCTTCATTTGAAATTCTGTACATTGAAATTAAGGCACTAATTACATTTTCCAGGGGTTTATTACCTAGAAGTTGAGCTGCCCTTGTATGCCCTTCTATGTATGGGCATTTAAGATTTTTCCTTGTAGAGGGGAAACCATTCTTGCCTATTATTAAGTTAGCAAAGCCAGGAGCAATACTTTTAAGCTCTGCTTCATTCAGTGGCTATGTATAGATTCACTATCTTAGCTTTTAATGCTTGAAAATCCTATCTGAGTGTATTTATGCTCACTTCAGTGCTACCCAGTAGTCAGTATTCAAATACCAATACTCTTAAGTGAGGCCCTTAAGCTCGTTTAGTGCATTGAGTCTTTTCTGTTTTGCAAAAATGAAAACATGCACAGTATTTTTTTATCAATATGTGTTTAATGAAAACACCTGCAGGTTTTAAAATTGTCCTGTTTGCTCAGTGCAGAGTGATAGAGATGGCTGGGAGCAGAAGAATTACACCAAATCTCCTGGTGGATATCAAATTTTCTCTTTGTGTTACTTTCCCAAAGGCTTATTAAAAAAACAAACCAAGAAACTTACCAGCCAAAAAAATCCCAAGACAGACAAAACAACCAAACAAAAGTATCTTGAGAAATACTTTTTAAATAAAAAAGATTTTTAGATTGCAACAGTTACCATATAAATGTACTGAAAACAAATGTTTTGAAGACAAATAAACTCCAGTCAGTAGTTGGATGCCAGCAAAGAAGGTGCATGTGGCTCTTCAGAGATTAATGAATAAATATAATTATTTCTGTAACTGAGGGACTGTTGATAAGCCATAAACATTTCCACATGGCACATTTTATTGCTGTGCTGTATCAAGGGCCTAAGCTGAGGAGCTGACAGGTTTTGTAAGAGGTGAGAACAACAACAAACAGAACCTACGTAGATAAAGTAAATCTATCTTTAAACAACAATTTATAAAAGTATTTTACTTTAATCTTATGATAAATAACGCTTATCTGAAAGACAACAGGCAAAGTGCTGCTTAATTCTCTGAATATTGGGTACTGCTTACTTTGGGATCATTTTGGAAGGAATAGCCAATACGTAGGCCAGATTTTTTAATCATAATTTTGAGGGGTTTTAATTTTTAATTAACAATAAAAGTTCTTGCCTTTTCTCTTGCATAGCTGAGAGGTGATAGGACTTGAAAAAAAAAAACTTAATACTAAAATATTTTATGATTTTAAAAGGTTTTATGTATTTATGTACATCATTCTGTGAAAGTAATTCGATAAAAAGACCCAATGAAAATAAGGAAGAATTTCTCTAAACTGCTTAATGAGGCCTAATAGAAATCTGAATTTCAGATCACATTAGGGTTGTCATATGCCCTAATTTCAAATGACAGCTCTGGCTTGCCATACAGTTGGCCTTTTATTTTGTGTCAGGAATTAACCAACCGTGTGTTCTTACACTGTTTTATTAGAGCTTAAAAGATGGGAAGACTTCATTACAGTAGTTATGTTAGAACACAAGTTACAGAAGGGTGAATAAAGGCAGTTTCAGACCATATTTTGGTATTTCAAATATGGATAAATATAGAGGAATGAAAAATTCCTTCTAGTTTTCCTGACTTCCTACCCATGCAGGGGAGTGCAGAGTGCAGGCGATGCTCATTAGCAGCAATGCACCAGCACCAAGGGGCTGTGCTGCTCTTGCAGCTGCTTCTGTCAAGGGGTGACTAATCCTGATGAGGCACAGCAAACATTCACAGGTGAAACAGTTCTTGATAATGTGCAGTGTTTGTGACACTTGCTAAATCAGTGTCTGCAGTGTAGTTGAAGAAAAGGGATCGACTAAAAATGTGAAGGGGTAAAAAGCAACTGTGAACTTTGCAGGGCTTTTTATTGGTGGGTTTTTTGTTGGTATGGTGGTTTTTTTTGGTTTTGTTTCCTTTTAAAATTTGCTGTTTACTGAAGGGAATTAACATCTTGTAATGCTTCTTTTTCAGTGCTGTGGCTTGATTCTGTGTCTTAGGCCCACAGGATAGTGTGATTCAAAAAAATCAGGTGATACATAGTGCTTGAAGTACGGACAGTGTTCTGGGGTTGGATTAACAGCTTGGGGAAAGGTGAAAATATAACTTCTTGTCTTCATTTGCCAGTGCAGAAGGCATTATCAAAATGAGGTGTTAGTTATCAGCCTAATCATTGCTGTCTGTCTCTGTCTGGAGTTAGAGGGATGCCAGAAGGGACTGGAAATACGAGATGGGCTGCCCTGGCTGGGATCGATGGCCCTAAGTGGATGCCTGGGGACAGGACAAGAGGCAGTCATAATTGAAATGCCACTTAGGCTTCCCCAGGCTTGCAGCCCTTTTGGTCTGGGGACTTTTGGAGCTGGATGTGGCCTTGGCTGCTTGGGAAGCCACAGTGGGGCTCTGCGAGGAGCTTTCTTGCCATTGCTTAAATCCTTGTGAACTTGTGGCCTCCCCAGCATTCCTAACAAATGTGCATTTATTGTGTAAAGAGCTGTCTCTTTTAAGGAGGGGAGAAAAAAAAGAATTTTGAACCAGACTACTGCTAGTTCTGTTTATGTCTCCTGGTTTTTGTATGAATGGAGTCAGGAAGGTCAGATAACATGCCTTGTGGCTTGCTCTGTGGTGTCCTTGCCTCTGATGGTGGCATGTGGTCAAAGGGAGTCAATTCAGTGCATTGTTTGGTGTTTTCAGTGCTCTCCCGGGTGGGAGGTGCTGCCATGGGACACAATCCTTCCTGAGGCACCCAGACAGGGCAGGGGAAGGTGGGGCTGATGTGTTGCTGCTCCTCTCTGATCTAATCAAAGCACACCGGGACTGGGACCATCATTAACATAGAGGGCTGACCCACCGTGTGGAGCTGTGCTGCTCTGGACAGTGTGAAGAATTCACTCCTGTGCAGGATTGCATAAAGCCAGAGGCACCTTTCCTATCCTTCAAATGCACATTTCTGCAGCAACTCAGTTTAGCTGCCCTTCATCTACAGAAAGGAATGGGGATTTATACATGCACACAGTTATGTCTCTGAATGAGGGACTCTGCTGATGTAACTTTATTCATCCCTTTTAAAGAGACAATATACTGCTCATCTCAGTAAGCCTGTAAATAATAATGCTTATCCACAGACTGTGGTTGGAATTGCAGTTACTATTGATTTTTCATAAAATACTGTTGGAATAGTTCTTAATTTAGTGGAATGTTGAGCTTTGCTATCTCCAGCCCCGATTACACTTGTACTCTAGTGGTGTCTGGAGATGGTGCTGTGAATGGGTGCAGAGTTCCCTTTATCCTCCCTGGAGAATGGTTCCCAATGCTTGAAGCTGCCTCAGGTGCTTCCACCGTGGTGTCTGGTGCAGCGTAGGGAAGGGAAGAGCAGGACTTGCTGGGTGTTTTGTGATTCAAGGCTGCAGATCCAGCTCGGGTGTTGCTCCCAGCAGCACTCAAGGACTGACAGGTCAGTTCTTCTCCCTGCCCTGCTGGTACTCCCTTCACTTTCTGGCAGCCCCAGTTCCTGCCATCCTCTAGTGAGCTGTGTTTGGCCTACTGAGACCATCCCCCTTGTCTGTTCCCTCTCCTGATGTTCCCATTTTCACCCCAAGGGACTGTCTCTTGCTCTTTGGTTCTGGTTACCATGATGCCCATCGTTGAGCCTTTGCAGTAGTTCTGGAAGTTCATGATACTCTGGCACTTACAGTGAAAGTTTTATTGTTTTCTCTGTTTTATTTTATCCTCCTTTATTGGAAAACCTCAGAGTGAAGTAATGGTAAATACAGTTATATTTATTTTCAGGCTTACAAGTGGAGCTCCTGATTAATTTCTTCTGGTTATTATCTACTTGGCTGTTTGTTTCTATCATTTCTTTGAATCAGTAATTGCTGAAGTTTACGCTGTGGTCTGTGCTCTGCTGAGACATTGATTAATGTTTTGGTTAGCTGAGCTACTTAAAAAGAAAATCTAAACCAAAACTCAGTATCAAGAGAGAGTGGCCTGGGGCCTCACTGGGTCACCAGCCATGACCAGGTGTGGTGGGCACAGCCCAGGATGTTTTGTGCTGCTCTCCTGACCAGTGCCTCTCATGCATCTCACTCAGACATTTTCCTTCCTTCTTCCAACACCTTTTTTTTCCTCTTGAGAAATGAATGAATTCTTCATTGTTGGCCTCTTCTTTACTCTCCAAATTATTGATGGATGTTTCGTGTTTACATGATGCTTTTCCAGTCCTTTGTTTGTTAGTAAACAAGAGCTATTATTTGTAGGTGGTAAATACACACTATATAAACCACGTGCTTTTCAGAGATAGATATATATATATATATATATATATATTTAAATACATAGGAAAAGATGTAGTTTAATCATTTCTCTTCTAGAATTCTTTGTGCCTTTTCCTTTCAGGTTCTTCCTCTTGCAGTTTTAGGAGCTCCTGATACCCTTGAGCAGGCCAGAGTCATTGAGGTTTGTTATCCAGGGGCTGTGATCTATGCAAAGCTCTGGTTTTTAACCAGATACAGGCCATGGATGAAGCACCCAGCAGTGGTGGTGCAGGATGCAGTTTTTCACTGAGCACAGTTTGGCTTTGTTAGTGTCAGCTGTCCTGATTTGTTGGTGCAATGGCTTCTTCCTACACCTGCTGCTGGTTAAACACCAACTTTTACTGTTATTCCATTTCAGCATCTTTAATTTCTGTGTGAAATCAAGGTCTTCTTCATGTTTGGATGACCATGGTGCTTCCCTTCAGCTTCTGCATTCTCTCCTGCTGGTCCTAGGGATACATATATCAGTAGACATGTTAGACTGGTGTATTTTTTTGTTTTACTGCTTTTCTTTTTATTTGGATTAAGGTTGCTATGTCTCTGAAGATATTACAAAGTTACTTCAGTGGTGTATTGGGGGTTTTATTCTGCTGTGATTCAGCTGATTTTTGCTCTCTGCCTCTTGAAAGCAATGCTATTAGATGTTTCCCATGATTTATTTTTCTGTTGCTGTCATTCCCATTCCTGCTGACCTTATCCGGAATTTCTCTTGAAAATAGAAAGTGTTGTCTTCAAGTATTACTAATATTCATTAGAAAAAATGATACTGTTTTTAAGGTAGACATTTGGAAATATGTATGTTATGATAGATATTTGAGAAATTGATACTGTCTTCCTTTTTGTAATTTAATCTTTCTTTTTGTTCTACAGCTGTAATATATTGAAAAAACTTATGTTTACAATTTCAAGGCTGTTAAAAGCTTTATTATTATTATTTTTCATTACCCAGAATTCAGTTAATTTCCATTTACTAATCTACCACACTCTCTTATATCTTTTGCTGGCTAATAGGAAGACAAAATATTTTTTTTCTTTCAAGTTTGGCCTACAGCTCATAAACTATTTCGATTATATGTATTGATGTCAAGATGAGGAAACACATATTTTGAAAGTTTTACTCCTATTTGTCAAGGGTGCTATGTTATGATCAATATCACTTTAAGTAATTGGCATTTGTATTAAATGTCAACTGAATAGAAATTCTAGATATTCCCTGATTTGTTGGTATGTTCAGAATTTTATAAATCATTAGTTTAAATAAGTTTCTGCAGGGTGATAACTCTATACATTGAATATCAAGTATGCAGTGTGCATACAAAGGGAGTTGATATGAAAGTGCAAGATTTGGGTTTTAATACCGTGCACCAGGTTTTCTTCCAAGTCGTCTCTCTGCAAGCTTGTCTCTGTCTTTATTGGAACACTGGCTCCATTGCAAGGCAGTTGTTCAAGTTGCCAA
Organism: Agelaius phoeniceus; assembly: GCF_051311805.1. Lineage (NCBI taxonomy): Eukaryota > Metazoa > Chordata > Aves > Passeriformes > Icteridae > Agelaius > Agelaius phoeniceus. The sequence goes on from NC_135279.1 coordinate 13,492,111, forward strand.
AGAAAAAGAGGGGTGTGTGAGGATGGAGCAGTGAGAAAAATCAAGGACTTAATAGCCAAAACACAGATCTTTAATTTGAATTTGCCCTGGCCTTTGGGTGAAGTTGCATGATGGTATCTTTTCTTCAGAACCATTGGTGCAGTGCTTTTGATCAGGTGCAGTCTCAGAAGAAATCAGTCTTGGGAAGCCACACAGGGTGGTGTTTGTGAGATCAGTGCTGTGGTTTGGTTTGGGTTTTCCTCCTGCTGAGTGAACTCTGTCACACAGGCTGTCAGGAGGGGGATACAATGTCATGCACATGGTTTGTGCTCTCTTGCCCTAGAGCTGTGCCATGACCTGGTGAGGACATTGCTGTGTGTCCCCACTGCTGCCCCGTGTGCTGGCACTGCCTCACATGGCAATGCCCCGAGCCAGAGTGGGGAACTGGTGCTGACCAAAGCTGGGGCAGGAGGAGACCAAACAAACAGGGCTGGTTTGGTGAGGAGGCCAGTCAGGCTCACAGGGTGACCCATCCTGTGTGCTGGCTCAGAGGAGCCAGGTGTTGCACAGCTGGGTGTGAGGAGAGGGTGAACACCAAGCTGGGGACTGTGGCTGCTGTGTTCCTGTGGCTGCAGCCTGCAGGAGAGAGGGGAACTGAACTGCCATTGCTGTGTCCCACAGCTGCCTGCATGGGGACAGATTACAGATTGCTGCATTGGCATGGCCAGTAAATGTGTACTTGTCCCTTATTTACTGGGTGTGTAGAAATGCTTATCACTGTGAGCTTACAGCTGAAGGCATCCAGACCTGCTGCATGCCAAGTGCTGTGTAATGCCAAATGCAAGGAAAATGGGCACGTGGTGTTCACAGACACTTCTTCCATCTTCTTGTGCCAAGGTCTCAGCCAATTAAAGCAGGGTGGTGTCCTCTGGGGAGCGGTGAGCATGGAGGGGTTGGGGCTGAGCAGCCACAGGGTGAGTCAGGGATGCTGCCTGGCCTGGGGCCAGCAGTGTCAGAAATGAGCAGGAAATTGATTTAGTCAAGCTCTGAATGCCTTGTGCTAAATGATCTATTGACTAAGAAAAAAAAAGAAATTAAAATTAAAAATACTACTAATAAAACGTGGAGTATGTACCAAGCAGGACAAATTGTCTGTGTTGTGTAGATTTTGCTGTTCCCTGGCTTTTAGATGCTTGCAGCTGTGATATTTCATTTCTATCATTACTGTGTGTGTAATCTATAACCTTCATCTAAGAAACACGACTCATTAATTAATCATTACCAAGGGCAAGACATGCAACAGCATCAAGTGTGCCAAATCCTCTCTCAAAGTTTTTAAGTGTCTGACTGCTCGTAGATAGCATCTCAGCAGTCCTGGCAGATTACTCTAAAGGACCAGATCTTGCAGCACATACTAAATTTATGGGTTTTTAGATCAGTTCTTCCAGTGGCACTCCAAGTAATTTGCAACTCTGCCTTCTATTTATTTAACCCTCTCCATCCTGGTGCTCTGTACCCTGCTGCTGAGGTTTCTATGGCAGCAGGAACCTGAGGGTGGCATTGGTGCAGATGGGCAGCCCTGGAGGTTTTAGTGCTCATGATGTGGAGAGGCATTATGGAAATGGGCAAACTCTGCTGCACTGTGACTTCCCTTCTGAGAAACACTGCACTCCATTTTTATGCTGCTTATGTAGTACCTGCTAAAATTATTCTTAAAGAATCTGGTATTATTCTGAGATGTCTGAAAGGAACAACTGCATTCCCTTTGGCTTTGCTGCTTTTCTTGCTTGGTTTGGCTTGTTTGTAAATATTGGTCAATGTTTACAAACACTTCTCCCCTGCTCTCTTACAGAAAGCTACTGCAAGGCAAAAAAATATTACAACTTGTCAGACTGTATTTTTAGTCAGTCTTGGTAACAAGTACTTTATTGACAACTCTGTAATAAAACATGAAACCTGTTTTGATTTTTGTTAACTAATTTTCTACGTGGATTTCTGGTGGGTTTTTTTCGTTTGGCTTGTTTGGGCTTTGTTTGTTCTAGTTCTGTTACAGCTAGCAAGTTTCATCTTTCTTTGGACTTTCCACATATAAAGAGGACAAAGGAAAAATTGAGAGCTGAAATTGTAGCTCTACTGCACTTTTTTACAGTGTCATATGCTTTTACATCTCCTGTGACTTTGAAATGCTCTGTACTTACTTCAGCCTGGTTTTTCAAGTAATTTTTGCAGGATTTTGTCTCTTTACTCGTTGCTCCACGGGAGGAGGTGACTGCAGCAGCACAGTGAGGGCCAGGGGGGTGCCAGGCTGGCAGTGCCTGGGATGGACCTGTCCCCTCCTGGGGAGCAGGGACTGTGCCCAGCAGAGCCCTGAGCAGGGCACCATGGGCTCCAAAGCCAAAAACCTTCTCAGTGTGGTCACCAAGTGTCCTTCAGACAGCCAGCAGCTCCCTGGGGTCACTTTGAGAAGCCTGGGTGAGGTGGGCTTTGCTGAGGTTTAAACGTGTTTTCTTATTAGGTAGATTTTAGCTCTCACATATTCATTATGCTTTTTCTTGGTAGCCTATCAGTGTCTGTATCTCTGTAACCCAACACTCTTCTTATGGAACTTGCTGTTCCAAATCCAGCAGCTCCTGAAACAGTGATAAGCAAACAGGGAAGCTATAAAAGAATTAACAATTATTAGCAAATACTGTAAATGGCACAGAATTACCAAAGAGGAGGGAAGTATTAAAAGTGTAATTTCCACTTAAGCATAGGTTGATAGGATTGCACAAAAGAAAGTAAGCATAATAGTGAAAATAAGGAGATTATGAAAGTAAAGACTGCATCCCAAACCCTAATTAGTGAGGTTATCTGCATTTCAGCTTTCACATTTGCTCATTAAAAGCACTGGGGGTTTTTCTTCACCTTGATTCATATTCTTAGAAAGTCTTATGCCAGGATTCTGGCCATAACGATTTTACATGATAGTAATGTACAGTGTGTATACAATTCTTTGTCTTATTTTTAAAAAAAATTGATGCTTTATGGAAAGCTGTTGGCCTGAAATACAATTATTCCTTTTCATTTCCAGGGAGATAAACCTCAGCAGTTAAGCAGTGCTAGTACATCAATCTTCTTTTTTAACCAAAAATAAGTACCATTAATTTAAATTTGGTGAAAGACATGGATAAAGCAGTGTTAAATGCTCTCACTGTTAAAAGAAAGTAGCTTAAAAGTTTCATGCATTACAGTGGAAAGCATTAGCTTGTCTTTATAGGTTTTTGTACATACTTATGATGAAATATTTGGCTCTAATATTGATGGTTAAAATGTTTGTTCCCCCCTCAGCCTGTGAGGATTTTGTATTTTTTTGTGTAGGCTGCCATCAGTGATTTGAATTTCTTTGGCAGAATGAAATTCTTTGCCCTTATTTCTTATTGCTCAGTTTCATAAAGCAAGGTGAAACATGTGTTTCTTTCAAAGTCATCTTCTATCTGGTTTTGGCTCTGCCTGGATTGTTTCATTGACCAGGTGGAAATGGCTGAGGCAATGGACATGATAGGTAACACTTGTCTTTCCAAAAATAGTTTTGTGGGTAATAGAAATTCTGAACAAAATGTGGGAATCAACAGGTAACAAAAGGTATTGCATACTGAGAAAGAAAATAATAAATTGACAGAGAAAGCAACGAGTGGTCTGTGAAGTGGTGACATCTAAGGCTATTTTAAATTAAACTTTCTTGTATTAAAAATGCCCAATGGAAAAAGTGTCACAATGCTAAAGTTTTGAGAAATGCTGCTTAATTTCATTGTGTCTTTTTGTTCTTTTGAACTGAGTAGGGAAGATGTGGTTCTTTCTTATTTACTAGTTTAGCAGTGTAAAAATTAAATTACTGAGCAATTTCTGTGCTCGAGTGTCTGCGTTTGGGACGGGGAGAAGGGAAAATAGGAGACAAATGGAAAGAGGCATTTACAAGGTTTATTTCTTCATCTGGTGTGGTTAGATTGTGGGGTCCTTTTTGTGTTTCAAAACTCTAAAAGATAAATACCATTAAATAAAATTTCATGTTAAAGCCTTTGCTTATTGTTTGGGTTTTACAGGTTTGGGTTTGGTTGTTTTTTTGGGTTTTTTCTGAAAGTTATTCTTATTTCTTTCTGACAGATCCAGCTTGGTTTTCACTGCCTGCCACAGTAAGAGTTGCCTCTCACCTGATGAGCTAAAGACACGACCCCTAAGGACTGCCAGCCTGAGCACTGCCAACTGCCTGGTCAGTGAGTACTCACAGCCTGAGTTTTGTGTGCTGTTTGCTCACAGATGTGTTTATGTATTGTTGGCCAAAGTGGTTCCATCTGTGCTTCAAAAGTGCCTGGGAAGATCTCTGCAGGAAAGTGTTTTTGTAGAGGAAAGCAATTTTTCTCAGCACTTTGCTTTAAAGAATCTACTTCAGTCTTTTCCAGCCCAAGTGAATTACTTCAGAAGGCCCCACTAAAAGAAATCTGCCTTTTTCCTGTCTACCTGCATGTTCATTTATGGGCATTGCTCATCCTGACCAATTCAGGATCAAATGAGGGTGTTGGGAATTTAATGCTCCTGGCATCAAAATATTTTTTTCTTCACTGGAATGAGCCTTTTGTTCAGATTCTGAACACAACAAAAATTGTTTAATCTGTATGACTGGCTGCACACAGTTCTCTATCTGTGTATAGACAATATATGCTGGGCAGAGAAAAGACAAAGAGAAGAACCCTTCCCATTATCTGTTCTTTCATGGTGTCTCTAACTGCTGGTCAGAATGCTCACAAGACACCTACAATTTAATTACTGTTGTACATGTGCTTTGGGAATGCAGGTAATTATATCAAGTACCACACTTATCCCAGGGTGTCCAGCACTGGAAAGGGGCTGTCCTGCTTAAGAGTAGCTGAAAAGTAAAGGGAACATAACCTTTGGTTGATGGATTCCCATCAGGAAAAAAACCAATACCAAACCCTACTTATGTTCCAAAAAAAAAATCCATCTTCTCTTATGGATTTTAATTTTACTGAGGATAAGTTTCAGTGAGACACCTGAGAATTCTTACTTGAGTAATTTAATTCAGTGGCAGTATTTCATGGGAAGCTTTTTCCAGATTGTGCCTTTTCTAAATCTCTCATTTGGAGTTAGTTTAATATAATATTTTAAATTGTTTCACTTGTCTTGAAAAGCGTGGCAAAACAGTGGGGTTTAGATCTGGCAAGCACCAAATGCTGAAGGAATTCTTGAATTCACTTTGAAAAAACTCAACAAATTCTTCTGCATTGTTTGCAATGGGTCATTTGGTTGTCATTACATATTTTCTAGTGGAAGGTTAATTTCTGATTCCAGGGCTGTACTTTTTCATTTTTTTGGCCATTAAAATCCATGCTCCATACTTGTAAATTACTCCAAGGGTCTGATCTTTAAATTTTCAAATTTTATGTAGTGTAAGAAAGTTAAAATGAGAAGAACGAGCTACTTCAGTATAAGAAATCCTTTATACTGAGAAAATCTGGTGAGATTGTGGTGGTTTAAAAATTTATTATTTTACAGGTCTAAATTTCATGACAGTTTTCTACCAGATCTGTATAGTTAGAAATATGAAATAGGGGATTCCTGAAATCTGTTTTGACTATTATAAATATCTATCTAGTCTCTGCTTAAGTTGTTTGTATATGCTCTATGTTCCTGTATTTAAGGGATCTTCATAGCCCATCTTTAGCAGTTAAAGAACAGATTGACAAGTACTTCCCACAGCAAATTCCAGGAGAACAAGCATTAAGTGATAAAAGATACTGGTTCCAGAAGCTCTCACTTTTGCTCTGTATCTCAACAGCAGTTTGTCAGGGAAAGGTTGCAGAGGTAGGTCCTTGGTGAGAATTTCAAAACACCTGATAGCTCAATCTCCAAATCCCCTGCTGTAGTCTTGGTTTGTTTGTTTTTTGCTGTCTGTTTTTTTAAAATAACACCAAATGATCTCCCAGGGTCAGACAGTAAGTCAGTAACAAAGCTGAACATAAAACCAAATTGATAATTCCCTGCAGTAATTGAGGTTGACAATATGCCTGCTTAAACTTTCAAAATGGTGGCTAGATCCTGTGCATTACTTATTTTCATTGCTCTGGAAAATACTGAGGCCAGGAAGGATTTTCAGATATTGAAGAAAAACTTTTCTTCTTGCTCCCATCATATGTTTGGGGGAGTTTGCTTTGGGTTTAATTTGAGTTGAGACACAGGCTGGGACAAGGAGCTCCGTGCTGCGTGTGAGGAGCAGAGCTTTCCTTCCCTGGCAGTGAAATATTTGCTTTATAGGATGTCCAGCAGCTCCTCCAGCTGAGAGAGGGCTCCTCACTGAGCCCCAGGACAGGGCAAGAACAAGAGCACCCCAAGATCTCCTGCAGCATGGTGCAGCAGCTGATTTGGGGTTTCATTCTGGGGCTTGAGGGTTTTGGGAGATGTTCTGTCTTTAGTGGGAGTCTTCCTTAGCTGCAGGTTTGGGTTGGGAATTTGCCCTGGGTTCTGTCCCACGTGCTGGTGGCATCTCTTGTTTTCAGCCTGCTGTAGGTACTGTCTGTTCTTTATTTCATTCCTAAACTTTGGTTCCTGTGCATTTCCTGGTGTGATGAGGAAGTGCTGGTAACTTCCCAGTTATTTCCCCTTTGTATGGTTTGCCCAGCCCTTCAGCACTGCCTGTTTGTGCCTTATGTTCTCCATGCATCTGTCAAACACTCACTGTCAGCTCCCAAACCACTGCTGAGACTCATTTCCCTCCACTGTGCCCTTCTCCAGCATCCTCTGTGCTCTTCAGAGGCCATGGCTGTGAAGAAGATTTCAGCATATTTGTTAGGTTCTTTTTTTCTTAATTAGATTTCTTTTCAACAAAGGTTTCTATCATCCCATCATGGTGGATCAAAGCCTTTAGAAAGTAACTACCTTAGAGGAAAAAGTTCAACTTCTTGAACAAAACCCTTCTGGACTTAGCCTCAAGGGAGGACTCAGTTTCTTAGCTTTATCCATCTTGACAGGAAATTTGTGTCTTCTGAGGGAGTTGGAAGAAAACAGCCTCTTCATCACTGCCAACTTCTGTGCTCCTCTTAGTTCCAGGTCTGGAGGATGCAAATTTTTTGGCATCTTTAGTGCTGCCACTCTGGAAAAAAAAAGGGCATTTTCTGTGTGGTTTGAAAACCTTCTGCAAAGTCCCATTGGTATAAATCGTCAAAACTGCTTGAGCAAATTGCTGAAGAAGCCCTTGTTTTACTGTCAGACTTGGATGCCCCTACCATGTTGGGTTTATTAGTTTGCAATGATTTTGAAAGGGAACAGAAGTTAACAAATAATGTGTTCTTAAGTATTTGTATCTTCTATTTCTTAGGCAACAAACTCCCAGTCAGAGCTTGATAAGTATTAGCACTCACAAATGGAGCCACAAAACCAATGCAAATTCTGCTCTTGATTTTTCTCCTGGGTAACTCTTGGCAGCAAAGGCAGGTTACCATCCTGTGTAAGCATCAAACTTAGAGTAAATTACTCTAAATTATAAACTGACCAATAAATCAGCATTGCTACAGCGTTGTCCTCCCATTCCTCACCCCATACCATATCCCAAAGAAGAATCAATGTATCAGAATATTGTTTTAATTTTTTTAATTAAATAGAGAAAAAATGAATGATCTCCTGGACTTACCAGCAATAATTAAGCCTGGTGAAAGAGCAGGGGCATATATGCAATTTAAATAGATCATTGTAATGTGATAATTACAGAAGTAGGATTAAGGTGTTGCCCATGCTTTTGTAAATTATGCCATATCACCAAATACCTGTTTGGTTTTTTTTTTCATTTTTGTCTTTGTTATGAAGTTCAGTAAGATATTAATGGGGCTAACCAATTCTCCAAGTGGTTTTAAATTAATCAGGACATATGCCCACACATTGGCCTTAGCACTGCAAGCCTATTTTTTGGGAGAGGAATTTATTTGGCAGCATTCTTTAAGACCCAGCATTTGATATGAAGGAGATGAAGCACTGCCATTTCTCAGGTACTGCATGAGTAGATGAGAAATTGAATATTACTTTGGATAAATTCAGGCCTCTGTCAGATGTATGGAAGATGGGAATAATTCAAGCAGAACAGTAAGCCTAGGATAATTAAAAAATAAATTACTGTATCCTAAAATATTTTAGTGGACTCTAGATATGAGTGTTCAGACTGAGAAGGATATAGTGAGAAAAACCAACTATATGAAAATACCAAATTATCACTAAAGGTCAAGTAAGAATGTACTGGAAAAGATAACTGGATGTTTGAAGTCCTGTTGTTTGTTTTGTTTGGGGTTTTTTTGACTCACTACTACGTAGCATACAAAGTTGGAGTTGATAAATAGATGCTGATAATATTTGCTATTTTGTGAGAATTCTCTTTGAGTCAGGTAGAAGTTTTATTAACAATAATGTGCATTCTGTGCCATGACATTGTATAATTCATGTATTCTTCCAATACCTCAGTGGGATATGAGATTTTGTGTGAGAAAGGACATTGTATAATTCATTTATTTTTCATAAACTTGAGTGGGATATGAACCTCTGTGTGAAAAAGGCTCTGTGGGAAAAAATATTTGAGTTTTGACCTTTGATTTTTCTAACTAAGTGCAAGTTTTAATATATGTTATAATTAAAAAAACCAACTTGGGTGAAAATGCTGTAGGTATTCAGGCTGGCCTGGAGTGGCAGATGGAGGGAAATGTTGGGATAATTATCTGAATGCTTCTTCAAGTGAGACTGAAGGGGACAGGTCTTGCCTAGAAATTCAGAAATGACATTCTGTGCATTCTGGGGCTATCCTTGGAGAGCCCAAAGAAAACAGTTACAGCTCATGACAGATTGTTCTCTATAATATAAATAGTCTGTGTAACCTGCTACAAGCACTGAATAGGGGTGGCTTGCATGAAGGAAAATGTAAAATCCTGTTTGTGGTGCAGTAATCTGCCCTTTATTTATGGTTTTATGTCTTCCTTCCTGTACTGAAACCTCAGCACTGACAATTCTAGATTTTTTGTGCAACTGAGTGTGAAGTCTTCCTGGAAACTTGGTGGGGTTTCAAAAGAAGTTCTGTGCGTTTGAGAAGGATGTAGCCCTTCCTGTTTGATGATGAATCCTGGGCTGAAGTATTTCAGAGTGAAATAGCTTCCTTGTGAAAGATCCTATTTCCTTGAGAAAGGGAAAGGTTCTCAGTCAGCATCTGTCCTGGAAGAAACCCTCTGTCTGTAATTACTTCGTGACTGGAGTTCGAGGTGCTGTGGCTGTGTAGGTGTCTGATAAATGTTTTTGGTGGAATAGAGCACACATATGAGCAATGAGTGGATAAAGCTGCATTTCAGTTCCATTCATTCCAGACCAGGCTCATGCCTTTGCCTTCATGAGCAGGTTATTTTTGTGTATTTAACAAAAAAGAAAAAAAAGAAATCTTTATGAGAAGATACAAATATGAAAATTTTGTATCTTCTCATAAAGATGAGAAGGAAACATGAAAGGAATATTGGTAAATAGTTGTTATCTTTCAGGTTTTCCCTTTGCTTTTTATTGCACTGTTTTTGTTTCTAGAACTAGTAGAAATGATAATATTAAATATATATTTTTATAAAATAAAAAATACAGTTACAAAATACAGTCTGATTGTGAACAGCCTGAAATTAAGTCACAAGTTAACTTCTACTGAGCAACCTGTATCTGCTTGGATAGGATCTTCAAAAACCAGGTGTGATAGAAAGAAAACAGAAGTAGACAAAAACTAAACTGCCATCACAGTAAGAATCAAGAGATTCAGTGTTCCCTGACTTTGTTGCATGGGAAGCATCACCCCATCATTACTGAGAGCTGCCCGTGCTTGGTGCAGAAGCTGGGACGTGAATGAGGGACAGTGAGCCTGAGGAACAGCCCAGGTGTCACTCTGGAGATGGCTGTGCTGAGTCCAGGAATGGAGAGGCAGCCCAGGTGTCACTCTGGAGATGGCTGTGCTGATGCAGGAATGGAGAGGCAGCCCAGGTGTCACTCTGGAGATGGCTGTGCTGAGTCCAGGAATGGAGAGGCAGCCCAGGTGTGACTCTGGAGATGGCTGTGCTGATGCAGGAATGGAGAGAGGCAGCCCAGGTGTCACTCTGGAGATGGCTGTGCTGAGTGCAGGAATGGAGAGGCAGCCCAGGTGTCACTCTGGAGATGGCTGTGCTGAGTGCAGGAATGGAGAGGCAGCCCAGGTGTCACTCTGGAGATGGCTGTGCTGATGCAGGAAGGGAGAGGCAGCCCAGGTGTCACTCTGGAGATGGCTGTGCTGATGCAGGAATGGAGAGGCAGCCCAGGTGTCACTCTGGAGATGGCTGTGCTGATGCAGGAAGGGAGAGGCAGCCCAGGTGTCACTCTGGAGATGGCTGTGCTGATGCAGGAATGGAGAGGCAGCCCAGGTGTCACTCTGGAGATGGCTGTGCTGATGCAGGAAGGGAGAGGCAGCCCAGGTGTCACTCTGGAGATGGCTGTGCTGAGTGCAGGCAGGGAGAGGCAGCCCAGGTGTCACTCTGGAGATGGCTGTGCTGATGCAGGAATGGAGAGGCAGCCCAGGTGTCACTCTGGAGATGGCTGTGCTGAGTGCAGGCAGGGAGAGGCAGCCCAGGTGTCACTCTGGAGATGGCTGTGCTGATGCAGGAATGGAGAGGCAGCCCAGGTGTCACTCTGGAGATGGCTGTGCTGAGTGCAGGCAGGGAGAGGCAGCCCAGGTGTCACTCTGGAGATGGCTGTGCTGATGCAGGCAGGGAGAGGCAGCCCAGGTGTCACTCTGGAGATGGCTGTGCTGAGTGCAGGCAGGGAGAGGCAGCCCAGGTGTCACTCTGGAGATGGCTGTGCTGATGCAGGAATGGAGAGGCAGCCCAGGTGTCACTCTGGAGATGGCTGTGCTGATGCAGGAATGGAGAGGCAGCCCAGGTGTCACTCTGGAGATGGCTGTGCTGATGCAGGCAGGGAGAGGCAGCCCAGGTGTCACTCTGGAGATGGCTGTGCTGAGTGCAGGAAGGGAGAGGCAGCCCAGGTGTCACTCTGGAGATGGCTGTGCTGATGCAGGAATGGAGAGGCAGCCCAGGTGTCACTCTGGAGATGGCTGTGCTGATGCAGGAAGGGAGAGGCAGCCCAGGTGTCACTCTGGAGATGGCTGTGCTGATGCAGGAATGGAGAGGCAGCCCAGGTGTCACTCTGGAGATGGCTGTGCTGATGCAGGAAGGGAGAGGCAGCCCAGGTGTCACTCTGGAGATGGCTGTGCTGAGTGCAGGCAGGGAGAGCCAGGTGAGCAGGGCACCTTGCAGGGGTAGCTCAGTTTTGCACAGCAGGGACCCTCTAAGGGTGCCAAGCACACACTGGAGCCATGTGTGGAGAGCCCTGTGCCATTCCTCGGGGGCTGGCAGCCAAAATGACCCATAACACAAACAGCTTTTGTTCTGCACTCTTACTCTGCCTTTGAACTTGAAGCAGGGAAGGATGTGATTTGCTAATTGTCTTCAAGCCATTATTTACTCTTGGTGTCACTGGGCCTTCCACAAGTTTGCATTTACATAAATACATCTCACAATGTTGGCACCTTGACAGTGACTTGAAATGGGAAAACAGCATGGTTACTATTGTCTTACATCATCTACTACAGAAAACCAAAATGTACCTAAGGGTGAGTTTCATCAAATTAATTTAGAATCATAAACTCAATATAACTGGATTTTTATTTGATTTTTACCTTGCACCTGCCCACTTCTTTTACTGCAGATGGGTCTAACCTTCCTATTTGAGCACGTGCAGCAGAAGCAGCTTTGCTTCATGCAGATCCTTACTGACCCAGCTATTTGTACCCCCTGGCAATCTGCTCTGTGGTTGTACAGCACCAGGTTAATTACAGCCTTGTGAACAATCTGCCTACTGGTAGAGAGATTTTTTGTTCTTTTGCTTTACAAGACTGCATCTTCTTATTTTTTTAATATTAGCTTTGTCATAGCTGTCACATGGCACATTTCACGGCCAGTTGAAGTTTCCCTCACTTTAGCAGCAATCCAGCTTATTATGCAGATACCCACTTTGGAGAATGAGCATCTGCAGCTACTCAAGACACAGAGATGCTGGTGAATGTGTCTAGGCATCTTCATTTGTTGTGCTGTGTTGTTCCCTGAATAAATATGCACAATATCTGGCAGTTGAGCAGTCACAATGCAAAAAGAGAAACACACTGGTGTTCTGTTATGTGATAGCTGGCTGTGCCACTGATTATAAAGCATGTAGCTGAACCCAAGGGGAAGGAATTTTTCTTTTTAAAAAGTATTCTAAATATTTTTCTTATCTCTATTTTTTTTTTTTGTCGATCTCCTTAGCAACAGAAACAGATGTTTCCTTTCTCTTAGTCATTACATTCAAAGAAAGTAGCAGCTTCAAAAATAAGGAAAGCAATTTCTATGAATTGGGTAGCTATTAATTATTGCCAAGATGTTTTAGGATGATAATAAGACATGCAACAATTGGCTTTTTTCTTTAATTGAAATATAGCTATCTAGTTAACCTGTGCTGGTTAGGTGAGCTAAAATCTATCTGCTCTTATAGTGCAGTTGTGTGATAAAGACAAGAGTAAGCTTGAATATTTCTGGTTTATTGAGGAGATACATAGTATCAATGTGCACCTAATGTTTTATTAATTTTTGACTTCAAAGCAAGTCAGTGAAGAGTTTGCCTTGAAGACAAAGAACTAAATATGCATGGCCTTACAAATATATATTTTTGTATGTCAATTTACAATATGAAATGGTATAATTAATTTTAAATGTGGACTTTGTTTTACAGTGATGCTCTTTTTCAAATTTCTGTCTGTTTTTCTCTGGACTTTTATTGTACAATTTTAAGCTTTTACTTGGGTTTCAAAAGGGTTTACTCTGATTTTCATCTGTATGGGCACAAGTGCCTTCCTAATTCACAAGAAACTGGCACATGTAGATGAGCTATAGAGAGAAATGAGGTAGGACTGCAGAATCAGGATATGGACTGGTCTCTGTCAGCCAAGAGAAACGGAGGCACCTCTGAAGTTTGGAGAGAAGGACTTTGCTGCTCCCCTAGTCCTGAGTGTCATTTAAGGTAACTGCATGTGCATGGACCCACATTTGTGCTTGAAAACCAGTGCAAAAAGCAAACCTTCATTCCTGATAGTGTTCATCTGTTTAGTTCATCTCATGGAAATTTAGTAGCAGTGTTGAGGGGAAAAAACACTTGTTCAGATGGGTGAAATTGGGAAACCTTAATCTCAACTGGGGCTGAACTGGCTGCTCTTTTTTTACAAGCACATTCTCCTGCAGCATGCACATCCACAGCAGGAAAAAGGAAACAAAGCCTTTGACTTGAATTTACTTCAAAAACCAGCAAAGCTCAGAGAAGAAACAGGTGAAGAAGATTAGTGTTGTGCCACAACCTTTAATCACACTTGTACTCCCCCTGATGTTTTCCTTTTTCTTTGTCTCCCTCCAACCCTGAAAATAATAATAATTCTGACTGGGACTCCTTTAACCATGTGTCGGTGGCAAAAGTGGTTTTGAAAAGCTTTACCAAAGAACCATCTGGAGCATGAGAGGGCCAGGAGCACTGAGAGCTTCCTCCATGGCAGAGCTGATGAGCTGGGAGGAGCAGTGAGCAGCAAAGCCTGGCTGTGTGTAATCCTTTCACCTGGCCAGCACATCAGACACATGGGCAGCTGCCCAAGTGCTGCTCCCCTCAGTTCAGGGGAACAGGTCATGCTGCCCCTTAGGTTCTGCTAAGGCAGGGCTGGAACCATCTGCATTCCAGTTGGATGTGCAGAGTAATCAAAAATACAAATATGAGACCATCCCTGGCTGCTCAGTAAGTGCAGAGTCTCGGTGTCTGCTGTAGGCTGGAGGTGGGCACAGCTCCTCAGGGGTCAGAGTGCTGCAGGAGGCAGAGCAGCATGGTTTGGGCAGGGCTCATTTCAGGGAACGTGGGCACTGTTCTCTGTTCACCCCACTGGAACCTCTGTATATGGGTGAGGAGTAAAGGGATCTTGTGGGAGGATCTCAGAAGGGAAAGCTTTCATCAGTTGTGGCCAGGGACAGTGCTCCAAAAATGGCAGGAATGTTTATTGCAGGAAAGAGTGTTAGAAAAGAACAAAGCCTTGGTGGGCAGGCAGGGAGGCAGCCTGCAGTGGGTATCTGCTTGTCTGTAGGCAGGCGTGCCTAAAGTAAGTTAGGTCTTACTCCTACTCAGTGGTGAGTCTACTCAGTTTATTGTAGGTGAAAAAAATGATGGCATTATGAAATAAGAAAAGCTAAATGAAATGTTACTGCCAGGGTCACCTTGTGTAAGTGAAATTCAAACAGGTGTATGAACTCGTTGGTCATGCATTCCACGCCAGCCTTTGGTTCATGCTGCCTCTCTCCCAGCTGAATTCTTGGAGTAGGAGGCCTTTTCTGGGGAGCAAATGGTGCAAATCCTGATGCACCAAAATCGAGTTCTGATGGTGCAAATTGTTTGTTGATAGCTGCAGCTAAGCAGTGAGGCAGCCCTTGGCCCCCACTTGAGGCAATAATAGCCATGAGGGTGGCTCTGAGGAGACACCCTGTTCTGCAGCAGTGCCTGGTGACTACCAAGTGGAAAAGGACTAAGCTGCTTTGTGATCAGAGCAGAAATTTCACTTTCCTGGTGTCTCCCTAGCTGACCATGCAGGCATTTCAAATGTGTCCCTTGGCACCAGTTGTCTTGGTGTTTCCTGGGTTTTGGAAAACCATTGCTCACATACTGGTGATCTTTTTGAATAAATGTGGATCATTCCTACAGGATATTTTAGAGGAAATTGCAGATTTTCTTTTGTGCTCTGTGTTTGTTTCATATGTAAGTTGTCTCTAACTGCCATAGATTTGCTTACTGGAATAAGAGAGAATTTAGAAGAAAATTATGAATTCTTTCATCTTTAAAGTGGACCAAAAAAATAACCTTGGTTAATAAGAAAGTGCTCTCAATTCCTACACAGCTTCATGGACACAACTCTTCAAATGCTCCCATAGCAAATGGGGGCCTTTTTAACCTTCCTGGTAAATCACCCCTTAAGGTAAAATAGCTGATAATTCTGCAGCTCTTATCACAAGTTATTTTTAAAGAGAGTCTTGTCATGAAGAATAGTTCTTTGATATTGAAAGAATGAATTCCACTCAGTTTAATGCTAATGAGAATGAGACATGTAAATCAATATTTTGAATTATATGTGAGAATATAGGGGTTAAATATGCCCTTTAACTGGACTGAATAGTCACAATATCTGTTGAGGGTTTTTGTGCATGAAAACTATGTGAAGGTAATTTGTTGAATCAATATTCCTGACAGGCCTCTTTTATGTGTGGTTTGTCAGGGGCTGGGAGAGGACTGTTCTGGTTAGTTTGTTTGTTCTTGGTCTCATTTTAAGGAACAGTCTGAATTAATTGCCTTGGGTTGGTTCTGTTGACACTGCAGAGTGTGGTGACGCTGTACTCCTGGAATAAAGGAAAATATATCAGAAGGAAAGCAATGAAGAGTAATTGTCTTCAAATGTTTGGCATCAACCACTCCAAGACTTCATAGTTACTCTAAGTTGAGGGTAAATTTTCAGTAAAAAGATTGCATACATTAGAATTGCAGAACCCAAGATTAGGTACTGATTTTTAATTTTTCAATTTTACTGTAGCGATTATTAATTATGGTGGGAGACCCTAATCAGGCACATGTCAACACTGAAGACCATTTTTTGTTATGTATTTCAGGTATACTCTTAAAAAATATTACTATTTTAAATAAACTTGTAAGATAAACACTTTCATAGAACCTGCTGTTGTGTGGAATTCATTGTGCTCTCTAGAGAAGTGTAGAATCTGTGGAAAAATGCTTTTCATCCACCAAAGGAAATAGGAAATTTGACAACATGCATTTGTCTACAAAATGCGAAGCAATATCTGATGAAATATGCTTTGTCAATAAAATAAATTGCCAAACAAAATGTAATCCTTCCTCAAAATGCGTTTAGCCTACACAGTGAAATAAGCCACTTCCACAAAGTGCATTTGGTTGCTTGAATTATTTTGATTTGCTGTCTATCAGAACCTGTAGATAGTGTCTTGTGTCTTTTTTTTATTGTCAGGCACTCTATATCAACCTTTTTTTATTACATATAAGTAAAATACATTTAATTTAAAGGCAGACATTAGATAAGACAGGTATAGGTATGTACACATATATGTATGGAGCTGGTTATAAATTTAAAAAAAATTTGGGGTCTGTTAAAAATAAATGTATTTGCCTAAACAGAAATTTATTGCTAAACTTTTGCATCTCATGGAAACAAAAATACACAATGCTACAATTGGAAAAGACATTGCAGGTCTGCCTCCTTCAGCCTAAGTACAAATATTTTCCCAGTTGTGTCAGGAAGAAACATAGATAGGAAGGTGTTTATTTTTTATCATATGTAACAAAGTAGAAATTACTTTTAAAATGTTATTTTATGGATTAGCAGCTCTCTAATTATACAAAGCATGTTTTTATGAACTGGGTGAGTTGGACCACTGCTATTCCCTGGCCATGGTGCAGTGTTCCAGGTTCTCCTTCCTTTCTCCTTCCAGGATGTTTCTGCAGGTAACTTGAATTGAATGGAGTGTGACTGCCTGAATAAATAATAATGTAATAATTGTGGAGATATTTTCACATTAATTTGGAGGGCATTATTGTTCCTGTTCCTTCAGCTCCATGTTTCTGAGCTAGCACAATGATAATACGTTATAAAATCCATGTGAGCTTGGCACAGCAGAAAGATTGGACAGAAAGCTCAGTGGGCAAGCAGCAGACTGACCTGTATGTGACATAGAGGAGCTGTTTTTGTCTGAACAACTTCATCACTGAAATGAGAGATGAGCCCAAGTACGTGAGGATAACTTGGGTACTTAGGTAAATGTCAGGGTTGTTGCATTTTCCTCTGTTTTAGTGTAAATCAGGATTGCTCACTCTTTCCTTGTGTGATTTAATGCAGTAAATCTTTATGGGAGCTGTCTGAAAATTAATAGCTGTTGTAGAAGAAACTATGTAGTAGAGCTTTAAATTATGGGTTTGAATTATATATCATTTAATATTTTATTACATAATTTTATATGACATAACTAATGAAATACCAATTAAAAAAAGAAGTCATTATTTTTTAAATGTTGCTATTGAACATCAATCCATTCTTTTTGCTTCAGCTTGTTAGTGCACCAATGATTAAAGTGCAATTACACTTCCCCCTATTATATTTCACAGTTTAAATACCCTGAATAACATTGTTTTATATGAGTTTGGGAAACAGGGGGACTGCCAGAGATTAGGACTGCAGAGTTGGGCTTGAGGCATTTTTAGCTTCTGTGTTTGAGATAGCAAGGTTTATGAATTGGTGCTTTCTGCATCTCTTCAACCTAGATTTTGAACTTTTTCACCATGTCTGCTGACTTAGATGAAAGGCTAAGAGATCTCAGAGATAACTAATTCCCTGCAAGATGGCAGAGAATTTTAAATGTTTGTATGATGAGGACCTCTCAGAAGAGAGAAAAAAGTTTTCAAAATGCCTCAGCTCTAGAAAAGTGTCCATTGGTGAATGCAGTTGGGGGGGGGCACCAAATTCAGTTAATCAAACACAGATAAATACCTTTTATATCTGATCAACTGCATTTCATCACTTCCACTGCTCAAAGAATTTATAGCTTCTGTTGAGAAATTAGCAATGCATGATTTAAAATTATATATAGTGTTCAGGTTTTTTGTAGTTTGCACATCTTGCTTTTTACTAAATTTTCTAGCAATATCTCACTTGAAATGACTATGTTGAGTCTTCATGAAAAATTAATATAAATAGTGGGGAAAATTAAGTGAAAATGTGTATGGACCTGATAAAATTTGGTGAGGTTGTAGTGTAACTGTAGATAATTCCATATCCAGTCTCTGAGGTAGTCTCTTGCAGACTCTGCTGTATATTTGCCCTTGGATGAAGGAATAAAGTATCAAATTATTTCCCATTATATTGAAATTGATTAGAGATAAACAATATTTGAGTTTAATTAGTTTCAAGGAAACCTAATAATTGGAAGGCAAAAATGAGTGCTACTCCAATCCCAGTGTTCAAAGTGTGTAGAAAATGCTGGAATTTTCTTCAGTTTAACATTGCATTTAGGCATTCTAATTGTCTCACAAAGAGAAAGGAAATGTGCCTGTTCATTTAGGTTTATTCATAAGGTGGTATTGCAGACAGAAAAATGGATGCACTTCAGGAATAAAATGTCCTGCATAAATTTTTCAAGTACATTTCTAAAACCCTGAAATGATGAATACTAAAGCAGCTTTATGAACACTGTGTTAGTGTTTTGTAGCAGCTGGTTAAAGTGATAGCAACCAATATTTTTAGTCTTATTTTTTCTGGTCCTCTTTTATTCTTATTTTTCCTGGTGATTCTGTGTTAATGTGCTGTCCCAAGGCTTTGAGTGTCACTTGATTCCCTCTTGCAGCAGTTCCTTACACTCAGGTTATGTTCTTTGAAGGAAATGATGATAGAAACTGATGATATCTATTTGTCACTGATAACAGCTGCATGAAGAGCAGTGTTAAGAGTTTCTGGCCCTGAGCATTGCTGCTGCAGAGCACAAAAAAGCAGTGAATGCACGGTGGTGTTTGGCCTTGGGCTCCTGCATGGTGTCTCCTGCTGTATTCGTCCATCATCACCAACACCAAACATCTTCCTGTCACCTCTTGCTAACAGGAGGGTAAACTGACTCACAAATATTGGTTACCAAGTGAACCAGGATCTTATTTGCAACTGAAAATTAGTAAATTGCTGAATTTGTTTATATTACCTTAAGATTAATAACACTGCTAGATGATTAAAACTCTGCAGGTAACTTACTGAAGACCTGCCCTCAAAGACTGGCATAGGATCCTGCAAGGATTTTGGCATTCACTCTGTAGTTATTTCTGTGGGGGTTTTGGTGCATTTTTAATTATTTGATGTGCCCGAGTGATTTCTGTCAGTTGTAGTTTTCAGTGCAGTTTCTCTGTTCTCTGCTGGTAGCAGCTCTTCTGGTCTGAGCTTTTCACTGTGGTGGCTTTGCAGCTCCTTCAGCCATGAGCTGCTGGCATGGACGAGCTGCTTTTGTGGAACAAGCCTGTGTTTGCTCCTCAGGAGTCAGCAAATTATTGCATGGCATGGAAAGGGCCTTAAACTGTAGCTTTTGGTGTGCACTTGAAATTTTCTTCTTTCCTTTGACTGTGACATTTTTTGTCACAAAATTTGCCAGAGACCAGTGGTCCTGATGGTCCTGATGTGATGAGTGCTTTGTTTTGCTTGGGTTTACTCTCTGAATAGGCTCCAGTATCCATGTGGATACAGGAATGATATCCCATCAAACTGGCACAGTGATAACACACGTTTTTGGAATTTCTGTCTTTGTGTTGTGTGCATGCCATGCTTCAGTTCCTGCAGGTTTGGGTTTTTTAAATTCTGGAGTGGACTTTGATGCCTGTGTTTTCAAGTGTTTTTTAATTTCCCTTCTGCATGACTGTGGCTGTGTAGGAAGGGGGCCCAGGGAGCAGTGCCTCATTGCATAATTCCTCTGAAATTCCCCTGCCTTCCCTTGCTTCTCAACATTAATTGGTGATTTGGAAAGAGTTACCAAAACCAGGAATTACAGACATCACAATTGAGAGAGTTCCATTTTCAATCTTTCTCTGCCAGTCATGGGGGCTCTGGCTATACTGGAGTAAAATTTTCTGATGGTTTTCTTAATAGAAACCTTACAGTGTGTGTTGAAGACAGAATGTTAGAAGTAGGATTTTGAGACAGTTTGGTTTGTTTCTTTTTATAGAGATTCTTCATGAAAAATGTTTGCTTAAAAGTTGAGGAAAATGTATAATATTTGTGAAGATCAAATGATTCTTGATAGCACTGGGAAGATTCATTTCTTGGGAAGGGTAACTGCAGTCTTAATCCATAACTTAGAAAGATGAATCATTTGGAAAAGAAAGTCATAATAAATGTTCATTTAATTAGTTTTGCAGAGGAAAAAAAAGATAGTGAGAAACATTGACATTAAAAGAAGTATAATTTTAAATTAAGCTCTAAATGAGAATTGCTGTATTGATAAGTTCAACAAAAGCAAGTGTCTAAGGAGACTTGAAAAAGCAATGTGTACAATTTATCAGAGCGAAATAGCTTTGTGCAAACATGTATTTTGGCAAATTATTGAAGTGAGCATTGTGAATGCTTTTTTGAATGGAGTGATATGCAAGCCTTCATCCAGGAGTTAATATATCACCTGGAAAAAGCACCAGCTATCTCCATGCAATTTTCAACATTATGAGTATAATTGCAGAAAGACCAAAACACAGCCTTCAAATTAAGGCAAGGAGCTTACAAGAAAAATGAAACCACCAGAATATAAATGGATTAGCAGAAGAGATGAAGTTAAATATGTAGGAAATATTTCACATGAGTTTGCTTACTATATGAGTTTTATATGAATATGATATTATTATGTACTGATTGGTACATGAAGATTTTTTTTTAATAAATTTGATCTGAAGGAGTTTCATTGACCTTATGTACTGGTATGTTGCATCTTGTGTTCTTTTAAAGGTGAGATTGTAGAAGCAGTACAATGCAAGCCTGCAGTTAAGTCCTTGAGAAAGCAATCTGTTAAAGCAAGCAAGACTTTTAGCTTTTAAATGTTTTGTTATCAAACATCCCAAAGAACATAAATATATACCACTGCTTGCTGTTCTGATCCATTCCTTTTTAAAGATGTTTGGTTTGTGTAGGGAGAGTCCAAGTGATGCCATGTTCAGGTGCAACATCTCAGTTTGCATCCCTCATTCAAAAATAAATATTTCCAACTCAAAATAAAATTCCTCTACTGTGGGTAATTAAGTTCATGGCTGCAAATGACAAATCCTCAGACAAACCAAGACCTTTTTTGTCTGAATTGTTGCCACAGTAAAGGGAAGCAATGGAATAACATCTGCCCTGGGTGATAGAAGGGAAGGTAGTTTGAAGTCTTGAAAGCAGCAGAGACGTGAAATAGTTATTGACGTGAATGAGTAATTGATTGATCAGGTAATAACTATCCTAATTTAAACCTGACAAGGAAATTGATAGTTGATATTGTTAAATATCCTCTAATGAGGCAGAAAGGAGATGGAAGAAAGGCAAGAGTGCTGTGAGAGTGGCTTTGATAAACAAATGCAGTGTGGAATGACTGGGAAACAATGGGACACGATTAAAGGTACAATTTTCGAGTCATTTTTTAGACTGTAGGCATTATGTCCAGCATATACAATGGAGGAAAATGAGGGAAATTACTGAAACGAGGAAAACATGGCATTATGCTGTATTTGCAGAGAGTCTGCATGTGCCCTACATTGTCATTACCTCCTAATTATTTTAAATGAGCTCTATAAAAGCATTATGCCATTCCTAAACTTCTTGGTGAGTTTAAGCATCTGGATTCTGATTTTTTTTTTTATATTTGTTGTGTGTGTTTATTTGTTTGTTTTATCTCACATCAGATACATAGGGTTTGCAACTAATTAATAGATTTACCACTTTATAAATGTTAGTGTGTAATTTCCACTTCTAGGTAAGTTTGTGAAAGAGATCATAAAAAACAACAATAACCTAAATTCACAGATTATTTGTTTTCCCTTAAGTTATTGTTGGTGAATTGTCAAAATGCCACAAAAAAGAAGGCAAAAGTTACTGCTTCTTGCAATTGTCTAATATATGCTTGTAATTTGGTAACCTGCTCTCCAGGGTAATTAAAGATGTAGCTTATTCCCAGAATTCTGAGGGAAAGGATCAGAAATATTTCACTGAAGGACCAGACTATGTGCATTAGCCCCTAAGTATAGGGAAATAAGTTTATGGCTTGTAATAATTGTGATAATTATTGTGCTTGGGTAACTAAAAACCCTTTATTGATCATGTTAATTATTAACAGCTATTGAAGATGCATTCTAAAAATGTTCCCAAAATTAATCTACTGTACTAAGCTTATATTTTCTGGATTTCTTAATGAAAATAATTGAAAGGAATATTAGAGTTAAAATCAAATATAATTTGAATTATTAAAAAAAGGAAGTACTCAGTTGCATAACTTTAGCACTAAAGAGCCTGTGCTACATCAGAATTTGTGCATAGATAGCAAAAAGAAAAGGAGCTGCAGTCGTAATTAGGATGATCTTTTATCCCATGTGGTTAGAATTTTTTTTGACCCCAATGCAAATTCCAATTGCTTGAAACTGAAGTTTTGTGTGTTTCTAAAATTAACCAGAGCTAAACTGTGTTTTTCTAAGATAGAGTATTCAACATGTTATCACGCTACATTTTTTGTAACTATTGCTTTGGAAAAATGGGAATTTTGAGTGGTTTTTATGGGGTGCTCCACTGGGGTTTAATGCAATTAAGAAACATTACTGTGATACAGATCACACTTGATTATAATAGTGGCCATTATGGAGGCAGAGAATGCTAAAAATAAAGTAGTTAGGCACCAATCTTATGTTCATAGTAGAAACCATGAAAGTAGTCAGTGTCAATAGTATATTGAAAAATTATTTGATAATCATGAAAATAACGCTCTGATGGCAGAGTTACTCAAGATCTCTCTGTGCCGCAGAACTTAATAATTTGGGCTACAAAAGTTTTACTATTTTTGAGGAGTTTCAAATAGGAATTTGTGTGCAAGAGGACTTGGGCTTGCAATTGCTTCTTTAACTGAGCCCAGTGAGTGCAACTGTAGAACAAGGTATCATATGTGAACTTTAATAGAAATCCTCTTGCAAGAGAAAAAGAGGGTGTTCTAAAGAAAGTGAAGCAACTCAAGTGAGGAGGCACATACTCAAGTATGGACATTATTGGGAATTACATGAATGAGGAAAAAATTATGATGATAGGTCAGTTGCTCCCATCATCTCTTGGTCTGAAATGATTTTCTTTTATCAATGCATTTTTTCTGAGATAATGACATCTCCTGAACCAATCAGTTCCTATTGCCAGTGGCACTTAGCTCCTGTTAGCACCCTGTGGAAGCATCAGATCAAGTGAATTAATCTGTGACAGGCCTGGTAAAGGACAGCAGCATTTATCATCTCCTCGCTCCCAGCAGCACTGCCAGGCTGCATCCCTGCCCACAGAGCCCTTTTCACCCAGTGAATGAGCAGGATGGCCCTTGCCTGCATCTTTGTGTGCTGTTCAGCTTTTGGAGCATGTGATCATGAGGAGTGCACAGAAGAGGCACAGCACAACAGGCTGGATTGGTTTTTACAGTTGGAACGTCCTGATGGAACGAGAAATTTTAGAACTAGAGGTGAGAAAATTCAGGCTGTAAATAAAAAGACATCTTGTGAGACTGCAAGAGCAGGAGAAAAGAAAATACATAACATGTACCCCAACAAACTAGAAAATTTTCTGAATATGGAAAAACCACCCTAGGCAGGTTACTTAAGGAGGCAGACTTGGCGTGGACTTGAAAAGACTATGATTTTTCCAGTTAGGAAAATGTAATATTTTTCCAGCTTAATCTAGTACCTGGAGCCCTTTTAAGAGCAGAGGATAAGGGATTCTTATTTAAGGATGTTTGTCCTTGGGTCTTAATGTGAGGAGCTCTTGGTCTGTGCTGTTTTCCTTGCTTCTGCCTCCCTATTCCTGTCTTCACATCTGAATTTTAGACTGACTTCCTGTACATTTGATAAAGTCCTAGACAGAGAAATTCTGCCAGTCTATAGGACAGACAAGCTGTCTATGCTGTCCTGTATGACCTCAAAGGAGGGCTGCCATTATTTTCCCCAGTGGTGCGAAATGGAAAATGTATTGGCATTCCATGCACATTGTCTCTGTTTGCTCATATGGGTTTTCTTTGGGTGGATCTCACAAGGCATCCTGTCTGTGGCAGAGATTCCAGACCTGTGGCATTGCTGAGCTCCTGAGAATTGACCACATCCTATCCATGCAGTGTATATATTTCTTTTAAATGATTCTGTAGTAGAAAGGCTCCCTCATCCACAGTATCCCAGGAATGAAGCCTGCTTTCCTGGATTACAGGATTTTATTTTATTTATTTATTTTCCTCCTTTTTCTTGTTTCCCTTGTGGCTGCAGCATTTATTAAGTTTCCCTCAAAGGAAATGCCTGATTTTTCATAACTGGAGAAGAATCAAGTCTAATGTGATTGTCGTTGTAGGAAGATCTGTGATTGTAAAAGTCTTAAGTACCAGTTGTCCTTAATGGGCTGCTTTGCTTCTCTTAAGGATTTTCTTTAAAAAAAAAATTAAAAAGAAGAAAAAATTGCTTTCATGAGTGTGCATAAGTGTCAAAGAAATCAAACTATACAGTAATTTGTCTCATATGGCAAAGAATTCAGCTCTAATATTACTAGCTTGTTAAAACTACACCTTTTGATAGAAATTTTAGCATTTGAAATATAATGTCAGAAGATACAAGATGAGGAAAAACCTGAGATAAAGTTACTTGGTTGTGAGTTAGGTTTTTTTGGTTTAGTTTGGTTTTTGTTTTTTCTTTCCAAGCTTTTGGCTTGTTCCAGCTGGACTGTGGAACAGTGGGGAGGAATGGATTTCTTCAGTGTCTGTCATGCCTGTGCTTTTTCCTTATAGGTCTCTTTTAGTGTCAGTGTCTGCCTTTGAGTGTATTTATTTTTTAACTCAGATGCTTTGTTTCAGTCTGGTGACTAATTTAGTGCTTGTGTTTCAGTGCTCCTTCCTTCCTCAGGAGCAGTTTGACTGTGTGGCTGCTCTGTCTATGAAGGATGGGTGCAATCTGCAGCTGTTGCAGGGTGCTCTTGTACCTCATTGATTAATGCCCATCTCTGATAATGGTGACTCAGCACTGACATCTCTCTCGACCACTAATGATATCTCATAGGGTTGTTTTTGTAGCAATACCTATCTATATAATGATTTAATTATGTTTTTGGTCAGGGTCTGTCTGTCAAGTGATTTGCTGCTCTAATATCAATCATTTGAATACTAGTTCAGTACCTTTTAAGTAGAAAATGTCAAAGTATCAGACTTGTAATCAAGCTGAATTGAACAAATTATCAAATTATCAAGTCACTCTATCAAGGGGCACGTGCAATTCAGTTGAAAAAACCCTCAATTTTTATGGCATAGCCTTTAAACAATTTATGTGCTTTTTCAGATTCCTGTGATTGTGTGTGGTTGTGGCTTTTTTTTAGAAAAACAATCTCTGACATTTTTAAGCTTTTTATCAGGGCTCCTAGCAGGTTGATGATCGTGTGACTTGCCAGGGGTGTGCACCCTCAGTTGCCAATTGCACAGAGATGAGAAATAAAAGAATTGGTTCTTTAATTTGCAGTTATCTCTTGGTATCATATTTCAGTGAGCCATGAAACACTGCTGTCTTTGGTGTAGCTGTAGCCAAAATTTAATCAGGAATTCAAGAAAGAGCTTTAAACCTGGTGGAGATGCCTGGACTCTACAAAAGCCTGGAGCATGGTCCTGAGTTTGCTTTCTGGATGCTTTCTGCAGGATGCTGCTCTGTTCATCAGTTAGCTGTTGTTCAGATGCTGAATAGAGTTTGATATCAAGACTGGCAGTAATTGTGGTTGTAATGAATGGATCAATGATTTTCAGTGGGCTGATGCTGTATGGGAAAATAATAATGCAAACAAATTGAGAAAAAATACTGCCTCAACTTCAGTAGAGGCAGTCACTGTCCCAGTTAAAAGAACCAAGTGGAGCTCATTTATTTTGTGAGAACTCGAGGAAGGACACTCTGGGCAAAGTGTTACTTTTCCCCATGCTGATAATGGCCACTGAAAAGCCTGCATTGAGACACCCATATCTGAGGCCTTTATTGACTAAAATACAAACAGTGCAGGTAATGTAGTGAAACCAAAATGCATTTTTTCCTTTTGTTTGTGGTGTTCTTACACCTTTATTAGGAATAATTATTTCTTCAGTAGTACAGATAGCTTGAATTAAGCTCCATGCCATGGTGTTGAGAGGGATTCATTTTTGCGTGTACTGTTTTGCAGTTGTGGTAGTAATTCACTCCTCATGTGCTACAACAAAATAGATAATATTAAATGGTGTAGATTTGGCTAAAAGTTAAATATTTTGGAGGTTTGATTCATGGCATTAATACTGTCTTAATTTTTCTAAGCCTTCTTGCTGCAGCTACGCAGGCAGAGAATGAAGGCTGTAAATATCAATTCTGTATTCACGGCAGGATTTGCCTGTTCCTAGCACAGGGTTTAAAGGAAGCTATATACATCAAATAATTTGCATGTATAAAGGCAGCTCTCAACTTTTTTTAAAAATCATTTTGCACTGTAAATTATATTCTGGTTCTTAGTTTGACATTTCAACCCTATGATCAACATCTTGGGCAATGTCAGAAATCACCTGGTCCAAGCTGAATGGAAGGATGGAATTGTGCCTGATCAAGTCTGTGCTTTCCTGTTCACCAGACACTATGTGCTAATGGGCAGTAGCTCCTGTGATTGCTGTTTTCCCCTGTATCCAGCTTAGCATCACTTCTGGGCATGGATGCAATGGATTGTGCTCAGCCTTTTGCAGTTAGATGTTAAATGTCACCAAGCGTGACACGTCCACGGGGCAGTGTTCACAACCTGCTCTTGAATCCAGCCACATAATCAATCTTTACTTTATTAGTAGATACCCAAATTAATAGTAAACTGAGTTAATTGATGTATTGTTCAATATTGTTGTTTAAATACCATATTATTGACATAGTGAGTAAATCTTGTGACTATAGATGTATATTTGATTTTGCTTTGATATGACTGGGTTCATTTGTGGAGCTATTTCATCACACAAACAATGCATATGTTTGGACATGTGAACCTCAGTCTTTCATGTGTGTATTTTCAGACTAGGTCAGTTAGCTTTTAAGTAGTCCTTAGGTTGTCCTCCCCCAGTTAAGGAGTAATAATTTTAAGACTTTCCTGTCTCTGTGTATCTTTATGGAAATAAGATCAGCAGAATGCATTGTTTGGAACTCCTCTGCCATTGCTGAGTGTCCTGACACCATGGATTAATACAGAATTGACTTCTGTCTTCTTTCTGCTACTTGGTGAGTTTGAATTAGAATATGCTCACATATCCTCATTATGTGTTTCTTATCAATGGAGTTCTGCAACAAAGAAGGCACCGAGTGCATGGTCAGATGGAAGCAATGGTTAAATAAAGGAGAAGGCACATAGGTAGCAGGCCTGAATCAAGTAGGGAGGGGCTGCTGATTTTTTTAAGGGTCTGATCAACAGGACCTGATTTTTGACCCATCTCTGTTGAGGAAGTCAAACAAATCCTCATGCTGCAAGAATCAAGCAGTGGTGACATTGAAACTGAAAACTGTCTGTAAAACTGACACTCTTGCTATGGCTAGACACTGATTTGTAAGTTAAGAGAGCAAAATCTTCATTATTTCTGCTGCATTTTATGAACTGACCAAGCCATGTATCTTGCTAAACTTTAAAAACATGTTGAGACAAATGAACTTGCCCAAAAAGGTTCAACAAAGAAGTAAAGAAGACTACAGGAAATAAAATAGCTTTTCTATTTGAGCAGTATATAGAATGAATTCACCCTCATCCTCTCATCAGGTATTTGTGCCATTTACAAATGCAAAATGACTGTGGGAATTGCTTAACAAAATGGCATCAAATTCTACATTTGAAAAATTATTTCTTTTTATTTTTTTCTTATGGAAACATTCTTGTACCTAAGAGGAACATATTAATGTCTTAGTTCCCAACCAATGCTGGGTGTGCATGGCCGTGGACCCCCAGGAACTCAGGAGTGCCAGACTCTGTCCTCTGAAAGCAGAGCAGATATTCTGCTCTGCTGTTTGTCAGCAGTCGGCACAGAACTCAGACATTGTATCGTGGCCAGGGAAGCACAAAGTCTTCATTGGCCACATGGCCCTCTGGGGACCTGACTGTTTTCTTCTCGATCCTGTACCCTACTCCAGTGCTTGTCAGCCCACAAATTAACCCACCTTTTCTGAAACTCTTCCAACAGCATTTGTTCCTAGACTGGGGAAGAATTCCGATAAGAATGTGTATTTTGTGAGGCCTGCTTCCTTCCATGATTCAGAGCTCATGGGCACTTCTTTAAAAGAAGGATCAAGCAGAAGCCCTCCGGCACATCCTGCCAAACCTTTGATGCCACTGTCTGTCACAATCCAAGAGCACGCTGACATCCCTTTCAAGGGGGCCAGGAACAGAGTCCCCCACCTGCTTCCTCCCGGTGCTAGTCGCTCTCACATGGTGACACGCTTCTCCCCTGGCAGCAGTGGCTCCTGCTAGCATTTAGAATTTACCTGGGGCACTTGCTCTGGATGTCTCTGCTTGTTTGAACATGACTTCTGAGGCTCCTTTTACTTCATGACTCAGGAACCGAAGAGCATTTCTGTTATCCTGAGAGAAAGTGAAGGGTGCTGTGCCTGCTCTTTAGCTTGAGTCTGAAGTCAGTGATTGTGTAGTTTCTTTTGCTGAATATTTTTATTAATGAATTTTTGTTGCATCTCTTCCAATCCTGAAGACTTTTGAGAAACTGACAGTTTGCCAGTTCACTTACAGAGTTGCTGTAATATTACTTACCAGAATTACTGTAGCATTACAGGAATGCCACTCCTGCTGTTTTCTGTAATAAAACAGAGTTTAGGAGTCTGTGACCCGCAGCCTGGGAATGGCTGGATGGCAAGAGGGGCCAAAGCCATTGGAGTTTGCTCAGCATGGTGTATTGGTGTTATCCTGTAGTCTTGACTGGGGAATCTCTTGTGCCTCAGTGTCTGTATTGAGGCAGAGCTCTCACTTGGGTGAAAAAATAAGTTTTTATCAAGTGAAGGTAGATTTCAAAATGGCCTGAATTACTCTGTACTTTTAAAGTATGAACCTCCACCAAAGCAAAAAAACATCATTGGAAATTCGCTCTCTGAATTGCCAGTCCTCCTTTTTGACTGTCTTTTTCCTTGCTTTCCCTGATGCAGTCCCTGACACCAGCTTGCTGTTCTCAGGTCTGGGAGGTGTTGGTGGCCCAGCTCAGGCACTGCCAGGTGGGCTCTGTGCCCCTGCAGGTGCTGCCCAGGCTGTGCTGGGGCAGAATGAGGGCAGAGAATTTGCTCTCTTTGCCTGTCCCCAATTCCAAACCTGAGTGAAACAGGTTTGGTACCCAGTCCTTGGACTCTGCTGGCACACATGGCACAGGCTGCTGTGTTGGGCAGAGCCAAACAAAAATGAACACCATTTTTAAAGCACCACTGACTAGGAGCTCTCTAAAACCCTGCTCATGCCGTTGCTGGGCTCAAAGTACATTTTCTCTCTCCAACCTTCCTTCCTTTCATGGGTGACTCCAAAGAGGGTGAAGTTAAGGTGGTGTTGGCTGCTCATGCTCCGGGAAAACATTACATTTTAAAAGTGAGGATAGTTCTCTTCCCTAAACTGCCATTTGGATAGACCTACTTACCTTCACCAAGCTCTTTAATGAGATTTGCATTGTATTTTATTTTTATTTAATGCAAGAAATCTCTATGGCATAATTAGAAATGCAGTTACACTTCCTGTTGAGACTTTGGAAGAAGGTGTAAGCATTGCTTACCTAATGGAAATTGGCAGCCCTTCTGTTGCTGCATTTTCAGGCTGTTTTACTTCAAGTCTAACCAAAAATAAAACTGAGGTATTTTCAGGGTGTGTTACTTGGAGTCAAACTGAAAGTAAAATTGAGGTATTTTCCTAAAAGCATTCAAACTTTCTACTAATGAAAATATGAAACTCCAGCTGAATTTCAATGGCCTCACATTTAGATGAATAGTATTTTCTTAGAAAGGGAAGGTTTGAGCCATTCTTTCTCATAAAATATTAGTTTAAAAAAAGGGAAAAAGTAAAGTTTGCTTTATAGGGTTATGTTTCTGGAAGAAACATAGGCTAACATCTTGTATTCAAATACACTGATTTTACAAGGGTCATGAGTTTTCTCATTAAAAATTAATCACTTTTATTTCATCATTTGCTATTGCTTTGTCTAAGGCTTTCTCATTTTATTAAAGAAATGTCTGCATGTATCTGAAGGTTTGTACACAGACTTTGCATGTGGGTACCTAACTCTGTTAGAAATGATTTCACAAGAGCATTTCCTTTATTCTTTCTGGAGCATTGCAATCAAACATGCTCAAGTTAGCATGTGTGTGTCATGCATTCCCTCATAAGTACAAAGGTTATATCTACTTTTTTGTTTTTACTTCTTTTCTTCTTTTCCCCTAAAATGGATTTCAGGAGGGTATGAGTTTTCTTGGTAGACAAAGTGATCCCATTTGGAGTCTTTTATATATATATAAAAATATATAAATATGTGTATATTTATTTATACATTTATATTTTTATATATTTATATATATTTATATATTTATTTATTGATATATATATGTATATATGTGTATATATATGTATGTATATATATACACACATACGTGTGTATATACACATATATGTATGTATATATATGGCTCCAAGTTGGATATAAAGATATAAATTAATATATCTTCATAGATATGTAAAATAAATATATAATATTAATATAAATTAAATATTTGTATATATTTATATAAAGAAATAAATATATAAAACATATAAATATAACTATATATCTATACATAGAAATAGCTATAAATATATATGCATTATATATAATAGATATTAGATATTATGCTATGATTATATATGTATATATATTTATCTGTGTGTATATATGTATGTATATACGTGTGTGTATATATATGTGCATATATGCATATATACGTGTACATATATATATACATATATGTGTGTGTGTATATATATATGTCTGTGTGAATATATATATGTATTATGTTCAGTCCTGGGCAGTTCCTGTGCATGCTGAATGCAGATTGAGATGTGTGCCAGTGTCTCTTTAAGGTTCCTGTGAGCACTGAGGACGTATGGAAATGATTCACCAGGGCTGCTGTTTGTCTCCAGGTTCCTATAACAGGGAGATGATCTCAATCTGCCTTCATGCTGTTAAAATGATTCATAAGCCTCCCAACATTGTCAAATGATGGAGTATTATTGCACCCTCTTAAAGCTGGGCACTGAGATAATTTGGCTGATGTTGGAGAAGGAATGTACCGTCACCCCTGTGGCTCAACTTTCATTGAATAAATATGGCACACTGCTGCTGCTGTTCTCCTTGTGTATGGAGGAACAATTAACATGTCAGCAAAGAAGGATCACAGAATGTTCTGGCTCCTTCCTGGAAAAGTGCAATTCCACACTGAGCTGCATTTTTGAAGTTACTAAGCAAGATTCAAGGTTTTATCTCCAGAATATCAGAGGAAGTCAGACTGATGTTTCATATGGAAAGATGTTAGTGAAGTTGGAAGAACTTTATCACTGTATTACTGTAGCACCATCATATGTCTTAACAGGGCACATTTTTATTCCTAGAGGTAAACAGGATCTGCAATATGATTACGGCAGTAGAAGTTGTAAAGAAAAGGGCTTTTGTGTAGACATAGATAGCTATGATCATAACTTCTTTTTTCTTTTTTAGTTAAACAAAACATGTATCAACTGTCCACAATAACTCAGGGAGAGCTGTTTGTGAGCTGAAGATTTCCCTTCTTTTCGGTTGTAGGAGGGATATTGTGAGAGAGACTGAAACCTTTTTCAGACTGAATTACGGATTGCCATACTTTTGGTCTTCTGACATTTATGACCTTAACTGAAATGATACTTTCTTTCTGTGTTTTCTCCTTTATTTGTTTGTTTTGTTTTGTTAACCCTCCTACCCTGGCTTGTTGGGGGACTTTGCTGGTGTGTCCTGCAGTGTAAAAAAGTTACGGTGAAACACAACTATTTCAAGTTTATAGGCTGAAATTTACATGAAAGAAGCTGTGAATGGACTCATTTCTATTGAAAAACTGTTGTCAATTTTGAGCAAATATTTCTGACTGGTGAATACATTTCTAACAGCAATGTGGAAATTTAGGTTTGGTGTAACGTGAAAGCAGTAGAAAGCAACTGTTGTAATTTCTTACTCTCCAAGTGAGAACGAGCAGTGAGTGATGGATTCTTCTCAGGGTTGTTTGGATTTTATTCTAAGGTAGATAGAGTTTGCCAGTGTTAAAATAGTGATTGAAGTTAAGTGGATGAGTTGTAGTGGATGAGAAGCAAGTGTAGGTTCATGTTAGTAAATGTTTTGCATAAGGCAAGTTGATTAGCCTGGGTTTCATAAACTAAATCTATTTGCAAATAAAATGGTTGTGTAATGTACTATTTTGTAAAAAAAAAAAATTGGAAATTAAAAGTCTTAGAATTTGAAAAAAGGCAATAGTAGGCCACACTGCAGCTAATAACTCTGCCACATATTGAATAATGTGTGCAAAATGCTAACAGTATCTTATTTAGCAGAGCAACAGTCTTGTCAGACAGCATTTCAAGTGGAGTTTGTGGAACTGTAGCACACTCTTATCTTTGATAACACCTCTCTGGCTTGAAGCATGCTTTCTAAGCCATCTAGTTCAAAGACAGATCTCTTCTGAAATACATTACAGGATGTCTTTTTTACCTTCACTTCTACTTGTGTTTAACCCAGAGGACCCTGAGAATCATAATTTCTATAAATCAGAGCATACATTTTAACAGTAAGATGACTGCAACTATCTTGAGAAAGATTTGTTACTTCTCAAGGGTTTCCTTAGTGCAAGTGCAGCTGCAGGTTGCCCTTGTTTGGGGCTGTTTGAATCCTGCTGCTGATGCAGCTGAAGTGCTCAGTGCCACAGAGAGAGCAGAGATAGACATGCCCTTAGTTTATATTGTGCTGTCACTGAGAAAAACAAGATAAATGTATGCCTTTGTACTGATAAGGAAGTGTCCATAGCATGTAGTCAATCTTTTAACTTGACTGCTGTGATGTACCCTGCTTACTGGGTCCTACCCTTCCTCTGGCCTGAGTGCAGTTCTGAAATCCAGTGGTTTTGCCTAAGACACATCAGGTAATTCTGAGCTCCTGTGGCAATGCCATACCTTCTGTTTGGTCAGAAATATTTCCTGTTGTACCCTGTTTCACTCTGAGGAAGAGCATGAGATTATATAATCACACTGGATAAAAAATGGCTCCATCTTCTTTTAGTAGCATCCCTTTCTGCATCGTGTCCATGGTAAAATTTGTGTTCTGGAGCCTTCAAAATACAAAGTTCTTGGAGTTTCTTCACTTCAATCATGGTTGCCATGTACTTCTTTTTATCTGATTAGCAGTTTTTGACAGTCCTGTCTTTCTGAAATTCAGCCTGAAAACTCCCAACCTCAGAACTGTGCCTGAAAATGCTGTGCTTTGAAGGAGTCAAGGTTTTGCCTCTCAGTTTCTAGATGAATGTAGTTTCCTAAGAGCTTCCTTTCAAGGCTCATCAGAAATTTCTGCCTCACTGGATTTTTGACTTACGTATTTCCCACCCTTGATTGCTTGGAGGGCAATTCTTGCAGCTGCTGGCACTGATTGGTTTCTAAATATAGGGAAATCTTGCTGCAGGAAATTTTGAGACGTATCTGATAAAAGAAAAGGTGAGAAACTGTGTTATCACAAAGTGGTGGTTGAAGGTCAGTTTTATGTGGGCTTCTGTAATTTATCTAGCAGCTACAACTTGAATGAAAGATTAAATTTACCTTTTTCTTTGCAGATCTCAAGTAATCAGTCTTTGGGTGAGGAATTAGACCAGATTTGTAGAATTAGTCTTTATCTTTTCACTTTTGATTAAGGTGGGCTGCTAAGTAGCATTGGAATTCCTCTGGGATGTGGCTCTTCCCTTTCCCCCATAGAACCTTGCAGGGCTGTTTGTCACCTCACACTTTCAGGGTGGACCCTGTCTCGCCTATTCTCATTCTCCACAGAACTTTAGCTCTGCATTAGTCAATAATTTACAACTTTTTCCTCAGAGTGTTCCCCCCTCTGCCCATTACAGTCACTGCCTTTGCAGCAGATGTCTGTGGGGCTCCATTGCAGAGATGTTGAGTTAAATGCAAAATCATTACTTCAATGTGATAATTTTACAAACTTTAGTGCAGGAGAAAATCTTCGGCACTGGCCCCAGTGGCTGTGGCACCTCATGTGAAACAGTGGCTGCTTCTCCCTCTTCCAGAGCTCTTGTTTTGCAAAGGAGGCAGACATCATTTGTTATGAAAGAATAGATCATAATTAAATTCAGATGGTTTATATATAGAAAACCACAACAGTCAGGAGTTATTTTATCCATGTCACAGCCTGGCAGCTTGATTACAATTACTCTGCACTTAACCATGAAGCATCATCACATTATTTTTCTTCTACCATAGAAATACAAAAATAAATACACGATTATCTAAACATAGGAGGACAGAAAAATGTTCAAGAGTAAGCCTATTGCATGAGGACTAGAACCTTCTCACTCCTGGGCACAGGAACTGTGGAAGCAGCATTTTCTTCTGTTCCCTGCTCTAAGGGACACTTGGAACAGTTCACATCTGCATTTTCAAACAGAGAGACTTCTGAATGAGGAGCCTTGAAGCAGCTTCCTGTAGCAGATCAGTGGAATTAACCACTTGTGGGAAGCATTACATAAAGATCATTTGGAGGGCTCAGCATGTAGTGCAGTCTGAATTGGTGCTCAGGACAGTTGTGATGAAAGGTTGCCTTACTCAGAAAGAGATGTCCACTCTCTGGAAGAGGGCTGGAAAGAGAACTAGAAGATGAGCATTGTCCCAAGCACTGAGTAGCTGCTGCTGCTGTAAAAGCAAAAAACCCAGGCACAGGGTTGGGTTTGGGTTTGAATGGTAAAGCTTGAAATTTGCTATCATTTGAGAAGAAATGAACTCTAAGAATTTTGATACCTGTGATCTGTTTGTTGCTATTAAGGAAGAGTAAAGCCAGGTTTTATAAAATTATTGCAATGTTTTATGAGACTTGGAGAATTTTCAAATGTCGTCCTCCACTAAATTGTTTGTTTCCTGGCTTTAAATATGATTTTCTCTTTGAAGGATATTGCAGTCTATTTCACATTGTAACTTAAATGTTAATTCTTTATTTTATAGTTTGCTTTATTGTCAGTTATATGCTTTCTTTTAAAAGTATATTTCAGTCCCCAATGCAGTTTTATCTGTTGGACAGCAAGGTACATTCTCTCTTAAAAAAATATAATATCCTCATAATTGAAGTAATAATACTGACTAGAGAAGCAAGATTCATGGAAATGGTGTTATCCAGGGTATTTTCTGCCACAAACTTCTTTGTTCATTCTTTTACCTAGAGCAATAAGAGAGTTCTCACATTTGCAGGGAAAACGAAGGAAAAGGTGTGTCAATGTGTCCATAAATACACACATGTATATCAGACCTGGATAAACGAGTGACAAACCTTGTGAATATACTTCTAAGTAAACCCTAAAATGAAACAGTCATAAGTACTACCATTATTTCCTTTACTTTGCCTTTTATCTTCCTTTTCTCATCATGTGCTAAAAATGTTTCTTATCCAATACCAGATCTTAGGCATTCATTATTAGATAAAACTCTTTAATGTTCTCAGTGTTTGTCAGGGCTGCAAAAGGAATGCAACCACCTCTGATAAGTCACAATTTTGGTCAGCTTCCCTTTCTGTAAATTTTTCCTAAAGCACCATGCCGTCCTTCCAGTGTATTTTTTCACCCCCAGAGCAGTGTTCCCTTTTCTGCTGCAGAGATCAATGCCAGAAGCCTGATGCAATCCTATTATAGCAAACCAGTATTCACACACACTGCGAGGAAACAGTTTAGTAAAGAAACAGATTTAAGTTTAAAGCTTGCAAAGGATTACTACATACAGCATAGAAAAATCTTTTTTTTTGAAAATAATTACAAGTATCACAAAATTATCCCTTTAATGTGAATTAAGCACGTCTTTGTGTCTGTAATAAGTATACATTTAATTTTGATGAGCTTCTTGCAAATGAATTTACGACTGCTAGAAATGAGGATGCTTTTTTCAGTCACTTGTGTCAATTGCAGGGTAATTGGCTGGTTCTTAGAGGACTTGTGGGAAAAGCATTGGAGTACTGTCAGCATTTGACTGTGCTGTTTTATTTCCTTACTGTAAAGTACCCATAATTCAGCATAAGTTGCAGGCTCTAACCACAAAGATTATTTTATGCTAAAGAGCCTCTAAAAGCAAGGTCAAAATGCTGCCATGTGGACTGGGTGGAAATGTCAGCTAGAACCTGTGTAAAAGCTGGAGAAGAGATGGAAATGAAATGCATGCTAAATAGAACCTCTTAGTGCATGTCGTGTGCTCATGTTGATAGAATGAAGGCATTAATCAATGAGAATGCACATATGAACTAAAATGGAGCTCTAGTTTTACTGGCTGTTGTGCTGTTGTGTGAAAGTGGTGGTTGATACAGCTGAAAAGACAGAGTTGTGCATCTCATCTTTAAATCCAGATGAGCTGCTTCAAGACAGGCAGCTATCCAAAATCCTGAGGTGGTAGCTGTGTGTGCACATGCAGTGCAGCAGGAGCATTTTGGGGACAGCTGGACTGATACTCCTATTTTCATCTAAGCTGTTGTGTCTGGGGGAGGCAGGGGGTGTGTATGCTACAGAGCTGTAGAAGACCATAATAAAGTGTCAGCATGAATTTTTGTCCCTCCTTTTATCTGTTTAAGACACACCATTAATGTTATTTTAATAAAGTGTTCAGTGGTGGAATGTTCTGTTACAAATGCAAGGTGAAATATGTTGTGATACATTGTGCTCTGGAAGAATATGAAATGGTTGGATAAACTTGGGTACTTGGAAATCATCTTTCTTCCATTCTGCTTTTGAGATGAATACTGTTAAATAAGGCTTTCATTAGCTGTGAGTTAACTTGGGGCAAACTACTGCACTTAATATTTAGTAGATGGAAATGAAGGTGTCTCATGCTGATTGATTTTATTTTGCTCATATATTTTGGCCATTGCTCAAGCTGTGACATTTTTGATAGCAGCTAATTAGGCTCATTCTGGGAGGATGGACAGCCCAAGTGACTCAGCAGGGCAGAGGTAAATTACTTCCGTCCATCCTGCTAGGCTTGTTAGCAAGTCATGAATATCTTGATTATTTTTCCCTTTTATTATTTGTGATGTTTCAGTATTTTCTTCTTGTGACTCATGAGCTAAAAATTAACCTGCAAGAAGATTTTAGATATGTTGAAGGTGATTATCCTTCTCCTTTGAAATATCCCATGAACTAGCCCTGGATGTTAGTGGAAAGGTGAGTTAGTGAGCTGCACTATGGCAGCTTTGTGCTAAAATCTCTTTGCAAAACTTTCCACTGTGAAGACCAGTGACATGATTAATTTGCCTTAGAATAAATTCTGTATTTCATAACTGGTTTAAAAAATGAAATGTTAGAGAGTTGTTAACCTTGTGAGATCTTTGAGAATTAGAATCCTTTGGAACCAGGAAAAGGTGCAAGAGAATTTCACAGGTTGACACTATTTTGTCTATGTTAGTGATTGCAGGAACAGAGTTGGTATTACCAGGAACACAGTGAAATAGATGCATCTCAGGGACAAAATGTTTTTCTATTAAACACAACTATAGTTTACATAGACAAACTGGTCTTGCAAACCAGACAGTAAAAGCCATGCTCCTCATTTCTTTCTCAGGAGAGGCTTTTATGATTTTGCATTATATTTTTTCTTTAGCATTCATCTAAGGTATTTCCAACATCCCGGACACTAATTGTTCAATAAGCAGCACCTGTTCCAAATGAATACCACTCCAAGAATATTTGCTTTTATTTACCATTTCTTCCTGGTATTGACAACTAGCTAGTCATGCTGTTTGCTAAGCAATCTCTTTGATTCTCCCATGTATTACCTAAAATATCAATTGGGTAAGAAAAGCTGCAATGGTGCCCCGGGGGTTTGCTGAGATATCTGAGATCTCACTCAGCCTGTTGGTGGGCCATGGTAACAGTGGCAGAGGCTTCTGACTCTGAATTTCCTGTTCACATTAATTAGGCAGAGATGTGAGGTTATCTGGAGCAAAATGAGTCAGTGCTGGTCCTCAGCACACAGCTCCCTGTGAAAAATCTCCTTCTGCTGCTGGGCTCTTAGCATACCAAAGAATTTTTCCTTTTGAGTTGAAGTTGTTCTGGTTTTTCAAGTATGACTCAGTAAATTTCCAAAGCAGATGTGCCTGGTGCTCACCCATACAGGCCAATCTGTAACCAGCATTTGCATAACGTCTGCACGTTCAAGGCCTGCTTGATGATCTTCTAAGATGATGAGAGGTTTTATTTTAAACTAAATATAAAGCCACTTTGAACTATGAGCATAAAATATTTAATCAAACTGAAATGCCTGGTGTGATAGATTCTGCAGGCATAAGACACATTTGCATGGATGCTGGTTTATGTTCACAGGTGGAAATTTATTTAAACTTAATGTTGTTTGCTTGAAAAGATGACTGGTTTTTTTTTCAGGGAAGTTTTTTTAAAAATATGTTTTGTGACAATTTCTCTCTGTGAATGTTCACTATTTCTGAATTCTGACCTAAACAATCTTCAGTGAAAGATTTCTAGCACATGGGTAGGTGTTGTGGGTGCACATCTGCTTTGGACCCCCCTGGTTATATGGAACAGTTTCCTACAAGCTGCTCAGCTGATGGATTTAATGTTATTAATCCTCCAATGTTACACTTCCTGCTTGCTCAGGGGTAGATTTTTCTCTTGTTTTTGAGAGGAGATTGCGAAGAGGGAAAGATGTGCAGACCAAATTGCAATGCATACAAAGATGTGGACAGCATAAATAACAAAAGTACAGAAATCAAAATGGCCACTCTGCTACCCACATTTCAGTGGTTTGAAAATATTGCTGTTATTATATATGGAGCAATGTTTTCAGGAAACAATAACAGATAACTGCAATCACTGCTTTATTTTTCTTCAGTTTATTTATCTCAACTAACACTGAATGGGTTGTTATTCCCCACAATTCTCTTTGTTCTAGCAGGATTGATGAAATCTGATGAAATATTACTCAGCCCAATTTCAGTAGTCAGCTTCTGGTAATTGCTTTGGTTACTAAATACCTGACATGAACTTTTTGTTTCCCAAATGGATTAGATTATCTAAGCACTGAGTTCCCTGTGGGCATTGAATTTTTCAGCTCATTTCCATCTGGGTTTTAATGCTTTTGAAACAATGAAAAAGTTGGTTGAACTGAAAATGATTGATATGACTAAAAAGATGTCTGAACCTTAGAGGGTTTTTTAGTGTTACTTTTTAATTTTTTTCCCTAACTTCTTACACGGCTGTATAAGAAATGCCTTCTAGACTTAATGAAGGAAAAGTGAAGCTCTACTTCTTATCATATTAATACAGTTTGGGGGTTCCCAAGAGAGAATTTCTCATTTGTCTCAAGGTGATTTTTTGTGTTGTACTTAAGTTGTCTGAATGATAAATAGTGCCCTATGTAAGTTGCTGCTGTATATGTAACAACGAGTAATATTGCATTTGAAAGTTTTCTGATAAAGTGGAATCCAATTTTGCATGGAAAAGCAAAGATGAATTTTAACCACTGTTCACTGAAATTTCATCAGTCAATCTGGACTTATTAGGAAAGGAGAAATTATTCATTTAAACCTTTAGTGATTAGGGACTGACAAGATTATCAGAATCACTTATTTTAAACAAAGGTACAATTTATCTTATTTATCTTATTAAAAAAAACTCTCAATGTAAATATCTATTACAGATAGTTTTGCATGCATACAGGCACATACACAGCAATATATATATAGTTTTATACAAAATTCTGCATTGTTTAGCATAAGGAGATTAATTCTGAATTGCTTGCTAACTAACATGAGTATGCAATTATTTCTGTCAAAATGTTTTTAGATAATTTTGTTATTTTAATTGGTCCCACTTAAGAAGATGGTGGATGGAAATTTACTGGCTTAGCTTTACCTGCAGCACAGTTCATCCTCAGCAAGACCATGACAGCCAATCCCACATGTAAAATA
Organism: Agelaius phoeniceus; assembly: GCF_051311805.1. Taxonomy (NCBI): domain Eukaryota; kingdom Metazoa; phylum Chordata; class Aves; order Passeriformes; family Icteridae; genus Agelaius; species Agelaius phoeniceus. Next base: position 13,532,223 of record NC_135279.1, read on the forward strand.
TATGGCACACAGGGTTTTGCACAGCTCCAAAGAAAGCTGCTCTAACCTGCACTGACTTGGATGAGCAGTTTTATAATTTGTTCATAAAATGAGAGTTCTGTGTATGAGTAAATGATAAAATGTTGTCTGAAGCTCTGAAAGCATACATAAGAAACATAGGGCAGGTTAAAAAGGACAGAACTGTTTCATGTGTGCAATATCAAAATACCTTTCCCAGAGCTAAATCCAGGAAGAGAAGGAACACAGTGGCAGTTTTATACAACACTTAGCCAAAGAGCTGGCATGAAAAATAACTTCAGCTTTGGTCCTCATGTTGCAATGGGGTCTATGTCCTGAAAGTGAGTAAATGTGATGTATGTATTAAAAATACTGGCTATGAGCAGGAAAATATCATCTGAGCCTATTCTTTATTACCCCATGCAATAATTATATCATAATAATTGCAATATTTTCACATGTACTTGAACTTAGTTTTCCAGATTACTTCACTCACCAATTGCCCTGAGTAACTAGAATAAAAATTGTATTAGTTAGACTAAATTCTGAATATGTTGAGGGTAGAAACACCTGATAATGAAGATGTCTTACAGGATTGTTGAGTGTCAAGCAAGGTGTTTGTTTCTTTATCTTACAGCAAGCTTTGCTTATGGCATGACAGAGTGGTTGGCAGAGCTCTGGTCCTGTGGGCAGAGCTGAGCTTGGGAAAGCCTTCAGTGCAATGGGGAACCATCCTGCTCTGTGCCCTGGCTGCTGCACCTGGGACTTGGAGCAGCTCCTGCTCTTGCAGCCAAGGCCTGCAGGCTGATTGATGGCTGGCTGTGCCAAGGGCAGGCTCCTGCAGGCCTTGGATCAGGGATGTGCTCAGACATCACCCGTGCTCCGGAGCAGCAGGAGCCCCTTGGCCTCCCGAGCCTTGGAGGAGCTCCCCATCTGTTCTGTCTGGAGATAAGAGTGGAGCTGTCCCTTGGCCTGGACAGAAGAAGGTGAAAAACCTGAAGCCTATTGCATCCCCAGAGGCAGCTTCAAGTGTAACCTCATGGGATTTAGGTGTGGTTGCAGGCAAAGGTGCAAAGGGGAAGGGTGGCGAGATGCAGGTTAGGGGTTTGGTGATGTGGGACAAAAAAAAAGAAAGTTCAAAGGGGAAATGACAGCTCTTGTAAGTGGTGAGAGCAGAAATACAAATTTACATGATATCTTTTCCACTAAACTGGGTAGTTTTAGGGCCTCTGGAGTTAATTTGTGTTATTTTTATGCCTCCTTTTATGTAAACTGCTTTGGCATTTGTCTGTCTCAGTCTCCAAATGAATCATTTACTTTTTCCACCTGCTGCTATCACCTGTTTAACTCTTCTGCTTCCAATTTCATGCTTAAATCGCTTCCACTTTTAATTCTTTATTAGCTTGCACAATTTCAGAGCAACTCAGAAGTTGTTTCTGATCTCAAACTCCAAATAGTCTGTGAGAATATAAAACATACATTATGTGTCACTTTTCAAGGACATGCTGTACAAGTGGCTTGCTGTAATCTGTTCTAGGATGCTTAAATTTTAAAAGGCACAAGATTTTGATAGCTGATTTTGTTTCTGTGTGTGACTATTTATATTTTTAGCGCATTTGATGAAGTACCATTACACAACAGCCTCTTGGCTCTGGAGTAAGGCTTTGTACCAATGTTTCTAATGCTTTGCAATGTGATTATGTAGCAATCTCGAGGTGTATTAAAAGCAAGTTCCCTTTCTACTGTGATAGCTAAGTCATCTCCACCTTTGTATCCTCTACCTGACAGACCCTTCATGTCTGACTCAAGTTTAAAACACTTGTCCTAATTTCTGAAACTTTTCTTCTAAACTGTGTTTAAAACTTTCTGTTTTTAACATCCTCCTCTTTTCTTCTTTGCTGACTTTGTTCCAGTCTTCATCTTATGTCTGACCCACTTAAGTGCCTGTGACTTTCCCATTCTACTGCCTATAATTGAAGCTGTTTACTTTGCTTTGTGCCCAAAATACCCCTGTCTCTTCAGATCTGTTTTCAGACAGCAAGAGCCCTCTTTACTTGTAAGTCAGATTCTCCCACAGAGAACTTGTCATTGCCACAGTGACCACACTAAAATCACTCACACGTGATTTCCAGCAGCCCAGTTTGTGCTGCAACACAAATTCTTTCACTTTTTCTGCCTCTATAGCACCAAAGAGATTTTTCATTTGGTGATATTCATGGTGTACTTCTGCCTTTTTTTTTTTTTGTTTTTGGTGTGTGTTTGTGATGCTGTTAAAATGAAAATTATAACCTATTGCATCTGCATGGTGTGATCAAGCAAGGGCCTGTGTTCAGTAGAGCTTGGGAATATTTTTTTTGTCTTAATAAACAAACCCTGTAATTTAACAGAGGTTTTTTAGTTCTGTTTTGTTTTATGACATTTACAGCAAGGTAGCAACTGTAGGGCAGGAATAGAAGGGGGATATTTACACACCTCTCCTTGCCTTGTAAGTCCATCACTGTGTTTTAGCCTCTTCTCCCAGTGGGAAAGTGTGAAGTGTAAGTGCAGGCAGCAGAGTTAAGCTGGAATGTCCTGCAGAGATTCACTATCACAAAGGGTAATGCTGCTTTATCGATCCCTTCCATACTGTCTCCCACAGTTGTGTTAAGCCTGTAGCAAGTGCAACCTTTACAAAACAAGATCAAGAGATATGCCTTACCATTTAAATTGAATACTGGATTTAAAATAGGATAAAAGAATGTTTCTTAGGTATGACATATTGTTGGCATTTTAGTGTATACATGATAAAAAAATCCACAGAGTGGAAGTTTGCATTTATTGGAATAATTCTTTTTTTTGAGCCCTGCATCTTTGAATGCAAGTGATAGGGCCAAGTATTTTTAACTTTGACCAGACAGCTTTCCTAGAGAAGTCAAATTCCTATTTCTCCTTATATTCTGCAATGTATTACATTGTCATAATTTTGTTACCTATACTCTAGGAGTGAAAAAATGCTGTCTAAAATCTAACAAAGACCATCACACTTTTTTTGTAAATATTTTTGGTGTTAATGCCACTTCTCTGCAGTACTCAATTCCATTGCTGCAGCAGTTGCCAAAGATGTTGATAAAATTTTTCACTAGAGCTTGGTTAGAGCATTAGCTCTAACCCCAGGCTTTCAAAAGAGTGCTGGAGGGCTTTCAGTTTTGCAGTGCAGATTCTTGCTTCCAATGTTGGCCTGTACTTACAAAGAAATATATTAATGTGGTAGACCTTAATTTCTATTTTGAAATTAACCTGTAAAACACTGAGTGCTTCAGGTCTGCCTGTACTCTGTGTCTTACTGTTCTGCATGTTATCTCAGGTGACTGAGGCAGAGCTGGGGCCATTAAAAGAGGGAGATGAAATAGGGAGATTGTTCTGTTCAGGTTCTACTGATGGAGTTTTGTTGTCTCCAGCCCAGCCTCAGTGCCTGTCCCTGGAACCAAAGGCCCTTTGTCCTTGAGAGCAGTGCCCAGGCTTTGCTTTGCAGACCTTTACAGCTGTGGCAAGAGCTCTTCTACAGCTTGGCCTTGGGGCAAAACTAAGCACCTTCTGCTAAAAATTTTCATCTTAAAGTTATTGTGACTGACTTGAAAAGAGAATGCTCTCATCCACCAAAAGCAACAACAGCAATGTTAAAAAAAGAGAAAAAAATCAAAAAAATCCTAAACAAAAACAAACCAAAAACCAAAACACGTAAATGAAAACACTCAAACAAACCCTCAACCAAAAGAACCTCACCAAACCTAGATACCAACACATCTTTATTTCTTCACTTTGCTTACTACACTTACATTACTGCTTGTGCTCTCTAGCAAGGTGCAAACAAGTAATATGTGACCTGTACTATAAGAAAGCTATGGAATTTCTGTATTCATGTTATGGAAGCAGAATTACCAAGGCTTCTGGGAAACTCCAAGGTTCCAATAGAACTCTGGTGATCTCAGTCAGCTCTGTCTCTTGTGAGTAACACTGCTTAGTCACGTAGAGGATTTATCCAGATGAGGAGCTCAGCAATGAATTAGGAGGCAGACTTCAGCCAGGAGTAAGAGCAAATACCTGTCAGGAAAGTCTGTCTCACCCCCTCCTACTGCCTCAGCATGGTCCCATCTTAGAACCCTCTGCCTGAAAGTTGTTGTAATGATAACATGAATAAACATTAAAATTCCTCATGTTGAGTTTTAGGCATAATGAATATAGTGCAGTACAGGGACTGTAGTGCAGTGATCCCCTGACCACAGCCTGCATAGGTTACTGTTTACCAGTGAAGCAATAAAATGCAAGCAGGTCATTGACTGTCACTGAAGTCAGGCTTAGCACCACACTGTTCTCTTTGTTTCATATGATGCAGATATATTTTAGAAAAAAAAAAATTCTAGATTAAATGAGTTGTTAAAAAAAAATCAATTTTGAGGGCACAACCCCCAGGTAATAGTATTTGATTCTATTATTTTGACCGTGACTAGATTAAAAAAACCCTCTGGTATGTACATGCCACATGAGTGGAATGCACAGAGCTTAGGCAATACAATGCTATGAAGTAACTGATAAGAGCAGAATTCCCTATTTCCTTAAATAATTTTACACAATCTGGAAGCAATTGAGAGAAATGTTTCATTGTTTTAAAACTTTTGATCCTCTAATGCTAATGCCACATTAAATCACTACTGTAGTATCTATTATTATAATATTGTTGTATAGTATGAGCAAAATAACATTAAACTATTTCATTTCTAGGCTTAAGAAAAGGAAAGAGCACACCTTAATAAAGCTCTCCCTTTTGTTTATGATCCAGATTGCAGGTGTGATAAATTCTAGCAGAATTAATTAAAGTCTGAGGATGAACTCAGACCTGGAAGGGTGGACTGGAGAGATACTGTCTTAAAATGCAACATGTAGCTGACAGATAATTTCCTCGTTAATTTAATTAGTTGGAACTTTTTAAAGGGTGGTTGATAGCAAACATCAAAACCTGCCTTCAAACAGGCAGCTGTCAAGTATGGGTACTTAGGTGAGAAATGTTCCTGAGAATGTTCTCATTTTTACCAGTGTTTATAAACCATGGTTGGCTGTTGTCTCTTTTCAGGTTTGTTTATTTTACTCTGCAATGTAATCAAGAATATTTCCCGAGAGGGGAATAAGATGTTTGGATTGGTAAAATGCAACCAGGAAAGTTGGTGTTGATACTGTTCCATGAAAAAGTTGTGGGCAAACCAGTTAAAAAGACTATGCTGGAAAAGTAAGACTAAATAGATTAAAACCTCCAGTGCTTTTCAAAGTTAGTAAACTGTATTGAAACTTTGGGTAAAAATACATTACATGGTAATTTTAACAAAGACCAATAAATTTATGCCACCACATTAAAACCAGTCATACAGTGCAGCATAGTCAAAATATGGTACGGTTGCTAAAATACAGGAATTCAGGCTTTGGGGGAAAAATGTACTCTGTTATTATGCCTGCACTTGGAAATGCACAGTAATGTGCAGCACTTTCCTGATCCCCTAGAACCTTCCACCAAGCCATTAGTTTTTCATGTTGTTAGAGGAAAGCCACACGTGAGTAGTTTTGATGATCCATGGCTGGAAATGATTCCCCCTTGCAGTCCTTGGTGTGTTGTGTGTGCTGCAGTCACAGCTCGTGCCCCTGGGTTGCTGCGTGCAAGGCAGGAGGTGACACCAGGAATTTCATCCATCCTATTGCCAGGCACATTATTTCCCACACTGTCCCCTCCCAGGTTTGCAAGGGGATGCTGCAGTGACCAGTGTCACCTGTGAATGGGAGACACTGGTGCCAGTCCAGTCCTCTGTACTTGTGACCTTCCTTGTCCTGAGAAAAGCTTTCCCAGTGAACAGCATGGGCTGAGATGGACAGTTCCAGCAGACTGGAGGCAGCACGTGTCCTACAGGCTAGGCTTGTGTAGAGCAGCTGCTCCAAAGCCACTCCAGTGCCTCAGCTGTGTGTTTAAGAAAAGGTACACTTCCCATGGAACTGGTTAGGGTTTGGTGTTTGATTTTTAATTAATACTCATTGCATGCAATAGTATTAATGATATTCTAATAAATGGCGAGATGGTAATCAATGGCATACTTGTGTTTCAGGGAAGCATTCTGAATAATTATTCCATTCTGGTATTCTTGTTAATTCAAGCTGGGGTTTTTCCATCTGGATTATTTAGGGTAGCACAAGATTCATCTTTTTGAGGTACTCTAGTCTATTGTGAATGTATTATTCTTTTATGTAGGAGTATAGTAATAATCCTTTAAATTTGGGTAAGTAGTATTCTAGAGTTAGGATATATTGAGAGAATGCATTGAGCTTTCTGATGTGGTGGCTTTTAGAGAGGTGCCTGTATGTGTTTGCATGTCAAGGATTGGAAACTACAGATAAGGTAAAAAAACTGATGTATGAACAGACTTAAAGCTTGCCCTGACCCTGAGTCAAATCACTTTGGAGATTTGGAGGGGGAAAAAAAAGTTCCATATTATCATTTCTGCACAGCTTTGCTCTTTGGTTCCATTAGGGATTGAAAATGTGGAAATGTTATGGAGTAGCTGCTGTCAATCAGAACAAAATTGAAATCTCATTAGCCTCTCTATCAGGTGAGATCTAAAAGCAAGGTCTTGGCCACTCGTGGTCATTAAAGAACTCGCTCATTGCTCACAGGAGTAAAGGTGTTAAATACAGTGTCTTGGACAAATTCCAGCTTGTGAAATTAGGTTTGGCCTAAATTCCCCTACCAGTTTAGTACTTTCCTTCTCGTTCTTAACTAAAGTGTAATAATGTTTTGAATTATTAAATGGATCCTCACGTGTCCTAAGCATGTCTGCTTTTCAGTGACAGGAAAACTGTGATGATAGTGTATGTTAGACCTTAATGGAGTAATATAAACAAAAAAATTTACAGTAGTCTTAAGTGGAAACCACAGTGTCAAAGCTTTACTATGCACCAGTTTGGGCATATATTGCGAAAAATGTGTATATAGGGGAATAAAAGTACCTTGATTTCAGCTTCCTTTTTTCTGTAGTTTAGGTAGAAACATGAAATGAAAAGAGGTTTACAAGTGGAAGAGCAGAATCACTGCAGTCAGGACCACGACAGTGGTGTAACTGAGATGGGTACAAGGGAAGAGCTGTCTCATTTCAAGGATTTAGAAATGTCATGTACTAAAGCTGTGTGCTTGAGCATCTCCTTGTACTTCAGACATAGGCACCTGACCAGGTTACTGCAGAGTCAGTCAGGCTGTTTCCCCAAGTCACCTGCTCTGCCATGACTGGCTAATCATGGTCTTGGATTAGGTCAGTTTTTTTTGGTCATTTATGGACAAACTATTGTAAATCTTTATGTAATACAAGTAATCACACAGTAATATCAGACTTCTGATGCAGCATATTTACACCAGATTTTATTTTCCTTAGTTTGAATGTCCCTTTCAATTATATGTGATGTTTATTTTTTTGTCTCTTACCTTTTTTTTTTCCTTAAAGTAATATCCTATTTTTTCATACACTGCCTGTTTTCTACGCCCATCCACATACTTTTTAGTTCAGGCTGTTTTAGCCTTTGAATTATGCATACTCAGCTTGTCAGTCAGGGCACTCTTGCAACATTTCAGTAGAAATTACTTCTCTAAGTCTTTTCCTCAGAGACATATTTCTGCTACATTAGAGTCTGCTTTGAAATCCAGTGAGAATACGCTATAGAACCAGAAAGCAAACACGTAGATAAGTAAAAAATTATATATGAGCATCTGTTGTTAATAGTAGCCATTTTGTAATATTCCTAGGAGTCCAAACTGTTGTTCCTTACATGTTTACAAAATTTCATGCATTTCCTTTTTAATCTTTCCAAACATATCTTATGGAGAACCTACAGTTTCTTCAATATGTCATTGTTCTCCCCATCTCTTTTTAGATAATAACTTGGTAAAGCAGGTGAAAAGTAAGCCAATATTATTGTGAGAGCTGCAAAAACACAGAGTGGAGTATTTTATGATTTTTTTTAAGTTGATTTGAAAGTATTCAAAATTATAATTGTTTAATGTAATGCTAAATTCAATGTTTGGAAAAGTAGGGGAGAGTGAAGTGGTTGAGGGTTTGAAGCATGGGAAGGCAAAAAGTCCATCTGCTTTTTTGCTTGGCATGGGTGAGCACTGTGTGTCATGACAGGTCCTGAGCTGCTTCTCCAGCAAAAGTGAGCAGTAATTGCTGCACTTGTATTGTACAGCCACTGAGGCACTTGGCATGCATCCCAAAGAGACAGAGCTAGGGAAAGCAGCACCAGCTCTCCCTAAATACAGGGAGAATTTCACTTTTTTGAGGGGTGGCAGAAATACCTCTGAACCTCTGCCTGGTTAGGAGTTCATCACGATGGGTCTCAAGGAGAATTGCATTCCCTTCACGTAGGATAAATTGGACATTATGCCTGTGTCTTGGTAGATTCAAAACTGCTCTTGTTCTAACTGGTTTTAGAAAAAATATTTTCTTAGTCATTCCCTTTCCTATTTGATAAGAAAAATACAAATAAAGTGTAAGATTTAGGAAGTTGTGTGATGTTTAAAGCAGCCAAAATTTGTTTTGCTCAGCTTTCTGTTATTCACCACAGCCATGACCAACTGTGCTGGGCTTCAGTCTGGAACGCAAAAATCTCCAAATTTACCAGAGGAGGTTTGGCTCTCTGCCTCCAGGAGCTGTTGTGCTACCACTGATCTAAATCATGGTGTCTAAGCCAGGCAGATGAAAATGCTCACATGTATTTTTCAGGTACTCCATCAGAAACTAGACCTTTTACACACACACACACACACACACACATATGTGTGTGTGTGTATATATATATATATAATTTTAAGAACTGCCTTCTGATATATTTTTGTTTTCTGATGTATATTTTGTTCTCCGCTGCAAGAAGAAATCTATTTCTTCATTTAACATTCAAAACTATATCCAGCAATTTCTTTGTTGAGCAAAACAATATTATTTATGCTGCAATCCATCTAATCTAGTAGCTCCAAGTTGAAATCATATTGCCATTCCTCACTTTCTGCATAAAATCCTGTTTTAGTCAGATTTTCACGTAGGAATGGCCAGCACCTCTAAAAGCAGGGAATATGTTGGATGTTTAAGGTAAGGTGGGTTTAAAGTGCAAATACCCTCCAATATGTTAAATATTAACTATTTTGTCATGTGTAAACACATGAAGATAATAAATGGTAGTGTTACAATATAGAAATAATATTTCCAGTGCAAATAGATGTAAATGTATTTTATTCATTAAATTTTAATAAATTTAATGTCCAGTGTTCAGTAAATAATATGCTACATTCTTGAGAGTAGTTAATAGCCCTGCTAGCTAAATTAGGACCATTAACTGATTTAGATTTCAAGAAAGAGTTAAATGTGTACATGATTGCACCACTGGTAAAATAAGGCAGCAATAAGTTGTACACATTAAAGCATACATTCAATACCTGACATAGGTCTTGGATAACTAAACAAATTTGTGAAAATCTAGGGCTAAATCATGGGGAAAAGTGAGAGCAGAGGCCAGCCTTGCTGGGGATATTCCTGTGGGGGCAAAGCTGGCAAAGTGGTGGGCTTGAAAGCAGAATAGAAGAGGAATTTTCTAGGGCACAGGGAAAAGTGAGTCCTGTGAAACACAGCTGTGAAAGTGTTCTGCCCTTTATCCTGTTTTATCCTGGTGTGAGTGGCAAATAGAAGGGGTAGGATCTGTGTAGGAGCTTGCATTGACTCTGCTGCTCAGGCTTGGTGGTTAAAGATTTGTATTTGGCTGCATGATTGTGCAGCCTCAAATCTACTGAAATTAAATCCTCTCTCAGCTCTTCTGTGCAGAAAACTTCTCTTTGAGGCAGAGACCCCAAAGTTCAAGTAACTAAAGTTATCTAGAAGGTTCCTCTAGACACAAACACCCACACTCCACCCTACCCTCAATTTTCTACGTTTGCACAGTGATTGACAAAGGTGTTACTTTATTTCACTTTTAAAAATAGTGGAAGCTGAAGAATAAAGGTTATGCCTTAGTTCTGTTACAGCATCTGCTGACTAGGACACCTCCTTTCCATGGTTAGTCATTGAAATGCTTTGACTGATTTGGGAAATATGGCTCAAAAATTCTGTGAAATATCTTGTCAGCATCAGAGTAGTGAGTCCCAAGTCTCTTCATTTCTTGATTGCACATATTAGACATGGGTACAGCAGGCTGACAATGATTTTACTGCAGAACTGGCAAGAATGATAGGTTAATTTTAAACACATTTAAATCATCATTAAAAACTGGAATTCTCATTGTATTCACAATCAATATTTTCTCATCAAAATCTGGAAATGGAAATTACACAGGATGGAGTGGTGTTGTTCTTGAGAGCCAGCCTGTAGGAGAGTAGAGGTTTGTGATCTGTGAATGGATGAACCAAGAAGGGCTTGAACATGGCTGAGTTGCAAAACCCCACAGTCAAAGGTGGAAAAGCCAACTGACATCAAATTTCTAGGGAGTCCTAAATGCTAAGTATGTCTGTTAATATGAGGTCTTCACAACACATATATTGTCTCTTACAAGGTTTCACAACACAGACCTTGCTTTCACCACTGTGGCAATTCAGAAGGAAACAGAGTAAGGATCCAAAGCTCCTGAAAGTTTGGCAGGAGGTACTGGAGCATCATGATTTCCATCAGATGCAGCATTTACCTTCATCTTGTTTTCATGGGGGGTTTGGTTGTTTTTTCCTTCCTGTGTGAATTTGGGGGTTTTTTGCTGTGTGGAGCTGCTGGTGCATCATTTATATGTCTGTAATACCTGAGTGGTCCATGTTTTACCTTCCTTTCCTGCTAATTTCTACTGACTTACAGTTAAATACTAAATTTCAAGTATTTATGGATCAAAATTTTTGAGATGTATCAGTTATTTTGGGATTAGAAAGTCAGTTATAGCTGGTGCTTTGCTGCCAGGCCTGTGGGGCTTTGTGTCTTTTCATTAACATGCTTATGGAATAGAACCAAATGAGTGGAAACTTGTCATTAGTCTTTCCACTATATGTTAGATGAGTGTTGGTGTAGCCTTTTAAAGAGAGTGTAGTTTATTGCTGCCTTTGGGGCACAGGGGAAGGATGCAAGGAGACAATGGTCAGGTGATACCAGATGTCACAGGGAAAGACTTTTGGAAGACTGAGACTGGTGAACTAATCCAAACAAGGCCTAAAATTGGCAGACACTGGAAACTGTAAGCTATGTGCTTACAATGAGGTGCATGAAACATAAAGCAATATTAGTTTGTATTGTCATTGCTTTACAAACTACTTTGTCACAGGCACCCTGAGCTCCAGGAGGAAGCCCGTGGTCCCAGCTGGCTCATTGATCATATGCCACTAGTTGGTGCAGCACACACAATTGAATTGCTTTTCCCTCAGGGAAACAGTGTCTCCAGGTGTGCTAATAATAAAATTAATAGCTTAGAGAAACTGCTTGCCACAGCAGCTGTGGCTTTACAATGAGAGGATCGATTCTGGTGTTTAACTGTCCTAATTCCACAGTGGATACCCGACTCAGCCACCGCTGAGCTACGTTCAGGCTCACAGCTAATCAATACAGCCCTGATTTAAAACAAAGAGCCAAGATTCCGGATTAGAAGTCTTTCTGAATAAAAGGATGTAGGTTAAAACTGTCAACACCCTTCCACTACTATCTTAACATAAAAGTTAGGAGTGCTTCAGTTCGTGCCTCCGCTGGAAACAGATGTGATTCTACAGACTGTATCCCACTCATTTTGTCAAGCATTAGCTTGTAAATATTAGGATGTAAAATGGCACTTAAATCGTTCTGACCTGCCATTTTGTAGAGCTTCATGAATTCTGATTGTAATTGATAATATTACTTTAGTGTGAATAATGTATGTGGTCATACACCGTAGTTATTACTGTCATAGAACGCTGCTGTCAAGTAGCCACAGATTTGACTGCCAGCAATGTGTCTTGAGGGGCACAAATGCTTTTCATATTGGATTTTGAGAAGATCCTGATTGTGAGTGCTTATAAATGTCAAGGTTTAGCCTGTGCATGGAAGAAAATATGCATTTTTATAAGTTGATAGTGGAAAGTGAAAGAGCATTAAACATTATTGGACATGGGGCTGAAATTTCAGTGACAGCTTCTTAGTTGCAAGAGAAATGAGAAAGACGTTGAAAATCACAGCTTGTTTGCCAAAGTTGGGTAGGATTTGTTTGCTTGTTTTATTAAACTTGCAATTTGGGCTGATCGGAGCCTTTATTGTTCTTTGTCTTGCTTATGTCTTTAGATGACAACAGTTCCACCACAGCTCCCTACCACAATTTAGCACAGCGAGGGAGGGAGCTCGGAGCCATTTCTGTCAGCCATTAAACACGGCAGTTCCCTGCAGGGAGACAGTAAATTCTCCTTCCCTCTCCCTTGGAGTCCAGTGAAAGGAATCAGAATCACCTCTCCCTACTGCATTCGATACCACCAGAAGAGTGTGGCTTCATTTGATTCTTGCAAATTTAGGAAATCTAAAACTAATCATAAGAAGAAGTTTGAGAGTGCTGCCCTGATCTACTGGAGGCTTTGTAGGCAATGGGCAATTGGGGGTGGTGGTACCAGACCTGAAAAAAAAAATAAAGCAGTTGGGGAAGGAAGGACTTGTAAACAAATACAAGTGTTAAAATGCTATTGCTGCCCTAGCATAACCAGACCAAAACCAAGCCTCTATGCTGTGTTTCTAAGGCAGATAACTTTAGGTGGTTGCTGAGAGATATTGGGAGGAATGCTTTGTGATTTTGATTGTTTGAATAAATAAATTTGTTAGGAAGAATGTTCTTTGAGTTACTTAAATACACTGCTGGACACAGGCTTCCAACGGGGAAGCTCTTAAAGGTGCAAAAATTTCTTAAGCAGCACCCAGGTTTTCCCTACATGGGGAGCATGGCCTGCTTAGGAGGGTAGGCAGGCTGAGCCAGCCTGGGTGGGGATTTTCTGAGGCAGCAACTTGAGCTGGTTGCTGGGAGATAGATTGGTGAGCCATGGCATCATCTCCCCAAAGATCTCACCAGCACTCTCAGAGTTCAGCCACTGTCCTTGGCAATAAGAAGACTCGGTGGGGAAAGGTGGCAATAAAAAAGCACATTTAAAAGGGACTTGAGCCACCTCCAGTGTACACCAGTGGGTGTAAAGCATTGCTTGTGTGGATGGGGAGCAGCAAGGAAGTGCTGGCGGTTTTTGCAGGCCTGAGATGTGCACAGTGCTCTTTGTCTCAGACCTAGTGTTCTTTGTCTCGTGACTCTGGCCTCTATTTGCATTGCTTATTCTGACAGATGTGGGGGAGGTCTGCACTTATATTTCTATCAAGTGTGTTTCAGTGACTTTGCTTTATTAAAAAATGCTTTAATTTTTTCAGCCTCTTAATGAATTAAACAATGTCCAGAGATAAAATATCTCAGGATAGTTTCAAGAGAGTATCCAAGGCCACGACTCAATCTCTAATTAGTTGTTTTTTCTTTTCCTCTCCATGTCCCAGTGCCACACACACTTTGTACACAAAGGTTGAGGGCAAGAGATAAAGATAAATGTTAACAGCAACCATCTTTTCCTTAAATAGGGAGCATGGCCTAGTTAGGAGGGTGGGCAGGCTGAGAACGAGCCTGTGTGCTGAGTTTCTGAGGCAGGAACTTTAGAAGATTTCTGGGATGTATTGGTGGGAATGAAGGCAGACCCTTGTGGTTTTGATGGTTTGAATAAATAAATTTGTGAGGAAAAATGTGCTTTGAGTTCCTTGGATACGCTGCTGGACACAGGCTTCCAATGGGGAAGCTCTTAAAGGTGCAAATTAGAGTTTGGTCTGTTGCTTCAGTGCATTTGCAAGTGGTGGGACTGAGAGTCTGGGAAGCGTTAGGAGATCTGTAGGATTGTGTTCTGGAAGAAATCCAAGAAATTGGTTTCATCTGAAGAACAGAGTTCAGATGGGAGATTAAAGAAATCACATCTTACTACTGCATGAGGCTGTCCATCTGAACTAGAAGGCTGCATGAGGGGAGAAGCTTAGAGGTCTCAGAGAGATTTTTAAGTTTTTTTTCCAGTTGGTGTCATTGCAGGTGAAGTTTTCCACTGAGCTATGGAAAATTTGGACTACATTTTCAGTCTTTTCTTAACAGCTGTGAGCATTCAGCTGTTTATTGATTAAAAAAAAAATTAATTTTCAAGAGATGAATGTATGATGCAGGGAATTTTTTTCTAAAGCTGCTTCAGGTAAAGCAAATCCTTCCAACATATGACTACAAGTTGCTTCTTCACTCCAAGTTACATGGATTTTTATTAAACAGTAATATTGTTGTTAAACCTCTTAAGCTGTTGTAAAATCTATTAAACCTCCTAGCTGTGTGAGAGTCATTTTTTGCATAAGAAAATATGATGGTAGTGTGTCAGTCACATTGCAGTAATGCCAATCCATGGTATTGGCCAAACTGGTTTTTGTTCCATTAGCAAATGCCATTGAGTTTTTTATGGTGCTTTAAAATACATTCAGCTTTAAGAGAACTGGTTTTAAAGCTGCAGAGAAGCATCAGTAACTGACTAATAAAGAGACATAATTTAGTTTTCATTAATATTACACTTACAAGATTAAAACAATGAATTTTTATTAAATAGACTTGTATAAGAAGTCATTTGATTAAGACACTGTCTTCATATAATGGATGTTGGTTCCATGCAGAGTAATGGATGAATATTGCCTCTAGGAAAAAAAAAAAAAAAAGGAAGAAAAAAATGTGTAGAAAGAGATGAAGGCAAAGGTTTTCCTCCTTGGCTTGCCAGTACTGACAAACTTGATTGAACATTTCTTTTGTCTGCTTTTAATTTTATAGAGTTAATAGTTGGCTTAGAGAAATGATGTATATTTAATTTTTCAAAGAGCATCTATAGATGTTTTGCTTTAGACCTAGTAGACCTAGTAATTTTCCCTATTTTTTTTTTTGAAAGTAAATTTCAGCTAACTCTAGAGGGGTTTAATGTTATGGTGTAGTCTTGAAAGTTGCCAACAGTCAGTTTAAAACCACCAAAAAAATCCTGAGGAGTTTCACTGGTACATTAGGATTGAGTATGTCTGTGTGTAAATTAGAACCCATTTGTGGATGTGTTTGCAAGTTGGTCTCAAGGAAAGTCCCACAAGGACAGCCCAGTGTAGGACACACATTTGTAGTGAACCGTGTCAGAATTCCCTGGAGTGCCTGTGTGGAGCTGCTGT